>NC_054486.1:25825916-26453841 GCF_017639515.1 Carcharodon carcharias
TCACTCTCCCTCTCTCCGGATTGTCATGATTCACACTCACTCTCCCTCTCTCCGGATTGTTAAGATTCATACTCACTCTCCCTGTATCCAGATTGTAATTATTCACACTCACTCTGCCACTATCCGGATTGTCATTATTTACACTCACTCGCCCTCTATCCGGTGTTTCATTATTTACACTCACTCTCTCTCTATCCAGAGTTTCATTATTCTTACTCACTCTCCCTCTATCCGGATTGTTATTATTCGCACCCACTCACCCTGTATCCAGATTGGCATTATTCACGTTCATCCTCCCTCTATCCGTATTGTCATTATTCACACTCACCCTCCCTCAATCCGGATTGTCAATATTCACACTCACTCTCCCTCTATGCGGATTGGCACGATCCACACTCACATTCCCTCTCTCCGGATTGTCATGATTCACTCTCACTCTCCCTCTAGCCGGAATGTAATTATTCACACTCACTCTGCCATGATCCAGATTGTCATTATTTACACTCACTCTCCCTCTATCCGGATTGTCATAATTCACACTCACTCCCCCTCTATCCGGAGTTTCATTATTCACACACACTCTCCCTCTATACGGAGTTTCATTATTCACACTCACTCTCCCTCCATCCGGATTGTCAGTATTTGCACTCACTCTCCCTCTATCCGGATTGTCAGTATGCACATTCACTCTCCCTCTATCCATTTGTCATTATTCACACTCACACTCCCTCTATCAACATTGTCATTATTCACATTCACTCTCCCTCTTTCCAGATTGTAATTATTCACATTCACTCTCACTCTATCCGGAGTTTCATTATTCACACACACTCTCCCTCTATCCGGTGTTTCATTATTCACATTCACTCTCCCTCAATCTGGATTGTAATTATTCACACTCACTCTCCCTCTATCCGGATTGTCATTATTCACACTCACAATCTCTCTATCCGGATTGACAGTATTCATACTCACTCTCCCTCTATCCAGATTGTCATTATTCACACTCTCTCTCCCTCTATTTGGAGTTTCATTATTCACACTCACTCTCCCTCTATCCAGACTGTCATGATTCACACTCACTCTCCCTCTATCCAGATTGACAGTATTCACACTCTCTCTCCCTCTATCCCTTTACCAGTATTCACACTCCCTCTCCCTCTATCTGGATTGTCATCATTCACACCCAGTTTCCCTCAATCCAGATTGCTAATATTCACACTCGCACTCCCTCTATCAACATTGTCATTAGTCACATTCACTCTCCCGCTTTCCAGATTGTAATTATTCACACTCACTCTCCCACTATCAAGATTGTCATTATTCACACACACTCTCCCTCTATCCGGATTGTCATTATTCACACTCACTGCCTCTCCATCTGGAGTTTCATTATTCACACTCACTCTCCCTCTATCTGGATTATCATGATTCACACTCCCTCTCCCTCTCCCCGGATTGTCATTATTTACACTCACTCTCCCTCTATCCGGATTTTCATTATTTACACTCACTCTCCCTCTATCCAGATTGTCATTATTCACATTCACTCTCCCTCTGTCTGGCTTGTAATTATTCACACTCACTCTCCCAATATCCGGATTGACATTCTTCATACCCACTCTCCCTCTATAAGGATTGTCAATATTACACTCACACTCCTTCTATCTGGATTGTCATTATTCACACTCACTCCCCCTCTATCCGGATTGTCATCATTCACACTCACTCTCGCTCTCTCCGGATTGTCAGTATTCACACTCACTCTCCCTCTATCCGGATGGTCATTATTCACATTCATTCTCCCTCTATCCGGATTGTCATTATTACACTCACTCTCCTATCCGGATTGTCATGATTCACACTCACTCTCCCTCTATCCGGATTATCATTATTCACTCTCACCCTCCCTCTATTCGGATTGTCAGTATTCACACTCACTCTCCCTCTATGCATTTGTCACTATTCACACTCGCTCTACCTCTTTTCATTTGTCATTATCCGCACTCACTCTCCCTCTATTCATTTTTCAGTATTCACACTCACTCTCCCTCTAAATGGATTGTCGTGATTCACTCTGCCTCTATCCAGATTGTCAGATTCACACTCACTCTTCCTCTCTCCGGATTGTCATGAATCACACTCACCCTCTCTCTATCTGGATTGTCATTATTCACTCCCACTCTCCCTCTTTCCGGATGGTTATGAATCACACTCACTCTCCCACTATCCAGATTGTAATTATTCACACTCACTCTCCCACTATCCAGATTGTCACGATTCACATGCACTCTCTCTCTATCCGGATTGTCACGATTCACACTCACTCTTCCTCTATCCGGGTTGTAATTATTCACACTGTCCCTCCCTCTATCCATTTGTCAGTATTCCCACTCAATCTCCCTCTATCCATTTGTCATTATTCACACTCACTCTCCCTCTATTCATTTTTCAGTATTCACTCACTCACCCTCTATCTGGATTGTCATTATTCACACTCACTCTCCCTCTATCCATTTGTCAGTATTCACGGTCACTCTCCCTCTATCCGCATTGTCATTATTCACTTTCAGGCTCCCTCCATTCGGATTGTCAGTATTTACGCTCACTCTCCCGCTATCCGGATTGTAATTATTCACACGCACTCTCCCTCTTTCTGGATTGTCATGATTCACACTCACTCTTCATCTATCCAGATTGTCAGTATTCACACTCTCCCTCCCTCTATCCATTTGTCAGTATTCACACTCATTCTCCCTCTCTTCATTTGTCATTATTCACATGCACTCTACCTCTATCTGGATTGTCAGTATTCATGCTCACTCTCCCTCTATCCATTTGTCAGTATTCACGGTCACTCTCCCTCTATCCGCATTGTCATTATTCACTTTCAGGCTCCCTCCATTCGGATTGTCAGTATTTACGCTCACTCTCCCTCTATCCAGATTGTAATTATTCACACTCACTCTCCCTCTTTCTGGATTGTCATGATTCACACTCACTCTTCATCTAACCAGATTGTCAGTATTCACACTCTCCCTCCCTCTATCCATTTGTCAGTATTCACACTCACTCTCCCTCTCTTCATTTGTCATTATTCACATGCACTCTACCTCTATCTGGATTGTCAGTATTCACGCTCACTCTCCCTCTATCCGGATTTTCATTATTCACACTGACTCTCTCTCTATCCAGATTTTCAGTATTCACACTCACTCTCCCTCTATCTGGATTGTCACTATTCACACTCACTCTCCCTCTATCCATTTATTAGTATTCACACTCACTCTCGCTCAATCCATTTGTCAGTATTCACACTCACTCTCCCTCAATCCGGATTGTCAGATTCACACTCACTCTCTCTCTCTCTGTTCATTTATCATTATTCATACTCACTCTCCCTCTATCCGGAATGTAATTATTCACATTCATTCTGTATCCGGATTGTCGTGATTCACACTCACTCTCCCTCTCTCCGGATTGTCATGATTCACACTCACTCTCCCTCTCTCCGGATTGTTAAGATTCATACTCACTCTCCCTGTATCCAGATTGTAATTATTCACACTCACTCTGCCACTATCCGGATTGTCATTATTTACACTCACTCGCCCTCTATCCGGTGTTTCATTATTTACACTCACTCCCTCTCTATCCAGAGTTTCATTATTCTTACTCACTCTCCCTCTATCCGGATTGTCATTATTCGCACCCACTCACCCTGTATCCAGATTGGCATTATTCACATTCATCCTCCCTCTATCCGTATTGTCATTATTCACACTCACCCTCCCTCAATCCGGATTGTCAATATTCACACTCACTCTCCCTCTATGCGGATTGGCACGATTCACACTCACATTCCCTCTCTCCGGATTGTCATGATTCACTCTCACTCTCCCTCTAGCCGGAATGTAATTATTCACACTCACTCTGCCATGATCCAGATTGTCATTATTTACACTCACTCTCCCTCTATCCGGATTGTCATAATTCACACTCACTCCCCCTCTATCCGGAGTTTCATTATTCACACACACTCTCCCTCTATACGGAGTTTCATTATTCACACTCACTCTCCCTCCATCCGGATTGTCAGTATTTGCACTCACTCTCCCTCTATCCGGATTGTCAGTATGCACATTCACTCTCCCTCTATCCATTTGTCATTATTCACACTCACTGTCCCTCTATCCATTTGTCATTATTCACACTCATTCTCTCTCTGTTCATTTGTCATTATTCACACTCACTCTTCCTCTATAAGAATTGTCATAATTCACACTCACAATCCCTCTATCCGGATTGACAGTATTCGCACTCACTCTCCCTCAATCCGGACTTTCATTACTCAATCACACTGTCCCTCTATCCGGATTGTCATAATTCACATGCATTCTCTCTCAATCCGCATTGTCATTATTACACTCACTCTCCTTCTATACGGATTGTCATTATTCACACTCACTCTCCCTCAATCCGGATTGTCATCATTCACATTCACTCTCGCTCTATCCTGATTGTCAGTATTCACACTCACTGTCCCTCGATCCGGATGGTCATTATTCACATTCATTCTCCCCATATCCGGATTGTCATTATTACTCTCACTGTCCTTCTATCCGGATTGTCATTACTCACACTCACTCTCCCTCTATCCGGATTGTCATTATTCACACTCACTCTCCCTCCATCCGGAGTTTCATTATTCACTCTCACTGTCCCTCTATCCGGATTGTCAGTATTCACACTCACTCTCCCTCTATCCGGATTGTCATTATTCACACACTCTCTCCCTATATTTGGAGTTTCATTATTCACACTCACTCTCCCTCTATCCGGATGGTCAGTATTCACACAAACTCTCCCTCTATCCGGATTGACAGTATTCACACTCACTCTCCCTCTATCCCTTTACCAGTATTCACACTCACTCTCTCTCTATCTGGATTGTCATCATTCACACCCAGTTTCCCTCAATCCAGATTGCTAATATTCACACTCACTCTCCCTCTCTCCGGATTGTCATGATTCACATTCACTCTCCCTCTTTCCGGATTGTAATTATTCATACTCACTCTCCCACTATCAAGATTGTCATTATTCACACTCACTCCCTCTCCATCTGGAGTTTCATTATTTACACTTACTCTCCCTCTATCCGGATTGGCACGCTACGCACTCACTCACTCTCCCTCTCTCTGGATTGTCATGATTCACACTCCCCCACCCTCTCTCCGGATTGTCATTATTTACACTCACTCTCCCTCTATCTGGTTTGTCATTATTCACACTCACTCTCCGTCAATCCGGTGTTTCATTATTCACATTCACTCTCCCTCTATCTGGATTGTAATTATTCACACTCACTCTCCCTCTATCCCTTTGTCAGCATTCACACGCACTCTCCATCTATCCGGATTGTCACGATTCACACTCCCTCTCCTTCTATCCGGATTGTCATGAGTAACACTCACTCTCCCTCTATCTGGCTTGTAATTATTCACACTCACTCTCCCAATATCCGGATTGACATTATTCACACTCACTCTCCCTCTATAAGGATTGTCATGATTCACACTCACAATCTCTCTATCCGGATTGTTAAGATTCATACTCACTCTCCCTGTATCCAGATTGTAATTATTCACACTCACTCTGCCACTATCCGGATTGTCATTATTTACACTCACTCGCCCTCTATCCGGTGTTTCATTATTTACACTCACTCTCTCTCTATCCAGAGTTTCATTATTCTTACTCACTCTCCCTCTATCCGGATTGTTATTATTCGCACCCACTCACCCTGTATCCAGATTGGCATTATTCACGTTCATCCTCCCTCTATCCGTATTGTCATTATTCACACTCACCCTCCCTCAATCCGGATTGTCAATATTCACACTCACTCTCCCTCTATGCGGATTGGCACGATCCACACTCACATTCCCTCTCTCCGGATTGTCATGATTCACTCTCACTCTCCCTCTAGCCGGAATGTAATTATTCACACTCACTCTGCCATGATCCAGATTGTCATTATTTACACTCACTCTCCCTCTATCCGGATTGTCATAATTCACACTCACTCCCCCTCTATCCGGAGTTTCATTATTCACACACACTCTCCCTCTATACGGAGTTTCATTATTCACACTCACTCTCCCTCCATCCGGATTGTCAGTATTTGCACTCACTCTCCCTCTATCCGGATTGTCAGTATGCACATTCACTCTCCCTCTATCCATTTGTCATTATTCACACTCACACTCCCTCTATCAACATTGTCATTATTCACATTCACTCTCCCTCTTTCCAGATTGTAATTATTCACATTCACTCTCACTCTATCCGGAGTTTCATTATTCACACACACTCTCCCTCTATCCGGTGTTTCATTATTCACATTCACTCTCCCTCAATCTGGATTGTAATTATTCACACTCACTCTCCCTCTATCCGGATTGTCATTATTCACACTCACAATCTCTCTATCCGGATTGACAGTATTCATACTCACTCTCCCTCTATCCAGATTGTCATTATTCACACTCTCTCTCCCTCTATTTGGAGTTTCATTATTCACACTCACTCTCCCTCTATCCAGACTGTCATGATTCACACTCACTCTCCCTCTATCCAGATTGACAGTATTCACACTCTCTCTCCCTCTATCCCTTTACCAGTATTCACACTCCCTCTCCCTCTATCTGGATTGTCATCATTCACACCCAGTTTCCCTCAATCCAGATTGCTAATATTCACACTCGCACTCCCTCTATCAACATTGTCATTAGTCACATTCACTCTCCCGCTTTCCAGATTGTAATTATTCACACTCACTCTCCCACTATCAAGATTGTCATTATTCACACACACTCTCCCTCTATCCGGATTGTCATTATTCACACTCACTGCCTCTCCATCTGGAGTTTCATTATTCACACTCACTCTCCCTCTATCTGGATTATCATGATTCACACTCCCTCTCCCTCTCCCCGGATTGTCATTATTTACACTCACTCTCCCTCTATCCGGATTTTCATTATTTACACTCACTCTCCCTCTATCCAGATTGTCATTATTCACATTCACTCTCCCTCTGTCTGGCTTGTAATTATTCACACTCACTCTCCCAATATCCGGATTGACATTCTTCATACCCACTCTCCCTCTATAAGGATTGTCAATATTACACTCACACTCCTTCTATCTGGATTGTCATTATTCACACTCACTCCCCCTCTATCCGGATTGTCATCATTCACACTCACTCTCGCTCTCTCCGGATTGTCAGTATTCACACTCACTCTCCCTCTATCCGGATGGTCATTATTCACATTCATTCTCCCTCTATCCGGATTGTCATTATTACACTCACTCTCCTATCCGGATTGTCATGATTCACACTCACTCTCCCTCTATCCGGATTGTCATTATTCACACTCTCCCTCCATCCGGAGTTTCATTATTCACACTCTCTGTCCCTCTCTCCGGATTGTCAGTATTCACACTCACTCTCCCTCTATCCAGATTGTCATTATTCACACTCTCTCTCCCTTTATTTGGAGTTTCATTATTCACACTCACTCTCCCTCTATCCAGATTGTCATTATTCACAATCACTCTCCCTCTATCCAGATTGTCAGTATTCACACTCACTGCCTCTCCATCTGTAGTTTCATTATTCACACTCACTCTCCCTCTATCCGGATTGGCACACTACACACTCACTCTCCCTCTCTCCGGATTGTAATTATTCACACTCACTCTCACACTATCAAGATTGTCATTCTTCACACACACTCTCCCTCTATCCGGATTGGCACGCTACACACTCCCTCTCCCTCTCCCTCTCTCCGGATTATCATGATTCACACTCCCTCTCCCTCTCCCCGGATTGTCATTATTTACACTCACTCTCCCTCTATCCGGATTGTCATTATTCACACTCACTCTCCCTCCATCCGGTGTTTCATTATTCACATTCACTCTCCCTCTATCTGGCTTGTAATTATTCACACTCACTCTCCCAATATCCGGATTGACATTATTCACACTCACTCTCCCTCTATAAGGATTGTCATTATTACACTCACACTCCTTCTATCTGGATTGTCATTATTCACACTCACTCCCCCTCTATCCGGATTGTCATCATTCACACTCAATCTCGCTCTATCCGGATTGTCAGTATTCACACTCACTCTCCCTCTATCCGGATGGTCATTATTCACATTCATTCTCCCTCTATCTGGATTGTCATTATTACACTCACTTTCCTTCTATCCGGATTGTCATGATTCACACTCACTCTCCCTCTATCCGGATTGTCATTATTCACACTCTCCCTCCATCCGGAGTTTCATTATTCACACTATCTGTCCCTCTATCCGGATTGTCAGTATTCACACTCACTCTGCCTCTATCCGGATTGTCAGTATTCACACTCACTCTCCCTCTATCTGGATTGACAGTATTCTCACTCTCTCTCCCTCTATCCCTTTACCAGTATTCACACTCACTCTCCCTCTGTCTGGATTGTCATCATTCACACCCAGTTTCCCTCAATCCAGATCGCTAATATTCACACTCTCCCTCTCTCCCGATTGTCATTATTCACATGCATTCTCCCTCTATCTGGATTGTCATTATTACACTCACACTCCTTCCATCTGGATTGTCATTATTCACACTCTCTCCCCCTCTATGCGGATTGTCATCATTCACGCTCACTCTCGCTCTATCCGGATTGTCAGTATTCACAATCACTCTCCCTCTATCCAGATGGTCATTATTCACATTCATTCTCCCTCTATCCGGATTGTCATTATTACACTCACTTTTCTTCTCTCCGGATTGTCATGATTCACACTCACTCTCCCTCTATCCGGATTGTCATTATTCACACTCTCCCTCCATCCGGATTGTCATTATTCACAATCTCTCTCCCTCTATTTGGAGTTTCATTATTCACACTCACTCTCTCTCTATCCAGATTGTCATTATTCACACTCACTCACCCTCTATACGGATTGACAGTATTCACACTCTCTCTCCCTCTATCCCTTTACCAGTATTCACACTCACTCTCCCTCTATTTGGATTGTCATCCTTCACACCCAGTTTCCCTCAATCCAGATTGCTAATATTCACACTCACTCTTCCTCTCTTCGGATTGTCATGATTGACATTCACTCTCCCTCTTTCCGGATTGTAATTATTCACACTCACACTCCCACTATCAAGATTGTCATTATTCACACACACTCTGTCCCTCTATCCGGATTGTCATTATTCACACTCACTGCCTCTCCATCTGGAGTTTCATTATTCACACTCACTCTCCCTCTATCCGGATTGGCACGCTACACACTCACTCTCCCTTTCACAGGCTTGTCATGATTCACAGTCCCTCTCCCTCTATCCGGATTGTCACTATTCACACTCACTCTGCCACTTTCCGGATTGTCATTATTTACATTCACTCTCCCTCTATCAGGATTGTCATTATTCACACTCACTCTCACTCTATCTGGAGTTTCATTATTCACACACACTCTCCCTCTATCCGGTGTTTCATTATTCACATTCACTCTCCCTCTATCTGGATTGTAATTATTCACCATCACTCTCATTCTATCCGTATTGTCATTATTCACACTCGCTCTCCCTCTATCTGGATTGTCATGATTCACACTCACAATCTCTCTATCCGGATTGACAGTATTCACACTCACTCTCCCCCTCTCCGGATTGTCATTATTCACATGCATTCTCCCTCTATCCGGATTGTCATTATTACACTCACACTCCTTCCATCCGGATTGTCATTATTCACACTCTCTCCCCCTCTATCCGGATTGTCATCATTCACACTCACTCTCCCACTATCAAGATTGTCATTATTCACACACACTCTCCCTCTATCCGGATTGTCATTATTCACACTCACTGCCTCTCCATCTGTAGTTTCATTATTCACACTCACTCTCCCTCTATCCGGATTGGCACACTACACACTCACTCTCCCTCTCTCCGGATTGTAATTATTCACACTCACTCTCCCACTATCAAGATTGTCATTCTTCACACACACTCTCCCTCTATCCGGATTGGCACGCTACACACTCCCTCTCCCTCTCTCCGGATTATCATGATTCACACTCCCTCTCCCTCTCCCCGGATTGTCATTATTTACACTCACTCTCCCTCTGTCCGGATTGTCATTATTCACACTCACTCTCCCTCTATCCGGTGTTTCATTATTCACATTCACTCTCCCTCTATCTGGCTTGTAATTATTCACACTCACTCTCCCAATATCCGGATTGACATTATTCACACTCACTCTCCCTCTATAAGGATTGTCATTATTACACTCACACTCCTTCTATCTGGATTGTCATTATTCACACTCCCTCTCCCTCTCTCCGGATTATCATGATTCACACTCCCTCTCCCTCTCCCCGGATTGTCATTATTTACACTCACTCTCCCTCTATCCGGATTGTCATCATTCACACTCACTCTCCCTCTATTCGGATGGTCATTATTCACATTCATTCTCCCTCTCTCCGGATTGTCATTATTACACTCACTTTCCTTCTAACGGATTGTCATGATTCACACTCATTCTCCCTCTATCCGGATTGTCATTACTCACACTCTCCCTCCATCTGGAGTTTCATTATTCACACTATCTGTCCCTCTGTCCAGATTGTCAGTATTCACACTCACTCTGCCTCTATCCGGATTGTCAGTATTCACACTCACTCTCCCTCTATCCGGATTGACAGTATTCTCACTCTCTCTCCCTCTATCCCTTTACCAGTATTCACACTAACTCTCCCTCTGTCTGGATTGTCATCATTCACACCCAGTTTCCCTCAATCCAGATCGCTAATATTCACACTCACTCTCCCTCTCTTCCGATTGTCATGAGTCACATTCACTCTCCCTCTTTCCAGATTGTAATTGTTCACACTCACTCTCCCACTATCAAGATTGTCATTATTCACACTCACTGCCTCTCCATTTGGAGTTTCATTATTCACACTTACTCTCCCTCTATCCGGATTGGCACGCTACACACTCACTCTCCCTTTCTCCGGATTGTCATGATTCACACCCCCTCTCCCTCTATCCGGATTGTCATTATTCACACTCACTCTGCCACTTTCCGGATTGTCATTATTTACATTCACTCTCCCTCTATCTGGATTGTCATTTTTCACACTCACTCTCACTCTATCTGGAGTTTCATTATTCACACACACTCTCCCTCTATCCAGTGTTTCATTATTCACATTCACTCTCCCTCTATCTGGATTGTAATTATTCACCCTCACTCTCATTCTATCCGTATTGTCATTATTCACACTCACTCTCCCTCTGTCGGGATTGTCATGATTCACACTCACTCTCCCTCTCTCCGGATTGTCATTATTCACATGCATTCTCCCTCTATCTGGATTGTCATTATTACACTCACACTCCTTCCATCTGGATTGTCATTATTCACACTCTCTCCCCCTCTATGCGGATTGTCATCATTCACACTCACTCTCGCTCTATCCGGATTGTCAGTATTCACAATCACTCTCCCTCTATCCGGATGGTCATTATTCACATTCATTCTCCCTCTATCCGGATTGTCATTATTACACTCACTTTCCTTCTCTCCGGATTGTCATGATTCACACTCATTCTCCCTCTATCCGGATTGTCATTATTCACACTCTCTCTCCCTCTATTTGGAGTTTCATTATTCACACACACTCTCTCTCTATCCAGATTGTCAGTATTCTCAGTCACTCTCCCTCTATCCGGATTAACAGTATTCACAGTCTCTCTCCCTCTATCCCTTTACCAGTATTCACACTCACTCTCCCTCTATCTGGATTGTCATCCTTCACAGCCAGTTTCCCTCAATCCAGATTGCTAATATTCACACTCACTCTTCCTCTTTTCGGATTGTCATGATTGACATTCACTCTCCCTCTTTCCGGACTGTAATTATTCACACTCACACTCCCACTATCAAGATTGTCATTATTCACACACACACTGTCCCTCTATCCGGATTGTCATTATTCACACTCACTGCCTCTCCATCTGGAGTTTCATTATTCACACTCACTCTCCCTCTATCCGGATTGGCACGCTACACACTCACTCTCCCTTTCGCAGGATTGTCATGATTCACAGTCCCTCTCCCTCTATCCGGATTGTCATTATTCACACTCACTCTCCCTCTATCGGGATTGCCATGATTCACACTCGCTCTCCCTCTATCTGGATTGTCATGATTCACACTCACAATCTCTCTATCCGGATTGACAGTATTCACACTCACTCTCCCTCTCTCCGGATTGTCATTATTCACATGCATTCTCCCTCTATCCGGATTGTCATTATTACACTCACACTCCTTCCATCCGGATTGTCATTATTCACACTCTCTCCCCCTCTATCCGGATTGTCATCATTCACACTCACTCTCCCACTATCAAGATTGTCGTTATTCACACACACTCTCCCTCTATCCGGATTGTCATTATTCACACTCACTGCCTCTCCATCTGTAGTTTCATTATTCACACTCACTCTCCCTCTATCCGGAATGGCACACTACACACTCACTCTCCCTCTCTCCGGACTGTAATTATTCACACTCACTCTCCCACTATCAAGATTGTCATTCTTCACACACACTCTCCCTCTATCCAGATTGGCACGCTACACACTCCCTCTCCCTCTCTCCGGATTATCATGATTCACACTCCCTCTCCCTCTCCCCGGATTGTCATTATTTACACTCACTCTCCCTCTATCCGGATTGTCATTATTCACACTCAGTCACCCTCTATCCGGTGTTTCATTATTCACATTCACTCTCCCTCTATCTGGCTTGTAATTATTCACACTCACTCTCCCAATATCCGGATTGACATTATTCACACTCACCCTCCCTCTATAAGGATTGTCATTATTACACTCACACTCCTTCTATCTGGATTGTCATTATTCACACTCCCTCTCCCTCTCTCCGGATTATCATGATTCACACTCCCTCTCCCTCTCCCCGGATTGTCATTATTTACACTCACTCTCCCTCTATCCGGATTGTCATTATTCACACTCACTCTCCCTCTATCCGGATGGTCATTATTCACATTCATTCTCCCTCTATCCGGATTGTCATTATTACACTCACTTTCCTTCCATCCGGATTGTCATTATTCACACTCTCTCCCCCTCTATCCGGATTGTCATCATTCACACTCACTCTCCCACTATCAAGATTGTCATTATTCACACACACTCTCCCTCTATCCGGATTGTCATTATTCACACTCACTGCCTCTCCATCTGTAGTTTCATTATTCACACTCACTCTCCCTCTATCCGGATTGGCACACTACACACTCACTCTCCCTCTCTCCGGATTGTAATTATTCACACTCACTCTCCCACTATCAAGATTGTCATTCTTCACACACACTCTCCCTCTATCCGGATTGGCACGCTACACACTCCCTCTCTCCGGATTATCATGATTCACACTCCCTCTCCCTCTCCCCGGATTGTCATTATTTACACTCACTCTCCCTCTATTCGGATTGTCATTATTCACACTCACTCTCCCTCTATCCGGTGTTTCATTATTCACATTCACTCTCCCTCTATCTGGCTTGTAATTATTCACACTCACTCTCCCAATATCCGGATTGACATTATTCACACTCACTCTCCCTCTATAAGGATTGTCATTATTACACTCACACTCCTTCTATCTGGATTGTCATTATTCACACTCCCTCTCCCTCTCTCCGGATTATCATGATTCACACTCCCTCTCCCTCTCCCCAGATTGTCATTATTTACACTCACTCTCCCTCTATCCGGATTGTCATCATTCACACTCACTCTCCCTCTATCCGGATGGTCATTATTCACATTCATTCTCCCTCTATCCGGATTGTCATTATTACACTCACTTTCCTTCTATCCGGATTGTCATGATTCACATTCACTCTCCCTCTATCCGGATTGTCATGAATCACATTCACTCTCCCTGTATCCGAACTGTAATTATTCACACTCACTCTCCCACTATCCAGATTGTCATTATTTACACACAATCTCCCTCTATCCGGATTGTCATTATTCACACTCACGCTTCTTCTATCCGGAGTTTCATTATTCCCACGCACTCTCCCTCTATCCGGAGTTTCATTATTCACACTCACTCTCCCTCTGTCCGGATTGTCATTATTCACACTCACCCTCCCTCTATCCGGATTGTCATGATTCACACTCACTCTCCTTCTGTCTGGATTGTCATTTTTCAGATTTATCTCCCTGTATCTGGATTGTCATTATTTACATTCACTCTCCCTCTATCTTGATTGTCATGATTCACACTCACTCTCCCTCTATCCAGATTGTCATTATTCACACTCACTCTTCCTCTATCCGGAATGTCATTATTCACACTCACTCTCCCTCTATCCGGATTGTCATGATTCACACTCACTCTCCCTCTATCCGGATTGTCATGATTCACACTCACTCTCCCTCTATCCGGATTGTCATGATTCACACTCACTCTCCCTCTATCCGGATTGTCATGATTCACACTCACTCTCCCTCTATCTGGATTGTCATTATTCACACTCACTTTCCCTCTATCCGGATTATCAGTATTCGCACTCACTCTCCCTTTATCTGGATTGTCGTTATTCACACTCACTGTCCCTCTATCCGGATTGTCAGTATTCACACTCACTCTCCCTCTGTCCGGATTGTCATTTTTCACATTCACTCTCCCATATCTGGATTGACATGTTTCACAATCACTCTCCCTCTATCTGGATTGTCAGTATTTACACTCACTCTCCCCCAATCCGGATTGTCAGTATTCACATGCATTCGCCCTCTATCCATTTGACATAGTTCACACTCACTCTCTCTCTGTTCATTTGTCATTATTCACACTCACTCTCCCTCTATTCAGATTGTCATGATTCACACTCACTCTCCCTCTATCCGGATTGTCAGTATTCACACTCACTCTCCCTCTATCCGGATTGTCAGTATTCACACTCACTCTCCCTCTATCTGGATTGTCATGAATCACACTCACTCTCCCTCTATCCAGTTTGTCATGATTCACACTCACTCTCCCTCTATCCGGATTGTCATGATTCACACTCACTCTCCCTCTATCTGGATTGTCATTATTCACACTCACTCTCCCTCTATCTGGATTGTCATGATTCACTCTCACTCTGCCTCTATCTGGATTGTCATTATACACACTCACTCTCCCTCTATCCGGATTGTCACTATTCACACTCACTCTCCCTTTATCTGGATTGTCATTATTCACACCCAGTTTCCCTGAATCCAGATTGCTAATATTCACACTCACTCTGCCTCTCTCTGAATTGTCATGATTCACACTCACTCTCCCTCTATCCGGGTTGTCATGATTCACATTCACTCTCCCTCTATAAGGATTGTCATTATTACACTCACACTCCTTCTATCTGGATTATCATTATTCACACTCACTCCCCCTCTATCCGGATTGTCATCATTCACACTCACTCTCGCTCTATCCGGATTGTCAGTATTCACACTCACTCTCCCTCTCTCCGGATGGTCATTATTCACATTCATTCTCCCTCTATCCGAATTGTCATTATTACACTCACTTTCCTTCTATCCGGATTGTCATGATTCACACTCACTCTCCCTCTATCCGGATTGTCATTATTCACACTCTCCCTCTATCCGGAGTTTCATTATTCACACTATCTGTCCCTCTATCCGGATTGTCAGTATTCTCACTCTGCCTCTATTTGGACTGTCAGTATTCACACTCACTCTCCCTCTATCCGGATTGACAGTATTCTCACTCTCTCTCCCTCTATCCCTTTACCAGTATTCACACTCACTCTCCCTCTGTCTGGATTGTCATCATTCACACCCAGTTTCCCTCAATCCAGATCGCTAATATTCACACTCACTCTCCCTCTCTTCCGATTGTCATGAATCACATTCACTCTCCCTCTTTCCAGATTGTAATTGTTCACACTCACTCTCCCACTATCAAGATTGTCATTATTCACACTCACTGCCTCTCCATTTGGAGTTTCATTATTCACACTTACTCTCCCTCTATCCGGATTGGCATCCTACACACTCACTCTCCCTTTCTCCGGATTGTCATGATTCACACCCCCTCTCCCTCTATCCGGATTGTCATTATTCACACTCACTCTGCCACTTTCCGGATTGTCATTATTTACATTCACTCTCCCTCTATCCGGATTGTCATTATTCACACTCACTCTCACTCTATCTGGAGTTTCATTATTCACACACACTCTCCCTCTATCCGGTGTTTCATTATTCACATTCACTCTCCCTCTATCTGGATTGTAATTATTCACCCTCACTCTCATTCTATCCGTATTGTCATTATTCACACTCACTCTCTCTCTATCGGGATTGTCATGATTCATGCTCGCTCTCCCTCTATCTGGATTGTCATGATTCACACTCACAATCTCTCTATCCGGATTGACAGTATTCACACTCACTCTCCCTCTCTCCGGATTGTCGTTATTCACATGCATTCTCCCTCTATCCGGATTGTCATTATTACACTCACACTCCTTCCATCCGGATTGTCATTATTCACACTCTCTCCCCCTCTATCCGGATTGTCATCATTCACACTCACTCTCCCACTATCAAGATTGTCATTATTCACACACACTCTCCCTCTATCCGGATTGTCATTATTCACACTCACTGCCTCTCCATCTGTAGTTTCATTATTCACACTCACTCTCCCTCTATCCGGATTGGCACACTACACACTCACTCTCCCTCTCTCCGGATTGTAATTATTCACACTCACTCTCCCACTATCAAGATTGTCATTCTTCACACACACTCTCCCTCTATCCGGATTGGCACGCTACACACTCCCTCTCCCTCTCTCCGGATTATCATGATTCACACTCCCGCTCCCTCTCCCCGGATTGTCATTATTTACACTCACTCTCCCTCTATCCGGATTGTCATTATTCACACTCACTCTCCCTCTATCCGGTGTTTCATTATTCACATTCACTCTCCCTCTATCTGGCTTGTAATTATTCACACTCACTCTCCCAATATCCGGATTGACATTATTCACACTCACTCTCCCTCTATCCGGATTGTCAGTATTCACACTCACTCTCCCTCTGTCTGGATTGTCATGAATCACACTCACTCCCCCTCTATCCAGTTTGTCATGATTCACACTCAGTCTCCCTCTATCCGGATTGTCATGATTCACACTCACTCTCCCTCTATCTGGATTGTCATTATTCACACTCACTCTCCCTCTATCTGGATTGTCATGATTCACTCTCACTCTGCCTCTATCTGGATTGTCATTATTCACACTCACTCTCCCTCTATCCGGATTGTCACTATTCACACTCACTCTCCCTTTATCTGGATTGTCATTATTCACACCCAGTTTCCCTGAATCCAGATTGCTAATATTCACACTCACTCTGCCTCTCTCTGGATTGTCATGATTCATACTCACTCTCCCTCTATCCGGGTTGTCATGATTCACATTCACTCTCCCTGTATCCGGATTGTAATTATTCACACTCACTCTCCCACTATCCAGTTTGTCATTATTCACACTCACTCTCCCTCTATCCGGATTGGCACACTACACACTCACTCTCCCTCTCTCCGGATTGTAATTATTCACACTCACTCTCCCACTATCAAGATTGTCATTCTTCCCATACACTCTCCCTCTATCCGGATTGGCACGCTACACACTCCCTCTCCCTCTCTCCGGATTATCATGATTCACACTCCCTCTCCCTCTCCCCAGATTGTCATTATTTACACTCACTCTCCCTCTATCCGGATTGTCATTATTCACACTCACTCTCCCTCTATCCGGTGTTTCATTATTCACATTCACTCTCCCTCTATCTGGCTTGTAATTATTCACACTCACTCTCCCAATATCCGGATTGACATTATTCACACTCACTCTCCCTCTATAAGGATTGTCATTATTACACTCACACTCCTTCTATCTGGATTATCATTATTCACACTCACTCCCCCTCTATCCGGATTGTCATCATTCACACTCACTCTCGCTCTATCCGGATTGTCAGTATTCACACTCACTCTCCCTCTCTCCGGATGGTCATTATTCACATTCATTCTCCCTCTATCCGAATTGTCATTATTACACTCACTTTCCTTCTATCCGGATTGTCATAATTCACACTCACTCTCCCTCTATCCGGATTGTCATTATTCACACTCTCCCTCCATCCGGAGTTTCATTATTCACACTATCTGTCCCTCTATCCGGATTGTCAGTATTCTCACTCTGCCTCTATTTGGACTGTCAGTATTCACACTCACTCTCCCTCTATCCGGATTGACAGTATTCTCACTCTCTCTCCCTCTATCCCTTTACCAGTATTCACACTCACTCTCCCTCTGTCTGGATTGTCATCATTCACACCCAGTTTCCCTCAATCCAGATCGCTAATATTCACACTCACTCTCCCTCTCTCCCGATTGTCATGAATCACATTCACTCTCCCTCTTTCCAGATTGTAATTGTTCACACTCACTCTCCCACTATCAAGATTGTCATTATTCACACTCACTGCCTCTCCATTTGGAGTTTCATTATTCACACTTACTCTCCCTCTATCCGGATTGGCATCCTACACACTCACTCTCCCTTTCTCCGGATTGTCATGATTCACACCCCCTCTCCCTCTATCCGGATTGTCATTATTCACACTCACTCTGCCACTTTCCGGATTGTCATTATTTACATTCACTCTCCCTCTATCCGGATTGTCATTATTCACACTCACTCTCACTCTATCTGGAGTTTCATTATTCACACACACTCTCCCTCTATCTGGATTGTAATTATTCACCCTCACTCTCATTCTATCCGTATTGTCATTATTCACACTCACTCTCTCTCTATCAGGATTGTCATGATTCATGCTCGCTCTCCCTCTATCTGGTTTGTCATGATTCACACTCACAATCTCTCTATCCGGATTGACAGTATTCACACTCACTCTCCCTCTCTCCGGATTGTCATTATTCACATGCATTCTCCCTCTATCCGGATTGTCATTATTACACTCACACTCCTTCCATCCGGATTGTCATTATTCACACTCTCTCCCCCTCTATCCGGATTGTCATCATTCACACTCACTCTCCCACTATCAAGATTGTCATTATTCACACACACTCTCCCTCTATCCGGATTGTCATTATTCACACTCACTGCCTCTCCATCTGTAGTTTCATTATTCACACTCACTCTCCCTCTATCCGGATTGGCACACTACACACTCACTCTCCCTCTCTCCGGATTGTAATTATTCACACTCACTCTCCCACTATCAAGATTGTCATTCTTCACACACACTCTCCCTCTATCTGGATTGGCACGCTACACACTCCCTCTCCCTCTCTCCGGATTATCATGATTCACACTCCCGCTCCCTCTCCCCGGATTGTCATTATTTACACTCACTCTCCCTCTATCCGGATTGTCATTATTCACACTCACTCTCCCTCTATCCGGTGTTTCATTATTCACATTCACTCTCCCTCTATCTGGCTTGTAATTATTCACACTCACTCTCCCAATATCCGGATTGACATTATTCACACTCACTCTCCCTCTATAAGGATTGTCATTATTACACTCACACTCCTTCTATCTGGATTGTCATTATTCACACTCACTCCCCCTCTATCCGGATTGTCATCATTCACACTCACTCTCGCTCTATCCGGTTTGTCAGTATTCACACTCACTCTCCCTCTATCCGGATGGTCATTATTCACATTCATTCTCCCTCTATTCGGATTGTCATTATTACACTCACTTTCCTTCTATCCGGATTGTCATGATTCACACTCTCCCTCCATCCGGAGTTTCATTATTCACACTATCTGTCCCTCTATCCGGATAGTCAGTATTCACACTCACTCTGCCTCTATCCGGATTGTCAGTATTCACACTCACTCTCCCTCTATCTGGATTGACAGTATTCTCACTCTCTCTCCCTCTATCCCTTTACCAGTATTCACACTCACTCTCCCTCTGTCTGGATTGTCATCATTCACACCCAGTTTCCCTCAATCCAGATCGCTAATATTCACACTCTCCCTCTCTCCCGATTGTCATGAATCACATTCACTCTCCCTCTTTCCAGATTGTAATTGTTCACACTCACTCTCCCACTATCAAGATTGTCATTATTCACACTCACTGCCTCTCCATTTGGAGTTTCATTATTCACACTTACACTCCCTCTATCCGGATTGGCACGGTACACACTCACTCTCCCTTTCTCCGGATTGTCATGATTCACACCCCCTCTCCCTCTATCCGGATTGTTATTATTCACACTCACTCTGCCACTTTCCGGATTGCCATTATTTACATTCACTCTCCCTCTATCCGGATTGTCATTATTCACACTCACTCTCACTCTATCTGGAGTTTCATTATTCACACACACTCTCCCTCTATCCAGTGTTTCATTATTCACATTCACTCTCCCTCTATCTGGATTGTAATTATTCACCCTCACTCTCATTCTATCCGTATTGTCATTATTCACACTCACTCTCCCTCTATCGGGATTGTCATGATTGACACTCGCTCTCCCTCTATCTGGATTGTCATGATTCACACTCACAATCTCTCTATCCGGATTGACAGTATTCACACTCACTCTCCCTCTCTCCGGATTGTCATTATTCACATGCATTCTCCCTCTATCTGGATTGTCATTATTACACTCACACTCCTTCCATCTGGATTGTCATTATTCACACTCTCTCCCCCTCTATGCGGATTGTCATCATTCACACTCACTCTCGCTCTATCCGGATTGTCAGTATTCACAATCACTCTCCCTCTATCCGGATGGTCATTATTCACATTCATTCTCCCTCTATCCGGATTGTCATTATTACACTCACTTTCCTTCTCTCCGGATTGTCATGATTCACACTCACTCTCCCTCTATCCGGATTGTCATTATTCACACTCTCCCTCCATCCGGATTGTCATTATTCACAATCTCTCTCCCTCTATTTGGAGTTTCATTATTCACACTCACTCTCTCTCTATCCAGATTGTCATTATTCACACTCACTCACCCTCTATACGGATTGACAGTATTCACACTCTCTCTCCCTCTATCCCTTTACCAGTATTCACACTCACTCTCCCTCTATTTGGATTGTCATCCTTCACACCCAGTTTCCCTCAATCCAGATTGCTAATATTCACACTCATTCTTCCTCTCTTCGGATTGTCATGATTGACATTCACTCTCCCTCTTTCCGGATTGTAATTATTCACACTCACACTCCCACTATCAAGATTGTCATTATTCACACACACACTGTCCCTCTATCCGGATTGTCATTATTCACACTCACTGCCTCTCCATCTGGAGTTTCATTATTCACACTCACTCTCCCTCTATCCGGATTGGCACGCTACACACTCACGCTCCCTTTCCCAGGATTGTCATGATTCACAGTCCCTCTCCCTCTATCCGGATTGTCACTATTCACACTCACTCTGCCACTTTCCGGATTGTCATTATTTACATTCACTCTCCCTCTATCAGGATTGTCATTATTCACACTCACTCTCACTCTATCTGGAGTTTCATTATTCACACACACTCCCTCTATCCGGTGTTTCATTATTCACATTCACTCTCCCTCTATCTGGATTGTAATTATTCACCCTCACTCTCATTCTATCCTTATTGTCATTATTCACACTCACTCTCCCTCTATCGGGATTGTCATGATTCACACTCGCTCTCCCTCTATCTGGATTGTCATGATTCACACTCACAATCTCTCTATCCGGATTGACAGTATTCACACTCACTCTCCCCCTCTCCGGATTGTCATTATTCACATGCATTCTCCCTCTATCCGGATTGTCATTATTACACTCACACTCCTTCCATCCGGATTGTCATTATTCACACTCTCTCCCCCTCTATCCGGATTGTCATCATTCACACTCACTCTCCCACTATCAAGATTGTCATTATTCACACACACTCTCCCTCTATCCGGATTGTCGTTATTCACACTCACTGCCTCTCCATCTGTAGTTTCATTATTCACACTCACTCTCCCTCTATCCGGATTGGCACACTACACACTCACTCTCCCTCTCTCCGGATTGTAATTATTCACACTCACTCTCCCATTATCAAGATTGTCATTCTTCACACACACTCTCCCTCTATCCGGATTGGCACGCTACACACTCCCTCTCCCTCTCTCCGGATTATCATGATTCACACTCCCTCTCCCTCTCCCCGGATTGTCATTATTTACACTCACTCTCCCTCTGTCCGGATTGTCATTATTACACTCACTTTCCTTCTATCCGGATTGTCATGATTCACACTCACTCTCCCTCTATCCGGATTGTCATTACTCACACTCTCCCTCCATCTGGAGTTTCATTATTCACACTATCTGTCCCTCTATCCGGATTGTCAATATTCACACTCACTCTGCCTCTATCCGGATTGTCAGTATTCACACTCACTTTCCCTCTATCCGGATTGACAGTATTCTCACTCTCTCTCCCTCTATCCCTTTACCAGTATTCACACTCACTCTCCCTCTGTCTGGATTGTCATCATTCACACCCAGTTTCCCTCAATCCAGATCGCTAATATTCACACTCACTCTCCCTCTCTCCCGATTGTCATGAGTCACATTCACTCTCCCTCTTTCCAGATTGTAATTGTTCACACTCACTCTCCCACTATCAAGATTGTCATTATTCACACTCACTGCCTCTCCATTTGGAGTTTCATTATTCACACTTACTCTCCCTCTATCCGGATTGGCATGCTACACACTCACTCTCCCTTTCTCCGGATTGTCATGATTCACACCCCCTCTCCCTCTATCCGGATTGTCATTATTCACACTCACTCTGCCACTTTCCGGATTGTCATTATTTACATTCACTCTCTCTCTATCTGGATTGTCATTTTTCACACTCACTCTCACTCTATCTGGAGTTTCATTATTCACACACGCTCTCCCTCTATCCAGTGTTTCATTATTCACATTCACTCTCCCTCTATCTGTATTGTAATTATTCACCCTCACTCTCATTCTATCCGTATTGTCATTATTCACACTCACTCTCCCTCTATCGGGATTGTCATGATTCACACTCACTCTCCCTCTCTCCGGATTGTCATTATTCACATGCATTCTCCCTCT
Source organism: Carcharodon carcharias (assembly GCF_017639515.1). Classification (NCBI taxonomy): domain Eukaryota; kingdom Metazoa; phylum Chordata; class Chondrichthyes; order Lamniformes; family Lamnidae; genus Carcharodon; species Carcharodon carcharias. The sequence continues at coordinate 25,849,308 of NC_054486.1, forward strand.
AGCTGGATTGTCATTATTACACTCACACTCCTTCCATCTGGATTGTCATTATTCACACTCTCTCCCCCTCTATCCGGATTGGCACACTACACACTCACTCTCCCTCTCTCCGGATTGTAATTATTCACACTCACTCTCCCACTATCAAGATTGTCATTCTTCACACACACTCTCCCTCTATCCGGATTGGCACGCTACACACTCCCTCTCCCTCTCTCCGGATTATCATGATTCACACTCCCTCTCCCTCTCCCCGGATTGTCATTATTTACACTCACTCTCCCTCTATCCGGATTGTCATTATTCACACTCACTCTCCCTCTATCCTGTGTTTCATTATTCACATTCACTCTCCCTCTATCTGGCTTGTAATTATTCACACTCACTCTCCCAATATCCGGATTGACATTATTCACGCTCACTCTCCCTCTATAAGGATTGTCATTATTACACTCACACTCCTTCTATCTGGATTGTCATTATTCACACTCCCTCTCCCTCTCTCCGGATTATCATGATTCACACTCCCTCTCCCTCTCCCCGGATTGTCATTATTTACACTCACTCTCCCTCTATCCGGATTGTCATTATTCACACTCACGCTTCTTCTATCCGGAGTTTCATTATTCCCACGCACTCTCCCTCTATCCGGAGTTTCATTATTCACACTCACTCTCCCTCTGTCCTGATTGTCATTATTCACACTCACCCTCCCTCTATCCGGATTGTCATGATTCACACTCACTCTCCTTCTGTCTGGATTGTCATTTTTCAGATTTATCTCCCTGTATCTGGATTGTCATTATTTACATTCACTCTCCCTCTATCTTGATTGTCATGATTCACACTCACTCTCCCTCAATCCAGATTGTCATTATTCACACTCACTCTCCCTCTATCCGGAATGTCATTATTCACACTCACTCTCCCTCTATCCGGATTGTCATGATTCACACTCACTCTCCCTCTATCCGGATTGTCATGATTCACACTCACTCTCCCTCTATCCGGATTGTCATGATTCACACTCACTCTCCCTCTATCCGGATTGTCATGATTCACACTCACTTTCCCTCTATCTGGATTGTCATTATTCACACTCACTCTCCCTCTATCCAGATTATTAGTATTCGCACTCACTCTCCCTTTATCTGGATTGTCGTTATTCACACTCACTGTCCCTCTATCCGGATTGTCAGTATTCACACTCACTCTCCCTCTGTCCGGATTGTCATTTTTCACATTCACTCTCCCATATCTGGATTGACATGTTTCACAATCACTCTCCCTCTATCTGGATTGTCAGTATTTACACTCACTCTCCCCCAATCCGGATTGTCAGTATTCACATGCATTCGCCCTCTATCCATTTGACATAGTTCACACTCACTCTCTCTCTGTTCATTTGTCATTATTCACACTCACTCTCCCTCTATTCAGATTGTCATGATTCACACTCACTCTCCCTCTATCCGGATTGTCAGTATTCACACTCACTCTCCCTCTATCTGGATTGTCATGAATCACACTCACTCTCCCTCTATCCAGTTTGTCATGATTCACACTCACTCTCCCTCTATCCGGATTGTCATGATTCACACTCACTCTCCCTCTATCTGGATTGTCATTATTCACACTCACTCTCCCTCTATCTGGATTGTCATGATTCACTCTCACTCTGCCTCTATCTGGATTGTCATTATTCACACTCACTCTCCCTCTATCCGGATTGTCACTATTCACACTCACTCTCCCTTTATCTGGATTGTCATTATTCACACCCAGTTTCCCTGAATCCAGATTGCTAATATTCACACTCACTCTGCCTCTCTCTGGATTGTCACGATTCATACTCACTCTCCCTCTATCCGGGTTGTCATGATTCACATTCACTCTCCCTGTATCCGGATTGTAATTATTCACATTCACTCTCCCACTATCCAGTTTGTCATTATTCACACTCACTCTCCCTCTATCTGGATTATAATTATTCACACCCACTCTCCTACTATCCGGATTGTCATGATTCACACTCACTCTCCCTCTGTCCGGATTGTCATTTTTCAGATTCATCTCCCTGTATCTGGATTGTCATTATTTACATTCACTCTCCCTCTATCTTGATTGTCATGATTCACACTCACTCTCCCTCTATCCGGATTGTCATTATTCACACTCACTCTCCCTCTATCCGGATTGTCATGATTCACACTCACTCTCCCTCTATCCGGATTGTCATTATTCACACTCACTCTCCCTCTATCCGGATTGTCATGATTCACCCTCACTCTCCCTCTATCCGGATTGTCATGATTCACGCTCACTCTCCCTCTATCTGGATTGTCATTGTTCACACTCACTATCCGTCTATCTGGATTGTCAGTATTCCCACTCACTCTCCCTCTGTCCGGATTGTCATTTTTCACATTCACTCTCCCTCTATCTGGAGTGACATGATTCACAATCACTCTCCCTCTATCTGGATTGTCAGTATTTACACACACCCTCCCTCTATCCGGATTGTCAGTATTTACACTCACTCTCCCTCAATCCGGATTGTCATTATTCACATGCATTCTCCCTCTATCCATTTGACTCTGTTCATTTGTCATTATTCACACTCAATCTCCCTCTATTCAGATTGTCATGATTCACACTCACTCTCCCACTATCCAGATTGTCATTATTCACACTCACTCTCCCTCTATCTGGATTGTCATTAATCACACCCAGTTTCCCTGAATCCAGGTTGCTAATATTCATACTCACTCTCCCTCTATCCTGATTGTAATGATTCATACTCACTCTCCCTCTATCTGGATTGTCATTATTGACACTCCCTATCTATCTGGAATTTCATTATTCACACTCACTCTCCCTATATCCGGATTGTCATGATTCACACTCACTCTCCTTCTGTCTGGATTGTCATTTTTCAGATTCATCTCCCTGTATCTGGATTGTCATTATTTACATTCACTCTCCCTCTATCTTGATTGTCATGATTCACACTCACTCTCCCTCTATCCAGATTGTCATTATTCACACTCACTCTCCCTCTATCCGGAATGTCATGATTCACACTCACTCTCTATCCGGATTGTCATGATTCACACTCACTCTCCTCTATCCGGATTGTCATGATTTACACTCACTCTCCCTCTATCTGGATTATAATTATTCACACCCACTCTCCTTCTATCCGGATTGTCATTAGTTACACACACCCTCCCTCTATCCGAATTGTCATTCTTCACACTCACTCTCCCTCTATCCGGAGTTTCATTATTCTTACTCACTCTCCCTCTATCCGGATTGTCATGATTCACACCCCCTCTCCCTGTATCCGGATTATCTTGATTCACACTCCCTCTTCCTCTATCCGGATTGTCATTATTCACATCCACCCTCCTTCTATCCGGATTGGCATTATTCACATTCACCCTCCCTCAATCCATATTGTCAATATTCACTCTCACTCTCCCTCTATCCGGATTATAATTATTCACACTCACTCTGCCACTATCCGGATAGTCATTATTTACACTCACTTTTCCTCTATCCGGAGTTTCATTATTCACACTCACTCTCCCTCTATCCGGATTGTCAGTATTCACACTCACTCTCCCTCTGTCCGGATTGTCATTTTTCACATTCACTCACCCTCTATCTGGATTGGCATGATTCACAATCACTCTCCCTCTATCTGGATTGTCAGTATTTACACTCACCCTCCCTCTATCCGGATTGTCAGTATTTACACTCACTCTCCCTCAATCCGGATTGTCAGTATTCACATGCATTCTCCCTCTATCCATTTGACATTGTTCACACTCACTCTCTCTCTGTTCATTTGTCATTATTCACACTCAATCTCCCTCTATTCAGATTGTCATGATTCACACTCACTCTCCCTCTATCCGGATTGTCAATATTCACACTCACTCTCCCTCTATCCGGATTGTCAGTATTCACACTCACTCTCCCTCTATCTGGATTGTCATGAATCACACTCACTTTCCCTCTATCCAGTTTGTCATGATTCACACTCACTCTCCCTCTATCCGGATTGTCATGATTCACACTCACTCTCCCTCTATCTGGATTGTCACTATTCACACTCACTCTCCCTCTATCTGGATTGTCATGATTCACTCTCACTCTGCCTCTATGTGGATTGTCATTATTCACACTCACTCTCCCTCTATCCGGATTGTCACTATTCACACTCACTCTCCCTTTATCTGGATTGTCATTATTCACACCCAGTTTCCCTGAATCCAGATTGCTAATATTCACACTCACTCTGCCTCTCTCTGGATTGTCATGATTCATACTCACTCTCCCTCTATCCGGGTTGCATGATTCACATTCACTCTCCCTGTATCCGGATTGTAATTATTCACACTCACTCTCCCACTATCCAGTTTGTCATTATTCACACTCACTCTCCCTCTATCTGAATTATAATTATTCACACCCACTCTCCCTCTATCCGGAATGTCATTATTCACACACACTCTCCCTCTATCCGGATTGTCATGATTCACACTCACTCACCCTCTAACCGGATTGTCATGATTCACACTTACACTCCCTCTATCCAGATTGTCATTATTCACACTCACTCTCCCTCTATCCGGATTGTCATGATTCACCCTCACTCTCCCTCTATCCGGATTGTCATTATTACACTCACTTTCCTTCTATCCGGATTGTCATGATTCACATTCACTCTCCCTCTATCCGGATTGTCATGAATCACATTCACTCTCCCTGTATCCGAACTGTAATTATTCACACTCGCTCTCCCACTATCCAGATTGTCATTATTTACACACAATCTCCCTCTATCCGGATTGTCATTATTCACACTCACGCTTCTTCTATCCGGAGTTTCATTATTCCCACGCACTCTCCCTCTATCCGGAGTTTCATTATTCACACTCACTCTCCCTCTGTCCGGATTGTCATTATTCACACTCACCCTCCCTCTATCCGGATTGTCATGATTCACACTCACTCTCCTTCTGTCTGGATTGTCATTTTTCAGATTTATCTCCCTGTATCTGGATTGTCATTATTTACATTCACTCTCCCTCTATCTTGATTGTCATGATTCACACTCACTCTCCCTCTATCCAGATTGTCATTATTCACACTCACTCTCCCTCTATCCGGAATGTCATTATTCACACTCACTCTCCCTCTATCCGGATTGTCATGATTCACACTCACTCTCCCTCTATCCGGATTGTCATGATTCACACTCACTCTCCCTCTATCCGGATTGTCATGATTCACACTCACTCTCCCTCTATCCGGATTGTCATGATTCACACTCACTCTCCCTCTATCCGGATTGTCATGATTCACACTCACTCTCCCTCTATCTGGATTGTCATTATTCACACTCACTCTCCCTCTATCCGGATTATTAGTATTCGCACTCACTCTCCCTTTATCTGGATTGTCGTTATTCACACTCACTGTCCCTCTATCCGGATTGTCAGTATTCACACTCACTCTCCCTCTGTCCGGATTGTCATTTTTCACATTCACTCTCCCATATCTGGATTGACATGTTTCACAATCACTCTCCCTCTATCTGGATTGTCAGTATTTACACTCACTCTCCCCCAATCCGGATTGTCAGTATTCACATGCATTCGCCCTCTATCCATTTGACATAGTTCACACTCACTCTCTCTCTGTTCATTTGTCATTATTCACACTCACTCTCCCTCTATTCAGATTGTCATGATTCACACTCACTCTCCCTCTATCCGGATTGTCAGTATTCACACTCACTCTCCCTCTATCTGGATTGTCATGAATCACACTCACTCTCCCTCTATCCAGTTTGTCATGATTCACACTCACTCTCCCTCTATCCGGATTGTCATGATTCACACTCACTCTCCCTCTATCTGGATTGTCATTATTCACACTCACTCTCCCTCTATCTGGATTGTCATGATTCACTCTCACTCTGCCTCTATCTGGATTGTCATTATTCACACTCACTCTGCCTCTATCCGGATTGTCACTATTCACACTCACTCTCCCTTTATCTGGATTGTCATTATTCACACCCAGTTTCCCTGAATCCAGATTGCTAATATTCACACTCACTCTGCCTCTCTCTGGATTGTCACGATTCATACTCACTCTCCCTCTATCCGGGTTGTCATGATTCACATTCACTCTCCCTGTATCCGGATTGTAATTATTCACATTCACTCTCCCACTATCCAGTTTGTCATTATTCACACTCACTCTCCCTCTATCTGGATTATAATTATTCACACCCACTCTCCTACTATCCGGATTGTCATGATTCACACTCACTCTCCCTCTGTCCGGATTGTCATTTTTCAGATTCATCTCCCTGTATCTGGATTGTCATTATTTACATTCACTCTCCCTCTATCTTGATTGTCATGATTCACACTCACTCTCCCTCTATCCGGATTGTCATTATTCACACTCACTCTCCCTCTATCCGGATTGTCATGATTCACACTCACTCTCCCTCTATCCGGATTGTCATTATTCACACTCACTCTCCCTCTATCTGGATTGTCATGATTCACCCTCACTCTCCCTCTATCCGGATTGTCATGATTCACGCTCACTCTCCCTCTATCTGGATTGTCATTGTTCACACTCACTGTCCGTCTATCTGGATTGTCAGTATTCCCACTCACTCTCCCTCTGTCCGGATTGTCATTTTTCACATTCACTCTCCCTCTATCTGGAGTGACATGATTCACAATCACTCTCCCTCTATCTGGATTGTCAGTATTTACACACACCCTCCCTCTATCCGGATTGTCAGTATTTACACTCACTCTCCCTCAATCCGGATTGTCATTATTCACATGCATTCTCCCTCTATCCATTTGACTCTGTTCATTTGTCATTATTCACACTCAATCTCCCTCTATTCAGATTGTCATGATTCACACTCACTCTCCCACTATCCAGATTGTCATTATTCACACTCACTCTCCCTCTATCTGGATTGTCATTAATCACACCCAGTTTCCCTGAATCCAGGTTGCTAATATTCATACTCACTCTCCCTCTATCCTGATTGTCATGATTCATACTCACTCTCCCTCTATCTGGATTGTCATTATTGACACTCCCTATCTGTCTGGAATTTCATTATTCACACTCACTCTCCCTATATCCGGATTGTAATTATTCACACTCACTCTCCCTCTGTCTGGATTGTCATTATTCACACTCACCCTCCCTCTATCCGGATTGTCATGATTCACACTCACTCTCCTTCTGTCTGGATTGTCATTTTTCAGATTCATCTCCCTGTATCTGGATTGTCATTATTTACATTCACTCTCCCTCTATCTTGATTGTCATGATTCACACTCACTCTCCCTCTATCCAGATTGTCATTATTCACACTCACTCTCCCTCTATCCGGAATGTCATGATTCACACTCACTCTCCCTCTATCCGGATTGTCATGATTCACACTCACTCTCCTCTATCCGGATTGTCATGATTTACACTCACTCTCCCTCTATCTGGATTATAATTATTCACACCCACTCTCCTTCTATCCAGATTGTCATTAGTTACACACACCCTCCCTCTATCCGAATTGTCATTCTTCACACTCACTCTCCCTCTATCCGGAGTTTCATTATTCTTACTCACTCTCCCTCTATCCGGATTGTCATGATTCACACCCCCTCTCCCTGTATCCGGATTATCATGATTCACACTCCCTCTTCCTCTATCCGGATTGTCATTATTCACATCCACCCTCCTTCTATCCGGATTGGCATTATTCACATTCACCCTCCCTCAATCCATATTGTCAATATTCACTCTCACTCTCCCTCTATCCGGATTATAATTATTCACACTCACTCTGCCACTATCCGGATAGTCATTATTTACACTCACTCTTCCTCTATCCGGAGTTTCATTATTCACACTCACTCTCCCTCTATCCGGATTGTCAGTATTCACACTCACTCTCCCTCTGTCCGGATTGTCATTTTTCACATTCACTCACCCTCTATCTGGATTGACATGATTCACAATCACTCTCCCTCTATCTGGATTGTCAGTATTTACACTCACCCTCCCTCTATCCGGATTGTCAGTATTTACACTCACTCTCCCTCAATCCGGATTGTCAGTATTCACATGCATTCTCCCTCTATCCATTTGACATTGTTCACACTCACTCTCTCTCTGTTCATTTGTCATTATTCACACTCAATCTCCCTCTATTCAGATTGTCATGATTCACACTCACTCTCCCTCTATCCGGATTGTCAATATTCACACTCACTCTCCCTCTATCCGGATTGTCAGTATTCACACTCACTCTCCCTCTATCTGGATTGTCATGAATCACACTCACTTTCCCTCTATCCAGTTTGTCATGATTCACACTCACTCTCCCTCTATCCGGATTGTCATGATTCACACTCACTCTCCCTCTATCTGGATTGTCATTATTCACACTCACTCTCCCTCTATCTGGATTGTCATGATTCACTCTCACTCTGCCTCTATGTGGATTGTCATTATTCACACTCACTCTCCCTCTATCCGGATTGTCACTATTCACACTCACTCTCCCTTTATCTGGATTGTCATTATTCACACCCAGTTTCCCTGAATCCAGATTGCTAATATTCACACTCACTCTGCCTCTCTCTGGATTGTCATGATTCATACTCACTCTCCCTCTATCCGGGTTGCATGATTCACATTCACTCTCCCTGTATCCGGATTGTAATTATTCACACTCACTCTCCCACTATCCAGTTTGTCATTATTCACACTCACTCTCCCTCTATCTGAATTATAATTATTCACACCCACTCTCCCTCTATCCGGAATGTCATTATTCACACACACTCTCCCTCTATCCGGATTGTCATGATTCACACTCACTCACCCTCTCACCGGATTGTCATGATTCACACTCACACTCCCTCTATCCAGATTGTCATTATTCACACTCACTCTCCCTCTATCCGGATTGTCATGATTCACCCTCACTCTCCCTCTATCCGGATTGTCATGATTCACGCTCACTCTCCCTCTATCTGGATTGTCATTGTTCACACTCACTGTCCATCTATCTGGATTGTCAGTATTCCCACTCACTCTCCCTCTGTCCGGATTGTCATTTTTCACATTCACTCTCCCTCTATTCAGATTGTCATGATTCACACTCACTCTCCCTCTATCCGGATTGTCAATATTCACACTCACTCTCCCTCTATCCGGATTGTCAGTATTCACACTCACTCTCCCTCTATCTGTATTGTCATGAATCACACTCACTCTCCCTCTATCCGGATTGTCATTATTCACACACACTCTGCCTCTATCTGGATTGTCATGATTCACACTCACTCTCCCTCTATGCGGTTTGTCATGATTCACACTCACTCTCCCTCTATCCTGATTGTCATGATTCACTCTCACTCTCCCTCTATCTGGATTGTCATTATTCACACTCACTCTCCCTTTATCTGGATTGTCATTATTCACACCCAGTTTCCCTGAATCCAGATTGCTAATATTCACACTCACTCTGCCTCTCTCCGGATTGTCACAATTCATACTCACTCTCCCTCTATCCGGGTTGTCATGATTCACATTCACTCACCCTGTATCCGGATTGTAATTATTCACACTCAATCTCCCACTATCCAGATTGTCATTAATCACACTCACTCTCCCTCTATCTGGATTATAATTATTCACACCCACTCTCCTTCTATCCGGATTGTCATTATTTACACACACCCTCTCTCTATCCGAATTGTCATTCTTCACACTCACTCTCCCTCTATCCGGAGTTTCATTATTCTTACTCACTCTCCCCCTCTCCCTGTATCCGGATTATCATTATTGACATTCACCCTCCCTCTATCCGGATTGGCATTATTCACATTCACCCTTCCTCAATCCATATTGTCAATATTCACTCTCACTCTCCCTCTATCCGGATTATAATTATTCACACTCACTCTGCCACTATCCGGATAGTCATTATTTACACTCACTCTTCCTCTATCCGGAGTTTCATTATTCACACTCATTCTCCCTCTATCCGGATTGTCATTATTCACACTCACTCTCCCTCTATCCGGATTGTCATGATTCACACTCACTCTCCCTCTATCTGGATTGTCATTATTCACACTCTCTCCCTCTATCCGGGTTGTCAGTATTCGCACTCACTTTCCCTTTATCTGGATAGTCATTATTCACACTCACTGTCCTTCTATCCGGTTTGTCAGTATTCACACTCACTCTCCCTCTGTCCGGATTGTCATTTTTCACATTCAGTTTCCCTCTATCTGGATTGTCATTATTCACACTCACTCTCCCTCTATCTGGATTGTCATGAATCACACTCACTCTCCCTCTATCCGGATTGTCATTATTAACATGCATTCTCCCTCTATCCATTTGACATTGTTCACACTCACTCTCTCTCTGTTCATTTGTCATTATTCACACTCACTTTCTCTCTATTCAGATTGTCATGATTCACACTCACACTCCCTCTATCCGGATTGTCATTATTCACATTCACTCTCCCTCTATCTGGATTGTCATTATTCACACTCACTCTCCCTTTATCTGGATTGTCATTATTCTCACCCAGTTTCCCTGAATCCAGATTGCTAATATTCACACTCACTCTGCCTCACTCCGGATTGTCATTATTCACACTCACTCTCCCTCTATCTGGATTGTCATTATTCACACTCACTCTCCCTCTATCCGGATTTTAATTATTCACACTCACTCTGCCACTATCCGGATATTCATTAGTTACACTCACTCTTCCTCTATCTGGAGTTTCATAATTCACACACACTCTCCCTCTATCCGGAGTTTCATTACTCACACTCACTCTCCCTCTGTCCGGATTGTCATTATTCACACTCACTCTCCCTCAATCCGGATTGTCATGATTCACACTCACTCTCCCTCTATCCGGATTGTCACTATTCACACTCACTCTCCCTCTATCCGGATTGTCATGATTCACACTCACTCTTCCTCTATCCGGATTGTCATGATTCACACTCACTCTCCCTCTACCTGGATTGTCATTATTCACACTCACTCTCCCTCTATCCGGATTGTCAGTATTCACACTCACTCTCCCTCTGTCCGGATTGTCATTTTTCACATTCACTCTCCCTCTATCTGGATTGACATGATTCACAATCACTCTCCCTCTATCTGGATTGTCAGAATTTACACTCACCCTCCCTCTATCCGGATTGTCAGTATTTACACTCACTCTCCCTCAATCTGGATTGTCATTATTCACATGCCTTCTCCCTCTATCCATTTGACATTGTTCACACTCACTTTCTCTCTGTTCATTTGTCATTATTCACACTCACTCTCCCTCTATCCGGATTGTCAGTATTCACACTCACTCTCCCTCTATCTGGATTGTCATGAATCACACTCACTCTCCCTCTGTCCAGATTGTCTTGATTCACTCTCACTCTCCCTCTATCTGGTTTGTCATGAATCACACTCACCCTCCCTCTATCCGGATTGTCAGTATTTACACTCACTCTCCCTCAATCCGGATTGTCATTATTCACATGCATTCTCCCTCTATCCATTTGACATTGTTCACACTCATTCTCTCTCTCTGTTCATTTGTCATTATTCACACTCACTCTCCCTCTATTCACATTGTCATGATTCACACTCACTCTCCCTCTATCCGGATTGTCAGTATTCACACTCACTCTCCCTCTATCCGGATTGTCATTATTCTTACTCACTCTCCCTCTATCCGGATTGTCATGATTCACACTCCCACTCCCTGTATCCGGATTGTCATGATTCACACTCCCTCTTCCTCTATCCCGATTGTCATTATTCACATTCACCCTCCCTCTATCCGGATTGGTATTATTCACATTCACCCTCCCTCAATCCATATTGTCAATAATCACACTCAGTCTCCCTCTATCCGGATTGGCATGATTCACACTCACTCTTCCTCTATCCGGATTGTCATGATTCACTCTCACTCTCCCTCTATCCGGATTATAATTATTCACACTCACTCTGCCACTATCCGGATAGTCATTATTTACACTCACTCTTCCTCTATCCGGCGTTTCATTATTCACACACACTCTCCCTCTATCTGGAGTTTCATTACTCACACTCACTCTCCCTTTGTCCGGATTGTCATGATTCACATTCACTCTCCCTCTATCCGTATTGTCATGATTCACACTCACTCTCCCTCTATCCGGATTGTGATTATTCACACTCACTCTCCCTCTATCCGGATTGTCGTGATTCACACTCACTCTCCCTCTATCTGGATTGTCATTATTCACACTCACTCTACCTCTATCTGGATTGTCATGACTCACACTCACTCTCCCTCTATCCGGTTTGTCATGATTCACACTCACTCTCCCTCTATCCGGATTGTCATGATTCACTCTCACTCTCACTCTATCTGGATTGTCATTATTCACACTCACTCTCCCTTTATCTGGATTGTCATTATTCACACCCAGTTTCCCTGAATCCAAATTGCTAATATTCACACTCACTCTCCCTCTATCTGGATTATAATTATTCACACCCACTCTCCTTCTATCCGGATTGTCATTATTTACACACACCCTTCCTCTATCCGAATTGTCATTCTTCACACTCACTCTCCCTCTATCCGGATTGTCGTGATTCACACTCACTCTCCCTCTATCTGGATTGTCATTATTCACGCTCACTCTACCTCTATCTGGATTGTCATGATTCACACTCACTCTCCCTCTATCCGGATTGTCATGATTCACTCTCACTCTCCCTCTATCTGGATTGTCATTATTCACACTCACTCTCCCTTTATCTGGATTGTCATTATTCACACCCAGTTTCCCTGAATCCAGATTGCTAATATTCACACTCACTCTGCCTCTCTCCGGATTGTCACGATTCATACTCACTCTCCCTCTATCCGGGTTGTCATGATTCACATTCACTCTCCCTGTATCTGGATTGTAATTATTCACACTCACTCTCCCACTATCCAGATTGTCATTATTCACACTCACTCTCCCTCTATCTGGATTATAATTATTCACACCCACTCTCCTTCTATCCGGATTGTCATTATTTACACACACCCTCCCTCTATCCGAATTGTCATTCTTCACACTCACTCTCCCTCTATCCGGAGTTTCATTATTCTTACTCACTCTCCCTCTATCCGGATTGTCATGATTCACACTCCCACTCCCTGTATCCGGATTGTCATGATTCACACTCCCTCTTCCTCTATCCGGATTGTCATTATTGACATTCACCCTCCCTCTATCCGGATTGGCATTATTCACATTCACCCTCCCTCAATCCATGTTGTCAATATTCACACTCACTCTCCCTTTATCCGGATTGTCATGATTCACACTCACTCTCCCTCTATCCGGATTGTCATGATTCACACTCACTCTCCCTCTATCTGGATTGTCATTATTCACACCCAGTTTCCCTGAATCCAGATTGCTAATATTCACACTCACTCTGCCTCTCTCTGGATTGTCATGATTCATACTCACTCTCCCTCTATCCGGGTTGCATGATTCACATTCACTCTCCCTGTATCCGGATTGTAATTATTCACACTCACTCTCCCACTATCCAGTTTGTCATTATTCACACTCACTCTCCCTCTATCTGAATTATAATTATTCACACCCACTCTCCCTCTATCCGGAATGTCATTATTCACACACACTCTCCCTCTATCCGGATTGTCATGATTCACACTCACTCACCCTCTCACCAGATTGTCATGATTCACACTCACACTCCCTCTATCCAGATTGTCATTATTCACACTCACTCTCCCTCTATCCGGATTGTCATGATTCACCCTCACTCTCCCTCTATCCGGATTGTCATGATTCACGCTCACTCTCCCTCTATCTGGATTGTCATTGTTCACACTCACTGTCCGTCTATCTGGATTGTCAGTATTCCCACTCACTCTCCCTCTGTCCGGATTGTCATTTTTCACATTCACTCTCCCTCTATTCAGATTGTCATGATTCACACTCACTCTCCCTCTATCCGAATTGTCAATATTCACACTCACTCTCCCTCTATCCGGATTGTCAGTATTCACACTCACTCTCCCTCTATCTGTATTGTCATGAATCACACTCACTCTCCCTCTATCCGGATTGTCATTATTCACACTCATTCTCCCTCTATCCGGATTGTCATGATTCACACTCACTCTCCCTCTATCCGGTTTGTCATGATTCACACTCACTCTCCCTCTATCCTGATTGTCATGATTCACTCTCACTCTCCCTCTATCTGGATTGTCATTATTCACACTCACTCTCCCTTTATCTGGATTGTCATTATTCACACCCAGTTTCCCTGAATCCAGATTGCTAATATTCACACTCACTCTGCCTCTCTCCGGATTGTCACGATTCATACTCACTCTCCCTCTATCCGGGTTGTTATGATTCACATTCACTCACCCTGTATCCGGATTGTAATTATTCACACTCAATCTCCCACTATCCAGATTGTCATTAATCACACTCACTCTCCCTCTATCTGGATTATAATTATTCACACCCACTCTCCTTCTATCCGGATTGTCATTATTTACACACACCCTCTCTCTATCCGAATTGTCATTCTTCACACTCACTCTCCCTCTATCCGGAGTTTCATTATTCTTACTCACTCTCCCCCTCTCCCTGTATCCGGATTATCATTATTGACATTCACCCTCCCTCTATCCGGATTGGCATTATTCACATTCACCCTTCCTCAATCCATATTGTCAATATTCACTCTCACTCTCCCTCTATCCGGATTATAATTATTCACACTCACTCTGCCACTATCCGGATAGTCATTATTTACACTCACTCTTCCTCTATCCGGAGTTTCATTATTCACACTCATTCTCCCTCTATCCGGATTGTCATTATTCACACTCACTCTCCCTCTATCCGGATTGTCATTATTCACACTCACTCTCCCTCTATCTGGATTGTCATTATTCACACTCTCTCCCTCTATCCGGGTTGTCAGTATTCGCACTCACTCTCCCTTTATCTGGATAGTCATTATTCACACTCACTGTCCTTCTATCCGGTTTGTCAGTATTCACACTCACTCTCCCTCTGTCCGGATTGTCATTTTTCACATTCAGTTTCCCTCTATCTGGATTGTCATTATTCACACTCACTCTCCCTCTATCTGGATTGTCATGAATCACACTCACTCTCCCTCTATCCGGATTGTCATTATTAACATGCATTCTCCCTCTATCCATTTGACATTGTTCACACTCACTCTCTCTCTGTTCATTTGTCATTATTCACACTCACTTTCTCTCTATTCAGATTGTCATGATTCACACTCACACTCCCTCTATCCGGATTGTCATTATTCACATTCATTCTCCCTCTATCTGGATTGTCATTATTCACACTCACTCTCCCTTTATCTGGATTGTCATTATTCTCACCCAGTTTCCCTGAATCCAGATTGCTAATATTCACACTCACTCTGCCTCACTCCGGATTGTCATTATTCACACTCACTCTCCCTCTATCTGGATTGTCATGAATCACACTCACTCTCCCTCTATCCGGATTATAATTATTCACACTCACTCTGCCACTATCCGGATATTCATTAGTTACACTCACTCTTCCTCTATCTGGAGTTTCATAATTCACACACACTCTCCCTCTATCCGGAGTTTCATTACTCACACTCACTCTCCCTCTGTCCGGATTGTCATTATTCACACTCACTCTCCCTCAATCCGGATTGTCATGATTCACACTCACTCTCCCTCTATCCGGATTGTCACTATTCACACTCACTCTCCCTCTATCCGGATTGTCATGATTCACACTCACTCTTCCTCTATCCGGATTGTCATGATTCACACTCACTCTCCCTCTACCTGGATTGTCATTATTCACACTCACTCTCCCTCTATCCGGATTGTCAGTATTCACACTCACTCTCCCTCTGTCCGGATTGTCATTTTTCACATTCACTCTCCCTCTATCTGGATTGACATGATTCACAATCACTCTCCCTCTATCTGGATTGTCAGAATTTACACTCACCCTCCCTCTATCCGGATTGTCAGTATTTACACTCACTCTCCCTCAATCTGGATTGTCATTATTCACATGCCTTCTCCCTCTATCCATTTGACATTGTTCACACTCACTTTCTCTCTGTTCATTTGTCATTATTCACACTCACTCTCCCTCTATCCGGATTGTCAGTATTCACACTCACTCTCCCTCTATCTGGATTGTCATGAATCACACTCACTCTCCCTCTGTCCAGATTGTCTTGATTCACTCTCACTCTCCCTCTATCTGGTTTGTCATGAATCACACTCACCCTCCCTCTATCCGGATTGTCAGTATTTACACTCACTCTCCCTCAATCCGGATTGTCATTATTCACATGCATTCTCCCTCTATCCATTTGACATTGTTCACACTCATTCTCTCTCTCTGTTCATTTGTCATTATTCACACTCACTCTCCCTCTATTCACATTGTCATGATTCACACTCACTCTCCCTCTATCCGGATTGTCAGTATTCACACTCACTCTCCCTCTATCCGGATTGTCATTATTCTTACTCACTCTCCCTCTATCCGGATTGTCATGATTCACACTCCTACTCCCTGTATCCGGATTGTCATGATTCACACTCCCTCTTCCTCTATCCCGATTGTCATTATTCACATTCACCCTCCCTCTATCCGGATTGGTATTATTCACATTCACCCTCCCTCAATCCATATTGTCAATAATCACACTCAGTCTCCCTCTATCCGGATTGGCATGATTCACACTCACTCTTCCTCTATCCGGATTGTCATGATTCACTCTCACTCTCCCTCTATCCGGATTATAATTATTCACACTCACTCTGCCACTATCCGGATAGTCATTATTTACACTCACTCTTCCTCTATCCGGCGTTTCATTATTCACACACACTCTCCCTCTATCTGGAGTTTCATTACTCACACTCACTCTCCCTTTGTCCGGATTGTCATGATTCACATTCACTCTCCCTCTATCCGGATTGTCATTATTCACATTCATTCTCCCTCTATCTGGATTGTCATTATTCACACTCACTCTCCCTTTATCTGGATTGTCATTATTCTCACCCAGTTTCCCTGAATCCAGATTGCTAATATTCACACTCACTCTGCCTCACTCCGGATTGTCATTATTCACACTCACTCTCCCTCTATCTGGATTGTCATGAATCACACTCACTCTCCCTCTATCCGGATTATAATTATTCACACTCACTCTGCCACTATCCGGATATTCATTAGTTACACTCACTCTTCCTCTATCTGGAGTTTCATAATTCACACACACTCTCCCTCTATCCGGAGTTTCATTACTCACACTCACTCTCCCTCTGTCCGGATTGTCATTATTCACACTCACTCTCCCTCAATCCGGATTGTCATGATTCACACTCACTCTCCCTCTATCCGGATTGTCACTATTCACACTCACTCTCCCTCTATCCGGATTGTCATGATTCACACTCACTCTTCCTCTATCCGGATTGTCATGATTCACACTCACTCTCCCTCTACCTGGATTGTCATTATTCACACTCACTCTCCCTCTATCCGGATTGTCAGTATTCACACTCACTCTCCCTCTGTCCGGATTGTCATTTTTCACATTCACTCTCCCTCTATCTGGATTGACATGATTCACAATCACTCTCCCTCTATCTGGATTGTCAGAATTTACACTCACCCTCCCTCTATCCGGATTGTCAGTATTTACACTCACTCTCCCTCAATCTGGATTGTCATTATTCACATGCCTTCTCCCTCTATCCATTTGACATTGTTCACACTCACTTTCTCTCTGTTCATTTGTCATTATTCACACTCACTCTCCCTCTATCCGGATTGTCAGTATTCACACTCACTCTCCCTCTATCTGGATTGTCATGAATCACACTCACTCTCCCTCTGTCCAGATTGTCTTGATTCACTCTCACTCTCCCTCTATCTGGTTTGTCATGAATCACACTCACCCTCCCTCTATCCGGATTGTCAGTATTTACACTCACTCTCCCTCAATCCGGATTGTCATTATTCACATGCATTCTCCCTCTATCCATTTGACATTGTTCACACTCATTCTCTCTCTCTGTTCATTTGTCATTATTCACACTCACTCTCCCTCTATTCACATTGTCATGATTCACACTCACTCTCCCTCTATCCGGATTGTCAGTATTCACACTCACTCTCCCTCTATCCGGATTGTCATTATTCTTACTCACTCTCCCTCTATCCGGATTGTCATGATTCACACTCCTACTCCCTGTATCCGGATTGTCATGATTCACACTCCCTCTTCCTCTATCCCGATTGTCATTATTCACATTCACCCTCCCTCTATCCGGATTGGTATTATTCACATTCACCCTCCCTCAATCCATATTGTCAATAATCACACTCAGTCTCCCTCTATCCGGATTGGCATGATTCACACTCACTCTTCCTCTATCCGGATTGTCATGATTCACTCTCACTCTCCCTCTATCCGGATTATAATTATTCACACTCACTCTGCCACTATCCGGATAGTCATTATTTACACTCACTCTTCCTCTATCCGGCGTTTCATTATTCACACACACTCTCCCTCTATCTGGAGTTTCATTACTCACACTCACTCTCCCTTTGTCCGGATTGTCATGATTCACATTCACTCTCCCTCTATCCGTATTGTCATGATTCACACTCACTCTCCCTCTATCCGGATTGTGATTATTCACACTCACTCTCCCTCTATCCGGATTGTCGTGATTCACACACACTCTCCCTCTATCTGGATTGTCATTATTCACACTCACTCTACCTCTATCTGGATTGTCATGACTCACACTCACTCTCCCTCTATCCGGTTTGTCATGATTCACACTCACTCTCCCTCTATCCGGATTGTCATGATTCACTCTCACTCTCACTCTATCTGGATTGTCATTATTCACACTCACTCTCCCTTTATCTGGATTGTCATTATTCACACCCAGTTTCCCTGAATCCAGATTGCTAATATTCACACTCACTCTGCCTCTCTCCCGATTGTCACGATTCATACTTACTCTCCCTCTATCCGGGTTGTCGTGATTCACATTCACTCTCCCTGTATCTGGATTGTAATTATTCACACTCACTCTCCCACTATCCAGATTGTCATTATTCACACTCACTCTCCCTCTATCTGGATTATAATTATTCACACCCACTCTCCTTCTATCCGGATTGTCATTATTTACACACACCCTCCCTCTATCCGAATTGTCATTCTTCGCACTCACTCTCCCTCTATCCGGAGTTTCATTATTCTTACTCACTCTCCCTCTATCCGGATTGTCATGATTCACACTCCCTCTCCCTGTATCCGGATTGTTATGATTCACACTCCCTCTTCCTCTATCCGGAGTTTCATTATTCACACACACTCTCCCTCTATCCGGAATTTCATTACTCACACTCACTCTCCCTCTATCTGGATCGTCATGATTCACACTCACTCTCCCTCTATCCGGATTGTCATTATTCACACTCACTCTCCCTCTATCCGGATTGTCATGATTCACACTCACTCTCCCTCTATCCGGATTGTCATGATTCACACTCACTCTCCCTCTATCTGGATTGTCATTATTCGCACTCACTCTCCCTCTATCCGGATTGTCAGTATTCGCACTTACTCTCCGTTTATCTGGATTGTCATTATTCACACTTACTGCCCTCTATCCGGATTGTCAGTATTCACACTCACTCTCCCTCTGTCCGGATTGTCATTTTTCACATTCACTCTCCCTCTATCTGGATTGACATGATTCACAATCACTTTCCCACTATCTGGATTGTCAGTATTTACACTCACCCTCCCTGTATCCGGATTGTCAGTATTTACACTCACTCTCCCTCAATCCGGATTGTCATTATTCACATGCATTCTCCCTCTATCCATTTGACATTGTTCACACTCACTCTCTCTCTGTTCATTTGTCATTATTCACACTGACTCTCCCTCTATTCAGATTGTCATGATTCACACTCACTCTCCCTCTATCCGGATTGTCAGTATTCACACTCACTCTCCCTCTATCTGGATTGTCATGAATCACACTCACTCCCCCTCTATCCGGATTGTCATTATTCACACACACTCTACCTCTATCTGGATTGTCATGATTCACACTCACTCTCCCTCTATCCAGTTTGTCATGATTCACTCTCACTCTCCGTCTATCTGGATTGTCATTATTCACACCCAGTTTCCCTGAATCCAAATTGCTAATATTCACACTCACTCTCCCTCTATCTGGATTATAATTATTCACACCCACTCTCCTTCTATCCGGATTGTCATTATTTACACACACCCTTCCTCTATCCGAATTGTCATTCTTCACACTCACTCTTCCTCTATCCGGATTGTCGTGATTCACACTCACTCTCCCTCTATCTGGATTGTCATTATTCACGCTCACTCTACCTCTATCTGGATTGTCATGATTCACACTCACTCTCCCTCTATCCGGATTGTCATGATTCACTCTCACTCTCCCTCTATCTGGATTGTCATTATTCACACTCACTCTCCCTTTATCTGGATTGTCATTATTCACACCCAGTTTCCCTGAATCCAGATTGCTAATATTCACACTCACTCTGCCTCTCTCCGGATTGTCACGATTCATACTCACTCTCCCTCTATCCGGGTTGTCATGATTCACATTCACTCTCCCTGTATCTGGATTGTAATTATTCACACTCACTCTCCCACTATCCAGATTGTCATTATTCACACTCACTCTCCCTCTATCTGGATTATAATTATTCACACCCACTCTCCTTCTATCCGGATTGTCATTATTTACACACACCCTCCCTCTATCCGAATTGTCATTCTTCACACTCACTCTCCCTCTATCCGGAGTTTCATTATTCTTACTCACTCTCCCTCTATCCGGATTGTCATGATTCACACTCCCACTCCCTGTATCCGGATTGTCATGATTCACACTCCCTCTTCCTCTATCCAGATTGTCATTATTGACATTCACCCTCCCTCTATCCGGATTGGCATTATTCACATTCACCCTCCCTCAATCCATGTTGTCAATATTCACACTCACTCTCCCTTTATCCGGATTGTCATGATTCACACTCACTCTCCCTCTATCCGGATTGTCATGATTCACACTCACTCTCCCTCTATCTGGATTGTCATTATTCGCACTCACTCTCCCTCTATCCAGATTGTCATTATTCACACTCACTCTCCCTCTATCCGGATTGTCATGATTCACACTCACTCTCCCTCTATCTGGATTGTCATGATTCACACTCAGTCTCCCTCTATCCGGATTGTCATTATTCACACTCACTCTCTCTCTATCCGGATTGTCAGTATTCGCACTCACTCTCCCTTTATCTGGATTGTCATTATTCACACTCACTGTCCCTCTATCCGGATTGCCAGTATGCACACTCCCTCTTCCTCTATCCGGATTGGCATTATTCACATTCACCCTCCCTCAATCCATATTGTCAATATTCACACTCACTCTCCCTCTATCCGGATTGGAATGATTCACACTCACTCTCCCTCTATCCAGATTGTCATGATTCACTCCCACTCTCCCTCTATCCAGATTATAATTATTCAAACTCACTCTGCCACTATCCGGATAGTCATTATTTACACTCACTCTTCCTCTATCCGGAGTTTCATTAGTCACACACACTCTCCCTCTATCCAGAGTTTCATTACTCACACTCACTCTCCCTCTGTCCAAATTGTCATTATTCACACTCACCCTCCCTCTATCCAGATTGTCAGTATTCACATTCACTCTCCCTCTATCTGGATTGTCATTATTCACACTCACTCTCCCTCTATCTGGAGTTTCATTACTCACACTCACTCTCCCTCTGTCTGAATTGTCATTTTTCAGATTCATCTCCCTGTATCTGGATTGTCATTATTTACATTCACTCTCCCTCTATCCGGATTGTCATGATTCACACTCACTCTCCCTCTATCTGGATTGTCATTATTCACACTCACTCTCCCTCTATCCGGATTGTCGTGATTCACACTCACTCTCCCTCTATCCGGATTGTCATGAATCACACTCACTCTCCTTTTATCTGGATTGACATGATTCACTTTCACTCTCCCTCTATCTGGATTGTCTTTATTCACATTCATTCTCCCTCTATCCGGATTGTCATTATTCACACTCACTCTCCCTCTATCTGGATTGTCATTCTTCACACTCACCCTCCCTCTATTCGGACTGTCATTATTCACACTCACTCTCCCTTTATCTGGATTGACATGATTCACATTCACTCTCCCTCTATCCGGTATGTCTTTATTCACACCCAGTTTCCCTGAATCCAGATTGCTAATATTCATACTCACTCTCCCTCTATCTGGATCGTCATGATTCATGTTCACTCTCCCTGTATACGGGTTAGCATTATTCACATTCACCCTCCCTCTATCCGGATTGTCATTATTCACTCTCACCCTCCCTCAATCTGCATTGTCAATATTCACACTCACTCTCCCTCTATCCGGATTGTCATCATTCACATTCACTCTCCCGCTATCCGGATTGTCAGAATTCACATTCACTCTCCCTCTATCCGGATTGTCATTATTCAAACTCACTCTCCCTTTATCCGGATTGTCATGATTCACACTCACTCTCCCTCTGTCCAGAGTTTC
Source organism: Carcharodon carcharias (assembly GCF_017639515.1). NCBI lineage: Eukaryota > Metazoa > Chordata > Chondrichthyes > Lamniformes > Lamnidae > Carcharodon > Carcharodon carcharias. The sequence goes on from NC_054486.1 coordinate 25,872,204, forward strand.
ATTATTCACACCCACTCTCCCTCTGTCCGGGTTGTCACTATTCACACTCACCCTCCCTCTATCCGGATTGTCAGTATTCACATTCACTCTCCCTCTATCTGGATTGTCATTATTCACACTCACTCTCCCTCTATCCGGATTGTCATGATTCACACTCACTCTCCCTCTATCCGGATTGTCAGTATTTACACTCACTCTCCCACTGTCTGGATTGTTATTATTCACACTCACTCTCCCTCTATCCGGATTGTCAGTATTCACACTCACCCTCCTTTTATCTGGATTGTCATTATTAACACTCACTCTCCCTCTATCCGGATTGTCAGTATTCACACTCACTCTCCCTCTGTCCGGATTGTCATTCTTCACACTCACTCTCCCTTTATCTGGATTGACATGATTCACATTCACTCTCCCTCTATCTGGATTGTCATTATTCACACTCACTCTCCTTCTATCCTGACTGTCATTATTCACACACACTCTCCCTCTATCTGGATAGTCATTATTCACACTCACTCTCCCTCTATCTGGAGTTTCATTACTCACACTCACTCTCCCTCTGTCTGAATTGTCATTTTTCAGATTCATCTGCCTGTATCTGGATTGTCATTATTTACATTCACTCTCCCTCTATCTTGATTGTCATGATTCACACTCACTCTCCCTCTATCTGGATTGTCATTATTCACACTCACTCTCCCTCTATCCGGATTGTCGTGATTCACACTCACTCTCCCTCTATCCGGATTGTCATGAATCACACTCACTCTCCTTTTATCTGGATTGACATGATTCACATTCACTCTCCCTCTATCTGGATTGTCTTTATTCACATTCGTTCTCCCTCTATCCGGATTGTCATTATTCACACTCACTCTCCCTCTATCTGGATTGTCATTCTTCACACTCACCCTCCCTCTATCCGGACTGTCATTATTCACACTCACTCTCCCTCTATCTGGATTGTCATTCTTCACACTCACCCTCCCTCTATCCGGACTGTCATTATTCACACTCACTCTCCCTTTATCTGGATTGACATGATTCACATTCACTCTCCCTCTATCCGGTATGTCTTTATTCACACCCAGTTTCCCTGAATCCAGATTGCTAATATTCATACTCACTCTCCCTCTATCTGGATCATCATGATTCATGTTCACTCTCCCTATATACGGGTTAGCATTATTCACATTCACCCTCCCTCTATCCGGATTGTCATTATTCACTCTCACCCTCCCTCAATCTGCATTGTCAATATTCACACTCACTCTCCCTCTATCCGGATTGTCATCATTCACATTCACTCTCCCGCTATCCGGATTGTCAGAATTCACATTTACTCTCCCTCTATCCGGATTGTCATTATTCAAACTCACTCTCCCTTTATCCGGATTGTCATGATTCACACTCACTCTCCCTCTGTCCAGAGTTTCATTATTCACACCCACTCTCCCTCTGTCCGGGTTGTCACTATTCACACTCACCCTCCCTCTATCCGGATTGTCAGTATTCACATTCACTCTCCCTCTATCTGGATTGTCATTATTCACACTCACTCTCCCTCTATCCGGATTGTCATGATTCACACTCACTCTCCCTCTATCCGGATTGTCAGTATTTACACTCACTCTCCCTCTGTCTGGATTGTTATTATTCACACTCACTCTCCCTCTATCCGGATTGTCAGTATTCACACTCACTCTCCCTCTGTCCGGATTGTCATTCTTCACACTCACTCTCCCTTTATCTGGATTGACATGATTCACATTCACTCTCCCTCTATCTGAATTGTCATTATTCACATTCACCCTCCCTCTATCCGGATTGTCATTATTCACTCTCACCCTCCCTCAATCTGCATTGTCAATATTCACACTCACTCTCCCTCTATCCGGATTGTCATCATTCACATTCACTCTCCCGCTATCCGGATTGTCAGAATTCACATTTACTCTCCCTCTATCCGGATTGTCATTATTCAAACTCACTCTCCCTTTATCCGGATTGTCATGATTCACACTCACTCTCCCTCTGTCCAGAGTTTCATTATTCACACCCACTCTCCCTCTGTCCGGGTTGTCACTATTCACACTCACCCTCCCTCTATCCGGATTGTCATGATTCACACTCACTCTCCCTCTATCCGGATTGTCAGTATTCACACTCACTCTCCCTCTGTCTGGATTGTTATTATTCACACTCACTCTCCCTCTATCCGGATTGTCAGTATTCACACTCACTCTCCCTCTGTCCGGATTGTCATTCTTCACACTCACTCTCCCTTTATCTGGATTGACATGATTCACATTCACTCTCCCTCTATCTGGATTGTCATTATTCACACTCACTCTCCCTCTATCCGGATTGTCAGTATTCACACTCACTCTCCTTTTATCTGGATTGTCATGATTCACACTCACTCTCCCTCTATTCGGATTGTCAGTATTCACACTCACTCTCCCTCTATCTAGACTTTTGAATTTGACAATCATGCTCGAACTTTCAGCCCGTGAATGATCTGGAGATTGCTGCTCCCATTACTTTATTCTACCTGCAAGGATCTCCCAGCTATTTCAGATCATAGCACTGGGTCTCATCATAGGCAGTCAGGGATAGTTTTGCTAATAGGTGTATTTAGCATTATAGGGAGTGAGCTGATGGAGCAAGAAAATAATAGCTTGTTGCTGATACATCTGAAATGTTTCCAGTGGAGGTCAGTCTGGTTCAGTGATACTTCCACAGTCACACAGGCTGGGACATATCATGGTGATGCTTTGTCATCAGATGGCATGATCTTCACTCCCATTTACACTCATGCTGATTCAACACAGGTCAGGCTTATACTTGCAGCTCCATTCAGTGCAAGATTTCAGCGTGCAAGGGAAACCTAGATGTGGTAGAAGATTAGAAATGGCAGTCTGTGCATCACGATGAATTGAGGGGAATGGCTACATCTAAGTGAATGCAACTATATGTAGTGAATAAAAATCTTCCTTTCCCCTTCTTCCTCACCTTAACAATACACATGTATCAACTGTGTAACTTTCATGATGCTGTGAGGGCTTATTTCCCTGGATGTCACATTATTGCCAGGTTTGTACTTGCTTGCTGACTGAGGCACCTCTGTGGTCTGCACTTTGTCCAAATTAGAGCACTTGGGTTTTTAACAACCTGAATAGGTCTACAGGAAACATGCATCAGGAAAAATCCGATTGTTGCCTCTTTCCAAGGTCCTGAGGAGGAAATTAAAATGGTATGGATGGCAGGATATTGCTACAAGCAGGATATTGCTCCTCTCCCGATGTTTTTGATGGTCCTTAGCCCAGAATTCTGGTGACTTCAATGCTTATCGGTTAAAAGCAGCTGGCACCAAGGGCAAGTGCTCTCTTTAAGGCAATGTGAAGACCTTTTCGCACCCATCACAATACCCACCCCCCACCCTCGCCCCCGACTAGACCTACCCAGCATCCGCCACCCTCCCCTTGATTCTCACAGCCAGAGTGAGCCAATAGTAAAAGTGCTTTTAACACACCAGGAAAAACCACAATCCTCTTCACAGAGATGCAATAAAAAAAAATGCCCAGTCAAAGAAGCTGACATTAAAAGCCATGTCAAAGGCTTAGTCAAAGACGTGGGTATTATAAAAGGAAAAGGAAGCCAAAGGATTTAAAGAGGGCATAACCAGAGAGTGGGATCTGGTCGGCTCATTACCAGCTGTGGTTGGTGGGGCAAAGAAAAGCAGGGTGTGCCAGAGGTCATTTAGCGTAAAGCAGAGTTATGAGGAAGGGCTGGAGGAGGTTACAAATTGGAAGAGAGATGGGGATTGGTGTGGGGGCACGGCTATAGAGAGATAGATACAAAGCTGTGAATTTTAAATTTAAGGATTTGAGTGACTGGAAACTAGATAGTGTAAGTTGGCGAGGTTGGATGATTAGGGAATGGGACTTGGTACGGGGTGAAATAGGAGCAGCAGGGCTATGGATGAGCTAAAATATATTGAAGTAAACAGAGTCTAAAGGTGGGCGACCAGGCAGAAGGGCATTCGAATAGTTAATCTCGAGAGCGTGAAAGGCATAGATGAGGGTTAGATTGACTGAGATGGGATGGCGATGGGCAATGTTACAGAGTTTTGAGTAGGAAGTCTTTGTGATGGAGAGGGTAGGGAGTCAGATGCTTAGCACAGGGTCAAATAGGATGCCAAAAGTTTTGACTAACCTGAGGCAGTGGTCAGGGCGATGGAATCTATGGCAAAGGCACGGTGTTTGTAGGGAATTGAAGCCACTGCTGGAGATGCTGTTACTATGTGTGGAGTGGAGCCAAGATGAGGGGCAGGATTTTTAGGTCGGTGGGCGGGCAGGATCAGCGGGTCCGGGATCGGCTGGGGAATGGACTGCCGACAGCGATCGGCCCCTGATCGCGAATTCACACTGGCTGGCCAATTAACGGCCATCCAGCGTGAAGCAGGTGCTGAAAGGCTCGGCGCTGCCGTGGTGGGAGTGGGAGGAGGCCGAGTGTTGAAGTCAGGTGTGGCGCAGGCAAGCGCTCACAGAAAGCTTTCTGAAGGCAGAGAGCTGCCTCAGGGAGCTGAAGACCTCAGCAACCTAAAATAAATGTCACAGAAACCAGAACAAAGTGGCCAAGCTTCATAATCAGCTACCTGAAAATGTAGGTGATGAAAATGCTGTCCACAGAAATTTATTTTTATTTTAATTTATCATGGAAACCTCATCCTGCCTGTGGATGAGATCTCCTGAAAAATGCAAAGGCCGCCTGGCTGATTCACCCGCCCGCCAACTGTAACATTGGACGGGCAACGAAAAATCTCTATTAATTGGGCTGTTAATGGGCTTAATTGCCCACTGAATTGTCGGCAGATGCACTTCCAAGTTTAGCGCGCACCCGCCAACCAAAATATTGCCCGGCAGCATCACACGCTATTTTACACTTGAGCAGGTCGGGTGTGTGCCCGCCTACTCAGCGAAAAGTTCTGCCTGAGATAATCCCAAGGTGGACAACAGAGGAAAGGAGTCGACAAAGAATGATCGCCAATCTTCACATGAGTTTATATAGCAAGAATCAGCAGCTTATTTGATCATGGAGGGGCGTGGTAGGCAAGTCTGGTCCTCTCCTTATGAAATCTAGCTGCCACTTTTAAGTAGGGGGCAAGGGTCAATGGCTCATTTTTTACCCCTGTACCTAGCCGGATAGTGGGTCCTGTGGCACTGTGGGTAGAGTCCCTGCCTCTGAGTCAGAAACTCTGGGTTCAAGTCCCATTTCAGGACTAGATGGCCAAGGATGGTGTGTTCATAATGCAGACAAACAGGTTGATCCTTCCAATGTACATCAATAGTAGGCAATAAGAGTGGGAGAGATTCCTGGTCAGCCATGTGATGGAAAGAAAGTTAGAACCTCCACCATCATTATCCACAGCTCCAGACTACAACATGCATGTAAAAGTGCATGTTGCAACAGCAGCTTGGACTCCTGAGGGGGCAGGGGCCCAACAGCATGGGGTCCGATCCCCATCCCAAATGGGGTTGATTCGTGACCTACCCCTTTGCCCTGTCTATGGTGCAAATCGTGGTGCTGTGGGTCAGATCTGCTTTCGGACAGAGAACAGAAGATGAAGAAGACCTAGCCAGAATGTGTAGAAGACAATTGCATCCTAACTGCTAACCCCGAGGTCAACTAACAATGCAGACTAGGAACTGAACCTGGTATAACTTGGATCTAGCCTTGGAGTTGTGGGTTCAAGCCCAACTTAAACACAATTAAAATTGATACTCAAATGTGACCCAAAGGGAACTGCCATCCTTGCAATGAAAAGTTAAATGCCTATTCCGGTGGTTCACGTCGATATTAAAGATCCTCTGGCACTATTTAAAGAAATGCAGGGAGATTTCCCAATGTTCTGGAGATTATTCCTTTTTGAAGTAACAGCACCAAAACAGATTAACTGATCATTCATCTCAGTGCTGTTTGTGAGATCTTACTGTGCTCAGAGAGGTTGCTACATTTTCCTAAATAACAGCAGCCACTGAACTTCAAAATAACTAATCTTATGAGTGATCTTTGCAAGATGAGGAGGTGCTAAAAAAATGAAATTCTTTTTCCCTTTGGTCTCTATGGGCTAATCTTGCATTGGACAATATCTCAGGCATCTAGCAGAATACTGCTTAATGTTCAAGCAGCTTTTAGACTGTAAGGAAGATGGAGCTATTTAAAAACTGGGAATGAATTAGTACATTAATACTATGCTGACTGACTGAGAATGCTTCTATTATTGTCTTAACTGTTTTGAGCGGGAGATCTATATCGGACGCTTTCAAAATCCGGACCAGGGTTAAGCAAAGCTGTGTGAAAGCCTGTTTACAATTTACCTGACAATGCCTATTCACCTCAACAAAGCTCAACTACCCTCTAGTGTCAGTATTAAATACAGTCTAGATGGAAAACTCTTTAACCTCAGTTGCTTTTGCACCAAAAATTAAACTGACCAATACAGGCACACATGATTTACAGTTTGTGGATGACTACAGTGTTGTTGCCCTATCTGCACCAGATTTGTAAGCCACTCTCCACCTCTTCAATTCAGCATATGAGAAACTTGGCCTGTCTTGAATGTTGACCAAACAAAACTCATATATCAACCCACACCTAATCAGCTAATTATTCTGCCTCCCAAATATGTTGGAGGAGAGACTCTGGAATATGTTGAACACTTCCCATACATTGGTAGCCACCTGACTCAAAAGGCCACCATCAACAAGGAGCTCCAACATCGATTAGCTTAGCTCTCTACAAACTACAGCAATGAGTGTACGGGTCTCCACTTTCTGTAGGCTCCAATATGCCCAATAACTGTGCCAAAGTGCACACTTAGTGCTGCTCCTGCATGAGTAAGCTTTGTCTATAATTCAGTTACCTTTTGACAGAGCCAGTGTTCAGGCATTGATATTGGAAACTGCTGACTCCAGGTGCACTCCTGAATACTGCTTGTCGCTGTCAGATGGATTCTAATTTGTCCTGAACACGCATTTTGTTGTTCAGCAAATTATTGCAAGTTATATCCTGCCCAGATAATTTAGCAGTTTAAAATTTCAACTCTGTGGCTCTGGCCTGATTTTTCAGGCTGGCATTATTATTTTCCCAGTCGTATCTCCCTGGGAGAATTTTGTGCTTGTCAAGTTGTGGAATTTTGATGCATGACGATGATGCTCTTTTTTTTCTTCTGTATTTTGATTTTGTGGGAATAATTCGAAGAGTGGAAGGGGACCTTATGCAGAGGGCTTAATACATGCCAGGTATCCTGTGATATTACCAGTGATTCCTCCCTTCCAGCACTGAACTTAGCATTAATTGCTGGTGTCAACTGAGAATTGTGCTAGATTTTTATTTTAAGTGAAACCCCTCTTTCAGTTAACCTCTTGATGAGTCAGTAGGAAATGCTTCAGCTTTCTCCTGAGTATCACTGTGAAATAAGCATGGAGTAACTGCTTATGTGCTCCCTCAGGCACTTTATCTTGAGCATATGCTGAATAAACAGCAGCATGTTACATTGAGCAAGAGCTATGGAATTTATGGCTGCAGGGTATCAATTCTTGCTGGTGCCGGCCCTTCCTGTGACTAGTTGGTGCTCAGAGGTTATAAACATAACTGATCAAGCTATAAAGATTGGAACAAAAGCAAAATACTGTGGATAATGGAAATCTGAAATAAGAACATACTGCTCTGAATACTCAGCAGGTCAGGTAGCATCTGTGGAGAAAAGCAGAGTTAGATCTGTGACCTTTCTTCAGATTGGGTCTGGTGTCAGTTCTACCAGCTGTAGAACATAAGAAATAGGATCAGGAGTAGACCATTCGGCCCCTCAAGCCTGCTCCACCATTCACTAAGATCATGGCTGATCTTTTTGTGTTTCCATTTCCACATTCCAATCTACCCCCAATAACCTATCTACCTCTGCCTTAAAAACATTCAATGACCCTGCCTCCACCACCTTCTGAGGCAGAGAGTTCCAAAGTTGCAAAACCCTCTGATTGAAAAAAATTCTCCTCATCTCTGTCCTAAAAGGGCGATCCCTAATTTTAAAACAGTGCCCCTTAATTCTGGACTCACCCACAGGAGGAAACATTTTTTCAAAAGTCCACCTTGTCAAGGCCGTTCAGAGTCTTGTATACTTCAATCAAATCACCCCTCACTCTTCTAAACTCCAGTGGAAACAAGTCCAGTCTGTCCAACCTTTCCTCATAAGACAACTCACTCATTCCAGGTATCAATCTAGTAAACTTCCTTTGAACCACTTCCAATGCATTTACATTCTTCCTTAAATAAGGAGACCAAAACTGCACACAGTATTCGAAGTGCGGTCTCACCCAGTGCCCTGTATAACTGAAACATAACATCCTTACTTTTATGTTCAATCCCTCTCGTAATAAAGGATAGCATTCCATTAACCTTCTAATTACTTGCTGTACCTGCATACTAACTTTTGGTGACTCATGTACTAGATCCCTCTGCACCTCAGAATTATGCAGCTGTTCTCCATTTAAGTAATACTCTGCTTTTTTGTTCTTCCTGCCAAAGTGAACAACTTCACATTTTCCCACATCAAACTCCATTTGCTAGATCTTTGCCCACTCACTCAACTTATCTATATCTATCTGCAACCTGCTCATGTCCTCTTCACAACATACTTGCCTACCTATCTTTGTGTCATCTGCAAATTTAGCTACCATGTCTTCACTCCCTTCACCTAAATCATTGATGTAAATCATAAGTTGAGACCCCAGTACAGACCCCTGTGGGATGCCACTCGTCACATTCTGCCAGTCAGAAAAATACCTATTTTGCATACTCTCTGCTTTCTGCCAGCCAGCCAATCTTCTATCCATGCTAATATGTTACCCCCTACACCATGCACTTTCATTTTCCGTAACAATCTTTGATGTGGCACCTTATCAAATGCCTTCTGGAAATCCAAATACAGTATTTCTACAGGCTCCCCTTTATCTACTGCGCATTTTACTGCTTCAAAAGACTCCAAAGGGAGCAGGGGAGGGGAGGGGGTGCAATGGTGTAGGGGTATTGTTGCTGGACTAGCAATCCAGAGACCCAGGGTAATGATCTAGGACCCAGGTTCAAATCCCACCATGGCAGATGGTGGAATTTGAATTCAATAAAAAAAAACCTGGAATTAGAAGTCTAATAATGACTATGAATCCATCATTGTAAAAACCCACCACTAATGACCTTTAGGAAAGGAAATCTGCCATCCTTACCTGGTTTGGCCTACATGTGACTCCAGACCCACAATTCCAGACTCTTAAATGCCCTCTCAACTAGGGCAATGAGGGATGGATAATAAATGTTGGCCTAGCCAGTGACGCCCACATCCCATGAATGAGTTAATAAATTAGTTCAACATCATTTTCCTTTCACAAAACCATGCTGACTCTTACAGATTGCCTTGAGCTCTTCTAAGTGCCCAGCTATAACCTCCTTAATGATCGATTCTAATGACTTCCCCATGGCAGACGTCAAGCTAACTGGCCTATAGTTTCCAATTTTCTGTCTGCCTCCTTTCTTGAACTGAGGGGTTATATTTGCTACTTTCCAATCTGATGGAACCTTTCCGGAACCTAGCGAATTTTGGAAAATTAGCACCAGCACATTGACTACCTCATTAGCCACCTCTTTTAATACCCTAGGATGTAGTCCGTCAGGACCTGGAAACTTGCACATCCATCTATTTGCTCCGTATCATTTTCCTAGTGATTTAAATTTCACCAAGTTCCTTTCTGCCGTTCACCTGATTTGCAGCTATTTCTGGAATGTTTTTTGAATCCTCTGTAGTGAACACAGAAGCAAAATATTTGTTCCTCTCTTCCTCCTTTTCCTTATTATCTACTATTAACTCCCCACTGAAACTCTCTAGAGGACCAACACTTGCTTTACTTACTCTTTTCCTTTTTAAACATCTGTAGAAACTCTTGTTATCCGTTTTTACATTTTGAGCCAGCTTCCTCTCACACTCTAATTTCTTTCTCCTGATTATCCTTTTAGTCATTCTCTGCTGTTCTTTATATTCTGTCTAATCATCTGTCCTGCCACTCATCTTTGTGGAATTGTCTGCTTTCTCCTTAAGTTTGATGCTTTCCTTAACTTCTTTAGTAAACCATGGATGTTGGGTCCTCCCCTTAGAATTTTTCTTTATAGTAGGAGTGTAGGGTAAGTACAGGAGGCCCTGGAAAGAGTAACCTTCCTGAAGGTGATGTGAACAGCAGTCCAGGCCCTTTCACTGGTAGTCTCATGTCATTGAAGGTAAGTAGCAAAGACTGATTGAGTTCCATTTGTGGCCCTGAGCCCTCTGCCTGCCAAAACAGGCTTACCTCACGCTTTCAGCCTCATTTAGTGGGTGGGGGCTTCGACTGTCTCAAGAAAATTCTGGCCATGATTTCTTAAAGAGCAGAGACCAGCCAGTCCGACTGAAGTAACCTTTTCCACTTCCATATGTCCCCACGTTCCTGTTCTATCTCTCACCATCTCTCTCTGCACGGTGAAGATCAGAATTGGATGCTATCATAACAATAACAAAGTATATTTACTTAGCAGCCTCAACATAATAAAATGTCCCCAGGTACTTCACAGGAGCATTATCAAGCAAAGTTTGGCACTGAGCCACATAAGGTGATATTCGGGCCAATGACCTAAAGCTTGGTCAAAGATGTAGGTTTTCAAAAGGAAAGAGAGGTGGAGAGGCAGAGAGGTTTAGGGAGAAAATTCCAGAACTGAGGGCCTAGGCAACTGAAGGCACAGCCACATTGTGGAGATGCTCAAGAGGCCAGAAATAGAACAGCGCAGGGGTTGCGGGAGAGTCGTAGGACTGGAAGAGGATATGGAAATAGGTAGGGGCGAGGAGGGACTCTCAAACAAGGAGGAGAGTTTTAAAATGGAGGCATTGCTGGAGTGGAAGGCAATGTAGATTAGTCAGCATGGGAGCGATGGGTGAGTGGAACTGAGTGCGAGTTAGAACATGGGCAGCAGAGTTTTGGATGGCATCAAGTCCCCGGGATTTGGAATGGTAGATTTGCAGTGGGACAATCGTTATTGGCTGCTCTGAGACTGAAATGTGTTAAAGGAGCAGCACCACACATTGGGTTTAATAAATGATGCACTGCAGATATTTGAGGCCCCATGACAAGCATGTGCTATGACAAATGTGACCATCATTGCAACATGAGGCTGCAAAACAACTGTTTGAGTTTAAAGTAAAAATTAGGTTTGAGTTTAAAGTAAAAATTAGGTTAGACATAATGACCAGCATCTTCCGGTCGGCGAGCAGGGGCGGAGCCCACTCACTGACACGTGAAATGATGTGGGGTGACGTCGGGCGTGTGTCTCAATATCACCCCAATGTCATTTAGATTGTCAGTTCCGATGCGTGCCCTCCGACCTGTCATCGGCCTATAAAGGCCATTAAAAAACCAATTGAACTCATTAATGGACCTGCCCGTCCAACCTTAAGGTTGGCAGGCAGGCCGGGAGCACAGGAGGGCTTGTGAGAAAACAAGAAACCTCATCCACGGCTGGGATGAGGTTTCATGAGTGATTTAAAAAAATGCAGAATATTTTACAATAAGAGTTATGGACATGTCCCAGCTTATGTGACAGTGTGACACGAGGGGACATGGCAGGGAAATTTTTTTCTAATCTTTCTTGAAAGTTTTAAATCGGTGCCTCAGGGAGATCTGTGTGCTGTTTTGCGTGCATGTGCGAAAGAGCACACTCCTGGCTGAGGGAATCCCCCCGCCTGCAGAGGGAGCGCATAGCAGTTCCTGGCGCACGTCACACTTGGCCAGCCTTAATTGGCTTGCCCATGTAAAATGGCGAGGCGCCCCTGATTGGGGGCGCTGATTGGAAGCGTGCCCACTTCCGCACCTTCCCCCCGATGGGGGGAAATGTTGTCCAATGGGTGAGATTTTAACTCATTGAAAACCCCTTTGGGGACCAGTTAGCTCAGTTGGCTAGTTTGTGCTGAGTAATGCCAATGTCGTGGGTTCAGTCACCATAACAGCTGAGGCAGCTCCTAGAGTCTGCCTCTTCCATTTAGCCCATTGTGATTGCATGGCATGGAGATATTTGAAGAACAATGATTATCAACCCTCATGCAACAAGACGCTACATGAAGAAAGAGTGTGAAAGCCCATTCACTGGCACAGAGTTCAAATTAGGCCCAGTAAGTGTACAGCAATGTGATGAAATCATTGGCCCTGATATTTACAGGGATATGGAAAGGGAGTGGGGCACATGTTTGTTCGGGCGAGAGGCAGGAGCTCCTGAATGTGGAGATTGAGCAGGTCCTCTGTATAATTTGAATATAACGAGCTCCCAGGAATCAGTGCCAGTTGGTGAAGGGGGAAATGGGTCATTCAAGAAGGAAGGGGGAAGGGGGACGGTGGAACATTGGAAGTTTGTCAGGGAGTGGTTGTTAGCCAATTGGGGTAGGGAATTTGCTTGAGGGACCGAGCGAACCCTCATGGTCATCCTGACCCACCAGCAGTGCTGGAAAATGCACTTAACCTGCTGGATCCGGCTGCTCCCTCCTCCCTTTAGTTGACGATTTCCCTGATTCCTGGAAAACCCGGCCAGCCAGTGTTAAATTTAAATGGCTGCCAAAGTATCAGTAATGGAGCCTCATTAACATATCCACCAAATTCCCGAATCCACCACGGTTGAATGGAAAGCAGGTGAGATTGCAGCCATCTGGTTCCTAAACTCTGGAATTCCCTCCCTAAACCTCTCTGCCTCTACCCACTTCTCCTCCTTCAAGTCATTCCTTAAAACTTAGCTCTTTGACCAAGCTTTTAGTTGCCTCTCCTAATATTTCCATCATCTGACTCAGTGCCAATGTTTGTCTGGTAATGTTTCTGTGAAGCACCTTGGGATATTTTACTATGTTAAATATTCTATAGAAATGCAAGTTATTGTTGTACAGCAATAGGAAGCACAGCACCTGCAAGGAGATAGAAGTTGTTTCAGATGTAGGCCCTTCATGAGGACTATATATTCTACTTAAAAAGGCACAGTTCTTAAACATAGACGTGTGTGCTCTCCTGAGGGACACTGGCTGACTTGCTGTGTGTTTCCAGCATGTCCTTTTTTATTTTGGAATGTCATTATCTGTAGTGTTTTCTTTTTTAATATTAACACGTTACATCGAATTTGCATGTAGTGAAATTCTCAGTACGCTGCTGGTTAAATATGCTAATTAGGTTAAATTTGCACATGCAAATAGTCTGACTCACTGAAAATATTTTAGCTTTGCAGTCTATTGTAATGTACTTTTTATTTAGTCTGGAGCACTGCAAAGGCCTACTTGTCAACATTAAACATTTTCAGGAAGAACCCTTACTCCCAGATTAAGTACAGAGTAAAGCACCCTCCATTACATCTAGTAAACACTCCCAGTTTAGATATGATGTGCTTCAGCTCCGAGGTATGCTGGAGGGGAGGGTGAGGCCTGAGTGACTCATGATCAAACCTCTTGAATCAGGTAGAATCAAACAAACCACCAAGAACTCACAGTCTCTTGCACTTCTCAATCTTTGTGTCACGCAAGTGCACTGACTCACTTTGGTTCATCTGCGTCTACCATTTTGTCCCTTTCACTGTTTCTTGCTTCATCTCTGCATTTCATAGAATAGGATTTGTCTGTCTGTCTCTCTCTCTCTCCCCATCTCTTTCTCTCTCTGTCTCGCTCTTTCTCTCTATCTATCTTTCTCTCTATGTCTCTCTCTCTCTGTCTTATTTTATCTCAGTCTTGCTAAAAACAGAAGTCACCATTGCCCCTTCACCACTTCTCTTTTCTCGCAATGGTGATTTCTGTTTTTAACACCCTCTCTCCTGGTTCTGTCTGCTACCAATGCCCGAAACAGGCTACAGGCTTTGGGATTCAGCCGACCTGCTCTTCCCCTCCAGTCAGGACCTGCCTCAGGAATCCATGATATCAGTGCCAGTAGCAAGGTGTAGTTTCAACACGTGCCAAATGATCTGTTCCCCCCCCCCACCATCCCCCACCCCCAGTCTTCCTGACTGGGTACACAGAAGTCACTGGAAACAGTCTGCAGACTGTGATGGTCTTTCTTTCTGAGTGTTCCCTCATGAAGCTTTCTCTTGATTTTCCCCTTATTGACTTCTTTCACTGATCTTTCTGGGGCCATAATTCCATAACATTAGTGGTTGAGGGCAGGGACTCTCCCTCTCCAGGAAATGATAGAAGCTAAAAGCAAAATGATAGAAGCTACATTGTCATACACTGTTTCCTGAATGACCCATATTTGCCCCATGACCTCTGTCCTTCCAGGGTCACAAATGAGGGAGTGGGCGTCCCTAATCCTTTGGGTCAGCTGTAACGTAGCGTATCATTTGAAGATGGTACATTGGCGAGGGGCACCCCAGCCTCCACATTGGCAGTTTGGACCACAACCACCACCAGCACCCACCACCCACCACCGCGCCCCCCCCAACCCCAGTAACAAAAAGGCTGAGGAGGGCAGGACTGGAGAGTGAAAGGAAAGAGAGGTCTGGGCAGCTCGATGGATGGGAGATAATATTCCAACATATTTACAGCACAGAAGCAGGACATTCGGCCCAGCAGACTCATGCCTGTGTTTATGATCTTCATAAATGTTCTCCTATCCCTGTTGGTAAATAGATCCTTCTATTCCTTTCTCCGCCATGTACTTATCTACTACCCTTTAAATACATCTGTGCTGTTCACCTCAGCTACTCTGTGTGGTGCACCCAGTGCTTCTCACATGCTAATGAAGCATCCTCCTGCTGACACTGCGTACCCACTCTGCTGGAGATTACTGAAGGACACAATCCTGACAACACAAGCCATAGATTTTCATCCTCTCTTTGGATTTAATTTCTTGGATTTAATTTATCTATCTTTCTATATCTCTTCATCTCTCCTTTTCTTCAGGCTGACCCTCTCTCTCTGCCTGTCTCACTCTCGGTGATCCTCCTTGTTAACCTTACTCTCTCCTTCACTTTGATCTTTCTCTGATATTTGCTTTTTCTCCTGCCTTATCTTCACACTGGTTGATCTTTCCCTTCTGATCAGACTCAAGTTCTGTCGAAGGGTCATGAGGACTCGAAACGTCAACTCTTTTCTTCTCCGCCGATGCTGCCAGACCTGCTGAGTTTTTCCAGGTAATTCTGTTTTTGTTTAAGCCTTCTTTCTTTCTTGTTCTGCCTGCTGATTCTGTATCAGTCCCAGTGATTTATGGACAACTGCAATCCAGACTAACCAGAACCTCCTCAGGGTTCTTGCTTTCTTCCTTCGTTACACTGTACATGTGTATATATGTTGGAACCTCTTTGTCAGAATGGCCTTTGAAATTTATAAATGCCAAATTTCTGAGCGAGCTGGTCGACAGTGCATTCTGTAAGTGAAAAGAATGAAGCAAAGCTGCCTAGATATGTCAGTCTAGTGGTTATGTTACTAGACTAGTAATCAAGAGGACTGAATTAACAACCCCGCCATGACAGTTTAAGAAATTGAATTAAATTAGGAAAAATATGCAAATGAAAAGCTGATATCAGTAAAAGTGACCACAAAGCAGTTGTTTTGTTGTAAAATCCGAACTGGTCACTAATACACTTTAAGGAAATAATTCTGCTCAATCTGGCTTCCATGTGACTTCATTCCTGTATCAATCCAATTGACTCCTCCCTACCTTCTGAACTGGCTCGGTAAACTCACTCCTCGAACCCACTGCAGCGGTTCAAGGTTGAGACCCACCATCTTCTGTTTGGGGCTAACTAATGGGGCTGAGCATAGGTGAACGGTCAATGGTCCCAGAATATCCCTGAATGTGCAGTTAATTGTGAAATGGCTTTATAATATATGTGAACGTTCACTTGTAGCAGGTCAGTTATCCTCTATCCGAAACCCTTGGGCTGATGACCTTTCAGATTTAAGATAATTTTGGTTTTCAGATGCCGCATATAGGACTAGGCCTACTTACATTACAATGGCCGAAGCCTAGGCTGGCTACAGTCTAAAGTAAATAAAATGGCTAGAAAAGTAAGATGTACCACTGAACAATAAATACAGAGTGCCTGTAAAAGGTTCCCACCCGTTCTGCTTGTAGGAGAGGGTGTACAAGGTAGACACTGCAGACAAGCAGCTAGACTTCCCGTGCTAAAGACTGGAGGTGGACAGTGAGGCTTGTGTTGGCTCAGGCCGTGTCAGCTCGGGTCAGAGACTTCCCGTGCTAAAGGGTGATGAGGGTAAAAAATGTGCTTTTTGGATGTGTTAGGTTTTTGGATTTATGCATAAAGGATATTCAGCCTGTATGAAAATTGATTCATAAAATATATCTTTTTTACACCAATGACTGATATTTTCATTTCTCAAGCCTTGTGCCCTCTGTAAATGAAATTACTAGGTCCAGTTTGAGGGTACTACTGAACTGCCTTGGTATTAGTCTCTCTAATGCAATAGTATGTTTAAAAAATACCTCCTGTGGACAGGTGTCATCCAGTGTTTATTCCACCCCCTCCAGTTGTCTTCCACCCTCTTCTGAAGGCAGTGGAAGCTAGACTCACTGCTATGAGCAGGTGCATGCCTTTTGAATGCTTTCCCAAGCAGTGTGTGAGCCTGGGTTATGAGTGGAGGAGGGCAAGTCATGGTAGATCGTGTGTGGTCTGTGGAAGAAGTGAGTTTTTCTGGGCAAATGGCTTGTAACTCATGCCATGGTTAGTTAATGATGCATTGAAGAGGGCCTAGAGACATTCTGATTAAGTGCCTCTTGCTCATTTCCTCTGGGATTGCTGCACTTTCCCCTGATGTGTAGCAGAGAGTGCGAGCTCAGTGAGCTAACAGCTACAGCTAACATTGCTACCCCTCAGCAGGCCAGCTTGTCAGTCATCCTGGGTGACCAGTTCCCATTACCATCAGTGTATTGTTACCTTGGTTGAATTTGAATGGCGAGGCGATGCCTGTGACTAAGGTCCTCGAATGTCTAATTTTATTCAAAAAAATGAATTTACTGCCCTGAAAGGCCGGGATTTTCCAACCCCACTGTGGTGAGAGGCTCTGCGGGGGTGTCGCAGGACAGCCAAGAGTCCATTGACTTTCGGTAGCCTGTCACACAGTGGTTTGTGATTTTCTGCTTGTTGTTTTTGTTAACTGGCTGGTTGGAATTGTGAGAGGCAGAGCAGAACTGATTCCTCTCACCTCTAGTAACACGGTCCCCTGGGACACCAGTCCTTCCTGTGCTCAGGGATTTGGAAGTACAACATTACCAACCAATGTCCAGTTCTGCCTTTTGAACACATTTTGTGGTGATGCTGCTTACACGTTTTTGAATGATAACTTGCATTTTGCACCGCTGTTAATGTAATAAAATGTTCCAAGGTGCTTCGCAGGAGCATCATCAGGACAAAATTGACACTCAGCCGGTTAGGAGCGGTGAAACAAGAGGAAGGTTTTGAACAGCTTCTTAAAGGAGAGAGAGGTGGAGAGGTTTATGGCAGGAAATCTAAAGTTAGGGCCTAGATAACTAGGTCCATCCATGATCCATCTCGACCTCCTCCTGAGGTCCCCAGCATCACAGATGCCAGTCTTCAGCCACCTCAAATCACTCCACATGATATGAAGAAACGGCTGAAGGCACTGGACACTGCAAAGGCTATGAGCCCTAACAACATTCCAGCAATAATACTGAAGACTCATGCTCTAGAGCTAGTCGCGCCCCTAGTCAAGCTTTTCCAGTACAGCTACAACATTGGCATCTACCCGGCTATGTAGAAAATTGCCCAGTTTTGCCCTGTACACAAGAAGCGGGACAAATCCAACCCGGCCAATTACCATCCCATCAGTCTACTCTCGATCATCAGTAAAGTGATGGAAGGTGTTGGCAACACTGCCATCAAGCGGCACTGACTCAGCAATAACCTGCTCACTGATGTTCAGTTTGGGTTCTGCCAGGGTCACTCAGCTCTTGACCTCATTACAGCATTGGTCCAAATATGGACAAAAGAGCTGAACTCAAGAGGTGAAGTGAGAGTTACTGCCCTTGGCATCAAGGCAGCATTTGACTGAGTGTGGCATCAAGCAGTTCTAGCAAAACTGGAGTCAATGGGAATCGGGGAAAACTCTCCATTGGTTGGAGTCATACCTAGCACAAAGGAAGATGGTTGTGGTTGTTGGAGGCCAATCATCACAGTCCCAGGACATCACTGCAGGAGTTCCTCAGGATAGTGTCCTAGGCCCAATCATCTCCAGCTGCTTCATCAATGACCTTCCTTCCATCATTAGGCCAGAAGTGAGCATGTTCGCTGATGGTTGCACAATGTTCACCATTCATGACTTCTCAGACACTGAAGCAGTCCATGTCCATATGTAGGAAGACTTGGACAACAATCAGGATTGGGCTGATAAGTAACAAGTAACATTCGCACCACTCAAGTGTCAGGCAATGACCATCTCCAACCAGAGAGAATCTAACCATCTTCCCTTGACATTCAATGAAATTACCATCACTGAATCCCCCACTATCAACATCCAAGGGGTTACCATTGATCAGAAACTGAACTGGACCAGCCATATAAATACTGTGGCTACAAGAGCAGATCAGAGGCGGGGAATTCTACAGTGATTAACTCACCTCTTGACTCCCCAAATCCTGTCCACCATCTACAAGGCACAACTCAGGAGTGTGATGGAATAATTTCCGTTTGCCTTCATGAGTGCAGCTCCCACAACACCCAAAAAGCTTGACACCATCCAGGATAAAGCAGCCCGCTTGATTGGACCCCATCCACCACTTTAAACATTCACTCTCTCCACCACCGATGCACAGTGGCAGCAGTGTGTGCCATCTGTAAGATGTATCACAGCTACTCCCAAGGTTCTTTCAACAGCACCTTCCAAACCCATGACCTCTCTCACCTTGAAGGATAAGGGCAGCAGATGCATAGCAAAACTACCACTTGCTAGTTCCCCTCCAAGCCCCTCACCATCCTGACTTGGAAATATATCGCCATTCCTTCACTCTTGCTGGGTCAAAATCCTGGAACTCCCTCCTTAACAGCACTGTGGATCTACCTACACCACATGGACTGCAGCGGTTCAAGAAGGTAGCTCACCACCACCTCCTCAAGGGCAATTAGGGATGGGCAACAAATGCTGGCCCAGCCAGCGACGTCCACATCCTGTGAAAGAATTTTAAAAATTAAAGCTGCCATTGATGGAGTGATGGAAATCGGGGATGCACAAGAGGCCAGAATTAGAAGAATGCAGAGTTTTTGGAGAGTTGTAGGGCTGGAGGAGATGACAGATATAGGCTGTGATTTGGAGACATTGATGAGAATTTTAAAATCAAAGTGTTTGGGAGCTGGGAACCATTGTAGGTTAGTGAGCACAGGGGTAACATGCAAATGGGTATGAGTTAAGATACGGCAGCGGGATTTTGGATGAGCTCAAGTTTACAGAGAGCGGAAGATGAGAGGCCTGTCAGTAAGCTGCTGACATGAAGCTTGTAGCCAAGGTGGTTATGCCATGATTTATTTTTTACCCTCGTTGATCTCTTGTCCAACATACAGATGCTGGACTGCCCCCTCACATAACGTAACACACTAAATGCCACATCATTATCAGTTGGAATGATTGATCTGATGCCTTTGTCCTTTTGATCCAGGATGGGTCTTCCAATTCTCAATAGCTTGTTACAGCCTGTATTTACCCCTGTGCAGGTGACTCTGGAGAAGGTGCTGGGCATCACAGTCTCTGGAAGCAGTGGACTTGCGTGCGACTCGAAGACGGGACTCGTAGCCTATCCATCAGGGTGAGTAGCTGTTCACATGGAGATTGACTCACAGAATCCTGTTACCTGTAAACTACTTGATTGTCCAGCCTGGCATCGACTCTGTTTTTCAACCAGTAATAAAAAAAATTTGTTAACTTAATTTCCCATTTACTGGGTTTTTAAGCACCTAGGTAATAAAAAACACAAGAGTTTGGGAAGCTAAGTGTGTTGCATTTAATAGTGACTTAAAGTTCCATATATATCTGATACATTAATATAATAATTTGAATGGTGAAGTTGATGCGGTTTATCAGCTGCACACCCCAAATATGAGTGGAAGAACATTACTGAGTAGTTTACCCTGTGTGCAGGTAGCAAAAATGTGTTGGTCAATATTGGTCAATACAAGGTTGCCTGTTTACTTGCATGGCCAAAGAGCAATACAGGGAGGTAAAAGGAGATAGAAAGCCAATGAAAACTGGGCCATTTCTTGTTAAAAGTTTGTTATGAAAGTAGAGAGCTGATTTGTTGCACTTCTCCATATCCCCAGGAATTGCAGATTCATGGAGGGTGTTTGAAAGATTCTAAAAACCCAGGGCTCAATATGATCCTATCTGTGGCTGTTGCAATACCATTACTTTTATGATTCTGTTGGCACAGCCTAAAAAGCAAAATGAGTTGGATATAAAATGTATTCATGTTGTGCTAGTGAAGTAAGCAATTGGAACACATGCAAGTTTCCAACATAAATCTCCACAGATCTTTGCAGGAGCTAAAGAGGGTGCCCTTGATTTTGCCAGAATTAAGCTGAAGGATGTTTTAGTTCACCAGGGTCTCACTGTCTAATTGTATATGGAGTTGCTTGTTCAGCTAGCTAAGGGTTATTTGAGGTGTAGAAATACACAGCTTCTATTTGTAAGAAAAGAAAGAGTAAACATGAATTCAGTTCTATAATTTCAGATATACAATTGCTGCAGCTTCCAACTGTCCTGGATGAGTGCGTGTCCGTGTGTGAATGAGTGGTAATGAGGTAAAATATAATCACATATCACATTGAAGGAGATGGTGGAGGGATGGCTCATTGGTGATACAGTGAGTTTTGTTAAAGGGTTAGTCAGTGATACAGTGAACTGTATGAAAGGGCAGATAAAAACAAAAAACTGCGGATGCTGGAAATCCAAAACAAAACAGAATTACCTGGAAAAACTCAGCAGGTCTGGCAGCATCGGCGGAGAAGAAAAGAGTTGATGTTTCGAGTCCTCATGACCCTTCAACAGAACTAGGTGAATCCAAGGAAGGGGTGAAATATAAGCTGGTTTAAGGTGTGTGGGGGGGGGGTGGTTTGGGTGGGGGGAGAGAAGTGGAGGGGGGTGGTGTGGTTGTAGGGACAAACAAGCAGTGATAGAAGCAGATCATCAAAAGATCTCACAGACAACAGAACAAAAGAACACATAGGTGTTAAAGTTGCTGATATTATCTAAATGAATGTGCTAATTAAGAATTTTCACCACTTCCTTGGATTCACCTAGTTCTGTTGAAGGGTCATGAGGACTCAAAACGTCAACTCTTTTCTTCTCCGCCGATGCTGCCAGACCTGCTGAGTTTTTCCAGGTAATTCTGTTTTTGCTTCTATCACTGTTTGTTTGTCCCTACAACCACACCACCCCCTCCATTTCTCTCCCCCCCACCCAAACCCCCCCACCCCCAACACACACACACCTTAAACCAGCTTATATTTCACCCCTTCCTTGGATTCACCTAGTTCTGTTGAAGGGTCATGAGGACTCGAAACGTTGACCGTATGAAAGGGCAAGTCAGTGATGCAGTGAGCTGTGTTAGAGGGTTAGTAAGTGATACAATGAGCTGTGTTACAGGGTTAGTCAGTGATACAGTGATCTGTGTTAAAGGGCCAGTCACTGATACAGAGATAAAAACAAAAAACTGTGGATACTGGAAATCCAAAACAAAAACAGAATTACCTGGAAAAACTCAGCAGGTCTGACAGCATCGGTGGAGAAGAAAAGAGTTAACGTTTCGAGTCCTCATGACCCTTCAACAGAACTGAGTGAATATTAGGAGAGGGTGAAGTATAAGCTGGTTTAAGGTGGTGGTGGTGGGGGGGGGGGGGGGGGGGGGGGGGGGTGGGGGGGCGGGTGGTAGGGAGAGAAGTTGGGGGGGGTGTGGTTGTAAGGACAAGCAAGCAGTGATAGGAGCAGATAATCAAAAGATGTCATAGACAAAAGAGCACAGAGGTGTTGAAGGTGGTGATATTATCTAAATGAATGTGCTAATTAAGAATGGATGGCAGAGCACTCAAGGTACAGCTCTACTGGGGGTGGGGTGGAAAGACTAGCAGGGCATAAAAGATTTAAAAATAATGGAAATAGGTGGGAAAAGAAAAATCTATATAAATTATTGGAAAAAACAAAAAGAAGGGGGAAGAAACGGAAAGAGGGTGGGGATGGAGGAGGGAGTTCAAGATCTAAAGTTGTTGAATTCAATATTCAGTCCGGAAGGCTGTAAAGTGCCTGGTCGGAAGATGAGGTGCTGCTCCTCCAGTTTGCGTTGGGCTTCACTGGAACAAAGCAGCAAGCCAAGGACAGACGTGGGCAAGAGAGCAGGGTGGAGTGTTAAAATGGCAAGCGTCAGGGAGGTTTGGGTCTTTCTTGCGGACAGACTGCAGGTGTTCTGCAAAGCGGTCGCCCAGTTTACGTTTGGTCTCTCCAATGTAGAGGAAACCGCATTGGGAGCAATGAATGCAGTAGACTAAGTTGGGGGAAATGCAAGCGAAATGCTGCTTCACTTGAAAGGAGTGTTTGGGCCCTTGGATGGTGAGGAGAGAGGAAGTGAAGGGGCAGGTGTTGCATCTTTTGCGTGGGCATGGGGAGGTGCCATATGTAAGGGTTGAGGAGTAGGGGGTGATGGAGGAGTGGACCAGGGTGTCCCGGAGGGAGCGATCCCTATGGAATGCTGCCGGGGGGAATGAAGGGAAGATGTGTTTGGTGGTGGCATCATGCTGGAGTTGGTGGAAATGGCGGAGGATGATCCTTTGAATGCAGAGGCTGGTGGGGTGATAAGTGAGGACAAGGGGGACCCTATCATGTTTCTGGGAGGGAGGAGAAGGCATGAGGGCGGATGCACGGGAGATAGGCCAGACACGGTTGAGGGCCCTGTCAAGGACCCTGGGTGGAAAACCTCGGTTAAGGAAGAAGGAGGACATGTCAGAGGAACTGTTTTTGAAGGTAGCATCATCAGAACAGATGCGATGGAGGCGAAGGAACTGAGAGAATGGGATGGAGTCCTTACAGGAAGTGGGATGTGAGGAGCTGTAGTCGAGGTAGCTGTGGGAGTCGGTAGGCTTGTAATGGATATTGGTGGACAGTCTATCACCAGAGATTGAAACAGAGAGCTCAAGGAAGGGAAGGGAAGTGTCAGAGATGGACCATGTGAAAATGATGGAGGGGTGGAGATTGGAAGCAAAATTAATAAATTTTGCAGGTCCCGATGAGAGCATGAAGCAGCACCGAAGTAATCATCGATGTAGCGGAGAAAGAGTTGTGAGAGGGGGCCTCCGTCGCATCTGTTCTGATGATGCTACCTTCAAAAACAGTTCCTCTGACATGTCCTCCTTCTTCCTTAACCGAGGTTTTCCACCCAGGGTCGTTGACAGGGCCCTCAACCGTGTCTGGCCCATCTCCCGCGCATCCGCCCTCATGCCTTCTCCTCCCTCCCAGAAACATGATAGGGTCCCCCTTGTCCTCACTTATCACCCCTCCAGCCTCCGCATTCAAAGGATCATCCTCCGCCATTTCCGCCAACTCCAGCATGATGCCACCACCAAACACATCTTCCCTTCACCCCCCTGGTGGCATTCCATAGGGATCGTTCCCTCTGGGACACCCTGGTCCACTCCTCCATCACCCCCTACTCCTCAACCCTTACCTATGGCACCTCCCCATGCCCACGCAAAAGATGCAATACCTGCCCCTTCACTTCCTCTCTCCTCACCATCCAAGGGCCCAAACACTCCTTTCAAGTGAAGCAGCATTTCACTTGCATTTCCCCCAACTTAGTCTACTGCATTCGTTGCTCCCAATGCGGTCTCCTCTACATTGGAGAGACCAAATGTAAACTGGGCGACCGCTTTGCAGAACACCGGCGGTCTGTCCGCAAGAAAGACCCAAACCTCCCTGTCGCTTGCCATTTTAACACTCCATCCTGCTCTCTTGCCCACATGTCTGTCCTTGGCTTGCTGCATTGTTCCAGTGAAGCCCAACGCAAACTGGAGGAACAGCACCTCATCTTCCGACTAGGCACTTTACAGCCTTCCGGACTGAATATTGAATTCAACAACTTTAGATCTTGAACTCCCTCCTCCATCCCCACCCCCTTTCCGTTTCTTCCCCCTTCTTTTTGTTTTTTCCAATAATTTATATAGATTTTTCTTTTCCCACCTATTTCCATTATTTTTAAATCTTTTATGCCCTGCTAGTCTTTCCATCCCACCCCTACTAGAACTGTACTTTGAGTGCCCTGCCATCCATTCTTAATTAGCACATTCATTTAAATAATATCACCACCTTCAACAACTCTTTGTTCTTTTGTCTGTGACATCTTTTGATTATCTGTTCCTATCACTGCTTGCTTGTCCCTACAACCACATCACCCCACCCCCCACCAACTTCTCTCCACCCCCCCCACCACCACCTTAAAGCAGCTTATATTTCACCCTCTCCTAATATGCACTCAGTTCTGTTGAAGGGTTATGAGGACTTGAAATGTCAACTCTTTTCTTCTCCACTGATGCTGCCAGACCTACTGAGTTTTTCCAAGTAATTCTGTTTTTGTCACTGATACAGGGAGCTGTGTTAAAGGGTTAGTCAGTGATACAGTGAGCTGTGTAAAAGGGTTACTCAGTGATACAGTGAGCTGTGTTAAAGGGCTAGTCAGTGATAGAGTGAGCTGTGTTAAAGGGCTAGTCATTGATACAGTGAGCTGTGTTAAAGGACTAGTCAGTGATACAATGAGCTGTGTTGAAGAGTTAGTCAGTGATACAATGAGCTGTGTTAAAGTGTTAGTCAGTGATATAGTGAGCTATGTTAAAGGGTTAGTCAGTGATACAGTGAGCTGTGTTACAGGGCTAGTCAGTGCTACAGTGAGCTGTGTTAAAGGGTTAGTCAGTGATATAGTGAGCTGTGTTAAAAGGTTAGTCAGTAATCCAGTGAGCTGTGTTACAGGGTTAGTCAGTGATACAGTGAACGGTGTTAAAGGGTTAGTCAGTGATACAGTGAGCTGCGTTAAAGCGTTAGTCAGTGATACAGTGAGCTGTGTTAAAGGACTAGTCAGTGATACAGTGAGCTGTGTTAAAGGGCTAGTCAGTGCTACAGTGAGCTGTGTTAAAGAGTTAGTCAGTGATGCGGTGAGCTGTGTTGAAACGTTAGTCAGTGATACTGTGAGCTGTGTTAAAGCATTAGTCAGTTATACAGTGACTGTGTTAAAGGGTCAGTCATTGAGACAGTGAGCTATGTTAAAGGATTAGTCAGTGATACAGTGAGCTGTGTTAAAGGGTTAGTTGGTGATACATTGTGCTGTGTTAAAGGGTTAGTCAGTGATACAGTGACCTTGTTAAAGGGTCAGTCAGTGATCAATGAGCTGTGTTAAAGAGTTAGTGTTATGACCGAACAGTTGGTAAAGCTGAGTTATTTAGAAATCCCAGAAGGAAACTTTAAGCAACTGTCATAACCTATAATTTTAAGTGTCAGGTTTGAGATGCGACTCTAAATTCAGGAATCAGACCATCAATTGTCGAGGTTTTACATTAAACTAAATGGAACATTTTATTAATTTACGCAGGTTAAAATATATACACACATGGCTACAAATTAGTACTATCATAACATTTAAGAAATTCCCAAGCTAATCTCCATTAAGGAAACAGCAACCCATAGACTTAACCTGACACCAGGCAAAGCATTTTCACCGTACAAATTCAAAAGGAGGTTCTTTTCACTTTGGTTACTGTGGAGACAGATGGAGGCTCACAGCTGCTTTAGATCTCACATTGTCTCTGCCCTGCACACACAAAACTGCTGACGTTATACCTAGCACTGCTCACTGAATGTAAATTCTCATTGTATCACCAGCTACTTTGAGCTTCACCTTTTAACAATAAAATCCCTTACATAGAACCAATTTTATTATTAATATAAACATATATCGCTTGGTATCTGCTAGCTAGGTGGTAGTTTTCACCGCACTTCTTGAATGCTGTATTCAAAAAATGCAAATACACTCTAATCTCACTTACATATCAAAAACTAGTACACATCAAAGCACCCAGACTAGCTGGCTTTAATCCAATTAAACACACCCACAGAATAAACCGCTAATTTAGAAGAAAAATATTTTCTAATAGTATTATATAAATTAATAGCTTCATGACATTTAGTCAATGATACAGTGAGCTCTGTTAAATAGTTGGTCAGTGAAGCAATGATCTGTATTAAAGGGCTAGTCAGTGCTACAGTGATCTGTGATAAAGGGCTAGTCAGTGATACAGTGTGCTGTGTAAAAGGGTTAGTCAGTGACACAGTGAGCTGTGTTAAAGGGCTAGTCGGTGATACAGTGTGCTGTGTTAAAGGGTTAGTCAGTGATATAGTGACTGTGCTAAAGGGTTAGTCAGTGACACAGTGAGCTGTGTTAAAGGGCTAGTCAGTGATACAGTGTGCTGTGTTAAAGGGTTAGTCAGTGATATAGTGACTGTGTTAAAGGGTTAGTCAGTGACACAGTGAGCTGTGTTAAAGGGCTAGTCAGTGATACAGTGTGCTGTGTTAAAGGGTTAGTCAGTGATATAGTGACTGTGCTAAAGGGTTAGTCAGTGACACAGTGAGCTGTGTTAAAGGGCTAGTCAGTGATACAGTGTGCTGTGTTAAAGGGTTAGTCAGTGATATAGTGACTGTGTTAAAGGGTTAGTCAGTGACACAGTGAGCTGTGTTAAAGGGCTAGTCAGTGCTACAGTGAGCTGTGTTAAAGGGCTAGTCAGTGATACTGTGAGCTGTGTTGAAGGGCTAGTCAGTGATACTGTGAGCTGCGTTAAAGCGTTAGTCAGTGATACAGTGAGCTGTGTTAAAGGACTAGTCAGTGATACAGTGAGCTGTGTTAAAGGGCTAGTCAGTGCTACAGTGAGCTGTGTTCAAGGGCTAGTCAGTGATACAGTGTGCTGTGTTAAAGAGTTAGTCAGTGATGCGGTGAGCTGTGTTGAAGGGCTAGTCAGTGATACTGTGAGCTGTGTTAAAGCATTAGTCAGTCATACAGTGACTGTGTTAAAGGGTCAGTCATTGAGACAGTGAGCTATGTTAAAGGATTAGTCAGTGATACAGTGAGCTGTGTTAAAGGGTTAGTTGGTGATACATTGTGCTGTGTTAAAGGGTTAGTCAGTGATACAGTGACCTTGTTAAAGGGTCAGTCAGTGATCAATGAGCTGTGTTAAAGAGTTAGTGTTATGACCGAACAGTTGGTAAAGCTGAGTTATTTAGAAATCCCAGAAGGAAACTTTAAGCAACTGTCATAACCTATAATTTTAAGTGTCAGGTTTGAGATGCGACTCCAAATTCAGGAATCAGACCATCAATTGTCGAGGTTTTACATTAAACTAAATGGAACATTTTATTAATTTACGCAGGTTAAAATATATACACACATGGCTACAAATTAGTACTATCATAACATTTAAGAAATTCCCAAGCTAATCTCCATTAGGGAAACAGCAACCCATAGACTTAACCTGACACCAGGCAAAGCATTTTCACTGTACAAATTCAAAAGGAGGTTCTTTTCACTTTGGTTACTGTGGAGACAGATGGAGGCTCACAGCTGCTTTAGATCTCACATTGTCTCTGCCCTGCACACACAAAACTGCTGACGTTATACCTAGCACTGCTCACTGAATGTAAATTCTCATTGTATCACCAGCCACTTTGAGCTTCACCTTTTAACAATAAAATCCCTTACATAGAACCAATTTTATTATTAATATAAACATATATCGCTTGGTATCTGCTAGCTAGGTGGTAGTTTTCACCGCACTTCTTGAATGCCGTATTCAAAAAATGCAAATACACTCTAATCTCACTTACATATCAAAAACTAGTACACATCAAAGCACCCAGACTAGCTGGCTTTAATCCAATTAAACACACCCACAGACTAAACCGCTAATTTAGAAGAAAAATATTTTCTAATAGTATTATATAAATTAATAGCTTCATGACATTTAGTCAATGATACAGTGAGCTCTGTTAAATAGTTGGTCAGTGAAGCAGTGATCTATATTAAATGGCTAGTCAATGCTACAGTGAGCTGTGTTAAAGGGCTAGTCAGTGCTACAGTGATCTGTGATACAGGGCTAGTCAGTGATACAGTGTGCTGTGTTAAAGGGTTAGTCAGTGATATAGTGACTGTGTTAAAGGGTTAGTCAGTGACACAGTGAGCTGTGTTAAAGGGCTAGTCAGTGATACAGTGTGCTGTGTTAAAGGGTTAGTCAGTGACACAGTGAGCTGTGTTAAAGGGCTAGTCAGTGATACAGTGTGCAGTGTTAAAGGGTTAGTCAGTGATATAGTGACTGTGTTAAAGGGTTAGTCAGTGACACAGTGAGCTGTGTTAAAGGGCTAGTCAGTGATACAGTGAGCTGTGTTAAAGGGCTAGTCAGTGCTACAGTGAGCTGTGTTGAAGGGCTAGTCAGTGATACTGTGAGCTATGTTAAAGCATTAGTGATACAGTGACTGTTTTTAAGGGTTAATCAGTAATGCAGTGAGCTGTGTTAAAGGGTTAGTCAGTGATACAGTGAGCTGTGTTAAAGGGCTAGTCAGTGATACAGTGACTGTTTTTAAGGGTTAATCAGTAATGCAGTGAGCTGTGTTAAAGGGTTAGTCGGTGATGCAGTGAGCTGTGTTAAAGGGTTAGTCAGTGATACAGTGAGCTGTGTTAAAGGGTTAGTCAGTGATACAGTGACTGTTTTTAAGGGTTAATCAGTAATGCAGTGAGCTGTGTTAAAGGGTTAGTCAGTGATACAGTGAGCTGTGTTGAAGGGCTAGTCAGTGATACTGTGAGCTGCATTAAAGCATTAGTCAGTGATACAGTGAGCTGTGTTAAAGGACTAGTCAGTGATACAGTGAGCTGTGTTAAAGGGCTAGTCAGTGCTACAGTGAGCTGTGTTCAAGGGCTAGTCAGTGATACAGTGTGCTGTGTTAAAGAGTTAGTCAGTGATCCGGTGAGCTGTGTTGAAACGTTAGTCAGTGATACTGTGAGCTGTGTTAAAGCATTAGTCAGTCATACAGTGACTGTGTTAAAGGGTCAGTCATTGAGACAGTGAGCTATGTTAAAGGATTAGTCAGTGATACAGTGAGCTGTGTTAACGGGTTAGTTGGTGATACATTGTGCTGTGTTAAAGGATTAGTCAGTGATATAGTGACTGTGTTAAAGGGTTAGTCAGTGACACAGTGAGCTGTGTTGAAGGGCTAGTCAGTGATACTGTGAGCTATGTTAAAGCGTTAGTCTGTGATACAGTGACTGTTTTAAAGGGTTAATCAGTAATGCAGTGAGCTGTGTTAAAGAGTTAGTCAGTGATACAGTGACTGTGTTAAAGGATTAGTCAGTGAGACAGTGAGCTGTGATAAAGGGTTAGTCAGTGATACAGTGACTGTTTTAAAGGATTAATCAGTAATGCAGTGAGCTGTGTTAAAGGGTTAATCAGTAATATAGTGACTGTGTTAAAGGGCTAGTCAGTGATACTGTGAGCTATGTTAAAGCGTTAGTCAGTGATACAGTGAGCTGTGTTAAAGTGCTAGTCAGTGATACAGTGAGCTGTGTTAAAGGGTTAGTCATTGATACAGTGAGCTGTGTTGAAGGGTTAGTCAGTGATACAGTGATTGTGTTAAAGGGTTAGTCAGTGATACGGTGAGCGGTGTTAAAGGGTTAGTCAGTGATACAGTGAGCGGTGTTAAAGGGCTAGTCAGTGATACAGTGAGCTGTGTTAAAGTGTTAGTCAGTGATACAGTGACTGTGTTAAAGGGTTAGTCAGTGATACAGTGACTGTGTTAAAGGGCTAGTCAGTGATACAGTGACTGCGTTAAAGGGTTGATCAGTGATACAGTGACTGTGTTAAAGGGTTAGTCAGTGATACGGTGAGCGGTGTTAAAGGGTTAGTCAGTGATACAATGACTGTGTTAAAGGATTAGTCAGCGATACAGTGAGCGGTGTTAAAGGGCTAGTCAGTGATACAGTGAGCTGTGTTAAAGTGTTAGTCAGTGATACAGTGACTGTGTTAAAGGGTTAGTCAGTGATACAGTGATTGTTTTAAAGGGTTAATCAGTAATGCAGTGAGCTGTGTTAAAGGGCTATTCAGTGATACAGTGAGCTGTGTTAGTCAGTGATACAGTGACTGTGTTAAAGGGTTAGTCAGTGATACAGTGAGCTGTGTTAAATTGTTAGTCAGTGATACAGTGACTGTGTTAAAGGGTTAGTCAGTGATACAGTGATTGTTTTAAAGGGTTAATCAGTAATGCAGTGAGCTGTGTTAAAGGGCTAGTCAGTGATACAGTGAGCTGTGTTAGTCAGTGATACAGTGACTGTGTTAAAGGGTTAGTCAGTGATACAGTGAGCTGTGTTAAATTGTTAGTCAGTGATACGGTGGGTGGTGTTAAAGGGCTAATCAGTGATACAGTGACTGTGTTAAAGGGTTGGTCAGTGATACAGTGACTGTGTTAAAGGGTTAGTCAATGATACAGTGACTGCGGTAAAGGGTTAGTCAGTGATACGGTGAGCGGTGTTAAAGGGTTAGTCAGTGATACGGTGAGCGGTGTTAAATGGTTAGTCAGTGATACAGTGACTGTGTTAAAGGGTTAGTCACTGATATAGTGACTGTGTTAAAGGGTTAGTCAGTGATACGGTGAGCTGTGTTCAAGGCCTCAAGGTAGTTGAAGACAAATGGAAGTTAATGAATAATTGGAATCGAGTTTCATGCTGAATCTATGTGGATGCACATTTGCTTGTCTCTCTGTTTCTGTCTCAGATGTCAGGACAAGGTTCTGAGAAGGCCGAGCTTATAATTGAATAATTGAGATAGGATGCTAACCTTTTGTAGAATTGGGTTTCTTTCTCTGAGATAACTGTTTCCAACACTTCATTCCCTCTTTCTGTCTGTACGGCTGGATTTCAATTGCCATTGAGGGTGAGAACAGATGCACGAAATTGTTTCAGGAGGGTGGCACTTGGACCTTGCTACCTCCGAGGCAGTTTGCAGTTTTCAACAGGCCTGTAGGGGGGTGTGAAGGGGAAACCTGCTTGCAGCCAATTAACTCACCCTTAAGCTTTTTAAGGAACTTGTTAAGAAGCCTGTTCAGAACAAAATGGTGTTTCTGATCTTTTTTCTGGACTGCGCCTGATAGTTTGGTCTATGTTAGTGCCGATCTCAGGATCACTGCCAGGCCAATGTAAGTTTGTTTCCATTAGTGTTTTTTGTGATATGTGAAGCATCAACAAACACTGGGACGGGTGCTATACCTCGTGTTGGTATCCTTAAGCACTTTGCGACTGCTAGACCTCTAGGATTTGTCTGTTCTTTGCAGCAAGGCAGCAGCAGTCCCCAACATGGCTGCTGCCTGCCTTTACCACTAGTATCAGGCAGACAGCTCTTGCCTCCTGGAGCTGCTTGGTGCTTCTAATAGGGCGCTGAGCTCGCCTGCTGCCCAATCAGCCCATTTACATTTTAAAAAATAGTGCTGCGAGAGCGGCACAGCCCGGGTGCAGGGTTAAAATCTGGAATTCATCCGGGCGTTGTATCCCTGACCCAGCTTTGATAATCTGGCCCTGTGTGTTTGTCTCTTTGTTCCTCTCTTTCTTTCTATCTCTCACACACTCTTTTATCTCTTCTTTTTCTTTTTGACTCAATCACTCTGTAGGTGCGTGTGCGAGTGAACTTTTAACTTGTTGGCCAGGCATAAAGTTGGCGTGAATCAGGCTGCCAGATTTTCCTTTTTCCTGGGAGCCACTCAGTGACTGTGAAAGTTGAAAGCCTGATCCAGAATGAGTTTGTGCTTCCGGTACTGCATTATGTGTGTAAAAAATTGATTGCACTTACACAGAGCAGCGCAAGGTTGCACACTTATCATATGGAAATGAGCCTATTTTTTTTCACTGTATTTCATCCACCGGCTTCAGTCTGTTATTTTTAATGTCCTGTCAACTGCCTTCAATGTAGTTCAATAGGCCTGAAGGTGTTTGAAGCCAGTTTTAATTTTATTGGCAACTCTTGCTGAGGGTATTAAAAGATGCTGATGATTGAACTGAGCATTTCCTGCATTTCAAAACTTCACTTGCCAGTTGTGTGTTTGTTTGAAATTCCATGGCCTCTCCCCTCCCTTTCATTATGACCTCTTCCAGCCCCACAGCCCTCTGAAATATCTGCGATCCGCTAATTCTGGCCTCTTGAGCATCCCTGATTTTAATCTCTCCGTCATTGGTGTCTGTGCCTTCAGCTGCCTAGGTCCTAAGCTCTGGAATTCCCTCCCTGGACCTCTCCTTCTCTTTCTCTCTCTTCTTTAAAGAAACTCCTGAAACTCACCTCTTTGGTCTAGCATGCCCTAATGTCTCCTCCTGTGGCTCAGTTGGTAGCACACTTGCCTCTGAGTTACAAGGTTCAAGTCCCAATCCAGGGCCTGAGTGCAAAAAGTCAAGGCTGACATTCCAGCGCAGCATTAGGGAGTGCTGCACTGTTGGAAGTGCTGTCTTTTGGATGAGATTTTAAACTGTCTGTCATCTTGAGCAGATGTAAAAGATTCCATGACGCTATTTTGAAGAGGAGCAGGGAAGTTACCCCTGGTGTCCTGGGGTGGGATTTTGAGGTCGTCAGGTGGGAACAGTGGGCAGGCCCGAGAGCAGCTGGGAAACGGCCTGCGAATCGGCCCCCGACTGCGATTTCACTCTGGTTGGCCAATTAATGGACAGCCAGCGTGAAAGGCGTGCTGAAAGACTCAGCGCTGCCAGGGTGGTGTGGGAGGGGGGCGAGCGCTGAAATCAGTGCAGGCGCAGAGAAGTGCGGAATGAAAGCCCCCTGAAGGCAGAGAGCTGCCTCAGGGGGATGATGAGTTTAAAACCATCAAATAAAGATTTTAAAATGCAGAAAAAAAATGTCCCCACATCGGACTCACTCACCTAACTCACCATATAGATTATAAAAATTCTGCCCAAACACTTTTTTTAAAATTAATGTTGGAAACCTCATCCCCGCCCTTGGATGAGGTTTCCACAAAACTGCAAAGGCCGCCTGGCCGATTCGCCCGCCCGCCAAACATAACCTTGGACAGGCAACAAAAAATCCAGGTTAATGGATACTTTAATGGCCTTAATAGGACTCTTAATTGTCGGCGAGAGCGCTGCTGATTCTCGCACACGCCTGCCTACCGAAATATCATGAGTGCGTATTGATGTCGGAAGCTTGCTCACAGTCATCGCGCGCTATTTTATGCTTGGGCGTGTCGGGCGCGTGCCTGCACACCGAGCCAAAAATCCTGCCCCTGGTCAATATTTATCCCTTCAATCAACATCACAAAAACAGATTACCTGGTCATTATCACATTGCTGTTTGTGGAAGCTTGCTGTATGCAAATTGGCCGCCACGTTTTTCACATTGCAACAATGACTACGCCCCGGAGTACTTCATTGGCTCCAAGATGTCCGGCGGCCGTGAAGGGCGCCATATGAATGTAAGTCTTTTTTCTTCGTTTTGTTGGCAGATTCTCTCTAACCACTCCTGTAAAGCACCCTGGAACATTTGAAGTACAAGTTGGTGTTTGGTGGGACTGAACAGATTGCCCCCCCTTTGTGGGTGCCATAGAAACAGAGGTCTCTTGAAGACTTCAAGCACATTTGTTTTTTTTGGCTCTTTGCCCTTTGTAGAACTCGCACCCTTTGGCACTAGTCAATGTGGTTTCCAGCCATGATTCTGAAGACGGTCGTTTAGAGTTACATGGGAGCAGGCCTTTATATGAAGCCTTCTGATTTTCCTTTCTCCTCCTTGTTGAGAATGACTAATAACATAGGAACCAGCGAAACATTCTTAGTCCCACGGGTTGATAATTTGAATACACTGACTTTTATTCCGGGCATATTTCAGAATAGGGATAGGTCTTGAGAGGCCCCTCACGTTGTGATGTCATTACCAATGAAATCAAAGACATTATGACTTGCAAATTGGCCACCACAGGCAGGCAATTGGGATGCGGAATGATTGCATTTGTGGGTAAGTGGGATGACCGATTTCCTGCCAAAAGAAAATGAGGAAGGAATACCAAAAATGTTACCGAGCATCTTTTCAAAGACACTTACCCAGTTCTGGGAATAAATACCGAGGAAAGCCTCTAGCGGGAAAGCTTAGGAAGCCTCTTTCCACACTGTGAGTTCATTGGCTCAGGTAGGGGTAGCGTAAAATTGGATCAGTGCCTGGTGCACAGGTACATCCTCACATATCCAAACTTCCTGTGGCACACCAATGATTATTGCACTAATTTGCCTGAGCAATTGCTAATGGTGACATCACTGAGGACCTGCTCAACTGGAGTTTTCTTTTTAATGATTGGTCTCATGTCAGCAGCAAAGAAACTGATTTTTGGGGGACAAGAGAAAAAGCCCAACTTCGCTGCATCCTACCCACTCAATAACACATGACTTTTACCTCACTCTACCACAGATAAAGGCTGTAACTCACCCAAGTCTCCGAGCTGCCTCATCAGTGCCAACCTTAGCCGCTGGTGCTCCTGAGACTTCGGAGCTGCTGGCCCTCTGATTGGATGAGGAACATCAGGAGCCCACCCACAATCTTTAATTGGACAGAGGGCCGGGAGGTGGCCAGTTAGGAGGCCACCTATGGTAAGGTCACAGAGCCAGTCTCGCTGGCCAGCAAGCCTTGGGACCCTCGTTTAGTTCTGAATTGGAGGTCCCGAAGACTGTGGTAAAATTCAGCTTGTAGCTTCCACCAGGAGCCCAAGAAGGAGAATTTCCCTCCTATGGCATTGAGCTGGAGGAAATGTTCCCCTATTAGGGAGAAAGTTGGAGAATAGGATCGAGATTGATGGAAGAGCTAAAGAATGGAGAGGTGTCTTTTTGATGTCACCCAGAGCACAGAATTCAAAGATTTACATTGACAGTTGGGGATTAGATTCAGGGAAACACGAGACTTCCTACTGCCAACTCTGACATAAACGTCATAAAAATGATATAAACTTCATAAAAATGGAGACTGCCTCCTCAGCCCTCACCATCTTGAGGTCACTTGCACAGATCAACATGTGCCCCCCCACACATCCTGGGATACCCCCCTCCCCAGTATAGCTCTCGCCGTGCAGCCTCTTCCCTTGCCTGAGGCCACTTCTCCCCCTTCTCCAAGCAAGCCCTCGCCCTGCAGATGTTGAAAAGCCACCCATGTTTTTTTTAATGAAAAAAATCAGAAAGTGCTGGAAAAAGTCAGCAGGTGTGGAGAGAGAAACAGAGGCCGGGGTTTTCCGTGCCCACCGGTGTTGGCGTGTTTGGTGGCATGAGCAGACAATGTGGTGAGAAGACCAAAAACCGGTTGCATGACGCCGTGAAACCCAGGTTGCGATCATCTGCTCCGCCCGCCAATGGCTGGCCACGCTCCCTGCCATTGGACATCAGGAACCTCATTGTAATACATCAGCTGGACTCATCCCCCTCCACTGGATCTTCCGCCCACATTGGCGGGAAAACACACTGACGTGTTTCACAACAGCATATATAAGGCGTGCACCTGGCGGGCTGCACTTCACTCGGGACTTCAAGGTTTGTTTGCCTACCTTGCTTCGGTCAGCACTCGTGGTCATCAGCACCAGGCTTCATAGACAGCACCACATCACTGTTAGGGGGACTCATGGGCAGGTCTTTACCTACCAGATCAGAGATCAGCCATGTGTGGGTGGCTTTTCAATGGCTGCTGGGCTAGGGTTTGCTTGGAGAAGGGGGAGAAGTGGCCTCAGACAAGGGAAGAGGCTGCAGGATGAGTGCTGCACTGGGGAAGGAGCGTAACCCAGGGTGTGTGTGGGGGCGCATGTTGATCTGTGCAAGTGGCCTCAAGATAGTGAGGGCTGAGGAGGCAGTCTCCAGAAGCGATGAGGCCAGATAGAGATGTGAGGGTATGTGTGTGAGAATGGGTGGTTATGCTCCTTGAGCTGGCAGAGAGTGGGATGCCAGTGAATGTGTGGTGGGTTTGAGTGCGTGAGTTTAGAGTGGAGATGGTTGCCATACTCTCACTGCATGATGAAATCATTCATCCTCAATCTGCATTGGAGGGCCAACCTCTTCTTTGGCACTGATCACCACTGCCTTCGCCTACCAAGCCAGAGTGGTAATGTTGCTGCCTCTCCTGTGGCCAGAGCGGGGGTAAAGGACATCACTGTGCCTCCACAACGTCCAATAGGTGCTTGAGGGCTGCAGTCTCCTTGCCTGTCGGGGCCATGTCTTCTTTCCCGCAGTTCTGGGCTGGAAGCGCTGAGCGTGGCTGTACTTTAACTGTGGTGCCTGGCGTGGTGAAGCGGTGAGATGATGGTGTGGCGGGTGATTGACAGCCCGTCCGCCATGGAAATGGCGTGTTTCCCGGGAATGCATAAGTAACGTGGCGGGTTTGGGACAGTACGGCATAACAAAACCGTTGTCTTACCCACCCACTACTTGGGACGGTTCCACTCAGAGTTAACATTTCAAGCTCAATATGACTCTTCTTTGAGGAAGAGTTTTTCCAGCACTTTCTGTTTTTATTTCGAATCTCCAGCTTCCGCAGTATTTTGATTTCATTTTAGGGCAGGTTTTGTTTTGATGCCTGGCTCCTTCACCAATAGGTGTTCCTTATTGTAAAATAACAAAACAATTTGTTGTACCCCAAGCACTCGGAATATTGCTGAGAGTTGTGAAGTTATCTTTCTTCAGCTAGGTACTTGTCCAAAGCTCAGAGTTGAGGTGGTGAATGTGGGTCACATGAGGGTTAATTGTAATTGGCAGTTCTTTAGCCATCCTGATATGAGCCTTGCAGATTACCAGTGAGTGTGGAGTATAAAGTAAGGAAATGCGTTCCAGAGGAAACCACAATGACTGATGGAGAGTCACAGCTTTGCAATTTAAGGAACATCACGGAAGGAACTGAGCGTTGTTTCAAGAAACTTATAATTGAATCAGCAGAGTTCAGATGACCTAATGACCGGGAACGCAGTCTGAGCAGTTTGTGGGCCTTCTCTGAACTGTAAAATTAAATAAAAGACTTGTTACTGTCATCCATGTGGTATTTTGAACTCGTGATCAGAGTTTAAAGGGGCAGCGTCTTCACGGGTAAAGCACTTTGGCAACTTTCTTCTCCAATTGTTTGGCAAGAAAACATGGCACAGTTATTTAAATGCCTCACTGTGGTTTTATCAACAAACATATTCAAATTTATCGGTACCAAAAACACATTTTTAGTACATTGCACTTTAATGTTTGTGTGGTTCACTTCTCATGTAAAACTCTTAATTTGGTGGGAGACTCGTGGTTACCTGCTCTTATCTCATTCTCCTGATACACAATTTGGATATGCTCTCCCCAGACACAACCCAGTTTGGAAATGGTGGGGGGAAGAAACCCTTTAATTTTACTGTTTTTCACAGTCCACTTGGATGTATACATAAAAACATTCACACACCTCTCATTCCAATTCACCACCGTGCCGTAAGAAGCACTTTGTTAATGTCACTCGCACAAGGCAACAAGGTGACTGCCTTACATGAAAAATAAGATTTAGCAAAACTAGATAGACTACCCCCTTTAGGGAAAGGGAGACCAAGCAGCCTTGTGATTTTGAGTTAAGCACCCGGGGCATAATTTCCGTTTGCCCTGAGGAGTTGAGCCCGCCCGCAGTTTCCTGCCACCGGCCAGTGTGTCACCTCCCAGTAGGGAGGATCGGAGTGAGGGGTGGGAGTGTGGTGGGTGGTGATAACGACCTGCCTGCAAGTAGCTGGTAGTCCATTAGGCCAACTGAAGGCCCTATTAAGGTCCACTCTGCAGACGCTCACTGGAACTTTCCAGTCAGTGTGCAGGCCCCTCCGTTGAGGCTAAAACATGGACGTGGCCCCTCCCCCCCCCCCCCCCCCCCCCCCCCCCCCCCCCCCCCCCCCCCCCCCCCCCACCCCTCAACCCTCTCCCCACCACCAGCACCCACCATAGCCAAACAGCCACAGCTGTGGCACGCGGCCCATCCAGTATCCAGTGGAGGGGTTGATGATGGTCTGGCAGCCTTTTTGAATCAAAAATTTTGGGCCTCCTCTCCCTCCTATCTCCATTGGCAGTGAGCAGCCAATCTTTAAGTGCTGGAGGGCCTCCTATTGGTCATCCAGCTTCAGGTCACGCCTGCCCGTTGTCTTTAATTGGACAACTAGTGTGTACCCTGGCCCCTTATTGACCTGCTTGTTAAAAAAAATCACGTTGGGCGTCAGGTGACACGATCTGGGATTGGGACCTAGAAGTTCACCTGATGTCAGGCTGGGTCATGATCGCAGACTGAAAGTGCAGCTCATGGTCTTTTCTGGATGTTTAAATGTCTCTCATCAGCAATGAGATTTCTTCCTGGGGCCTGTGTGCCATCAGTTTTACAACAGGATCGTGGGATTCTAGCCAAAGAAAGACCAAGGTCGACCTTGTTGACCTCCTGCTATCCTGTCGATGTCTGATACAATGAGAATGGACTGTTAATTAATTATAGCAATCAATGTTTGTTGACTAGTCCACAGCAGATCCAGACATGAGGGTGAGAAAAACCCCAGGAGTGGAGGCTTTGGGGAAACATGGAATCAGAGTTATCTGTTCTTGCTGAGCACGTTAGACTCAAACAACTCATCCTCTACCCAAAAATGTTATTTACTGAAAAAAAAACAGCTGATTTGCAGCTGAATAAATCAATACTAACTGTTTCCACTGGTCTCCCTAGGGGGGCCTATGAAAATTGCACCTTGCGTCATTTAAGTCCAGCTTGCCAGAGATATTTTTTGCTGTCTGATTACAAACTAGTGTTGTATCTTCAATTGGCAGTGGAGCATCTAGATTCACACAACAGCTACTTGGAGCGTACGGTTTTGCAGTGAGGCACATTGCTCTTTGTGTGAGCTTGCTGTGTCTGAAATGGCCGCTGTGTTTTCCTACATTGCAACAGTGTCCGGACTTCAAAAGAGCACTTCATTGGCTGCGAAGCACTTTGGTGATGTCCTGAGCGTGTGAAAGGTGCTACAGAAGTGAAATTTGTTGTTGCTGTATGCCATGCCCTGTGTACCTATCTCTGTCCCTGCCAGATCATGTTTCCTGTCCCTCACTCACACATACACCCACACACGAGTGTGCTCCTCAGCTGGGAATTCTATCCTGTGCTTGCTGTTTGTTGTCTTTCTCCATAATCCCTGACTGAGCCTTGTACCACCTCCACAGAAAGCTGATTTCCTGTATTTGTGGTTTGTTCACTGCTTATCACTGCCTGTATTTCTCATTGAGAGTTCTTGAGGCATTCATCATTGCTTCACTAATAAGTACCAGATTAGAATGTGGAGGCTATGCTGCTGTCACCATCAATTCAAGCAGGGAAAGAAAGAATTGAATTTATATAGTGCCTTTCATGACATCAGGACACCCTCACAGCCAGTTAAATGCTTTTTGAAATGTATTCGCTGCTATAATGTAGCAAACACAGCAGTCAATTTGCACACAGCAAGCTCCCATAAACAGCAATTGATAATGATCAAATCATCTTTTTAAGTGATGTTGGTTGTAGTTAAATATTGGGCAGGACACTATGGAAAACTCCCTTGATCCTCTTAGAAATAGTACCATGCAATTTCCTGTATCCATCTGGGGGGGTATACGGAACCCCAGTTTAAAGTCTCACCCAAAAGGCAGCATCTCTGACAGTGCAGCATTCCCTCAGCATCAATCTCAATATTATACTCAAGTCTCTGGAGTGGGGCTTGAACCCACAACCTTGTGACACAAAGATGAGAAGGCAACCAACGGAGCCATAGCTAACATCTATTCCAGTTAGGAACTAATTCCTTAATAATTTTAGCATACTTAAAAGGCGATTTGTTTTCCCACATGGTATGGAATACAGCATATCCAGCCACCTTCCATCGTGTGGAATCTCAGCAATCCAGGCGCCCCTCTCCATTCCCTCTCCTTTGCTGCAGGTCATGGAGTATCTCTTTAGTAGGAAATAAAAACAGAAAATGCTGGAGAAACTCAGCAGGCCTGGCAGCATCTGTGGAGAGAGAAACAGAGTTAAATGTTTCGAGTCCCTATGCTTCTTCTTCAGAGCTGTCAGATTTGAAACATTAATGATGATGACAACTATCATCGATTGTCGTAAAATCCCATCAGGTTCACCCGTGTCCTTCAGGGAAGGAAATCTGCTGTCCTTACTTGGCCTACATGTGACTACAGACCCACAGCAATGTGATTGACTCTTAACTGCCCTCTGACATGGCCTAGCAAGCCACTCAGTACAAGGGCAATTAGGGATGGACAGCAAATGTTGGCCTTGCCAGTGACGCCCATATCCTATGAAAGAATAAATAAAATAAATCTACAAGATGCACTGCAGCAACTCTCCAAGGCTCCTTCGACAGCACCTTCTAAACCTGCGACCTCTACCATCTAGAAGGACAAGGGCAGGAGATGTAATGGGAATACCACCACCTGCAAGTTCCCCTCCAGGTCACACATTATCCTGACTTAGAAACCGTTCCTCTACTGTCGCTGGGTCAAAATCCTGGAACTCCCTAACAGTGTGTGTGTGTACCTACACCAGATAGACTACTACGGTTCAAGAAGGCAGCTCAGCACCACCTTCTTAAGGACAGTTAGGGATGGGCAATAAATGCTGACCTGGCTAGCAATGCCCACATCCCATGGTTGACTGTTTTTTTTATTCTTTCGCAGGATAGTGGGGGACTTAACAATGGTAATGCCATTGAATGTAAAGGGGAGATAGTTAGATTCTCTCATGAATTGCCTGGCACTTGTGGCGATATGATTACGCTGCCCAGACTTGAGTTGCAACATTTCTTTTGGTCCATCCATGATATCTGCATGTCCTGGGTCTCAACTGACACTGCACAAGAGCACTCTTTATACAGGGACCAGGCCTTGGTTAGTGACTTGGTGACTTCTTCACCGTCTATTTCACAGCCTCCAGAAAACACTTAGAGGCTCCTCTGTCACAGGGCATCTCTTGGCCAGTCCCTCAAGATGGTTGAATGCAGACTTATGAAGGTGGACATTTTAGCCATTGTAAAGCCAGAGAGTCACTTGCAGATGCTCTCTCTTATGGCGGCATCGGGCATCTCCTGGAAGATGTGAAGCACCTTTGGTATCAAAGGCACTCATTTAGTGATGGCTTGACAGCAGTTTGCTTCAGAGGGTGCATCTACATCCTCAATGTTGTTCAGGAGAAATGCCTCTGTATCAGGTCATCCCTGTTGACAATGACGTCATATACTGAGCTGGCTCTAGGTACCCGGGCACGCCTCTCTTCATTTTCCCCATTGTCCCCCTCATCCTCTTGCTTGTCCTCCTTGGTTACGTCCTCACCTGAGGCAGATGGTTCCACTTCACTGGGCTCTGGATCTTATATCTGTACACCCCTTCACTGCACCTTATTATGCAGCATACTTAAGGCCACCACAAGCCTTGACAGCCTTGCAGGAGAGTATTGCAGCGCTCCTCCCAAGCGGTCAAGACATTGGAAATGGATTTATAAAAGGCCAGGAGCCTGCTGGATGGTAGCTCTGGTCTGATGGGGATTGGTGTTCTGGTGTAGTCTCCACTTTGCACAATGGAGCAAGCAGCCACCTCCTCAATGGGTAACCTTTTTCACCCAGTAGCCAGCTATGAACCTGAGGCAGAGGCTTGAAAAGTTGCAGAAGGTTTGACTCCCTCAGGATAAAAGGGTCATGGCAGCTTCCAGAGAATCATGTGCAGACAAAGAGGAAAACCTCATTGTGGTTGCACACACGCTGCATGTTGATGAAATGAAAAGACTTTCTATTCTTATATCTGTGAGCCTCCTGTGATGGTGCTTCGATAGTGATGTGTGTGCAGTCAATCACTTCTTGCACTTGTGGAAAGCCAGCTATTGACACAACCCCATTGCTCTATGGATCCAAGACTCCCTCCCATGTTTGCTGGGAAGTTAATGTGCTCTCATATCCTGGCAAAGAGGGAATCGGTAACTGATGTTATGCAGCTGGGGGTGCCTGATTATGAGATGCTGCAGAGGTCTGCAGCAGAGCCCTGGATGGATCCGACTGCAGAAAAGTCGAGGGCCACAGTAACTTTTACTGAAATGAACAGGGCTTGGGCACCTGTTGTTCGAGGAACGAGGTCTGCCTCCAACATGGCACAGACCTCTCTGATCATGTCCCGAGGCATTCTAAACCTTTGCCTACACTGTCTTTCAGTCATTTTGAGGAAGTTATACCTGTTCTGGTATACCCTTCACTCAGGGTAATATCTCACCTTCCTCCTCCTTGCTGTTCCAACTGGGGGCTCTGCCACCCCATGCCCGGGTACAATGGCTGTCGCTGCATGCTGCTGCCTCCACCTTTTCTCTAAATGCCGAGGGTCCTGCGCCCATTTCTTCAACCTTCCTTCCTTTGTGGACAACAGTCTGCACACCCAGCAAGAGTGGCAGTCTAAAGTGTCACCCTCTTGGTTTATGTGCCACGGAATGATGAAGAACATAAGAACATAAGAAATAGGAACAGGAGTAGACCATTCGGCCCCTCGAGCCTGCTCCACCATTCACTAAGATCATGGTTGACCTTCTTGTGTTTTGAATTCCACATTCCCATCTAACCCCAATAACCTTTGATTCCCTTGCCGAGCAAGAACCTATATACCTCTGCCTTAAAAATATTCAATGACCCTGCCTCCACTGCCTTCTGAGGCAGAGAGTTCCAAAGTCGCACAACCCACAGAGAAAAAATTTCTCCTGATCTCTGTCCTAATTTTAAAACAGTGCCCCCTAGTTCTGGACTCACCCACAGCAGGAAACATCCTTTCAACATCCACCTTATCAAGGTTGTTCAGGATCTCGTATACTTCAATCAAATCACCCCTTGGTCTTCTGAACTCCAGTGGAAACAAGCCCAGTCTGTCCAACCTTTCCTCATAAGACAGCTCACTCATTCCAGGTATCAATCTAGTAAACCTCCTTTGAGCCACCTCCAATGCATTTACATCCTTCCTTAAATAAGGAGACCAAAACTGCTCACAGTATTCAAGGTGCGGTCTTACCCAGTGCTCCATATAACTGAAGCATAACATCTTTACTTTTATGTTCAATCCCTCTCATAATAAAGGATAGGTTTCCATTAGTCTTCTTAATTGCTTGCTGTAATTAAGAGGAGCCCACATGGATGTGCCCTTGCTCTGTTGCAGACACCCGCCACTCCCCCACCCTCCTCCCTGAGGTCACACAGCAGCCTCTATCTCAGAGGCAAATCCAGCTTTAAATCTGAGATAAAAGCAAGATGCTGCGGATACTAGAAATCTGAAGCAAAAACAAAAATAGCTGGAAAAACTCAGCAGGTCTGACAGCATGTGCGGAGAGGAACACAGCTAACATTTCGAGTCCGTATGACTCTTCAGCTTTAAATCTGATACCTCACACAGCTCTATACAAGGCTTAGAATTCTGTACCTCAGGCCTTCAGAATTGTTCACGTCTCCAGTACCTAGTCATGGAAGGCGCACACAGCGATTATTACACCTTTTTCACAGTGAAAATCACAGCTTCCTGTTCTCTCCTGTCTCCTTAAGTGCCCGGCTGATTCGTAAGTGCCACACGCCCTGCCCCCTTTCACATGGCTGTCGATAGAGGAAATGCAGAGATGTGGGGCGGGACCTCCGGATCCAGGTCCCGCCGCCATCTCGAACCCTCTAGGGAGTCTCCCCGACTCCACGGGCAGGATTTTGCCCTTGTTGGGTGGGCTCGGGGGGGGGGGGGGGGGGGGGGCGTCAGGAAGCCGAACCTCGATTTTATGCTGGTGGGCCAATTAAGGCCTACCCAGCGTGAAACGTGCACTTCAGCACACAGCGCTGCCGGTGTGGGGTGGGGGGGAGAGCGAGAGTGCAAGTTCGCACATGAGCATGGGTGTGCACTGGAAAAGCTCCTGGAGGCACAGAGCTGCCTCAGGGAGACAAAGGTATGAAAAATTAAAAATAAAGATTTTTAAAATGTTATGAAACATGTCCCCTCTGTCACATGTGCAGGACAAGTTATTAGTGAAATGTTAAAATTTTTATTTGCTGTTGGAAATCGCATCC
This sequence comes from Carcharodon carcharias, assembly GCF_017639515.1. Classification (NCBI taxonomy): domain Eukaryota; kingdom Metazoa; phylum Chordata; class Chondrichthyes; order Lamniformes; family Lamnidae; genus Carcharodon; species Carcharodon carcharias. The sequence goes on from NC_054486.1 coordinate 25,916,431, forward strand.
CGCCCGTGGACGAGTCTTCCTAAAAAATGCAAAGGCCGCTTGGCCTTTTCGCTTGCCCCCACCCCACCCCCCAACCCTGAGGTCAGATGGGCAGCGAAAGATTTCTCTCAGTTATAACTTTAATGGCCTTAATAGGCCTTTTAATTGTCGGCGAGCGCGCTGCCGACTCCTGTGTGCGCCCGCCGACAGAAATATCGCGCGAGTGTGCGACGATGCCAGGATGCTCGCCCGGTGCTAACGGGCATCATTTTATGCTCGAGCGGGTCGGGGGCGCGTGCCCACCTGCTCAGTGAAAAATCCTAACTCCATGAAAATTTGGCCCTCGGACTCTACGGCTGATCTCAAATTGCGCACCCACCTTTCTTCGCCCGGGCATTAATGTCATCGAGGAGCTGGCAGCAATTTTGTCATTGGAGGCAGCCATCTGTATTTTCACTGAGGCAGTACAGATGGCTTAACTCAGAACTCCCACTGCCGCTTTGTAAAATTGTGAATATCAGACAGTGATTTGGAGGTTGGGGGGGGCGCGGGCGGGGGTGGGTGCGCAGCGGGACTTATGGCAGGATTTGCTGTCAACAGTCTATTTACTGAGCAAACAGGGACTATCTAAAGGAAAACAAGCTGCAGAAAACAGAACTTGTGACCAAATTTGCAGCAGTCTCCTGAAAAAAGCAAGCTCGTTTCCCAGCAAAAATGCAGTGAGTGGAGGAGAGTGACTTTATACAAATTCTTCACATATGAACAATCCTAATTTAGTCGCCAGGCATAGTTGGTGGGTAAAATTACCCAATTATTTCCATTCTGGCTGTTATATTGTTATATTATTCATAAAGAAATAGGAACTAATTGTTATGAGAATTGTACATCCAGGGTGCTACATTTTATTGCTGTACTGGAGTCATGTGACAAGTAACAATATCTCAGCCCATGTAAGAAATGCTGTAAGAAGTACACTCGCTGAAACTCCAGCATATTGAGTCTAAAGTGTGATTATTTCTAACTTATGGGGACCAAAAAAACATAACGCGCTGACCATTGTGGTGTTACTGTATGTAGGCTTTAAAAATAGCTTTGCAAACTGCCCTTCTCTGTCATTTCCAACATGAGAATAAAGGGCGTTGCCGTGGAAATCACTATAATTAGCTCTAATAGCGCCTGTTCTCCTGAATCATCACTGCTGCAATTATATGTTGGGATGAACATACCAGAGCCCTCCTCAGGTCTACTGATCTTGATCAGATCTTTCCTTGTGGTGTATTTGTGGCCATGGTAGTAAACCATTGTGGTGTGGCATCGGCTTTGGGCTTGTAGTGTGGTGGAGCAGTGTGTTCGATATCCAGTCTGTTGTGATGCGAAGATGGGGTCCCCTGCCCGACTGGCGGTTGTTCTTTCATTGTATTGAATCTCTTATTGATTTTAAATACCTTGATTAGATTATCCCCCAACCTTCTCAATTCAGGGGGGATATAAGCTACATTCTCATAATTTAACCCCTTAAGATCCGGTGTCATTCTGGTGAAGCAGCGCAATAAACCCTCCTCTCTGAGGTGTGCTGCCCAGGTCTGATTGCAATATGCCAGATGGAGCCTTTAAAACTGAAACCTCGCTCCTGAATTCCAGCCGCTTTGCGATAAACGTCCCATTTGCCTTTCTTATTACTTGTTGTACCTGTGCGCTGGTTCTTAACAGTTCGAAGGACACTTTGATCCCTTTGCTGCACCACTTCTGTAGTATTGCCCACTCGCTCCATCCCTCTGCAACTTCTTGCGTCCATCTATGCAACTTGCGGTGCCTAACTTAGTGACATCAGTAAATGTGGATATACAGCCCTCTTTTTCTTTCTCATGGTGAAAAGTTAAGCCTCCAGTACTGGTCCCCAGGGTATCTGTCACATCCTGCCAATCAGAGAAATGACCTCTTTAACCAAGCTTTTGGTCAGCTGTCTTAATAACTCCAAGTACATCTTGGTATCTAATTCTGTTCGATAAAATCACCCCTGAAATGCTTTGGGGGATGAGACTTTTTTAAGGCGCTTTGTTACAGTGAGTTGTTATTCTAGTTGTAGATTCACAGTTAAGAGAAACAGTGTGATCCAGTGAGCAAGATGTCCACTCCTCGTTGTCCTGTACTGCTCCGTCACCTCATTAGGGTGGCAGTCTGCACGGCCGGGATTTTCCGACCCTGCCTGTGGCGGGAATCGTAGCAGGCGGGACAGAAAATTTCACGGACCAGCCAAAGGTTCGTTGACCTCGGGCGGGAATTTCGGGTCTTGTGGTGGGTGGGACTGGAAAATCCCGGCCCATGACATCAAACAGTCCTATTTTTTTTTATTCCTTCACGGGTTGTGGGCCTCACTGGCTAGGCCAGCGTTTTTATTGCCCATCCCTTATTGCCCTTGAGAAGGTGGTGGTGAGCTGCCTTCTTGAACAGCTGCAGTCCACGTGGTGTAGGTTCACCCACAGTGCTGTTAGGGAGGGAGTTCCAGGATTTTGACCCAGTGACAGCGAAGGATCGGCGATATATTTCCAAGTCAGGATGGTGAGGGGCTTGGAGGGGAACTTGCAGGTGGTGGTGTTCCCATGCATCTGCTGCCCTCGTCCTTCTAAATGGTAGTGGTCATGGGTTCGGAAGGTTTTAACAAGCAGCAGTTCAGGAGTTGTATGATGGAAAGTGGCTTGTTTCACCTTTCCATTGGGGGTGTGTAGCCCTCCCCATATTGTGCATCTAATTAGCCTTTATTTTAAAAAACATTGTGTCAAAGCTGGGTTGATATCAGGTCATAAAGTAGACAACTTAAACCTGCCTAGAGCTGGGGCAGTAGTTGGGTGAGTGATGGAGAGTTGTAGTGACGGAGGTATAAAGGCTTTGTAATGATGTGCTGTATCTGAGAGGTCAGAGTTTTAACCTGGGTATGGGTAAGGGAAGAGTGGCCGGGGAGGCACTGTAATCCAATCCATCCTGTCTGAGAGGAGAAGGGGTTCTCTCTCAAAGAAAGCAGCAACTATTCAGGTCTTGTTCTCTGAATTACTGTTTGCAATTTATTTCCATATGCTGGCAAAGAATGGATTTATTTTGCTGTGTTAGCAATTCCAGTGGGACAAAGCAGTGTTCATACTGGAAGAAATATGCATGAATTGCTGCATATTATTCTTGCAGTAGACTGAGCAGCAGCTTTTACTGACATGTTTGATGTGGGATATTATAATATCTAAAGTATTATATTGAATATTAAATGTATAATGAGCAGTTCTGTGCAAGGATAACATCAGATTACATCACATCTTCTGTAAACCTGCTCATTGGTGTCTGCTGTGGCTCAATTAATAGCATTGCTGCCTTTGAGCTAAGAGGCTGTGGGTTCAAATCCCACTCCAGGACTTGAGCATAGAAATCAAGGCTGACGCTAGTGCAGTACTGAGGCAGTGCTGCACTGTTGACGATGCAGGCTTTCAGGTGAGATGTCAAGCTGAGGGTCTGTGTGCCCTCTTGGCTGGCTGGAAAACTTGGCATTGAATTTGAAGAAGAGTAGGGTTGTTTCCTTTTTATTTTTCATTCACAGGATGTGGGCTTCGCTGGTTGGGCCAGCATTTATTGCCCATCCCTAGTTGCCCTTGAGATGGGGAATAAATGTTGGCCCAGCCAGCGGAGCCTACATCCCGTGAATCAATTGAAAAAAAATTATCCTGCAATTCCTCAGCATCAACAAAAATAAATGATCTGGCCATTATCACATAGCTGTTTGTGGGAGCTTGCTGTGCCTAAAATTGGCTGCCATATTTCCTACATTACAACACAGAGTGCATTTCAGAAGTACTTCATTGGCTGGGAAGTGCTTTGGGATGTCCTGTGTTTGTGATAGGTGCTGTATAAATGCAAGTCTGTTTTTAGTAATATTCCTCCACTGGTTGGAGTCATCCTAGCACAAAGGAAGATGGTTGTGGTTGTTGAAGGTCACTCATCTCAGTTCCGGGTCTTCGCTACAGGAGTTCCTCAGGGTAGTGTCCTCGGCCCAACCATCTTCAGCTGCTTCATCAATGACCTTCCTTCCCTCATAAGGTCAGAAGTGGGGATGTTCACTGATGATTGCACAATGTTCAACACTGTTCGCAGCTTCTCATACACTGAAGCAGTCCATGTCCAAATGCAGCAAGACCTGGACAATATCCAAGCTTGGGCTGACAAGTGGCAAGTAACATTCACGCCACACAAGTATCAGGCAATGACCCATCTCCAACAAGAGAGAATCTAACCATCTCCTCTTGACATTAAATGGCATTACAATTGCTGAATGCCCCACTATCAATTTCCTGGGGGTTACCGTTGACCAGAAACTGAACTGGACTAGCCATATAAATACTGTGGCTACAAGAGCAGGTCAGAGGCTGGGAATTCTGCGTTGAGTAACACAACTCCAGACTCCCCAAAGCATCTCCAATCTATAAGGCAGAAGTCAGGAGTGTGATGGAATACTCTCCACTTGCCTGGATGAGTGCAACTCCAACAACACTCAAGAAGCTTGACAGCATCCACGACAAAGCAGCCTGTTTGATTGATTCCCCGTCCACCACCTTAAACATTAATTCCCTCCACCACTGATGCACAGAGGCAGCAGTGTGTACTATCTACAAGATGCACTGTGGTAACTCACCAAGGCTCCCTCGACAGCACCTTCCAAACCTGCGATTTCTACCACCTAGGACAAGAGCAGCAGAAACATGAGAACACCACCACCTACAAGTTCCCCTTCAAGCCATACACCACCCTGACTTGGAACTAAATTGACATTCCTTCACAGTCGCTGGATCAAAATCCTGGAACTCCCTTCCTGAAAGCACTGTGGGTATTCCTACAACAATTGGACTGCAGTGGCTCAAGAAGGCAGCTCACCATCACTTCCTCGAGGGCAATTAGGGATGGGCAATAAATGCTGGCCTAGCCAGCGACGCCCACATTACGTGATTGAAGGAATAAAAAAAACCTTCCTGCTGCAGGAACAATGGCACGTGGTCTACCCCACAGATGGTTGCAGGGAGCACAGCAGCCTCATCTCTCAGGCCTGGGACGCCATAACGGAACAAGTCAGCGCGGCCGACACTCGCGCCTTAAATGCCACCCAGTGCAGGAAGAGGATGAATGATCTCATCCGCTCCGGCGGGGTAAGTCATCCTTCAGCTCCCTCCAATATCAAACTCTCATCATGGCATCATACGCTCAAATGGCTGCTCTCTTCAGGGGTTTCATTCAACCATTAGCATACGGCACATATCAACACTCATTCTCTCATCGAGACTTCCACATCATCACTATCCCATCTTATCATGTTGCTCACACTCCATCCTCTGGACCTTCTGGGGAGGGCTCACCACACACAGGGGACATGCATCTCACCCAACTCTGCTCCATCCCTTCTCATCACATTCCTTCCTTTCTTCTTTATACAGGCCAAGCTGGTGCATAACAGGCATGGGAGAGTGCAGACCAGGGGAGGGAACGGCCGATATCATTGCCCTCAGTGAGTTTGAGGAGGCTGCAGCCGAGCTGGCTGGGGAGGACCGGGGTCGCTCCTGTGGGGAAGGGGAGATCGTCATCTCCAACCAACCTAGTGCGGATCACAGCCCCATCACTTCATCAAATTCACATTCACATTGAGTCACGTGCAGTCTTATCGAGCTCATGCTCATTAACTGAAACTCTCTTTTCTATTTTCTAGGCACCAGGAGATCGAGGCCCCCAAGCCAGTCCAGCACCACCAATGCGAGCCCCCGGACCCCACCCGAGGAGGAAGCTCTGGAAGAACTGTCACAGCGCTCACATGCACCCTCCACCAGCTCAGAGACACACACGTCGGTGGGGCACTGATGTAGATTAGGCTCAGGCTCAGTCTCTGGGGAACACCTTACTGACACGTCCCTGTAGCAGCCAGAGGCAAGGACAGCCCAGGCTTCCAGCATTCGGAGGGATGCTGGAGACCAGCAACTCGCTCGGTCCGAGTCAGATGATGAGCCTCTGGAGGCAGCCGCCAAAGCAATGCTGGAGATGCAACGACAGGCGACGGAACATCAAGCAGATATTCGGCAATGACTCAGCAGGCTAGAGCGAGGGATGGAGGAGTCCGTCCGTGTTCCATTTGATGTCATGGCTCCGACATGCGAGCAGCTCGAGGTCACCATGGGAAGGGTGGCAACCACCATGGAGACCTAGCAGGTCTTGCCGGATTTGTGCTCAGCCCTGCACTCCCACACACACTGCATCAGGATGTAAGTGACATGGCGATGAGACACTTTGACCTCCCTGAGGGTACACCATCTCCAGCAGGAATCAGGGCGGGGCCCTTGGGCACCCACAGGGAGGAAGAGTGTCAGCTGGACACCCTGGGGGCTCCTCCCAGGATACTCCAGAAGTGTGCAGCCGCTCACAGGCCCCTCTGTCTGTGACCCCATCCACACCAGCTTCTCAGGCTGCTAAGGGTGCTTCTGCCCCTGAGCAGGTGACCCTTCTAGGCCTCGGGCCACCAGAGGGCATCTGCCAAGCTCATCACAGACATCCAGATGTAGCAGTGGGCAGGCTGCTCCATCTCTGCTGTGGATGTCGGGGCTGCACCCAGGCCTAGCGCTAGAGTTAGGAAAGTTAAGAAAAATTGACGTCACTTTTGGGTCACGAGTGTGCTAGACGTGTAACTAAGTTTCACTTTTGTTAATACATTTGGTGGTTATGTGCATGTTCCTTTCTACTGAAGGAATTGTGATTTTGTACTTTGGAATCCTCTTATTTCAAGGTCTAGCCTCCCCCCCCCGACTCGGTGATAGTGTCCCAGTGTGAGATTCACATTCCTGTGATACTAACCTCAGTTGACCTAGACTCCGCACCCTTGTGTGATGTCAGGGAGACGTCATTAAATCTTTATTGGCAATGTGTGATGTAGTGATGTAAGCGTTTCTCACCCTTTTCATCAAAGAACACCATTAAGTGAGGGCACTCATCAGCATTGATATTCTAGCAGCATTTGTGTCTCCTCAGTGGTAGTGGCAGAAGACAAGGCATACACGGGAGGAGGAGATCCCTAGGCATGTCCACATCTGAGTCACAGCAGTGCTGGCATCATTAGATGGCAGTGAAGGCTTCAAGCCTTCTCTTATATCAAGTCTTCTCTCGCATCGATCTTGTTCCTAAGTGGGCTCTCAGTTCCCAGAGTGAGCTCACTCACAGGACTCCACGTACCAAAACAAAGATCATGGCCTGGCGATTCATGAGGCAAGTATGAATGCAGGACTTGTTCTCACTGCAAGTGGGTGGACATCCCCTGAGTTGATAGAAAATGGCTTTGAGAGCTAGGAGAGATGTGGCCATATTCTCTCACTTGACTTTACTCTTCCTGGAACCTTTCAGCGATTAATGTATCACGGGCATGTCTCCCATGTCTTCCTCCTTCCATGGTGTGATCACGCCATACTGACCCTCAGCATCCTCCTGAGGTTCCTGAGCCTCCGGATCTTCATCCTCCAATGATCTCTCATCCTCCTCCAGTTCACCCTCTGGCAGGGGGTCACCTCTTTGCATTGCCAGATTGTGAAGGGTACAACACACTGCGATAATGCAGGAAACCCTGTTGGGAGCGTATTGGAGTGAGCTGCCTGAGCGGTCCAAGCATCTGAAGAGCATCTTCGGATGCCCTATGGTCTGCTCTATAGGGGAGCATGTGGAGCTGTGAGCAGCATTGTTCCTCTCCTCGGAATAACCCTGAGGGCAATGCACCAGCATCATCAGCCAGTGTTTCAGTGGGTACCCCTTATCCCCAAGCAGCCATCCCTGCAGACGTAATGGCCCCTTGAAAATCTCAGGCACCTGGGAGTGACTCAGGATGTAGGAGTCATGGGCAACTCCCAGGATACTGTGCACAAATGTGCAATCTGTGTTTCAGGTGATCACACACCAGTTGTACATTGATGGAACGATAGCTGTTTATAAATATTAGTGGCTGCTGCCAAGGAGCCCGTATAACCACGTGGGTGCAGTCTATTGCACCCTGAGCTCCTGGGAAGCCTGAGCTGGCAATGAAGCTGGTGAATCTCAGCCTGGCTATCTTCATCCAGAGAAAACCTGACATAATTAATGATGGGCTTTCCTGTAAAGGTCATCTGTGACTTCCTTTATCCATCAGTGTGTTGCGGACTGAGAGATGCTGCACAGGTGGCCTGTTGACTCTTGGAAAGAACCAGAATTGGGTGCAGCAGTCACCTTCAAAGCCATTGGCAGGGGATACCCTCCAACTCCATGTGATGCCAGGTCTTCATGAAGAATGTGGCATATGTGCTGTACCAGATCCTGGGACAAACGCAGACATACACAGCATTGCCTTTCACTCATTTGTATATAGGAGACTGTTCTACAATAAACCCTCGGTCTGGTGAGTTGCCCCCATTTTCTGGGTCTCTCCTCCTGACCCTCCTGTTCATGCTGTGGCTCCGTGTGAGCATGTCCCTCCTGCTGGAGCTGTGTGCAGAGTCGCCTCTCATCCATTGCCTCCTCCATTGCATTAGGACTCTGACAAAGGCAGCACTGAGCCCAGGATCCATATCTGCTTTTGCCTTCTCTCTGAAAGGAAACATTGAAGACATTAATGATTCAAGGGGCAAGAAAGTGAAGCTCAGAAGATGACATGTTTGAAGACTCTAAGGGTCCATAGATTTTCCTGCCCTACTTGCATGGTGCTGATGCCGCCTTGTCCCTGAGACACAAATATACACATCGCGATGACCAAATTGGTATCGCAGATATGTAACATCTTGAGCCCTGCGTGGGATGCTAAAGTTTAAGTGAGATCAAAGCCCCACCCTAGCTCTGTGCTCCAATCTCTGATGTGGCATTTTAATGACCAATCAACTGCTTATGGTCAATGAGTGGAATCCTTTGGTCCGCTAGGAGTGTCACATCTGGTAAACATGTGACAGGCCTTCATTGATGGAATGCTGTATATGATACAGTTGTGCCTCCCTCACTGCTGTCTGCATTCCCAAATTCTACATCCCAATGTGTTACTCTTGAGATGCAGTGACTGTGATGTGAAGCCATTAAGTTCTGAGGAGCCCTTTAACAGTGCTAATGTAGCCACTGGCTTTAATTGGCTTTCATCGCAAGGAGGTCTTCCTCCTTTCTTTCTAAGCACTCCTGCTCATTCCGGCGGCAACAAGAGGTTAGAGGGCGACCCCAGAAAGCCCCACCTCATGTTTGCCCTTCCCCTTCATGTTTGCCTTTCCCTGATGACCATTCCACAGCCTTCTCTCCCCATTGACCCCCTCATGTTTGCCAGCCCGACTCCTCTCCCCAAAGCCCACCCCCGGTTGAAGTGCTAGTCTCTGAAAGTGGCAGCCTGCACAAGTACCACTGCACATGGTGTTCTTCGGGACAACGTAGGCAAAGAGCAGGAGCAGACCAACCCTACAGCCCCAGCAGAGCGGCTTTCATCACAACAAGACTGGCACAGCGCTATGGCAGGTATGTTCCGCTCACCTCGAAGTTACCAGCGGAATGAGATACGACTTGTGCACCTTTTCAAATGAGTTTGAGGCTGACGTAATGTCCGGCTGGTGTGAAGGAAGATTTGGAGGGTGTGACAAGATTCCGGCGAGCAGCTGTTTTAATGAGCATTCATGACATGCTAATGAATGCAAATGACATTCACATGACTAGTCGGCAGGATAACCGGCCTGCCAGGAGCACACCTTCGGGAGAATGGGGACCTGTTTTTAGGATGGTGGTTTCCAATTTTTTTGACTCCCACTGGATTCTCCGTTCCCGCCCACCATGAAACCCGCCACGGGCAGCATGGGAGCATTCCACCCTAAGGATTCTACATATGTCATTCCAAAGAATATTCATAGTTAAAGAGCCAGTATCAAGTTGAGAGAGAAAGTGAAAGATTTGGTCCAGCAGGATTGCATGCAACAGGAGCAAATAGTGAAAGGTTTTGTCTAATGGGATTGTCTAACTGAAAGTGAATGGAAAAAAATCCATATAATGGGACTATGAGCATGGGAGTAGGACCAATATATTGGGTACAATGGACCGAATGGTGTCCTATGCTGTAAGATTCTAAGATTATATATGTTTGTGGCTCTTGCTATGGACACATTGGCTGCCGTGCTTCCTACTTTAGAACATGCTGAGATCATGAAAGGTGCTATATAAATGCAAGTCTGTCTTGCGTTAAAGTGCAAAGGACCTTGTAGATAGTGGGAACAGTTGGGAAGGGTGTTGGCCTGTACAGTATCATTGAGTGTGGAGGGATTTTGTCTGCTGGGAATTTGACCAAGAATGTGTTTGTTTAGCATTGACAGCACTGTTTATCTTTTGTTCTTAGTTAATGTGTCAGTCCTGAGCAAGCCTAAGAGCACTGCAAACATAAATTTTAAGTTAAAAGCAACAGTCCTTGAGATTTCATGAGCTATTGGCACTGGCAAAAAGTCTATACTCTAAGTAAGATGAGTACTTGTCTGATTAGATCTTTGTGTATACATAATTAGTGTGCATATGTTTTTTGGGTGTTGATTATAAGATGTCCTGTCAGGCGAGCTCCAGATAGATCTCCGCAATTATTGTCATTCTCTAAATTCCTTTGACTGGGACAGACCAATAATGCTAAATTACAGCACCTGGACAATGCTTTATCCAGACTCTTGGCCTGAGCAGCACCAAATTAACCCTTTTACTTCCTGCACTTGCTTGTGGTTGTAGCAGTCATCCATATAACTGAGGAGATTGGCCTCAATCACATTGGTAGCCAGTTGCCTCTGGGCTGGAGAACACTAGCCTGTGTTGGGGTTACAAATGTCCCTCTTGGACCTTAAGCCTGAGCCTTGGCTTATTAGGAGGCGGGTAATAAAATTTAGGCTCTTTTCTTAGTGTTCTCAGCTAGTTGGCCATTTTGATAAGTATGGCCATAATCTGCAGCTTTATTCTCTGGCGGTGAGAAGTCAGCATTTACGCCTGATCACAGTAAGCTGTTGAACTGGAGAATGTGTGGCATGCACACCAGGTTTCTCTGTCACATCAAAGAGAATGTAGGGATAGAAGCAGACCATTCAGCCCCTTGATCCTGTTCTGCCATTCAGGCAGATCTTGGCTAAACTGTATCTCAACTCCATTTATCTTCCTTTACCCCATCTCCCTCGACATCGAACCAAATCTATCGAACTCAGTCTTCAAAGCTTCAATTGTCCCCGTATACACGGCCTTTTGAGGGAGAGAGAGTTCCAGATTTCCAACACCCTTCGTGTGAAAAAGTACTCCCTGATTTCATCCGTGAATGGCCTAGCCCAGGGTGTCCCAAACTGTGAGTTGTGACCTCCCCCCACCACCCCCTCTCTGCCATTGGGGTCACAAGATGAGGTTTTGGGGTTATGAGCTCCCATGCAGCAGTGGCTTCCCTGGAGCTCTGACTGACCTCCGACAGCTGCGAGGCCTCTTTAAATCCTTGTTTGTTTTTTGTTGATGGATGTTGCTGCCTGAGGCCCAACGGCTGCTGCTGCAAATAAAGGGCTGCGTTTGCTGCCAGCGTTGCGCGTGGACAATTGTATGCTCGGCCGCCATCTTTATAGGGGGCAACGTGTAGCAAGGCACATGTGTGGTCATCACTGGCGCTGGAACTGGAAATAATACAGCTCCAGCAGCATCAAGTTAACGCTTTTAACAACTCCCCTCCATCCACAGCTCATCCCACCCTGAGTCATAATTTTCTTCGCAAATCCAGAATGGTCATTACAGTTGCGTCTTAGCTTTATCGGTGATCAGAAATCTCCACAAACTTTGTTAAAGTTCATAAGCCTCATAAACTGAGACGGGTAGAAGCGAAGAACTTGCACTCGCAAGACAAAGTAGGTTTAGAGGTAAAGCCCTGGACCTCACTAACCCAAGTAATCTGTTGCTGTTTTGGGGATACATGGGCAATGAAGTGAGAAGCTGTCACCATTTAAAAGGGTGGATTTGTGTCTCCTGAAAATGACATCAATGGATTCTGCGCACGTGTCAGCGCAGAAGCCCGGTCGGTGGCCATCTTGCATTAGCAAGTGTTACGGTGGCAAGTAAAAGCCCGTGAATAGGTAGGCGTTTGTTATTTTTGGAAGAGCGCTGCCTTTCCATCAACTCATCCCGTGCTCAATCCTTGTTCCAGCCCCACCTCCGCCCACCAAACCCCGTCCACTATCGAGACATTCAGAAGGGAATTAGACTGTTATTTGAAGAGCGAAGAATGTGCAGGGTTACAGGGAGAAGGCGGGAAAATGGCACTAAGTGAAATATTCATTCGAGAGCCAGTACAGACGTGATGGACCGAATGGCCTCCTCCTGTGCTGTAACAATCCTGTGATTCTGTAACAATTCCATTTGTGTTGTTAATTTGGACTGATTTGACTGACTTTCAAGAACTAAAGAGCTGCCACCCCTGCCCTCACCCCCCCATATTTTCACTCTGGGTCACATGGAAGCCTGAGGCATTAAAATGGGGGTCACATCAGGAAAAAGTTTGGGAATCACTGGCCTAGCTCCAGTTTTACAATTGTGTTCCCTGTCCATGATTTTCCCCGCAGACAAAACAGTTTATCCGAGTCTATCTTACCAAATCCTTTAAACATTTTAAATACCTTAATTAGCTCACCCCTCACTCTCCTGTACTCAAGAGAATGTGACGCAGACACGATGGGCTGAATGGCCTCTTTCTGTGCCGTAACTTTTCTATGTTTCTAAAGTTCACGGAACCTCGCCTCACAATTTTAACCCTTGTTATTCTGTGGAAAATGATTTGCTGCCAGTTTAACATGTACAGATTAAATCATAACCACAGATCGATTTAAACACTGAGGTAGAACCATGCAATGAGAGTCCAAAGCACTTCCATTCTTTTTATCTGCAAATATTTGAAAATAATCTTTGGTGGTTTTATATGAGATTTACTCACTAAAAGGGTTAAGTCAGTGTTGCTAAGGCCGAGAGCTTCTCATCTGTGCTTTTTGTAAAGACTAGGTGAAACAGCAGATGATTCACTGTGAAGGAGCCCGTGGATTCTAAGGCACCTTTCCGTCTAATCCTAATTAGCAAGCTGCTAATGGATGGGCATCATTAATTGCAGGATCATCATCACCAAAAGAAGAAAGGAAAGAGGCTTGGAAAACATTTCTTTGTGCAGTGGATTGTTAGGATACGGAATGCCCTTCTGGTAGGTAGGAGGGAAGGCAGAGTACACAAAATATTAAATATTTAAAAAAATAAAATTTAAGAGGGTTCAGGCAAAGGTCGGAGGAATGGGACATCAGGAAGCAGGAAGAGGTCCTCAGGTTGTGCTTTGAAGCTGATTATTTGGGTTAGCCGGAAATGGTGTTGACTGAGACTTTCTAGCAACCGAATAATTTGCTTTTCACACCTAACAGAAAATCAGAAAACAGAGTCAGAATGCAGTGCCTGAGAGTATGGCAGAGGCAGGTACAATCGAGACATTCAGAAGGGAATTAGACTGTTATTTGAAGAGCGAAGAATGTGCAGGGTTACAGGGAGAAGGCGGGAAAATGGCACTAAGTGAAATGCTCATTCGAGAGCCGGTACAGACGTGATGGACCGAATGGCCTCCTCCTGTGCTGTAACAATCCTGTGATTCTGTAACAATTCCATTTGTGTTGTTAATTTGGACTGATTTGACTGACTTTCAAACAATCTATAATTAAATTTGTTGGCTACCGAAGGTGGCTCTAGGCAATAATTTTCTCCCTTTCTCAAATTGAGCGCATGCAAGCAAGCTACTTCAAACTCCATGAGCATCTTCTATGAGATTAGGTAGGTAGGTCAGATGTTTCTCACGTGTCGGTGCAGACTTGATGGGCCGAAGGGCCTCTTCTGCACTATGTGATTCTGTGATTCTGAGATGGCAAAGTAAATCTGAATATACATTTATTTATATCTTTTTCTTTCATGTATTCTGTGTCACACTCACTTCCTGTAACACTTACTCTGACATGTTGTGTTGATAACACCCCTGTTGATATACAACACGGTATTTTATCAAGTCATGAGGAGCATTTGCATGGGAGAGTGAATTAAATCATTTTGACTTTGAATTATTATTTCCTCCATCTCTATTTTGGTATCAGGTCACAAGAGGGAGAATTAAAGGGCAGGGTTTACTGGGTTAAAGGGTAAAAGGTTAAAAAGGTTAAAAGTAAAAAAGTGTAAAAACTGAGAGTGCACCAAAGTTGAAGGTCCTAATTTTAACCCTCTGCAAGTCAAAGGGTTTTGAATGGATTAAAATTGGACCTGAAATTCCTTCACTTGGGAGTAGTCTGCTTGGGATGGCACAGGGGGAGTTCACTGTACCAACTAGAGCACCAATCCTAAAAATCTTATGGCAGTAGCTTTCAATTATATAGCACTTTTAACACAGTAAAATATCCATTTACGGCTTTTCACAGATAATGTAATCAGACAAAATAAACACAATAAGGACAGGAGAGCAAGCACCTGGTCAAAGAGCCAAGTTTTTAGGAATATGTTAAGGATTGAGGGAGTGGTAGAGCGGTTTAACCAGGGGATTCCGGAGGTAAAGCCATGGCCACCAGCAACAGAGCTGAGAAGATTGGAGGTGCACAAAAGAGGCCAGAATTAGAGAAATGGAGAGTTCTTTGTGGGCTGGAGGAGGTTACAGAGATAGGGAGGGACAAGGCCATGGGAGGATTTAAGCTCATGAAGGAGAATTTTAAATTGGAGGTGTCAGTGGTTCTTGGGCCACTGTAGAACAGTGAGCGCAGGGATGATGGATGACTGGAGCTAAGTGGACATTAGGATGCTGGCAGCACAGTTTTGAATGACCTTCAAGATTTTGGATTTGTTTTAAAAGAATGTCTGTAGGAGCTCAGAGCAGGATGTCACCGCGCTGCTAAGCAAGGTCTTATACTCTTGCTTTAATTACAAACCCAGCGACATGCAGCATTTAAGACCAGGACGATGGTGCACCTTTCAGAGTGGGCTTAGTACAATCCACTGCCTTGTAAAAGTAACCCGCAGAGAGCAAAGACTCTACCTTCTGTCATAAAAGCTGCTTCCCGGCAAAGGCCATCTGCTGTGTGCGAAAAGGAGAACTTTCTGTCATTGCTAGCTAAGTACAGCTGGGCAAAGTGTTAAAGTGTGACAGAGAGCTAGGAAATGCTTGGCACACGATTATGAGGAAAGGTTCGACAGACTGGGCTTGTTTCCACTGGAGTTTAGAAGAGTGAGGGATGATTTGATTCAAGTATACAAGATCCTGAACCGCCTTGACAAGGTGGATGTCAAAAGGATGTTTCCTCTTGTGGGTGAGTCCAGAACTAGGGGGCACTGTTTTAAAATTAGAGGTCGCCCTTTTAGGACAGATGAGGAGAATTTTTTTTATCTCAGAGGGTTGTCGACTTTGGAACTCTCTGCCTCAGAAGGCAATGGAAACGGGGTCATTGAATATTTTTAAGGTAGAGGTAGATATTTTCTTGTTAGGTAAGGGAATCAAGGGTTATCGGGGTAGATGGGAATGTGGAATACGATCATACAGGAGTAGGCCATTCAGACCCTTGAGCCTGTTCCGCCATTTAATTAGATTATGGCTGATCTGATAGTAACCTCAAATCTACATCCCTCCTACCCCCGATAACCTATCACCACCTTGCTTACCAAGAATCTGTCCACCTCTGCCTTAAAAATATTCAAAGACTCTGCTTCCACTATCTTTTCAGGAAGAGAGTTCCAAAGACTCACGACCATCTAAGAGAAAAAGATTCACTTCATTTCCGTTTTAAGTGGGCAAGCCCTTATTTTTAAACTGTGACCCCTAGTTCTAGATTCTCCCACAAGAGGACAGGCCCTCTTCACATCCACCCTGCCAAGACTCCTCAGGATCTTACATGTTTCAATCAAGTTGCCTCTTACTTTTCTAAATTCCAGCAGATACAAGCCTAGTCTGTCCAATCTTTCTTCATAAAACAACCCACCCATTTCATTTATTAGCCTGGTAAACCTACTCTGACAATTGCTTCCAACGCATTTACATCCTTCCTTAAATAAGGTGACCAATACTGTGCACAGTACTCCAGATGTGGACTCACTAGTGCTCTGTATAACTGAAGCATAACCTCCCTACTTTTGTATTCAATTCCCCTCACAATAAATGATAACATTCTATTAGCTTTCCTAATTACTTGCTGTACCTGCACACTAGCCTTTTGCAATTCATGCATTAAGACACCCAGATCCCTCTGCCTCTCAGAGCTCTGCAATCTCTCACCATTTAGATAATATGCTTCTCTTTTAATCTTCCTGCCAAAATGGACAATTTCACATTTTCCCACATTAAACTCCATTTGCCAGATCTTTGCCCACTCACTTAACCTATTTGTATTTTTTGTAGCTTCCTTAAGTCCTCTTCACAACTTATTTTCCTACCTATCTTTATGTCATCAGCAAATTTGGCAACCATCCCTTCATCCAAGTCATTTATATAAATTGTGAACTGTTGAGGTCCCAGCACTGATCCCTGTGGCACACCACGCATTACATTTTGTCAACATGAAAAAGACTCATTTATGCCTACTCTCTGCTTCCTGTTAGCCAGCCAATCTTCTATCCCTGCCAATATGTTACCCCCTAAACCATGGGGCAGAATTCTCCCCCCATTGCGGGGGGGGGGATGTTGAAGAGCGGGCGTGCAGAGGCGTGCCTCTGATCGGCACCCCCAATTGGGGGCGTGCCACCATTTTACGTGGGTGGGCCAATTAAGGCCCGCCCAGTGTGACGTCCCCGTGGAAGCGCTATGCGTTCCCTGTGCGGGTGGGGGCAGAATCCCTAAACTGAGAGTGCACTCTTTCGCGCACGCACACAAAAGAACGCGCTCATCTCCCTGAGGCTGTTAAAAATAGAAAAAAAAATTTCCCTGACATGTCCCCTCATGTGACACTGTCACATTAGTTGGAACATGTCCATCACTTTTAAATTCACTTCAATTACATTTTTAAAAACCTACATGAAATCTCACCCCACCCATGGATGAGGTTTCATGCTTTTTCTAATGCCCGCCAATGCTCCTGGTCTGCCCGCCAACCTTAAAGTTGGACGGGCAGGTCCATTAATTACTTCAATGACTCTGTCAATGGCCTCAATTGGCCATTGACCAATTGGCCATTGACAGGTTGGTGGGTGCACAGCTGATTCTGCTGAGCCCCCGCCTACATGAAAAATTAAATGGGGCAGGGTGATGTCGGGAGTTCCGCCCCACGTCATCCTGCGTCATTTTATGTGTCGGCGAGCGGGTCCCGCTCCCTGCTCGTCGACCGGGAAATCCTGGCCATGAACTTTTATTCAAATCACAAACAGATTAGCCATGATCTCATGGAATGGCAGAGCTAGCTCGAGAGGCTGACTGGCCTGCTTCTGCTCCTACTTTGTATGTTTGTATGTACACAAAGAGATTTCATTCTGTATATTCCATCTGGAAAGATCAGAGCTAAAGTTGGACACCCTGGAGTAGGAGAGGAACAACGCATGCAATGAAGACATCAGTCTCCCCATAGGTGGGATTTTCTGGCTGTGCCCACCACCGAGATTGTCTGGTCCCGCTGAAAGTCAGTAGACTTTTGGCTGGGCTGCTGCATCCCCCATGGTGGGTTGCACCATGATGGGGCTGGAAAATCCCAGCCCATGTCTCTGGGGAACAACTCTAGCACAGCGTTCAATAGTTTACAGGAATCTTGAACACGGCGAGGGTAGTGGAAATCTGGAACTATCTGCCTTCAAAAGTTGCTGAAGCTGGGCAGGGGAGGGGGGTCACTTGAAAATGTCAGAATTTATGTTGATAGTCTTTTGTTTGGTATTGGTATTAAGGGATATGCAACTTGTTTGTGTGGATAGAGTTAGGATAGAGATCAGCTGTGATCTCACTGAATGCTGGAACAGGCTTGAGAGGCAGCGTGGACCCGTCCTGTCCCTACGTTCTTAGAGACGTCCCACAGGTGATGTTATTTTGTTAAAACACTTAGTAATATAACACAGCCGCCCAAGGTGTTTTCCAAACCCTCTTGCATCGCCCCCCCGGGAGCCTTTTCAACCAGCAGCTGGCTGAAGAATGTAGCAGTGGCATTACACCATGTGTTAATGGGGTATATTAATTTGGACATCAATTCATTGCACTGTTACAGACGGGGGTGAGACAGAACAGAAACCCCAATTCCCTTTTCTTACTGTCCGCAATCTGTGTTTTTTTTAAAAAGGAAGGTGTGTGTTTCTTACCCCTAATAATCAGCAGCAAGCTTTTGTGGGTTTAAATACAGATGATTATTTATTCATGCATTCACCGCATAAGTCTAATGCTACATCACTCACAAGATACACAAACACATACTCGAGAGAAAAAACAGTTACAGAGGATAGTGCACCTTTACCAATTACAGACAAAGGAATAGTTCATAGTTCACGTGTTTGGCTCGTCTTAGGAAAGAGGCCAATGTAGTGGGCCCATTGAAGAAAGCAGTTTCACTCCTGAAGGGTTAGTCTAGGTAGATTCAACCAGCTGGAGTCATATCTCAGAGTTATTGCAGGATTTCCCCAAAGAGATTAATTTTTCAGCGGGTCTTGAAGTTGGTTAATTGTGGTTCTCTTACCGGCGGGGGTCAAGAATTTGTACTGATGGACTTGAAAAGGAACAGGTGGGGACACTTTAAAGATGTGGTAGTTTCTAGGTTTTAAGGCATAGATGTTATTTCTGCTGCTGCTGTTTCTGCAGTTGGTGTCCTGTGTGGACTGACTGGTTCCTCCCTGGATCTTAGAATAATAAGACGCGTTATCTATAAACGGGTTCAGTACATGATCAGTACTGCTATTGTCAACCCAGAATGGTTTGGAAGTCCGAAGCCATTGCTACACAATGGAGAATAGATGTTGGTCTGTTCACATCTACTTGTGATGGACTGGTTTCTCTACTTATGAGACCGGGAGCCTGGAAGTCCATTGATTTCAAGGTTTTGGTTGAGTCCACAAACACTTGAGTCTGTGAATTCCACAGATCGTTTTCGTCTTGATCTGTCCATTCAGGGTGGACCCCCATCCATGGTCATTCAATGAGAAACTTTCTGGAGGCTTGAGGTAGACTGTGTAGAAATTGCAGAAGTCACCTGATCCTTCAGCAGCCACCTTTAAGGTGCATTTTTTAAAAGAAAAAGACAGTTCCAGAAAGTTCGATATGAACACAGTTTCTGTTTAAAGTTTTAAATAGACATGCCTTTACTGGGCATGACAAAGCATAAGAGTTTATTAAAAAAAATATTTTGTGTCCTCTGATTGTACTTAAATTGTCTTCTATTTTGGGACTTACATGGGGAAAGGGAAGTGATCCTGTTGAATGGGAGCACGACCATCACAATATCATCACTGTCTAGACATTGCGATGTTTGTAGCAGTTAGCAAAACATCTGGGGACCTACCATCATCTTAATACTCAACCATTGAGCGTGGGTCAGTGAATAAAGTGAAGTTGTTTGTAATTTTACTGTTCAGAGCTGTCCCTGTTAGAAACTGCTGCATCCGCCATTCCATTTTCACCTCTCCAATGTGAGTACGTCTTGTGCTTTAGTCCCTTTCTCTCTTGATGACACTGGTTAGGTTGCAGCCCAGCTCCATGCATACATTGGCCATTTTTTGCACATCGAATTGCATCAAAATTACAGCATGGACACTGGCTGTTGGTGTTTGTCCTCCAAACAATAGGTTGTCCTAGTCCCAGATATCCACCTATATGATTAGGTCTCAGCCATGACTCAGTTGGTAGGACTCTCACCCTTGATTTAGAAAGTTGTGCACTCGAGTCAACTCCCCAGAGGCTTGGGCACAGAATCTAGGCTGACTGTGCCCTACTGAGGGAATGCTATCCTGTCAGAGGTATCCTCTTTTGAATGAAATATTAAACCGAGACAACCCATCTGTCCTCTCAGGTGCATATATAAAACTCGATAGCACTACTTCAAAGGAGAGCAGGGCAACTCTCCTTGATGTTCTGGCTAATATTTATCATTTAACCAACATCACTAAAACAGATTATCTACTCATTTATGTGATAGTTGTTTGTAGTACCTTACTGTGTGCAAATTGGCTGTGGCATTCCCAACATTACAACACTTCAAAAAGTACTCAATTGGATGTAAATTTATTTTAAATTCTTGTTATCCCCCTTTCCTTCAACCATCTATCCAACCTATTTTTAAATGTTGACATTTTCATATTAACTTATACATTAACTATTAGCCGCCATTCAACGATGGAACCTACAGCTGAGCTTTGACCCTGTCCTTGGCCCAAATAGCACAAGTAGAATCTTGTTAATGTTTCTGAGGAGGAGCACTGGCTGGTTTTCTGCCCTTCCCTAGCAATCAATCATATGGCTACAGTTACAACCACTGAATTATGATCGGCCATCTCAACCCAGACCATGAATGTAATCTGGCATCTTTCTGTTCTGAATGACTCTTTTTAAGTGTTCATCCTCAGGAATGGGTGTTGCTGATAAGGCCAGCATTTATTGCCCATCTCTAGTTACCCATGATAAGACAAAGTGGTTTCTGACCTTACATAGTTTCTGTTCTCAATGAAGCACCATTTGCCGTCATTTGACCTCAGTCTTTTGCTTCTTACCACTGCACCTCCTTAAGCGATGCTGCTTCTGTTGGCTCCTTCCTCCATCCTGAGAATAGCTGGGCCTTGCGAAGGGTTCAACTGTCCCACACAGGATTGGCCAGTGAAACTGAGGCACCAGCTAAGGCGCAGTAACCAAGGTGAAATAAAAGGGCCAGCAGAAGCCAGCACAACAGACAATATAAATCTGGTATTATCCTGCCCAGAGGATATTAGCTGCATGAACCTAACTGGGGGAGGAACTGTCCTGCAATCCAAGTGGCAGACCTGAAAACTATAATTATAAAATGATAAGGAGTGTTGTTAACTTAATCTGCTTGCGGGAACACCGCTGGGATCAATCAGGTGAAGTCAACAAATGGGCAGGGTGT
This sequence comes from Carcharodon carcharias, assembly GCF_017639515.1. Classification (NCBI taxonomy): domain Eukaryota; kingdom Metazoa; phylum Chordata; class Chondrichthyes; order Lamniformes; family Lamnidae; genus Carcharodon; species Carcharodon carcharias. Next base: position 25,937,481 of record NC_054486.1, read on the forward strand.
GAAACCAGCTGACCCCATGGGTTTTGAACATATAAACATATGAACATACTAAATAGGAGCAGAAGTAGGCCATTCGGCCTCTCGAGCCTTCTCTGCCATTCAATAAGATCATGGCTGATCTCTTTGTTTTTTCAATTCCACATTCCCTTCTACCCCCGATAACCTTTGATTCCCTTGCCAATGAATCTATCTACCTTTCTTAAAAATGTTCGATGACCCCAACTCTACCGCCTTCTGAGGCAGAGAGTTCCATAATTGCACAACCCTCTGAGAGAAAAAATTTCTCCTCATCTCTGACCTAAAAGGGCGACCCCTAAATTTAAAACAGTGCCCCCTAGTTCCGGGCTCACCCACAAGAGGAAACATCCTTTCCATGTCCACCTTGTCAATACTCCTCAGGATCTTATATACTTCAATCATGTTGCTCCTCACTCTTTAAACTCTTGGAAACAAGCACTGTCCAACCGTCCCTCATGAGACAACCTGCTCATTCCAGGTATCAGTCTAGTAAACCTCCTTTGAACCGTCTCCAACACATACTGTGAATGGGTTTAAAATCATCCCCATTGAAATCTTACCGCGCAGGAGGCCATTCTGCCCATCGTGTCTGTGATGGCTCTTTGAAAGAGCCATCCAATTAGTCCCATTCCAGTGCTCTTTCCCCATAACCTTGCCAGTGTTTCCCTTCCAAATATTTAAATACTCTTGATAGACAAGGGGGTGAAAGGTTATTGGGGGTAGGCAAGAGGTTACAATCAGATCAACCATGATCTTATTGAATGGAGGAGCAGGCTTGAAGGGCCAAGTGACCTACTCCTGTTCCTAACTCGTGTGTTTATGTATGTTTGCATTTATCTGATTCCCTTTTGAAAGTTACTATTGAATTTGCTTCCACTACCCTTTCGGGCAGTGTATTCCCAATTACAACGGCTTGCTGTGCAAAATAAAATTTTCCTTATCTCTCCTCCGGTCCTTTTGCCACGTGTCTTATACCTGTGTGCTCAGGTTATCGACTCTCCTGTCACCAGAAACAGTTTCTCCTTATTTATTCAATCAAAACCATGCACGATTTTGAACACCTCTACAAAATCTCACCTTAACTTTCTCCACTCCTAGGAGAACAGTCCCAGCTTCTCTAATTTCTCCACCTAATTTAAGTCCCTTATCACTGCTGTCAAAAGGCAAGTAAATGGTGGGGAGCCAGTCGAAAAAGTTGTTGAGGAAGAACATCAATAAATAGCAGCCAAACCACAATGCCAAAGGATTTCTGGCATAGTGGCCACTAGAGATGTAGAAAGTTGTTGAGTGGGCTGGTGCGACTCGAAAAGCTGGGGATCAAATTCCACAAAGCTGTTCACGTGATACACCAGTGAGCCTTTCAGAGGAGCAAGGCACTGAGCGGTGATGGACAGAGATTGTCGCACGGTTGCTATAAATAAAGGCGAGCCAGGAGGTGGTGGGGTGTGGTGGAATCTCCACAGGCGATGCACGCACAGACTAATTGGTCTTGTGCCAAACACGTCAAAAGCCAACAATTGAATTTTTAACAGGCTAAGTAACCTCATTGACCCCCATCTTGGAGAGAAAAGAGCTTGCACAAAGGGAAAAAAAGCTCCTTTTCCCAAACATTGAATGTTAGTTCGGCTTCTCACCTGTACTGATGTTCAGAATCTGTTCAGCTGGATCGAGGCACAATGCTATCCATTGTGAGAATTGGCAGCATCCCAAGGAAAGCAGTATGTGCAATAAAAGTATTAATTTCTGAGGCTCTGTCTTTGCAGTGGTGACAGCATCCAAAAGTGAAACAAGGAGATAGAATACTGAAATAAAAGCAAAATATTGCAGATGCTGGAAATCTGCAACAAAAACAGAAAATGCTGGAAACACTCAGCAGGTCTGGCAGGATTTGGGGAGAGAGAAACAGAATTAACATTTTGAGTCCAACACGACTTCTTTGGAATAGAATACTGATTTGAACGGCATCTCAAGGTGATCTGGAGATTGATTCTCTTCCAGGAAGGCTACAAATCAGAGACAGGAAAGTTTCATCCCCTGGGTTTAGAGTGGATTGAAAGCTGGGCCACACAGATGAATAGACACAATTTTCTAAGCAGAAAGCAGAAAGCTTCACAGCCCTGTTCTGGGTTGAATTGGAACACAGGAACCAGAGGTAACAGGATAATCCATCAGAATGAATAAACCTTTTTCATGTCCATATTCAGTGTAAAACTCCAGGAGGCAAAGGATGTTCTTCTGACCCACAGGAGATAACTTGAGAAAATGTGTATAATGGGCAATGTTGGATCAGTTGCTCATTGTTATGTGCTGTCTGCTTGTCCTTCTTATTGACTTTGTGGAAAAGGAAAGCTTCATGAGGTATATCATGAGCAGACATTGCCCATTTTAAACTAATGGCAAAATTTAATGTTACCATCTTTGCTTAGGTTAATTAATGTATCTCATTCGCAGCCATCGCTCTGCATCTTCAGTAAGAACACACAGTGCTGTAAATCCCAGCTTCAGATTGTGAAGCTTCTCTTGCTGCTCAGCTATGAAATGATAATACTTTAAATCAGAAGTCCTTTTCATGTTATGATGGACTTGGGCCAGTTGTGTCGCACCAATCAGACTAAAAGATTAGTAAATGATGAGAAGCTAAGAACTATGGAGGAGCAGAGAAATTTAGGGGTTAGTTCACAGAAAATCATTAAAAGCTAGAGGACAGGTAGAAAAGATAATTAAAAAGCCGAAGGGAATGTTGACCTTCATTTCAAAGGAGTGGAAGTTAGAGCCCAGCTAGAGTACTGGGCATTGCACCTCGGAAGAATATAGTGATCTCAGAGGAGGTACAGTGTAGACTCATCAGAATGATACCAGGATTAAATTATGAGGACATGTTGCATGGACTAGGCTGGTATTCCTTCGAATATAGAAGATTAAGAGCTGAATTCCCCCATGATCACCATTGACCAGAAATTTAACTGGACCAGCTGCATAAATACTGTGACTACAAAAGCAGCTCAGAGGCTGGGAATTCTGCAGTGAGTAACTGACTTCCTGTTTCTCCAAAGTCAGTCCACCATCTCCAAGGCACAAATCAGGAGTGTGATGGAATACTCTCCGTTTGCCTGGATAAGTGTAGCTCCAACAACGCTCAAGAAGCTCAACACCATCTAGGACAAAGCAGCTTGCTTGATTGGCACCTCTTCCACAAACATTCACTCCGTCCACCACCGATGCACAGTAGCAGCAGTGTGTACCATATACAAGGTGCACTGCAGCAACTCACCAAGGCTCCTTTGACAGCACTTTCCAAAACTATGACCTCTACCACTATGAAGGACAAGGATAGCAAACACATGAGAACACCAGCACCTGCAAGTTCCCCTTCCAAGTCACACGCCATCCTGACTTGGATTTATATCACTGTTCCTTCACTGTCACTGGGTCAAAATCCTGGAACTCCCACCCTAAGAGCACTATGGGTGTACCTACACCACATGGACTGCAGCGGTTCAAGAAGGCAGCTCACCACCACCATCTCAAGGGCAATTAGGGAAGGGCAATAAATGCTTCCTTTGCCAGTGATGTCCAGATCCCATAAACAAATAGAAAAATATCTAAATGAGGTGTTTGATACATTTAGGTACGTGGGGGAGTGCAGAACAAGGGGATATAAACTTAAAATTAGAGCTAGGTTGTTCATGAGTGATGTCAGGAAAGGATAGTGGAAATCTGGAACTGTTGAGGATGGGAATGAGTTGAAAATTCAAAACTAAGATTGATGGATTTTAGTTCGGTAAGGGTATTAAGGGATATGGAGCCAAGGCAGGTAGGTGGAGTTATAATACAGATCAACCAATGTGAATTAATTGAATGTGGAACAGACTTGAGGGGTTGAATGACCTCCTCTTGTCCCTATGGGGAGAATTTTCTGTTTGGTGTGAGGGGGCGGGCCCTGCTCGCTGACATGTAAAATGACAGGCGGTGATGTCAGGCGTGCATCCCGATGTCACTGCGCATCATCCTGATCTTCTGCTCCGGCGCGCGCCCACCGAACTGTCAAAGTCCCGTTAAGGCCATTTAAAAACCAGTTCACATAATTAAAAGGAGCTGTCTGTCCAACCTTAAGGTTGGTGGGCAGGCAAAGAGCCCAGGCGGCCTTTGCATTTTTCATGAAACCTCATCCACGGACAGGATGAGGTTTCATGAAGGGTTTAATAATTAAATAAATATTTTTTCCACACTTCATAAACACTGTCACATGAGGGGACATGTCTAAGTCATTTTTATCTGTCTTTATTAAAGATTTTAATTCTGAACTTAATCTCCAAGAGGCAGCTCCGTGCTTCGGAGATTTCCTGCGTCGTTTTGCTCGCATGTGCGAAAGACCGCAGGCCCCGACTCTCCATCCCCCCCCCCCAACCCCCCCCCCCCCCCCCCCCGGCTCGCACAGGTAGCGCTGAGTGCTACCAAGCACGCATTACACTGGGCGGGCCTTAATTGGCCCGTTCACGTAAAATGGCAGCTTGCAGCCGATGGCCGGTGACAATTGGTTCCCACTGCCGACTGGCCCACCCGACAGGGAGAAAATTCTCCCCCATGTTTCTACAAATTGCAGACTCTTTAACTAAGTCAGTGCAGCCAGAGAACGTATACATCAGGGAAAAAAATGGAGTGGATTTGATGATTGCTTGGTGTTCATTCTTGGGCAATTAGCTGGAGTTCAAAGGCAGAGTACATGATTCACTGGCGCCCCCTGAATGAATTGTGTATGTCAGTGGGACTAGACAGTAGACCACGACTGCAAAGTTTTTTAGGAGCACGCCTGGCGATGTGGATATTAAGGTTTGCTGGACTAGTGCAGGACCCTGTGCCAACTTGGGAGATTGATCCAGGATCTAAATATAGCCGATGACAGCAGTTTGCACACTTGGCCAAATTTCAGTGTTAGGATCTCCTAAATAGGTCAAATTCTGGTGGAAACCCTGCACTAGACGCATCAGCCACACCAAGAGGTGTGCAGAGGAAAGCTTTCCATGTCCCAGAGCTGTTTCACACCATGCTGCTTTAATTTTACAAATTTGCATGAGCCAAGTCTTAACGATGGATTACAGCAACGGGGGTATTCCAGTTAATCACTCCTGCCTTGCACTTGTCTGTTCAAATGTGCTGTAGATTAGAGGTAACCATAACCCTTTATTTTAAAGTCTTCTCTTACCCCCACAGCAGTACTAGTTTTAGCAACAATCAGAACCACCCAGGTGATATCCACAGTGTTGGCATCTGAAGATCCCCATTTCCGTTTTGTATCCTCGATTTTAAAAAGTTATTTAAAACAAGTTGTGCTTGAAGATATGAAGATTCCTTCATCCCCCCAAAGGTAACGCACTCATCTGAGTCAGAGGATCATGGGCTTAAGTCCCAATAAAACAGATTACCTGGTCATTGCGCCATTGCTGTCTGTGGGATCGTGCTGTGCACAACCGCGATTCTTACGTTTCAACAGTGACTACATTTTCAAAAGTACTTCATTGGCTGGGACGTTCTTTAGGGTTCCCTGAGGTCGTGAACTTTGCTATAAAAATGGAAGCTCTCCCTCTTTGGGTTTTCCAGTTCTTGAGGTTGAGAGGTCAGGTGGGAAAAGGGGAGTGGGTCTGTGACTCCCACCTTGGGAAATGACTGCAGAGCAGCGATAATAGAAAGCTGTATAAGGAGACAATGTCCCCTCAACCAGCGTGGATCAAGAATTCCAAGAATAAAATTAAGAAACTGAGGCTGCATGTTTAAAATTGTTATTCACCGGTAAAAAAAATCTTATTTTACTTGTTTAACCCTTTAATTGCACTAATTATACCAGGTTTGTCCAACCTTTTTGCTTATGGAGCCACATTTGCATATTTTTCTCACTCAAACGGCCAATGAGTGAATTTTGGAAAGACAAGGTTCAACACGACAATAAACTGAAATTCAAAGACAAAGGTTGGCATTTAAGGAAGAAACGATTGTTGAGCAAAAGTTCCGCAATCTCATGTCAATAAATTGTTCATTTAACAAAGAGTAATTAATAAAAATAACCAGGACTGTGAGTGGGTGCGTGTGTCCGTGTTGGTGTGTGGTGATGAAAGTGAGTGAGAAACCTGCAACTGGGCACAAGGCAGGGTCGCAATCTCTCCCATACACTCAGTCTCTCTCACTCCTCCCCCCATACACTCAGTCTCTCTCACTCCTCCCCCCATACACTCAGTCTCTCTCACTCCTCCCCCCCATACACTCAGTCTCTATCACTCCTCCCCCCATACACTCAGTCTCTCTCACTCCCCCCATACACTCAGTCTCTCTCACTCCTCCCCCATACACTCAGTCTCTCTCACTCCTCCCCCCATACACTCAGTCTCTATCACTCCTCCCCCATACACTCAGTCTCTCTCACTCCTCCCCCATACACTCAGTCTCTATCACTCCTCCCCCCATACACTCAGTCTCTATCACTCCTCCCCCCATACACTCAGTCTCTCACTCCTCCCCCAAACACTCAGTCTCTCACTCCTCCCCCAAACACTCAGTCTCTCACTCCTCCCCCCATACACTCAGTCTCTCTCACTCCCCCCCATACACTGTCTCTCTCACTCCTCCCCCCATACACTCAGTCTCTCTCACGCCTCCCCCCCATACACTCAGTCTCTCTCACTCCCCCCCATACACTCAGTCTCTCACTCCTCCCCCCATACACTCAGTCTCTCTCACTCTCCCCCAATACACTCAGGCTCTTTCACTCCTCCCCCCATACACTCAGTCTCTCTCACTCCTCCCCCATACACTCAGTCTCTTTCACTCCTCCCCCCATACACTCAGTCTCTCTCACTCCCCCCATACACTCAGTCTCTCTCACTCCTCCCCCCCATACACTCAGTCTCTCTCACTCCCCCCCCATACACTCAGTCTCTCTCACTACCCCCCATACACTCAGTCTCTATCACTCCTCCCCCCCATACACTCAGTCTCTCTCACTCCCCCCATACACTCAGTCTCTCTCACTACCCCCCATACACTCAGTCTCTCTCACTCCCCCCATACACTCAGTCTCTCTCACTCCTCCCCCCCATACACTCAGTCTCTCTCACTCCGCCCTCATACACTCAGTCTCTCTCACTACCCCCCATACACTCAGTCTCTATCACTCCTCCCCCCATACACTCAGTCTCTCTCACTCCCCCCATACACTCAGTCTCTCTCACTCCCCCCCCCATACACTCAGTCTCTCTCACTCCTCCCCCCCATACACTCAGTCTCTCTCATTCCTCCCCCCATACACTCAGTCTCTCACTCCTCCCCCCATACACTCAGTCTCTATCACTCCTCCCCCATACACTCAGTCTCGATCACTCCTCCCCCCATGCACTCAGTCTCTCACTCCTCCTCCCATACACTCAGTCTCGATCACTCCTCCCCCCATGCACTCAGTCTCTCACTCCTCCTCCCATACACTCAGTCTCTATCACTCCTCCCCCCATACACTCAGTCTCGATCACTCCTCCCCCATGCACTCAGTCTCTCTCACTCCCCCCCATACACTCAGTCTTTCTCACTCCTCCCCCCCATACACTCAGTGTCTCTCACTCCTCCCCCCCATACACTCAGTCTCTCTCACTCTCCCCCAATACACTCAGGCTCTTTCACTCCTCCCCCCATACACTCAGTCTCTCTCACTCCTCCCCCACACACTCAGTCTCTTTCACTCCTCCCCCCATACACTCAGTCTCTTTCACTCCTCCCCCCATACACTCAGTCTCTCTCACTCCTCCCCCCCATACACTCAGTCTCTCTCACTCCTCCCCCCATACACTCAGTCTCTCACTCCTCCCCCCATACACTCAGTCTCTATCACTCCTCCCCCCATACACTCAGTCTCGATCACTCCTCCCCCCATGCACTCAGTCTCTCTCACTCCCCCCCATACACTCAGTCTCTCTCACTCCTCCCCCCATACACTCAGTCTCGATCACTCCTCCCCCCATGCACTCAGTCTCTCTCACTCCCCCCCATACACTCAGTCTCTCTCACTCCTCCCCCCATACACTCAGTCTCTATCACTCCTCCCCCCATACACTCAGTCTCGATCACTCCTCCCCCCATGCACTCAGTCTCTCTCACTCCCCCCCATACACTCAGTCTCTCTCACTCCTCCCCCCATACACTCAGTCTCTCTCACTCCCCCCATACACTCAGTCTTTCTCACTCCTCCCCCCCATACACTCAGTGTCTCTCACTCCTCCCCCCCATACACTCAGTCTCTCTCACTCTCCCCCAATACACTCAGTCTCTCTCACTCCCCCCCATACACTCAGTCTCTCACTCCTCCCCCCATACACTCAGTCTCTCTCACTCATCCCCCCATACACTCAGTCTCTCTCATTCCCCCCCCATACACTCAGTCTCTCTCACTCCTCCCCCCATACACTCAGTCTCTCTCACTCCCCCCATATACTCAGTCTCTCTCACTCCTCCCCCCATACACTCAGTCTCTTTCACTCCTCTCCCCATACACTCAGTCTCTCTCACTCCCCCCATACACTCAGTCTCTCTCACTCCCCGCCATACACTCAGTCTCTCTCACTCCCCCCCATACACTCAGTCTCTCTCACTTCCCCCCATACACAGTCTCTCTCACTCCTCCCCCCATACACTCAGTCTCTCTCACTACCCCCCATACACTCAGTCTCTCTCGCTCCCCCCCATACACTCAGTCTCTCTCACTCCCCCCCATACACTCAGTCTCTCTCACTCCCCCCCATACACTCAGTCTCTCTCACTACCCCCCATACACTCAGTCTCTCTCACTCCCCCCATACACTCAGTCTCTCTCACTCCCCCCCATACACTCAGTCTCTCTCACTCCCCCCATACACTCAGTCTCTCTCACTACCCCCCATACACAGTCTCTCTCACTCCCCCCCATACACTCAGTCTCTCTCAATCCTCCCCATACACTCAGTCTCTCGCACTCCCGCCGCACACACACACATGCACACTCCACAATACCCACTCCGCCTCACGTCACTGCTCCCAGACACACACTCACTCTCTCTCTCACTCCCACATACTCACCACAGAACTGTCTCCTCCCCGAGTTTGCCAAAGCTTTGTCCTCCAGGGGCCCAACTCCCCGCCCCGGGGTCCCGACGTTCCTGGCTCCCAGGGCTCCAGCCCCTTCACACCTGCACTCCCCTCGGCCCGGCAGCCTTCAGCGCACTCACCAATGCTGGTGTTTGCTGCTCCTCCAATCAGAGTCTGTTTCTTTTCCTCGTTTGCTGCTGATAGGCTCTGATTGGAGGAGCAGCTGATTGCAGAATCTTCCACTGGAACTCATGTGTTTGACCAGAATCTTGAAAACTGGCTCCGGGGACCGCGTCGAGGAGCTTTGCGGCCCACATCCGGCCTGCAGGTCATACGTTAGACAAGCCTGAGATATACGATTGGGATTTGATCTGTGCCTTCAGATGCTTAAGTGCCAAAGAATTTCTCCTCAAATCTCTCTACCTCCCTCCTGCACTGCCTTCTTTTAAGATCCTCTAGGACAAGGATTTGGTCACCAGCCCTAATATTTCGCTCTCTGGCCTCAGTGTTACACTCTGTGAAGCACCCTGGGGCGTTTCACTGCACTAACAGTCCTATACAAGTTCACATTGTTGCTGATCATTCTGATGAAGGGACGTGGACGATAAATACGGGCCTAGTTAGCGATGATCATAACCCATGAGCAAAGTTTTATAAAATCACTCATTCCGGAAACCAAATTAATACCATACAATATCTATGACATATAAACAGCGTATTACTCCAATACCCACCCACCTTTTGACATTCCACAAAGGGGGACCATTAGCTCTGTGATGGAGGAGCAACTGTTTGGATGGGAGGAAGGGCTGAATGGCCTCATTCACCTGCACCATGTGGCTTTGTTCCCAAGGCAACCTTGAGGAAACCATGTAGGATGCTGGAGGTTTGCGGCTGTGTTTGATCATCCAACCTTGGTTACTTCATTTCATTATGTGGGGCACATTTGAGGTCAGCCAAGAGGTCGAGACCTAATTCAGTCACTGCTTGTAATCAAAGTAATGATTTATTTTCCCTTCCTGCGGCTTTGTTCTGCTATTCTATGACTATTAAAGGTACACCCTAATAGCATTATAGGTTAAGAAGAAGGTATACTGTAGTTATTTTGTAAGTGAAAATCAGTGTTTTTGCCAGGGCCATCTCTGGTACTGTTCAGTTCAGGCGAAACAAGTCACGCTTGCTGAATGCCACATATTTACTTCAACAAGCTGGTATTATTGGTTCCGAGTATGATTGTTCCTGAAGGCAGCCAATTTTTTTCCAAGCTGGTTGAAAAGTTCAGATTTTGTGTTGCAAAGAAATGTATTTCCAGTCAAGCAGAACAGAGGTTCCTGTCGTGAGTAAAACCTCAAAGGATCATAAAATGTTCAAAGAACATCCACTCGTCAATTGTTGAGTACCGTGCTAGAGAGATAATTTCAGGCTGTTAGAAAAGTGTTCTCCACAAGCAGACCTAATATCACTTCTGAACTCTCAACATGAGGGGGAGAATTATCATTTTGCGCTAGGTGTCAAGGCCAGCCCTGGGCCAGAATGGCAGGTGGGGCAGGGCATGCTTGCTTTCTTGTAATCTAAGTTGACTACCACTCCCACATCATGAGATACAGAATTAGGTAGTGGGAGTTTGGATGATAAAATCTTCCAGCACAGAAAGAGGCTATTTGGCCCATCGCCCCATGCCAGCTCATTGTAAGAGTTATCTAATTAATCCCACCATTTGCCTTGCTCTTTCTCCATTCCCCTGCACGTTTTTCCCATCAAGTATTTATCCAGTTCCCTACTGAATTCCCCTCCTGGCGAACCTGGAGTACAATGTTCTCTGGATTACCACAAACTACACCCATCAGTTTATTCTTACTAAGTTGCCCTGAACAAACTATTGGGGGATGTCATGCGGACTAAACAACATGAAAATAGCACCAGACATGGCTCCAACATCACTTGTGTGAGATAGCCTTATTCTATTAAAAGGACAGGAACATTTGCATTTGTGTAGCATCCTTCATAACCTCAGGACATCCCAAAGTGTGTGGCAACCAATTAAATACTTCTGAAGTGTATTTACTATTTAATGTGGCAAACAGGGCAGCCAATTTGCACTCAGCAAGGTAGCACATACGGCAATATGATAAATGACCATATTGTCTGGTTTAGTGATATTGGTTAAAGTATAAGTGGACATCAGAGAGAACTCATAGCTTTTCTTTGAAGTAGTGCCATGGGATCTTTTACGTGTACCAGGGCAGGACTGGGCCTCAGTTTAACGGGCCATCAAATGACAGCACCTCTGAGACTGAAGAGTCAACAGGAATTTTGTGCTCAAGTGGGATATGAACCCACAACCGTCTCACTCAGAGGTGAGAGTACTACCCACCAAGCCACAGCTGTGATGAGATACCTGTGGGGATAAAGTGTTGACTGTCACTCCCAGAGGCGGCATTTGCCACAGGTCGGCCATCCTGATTCTAGCAGGCACAGCCCACACCTCCCCCCCACCCCCCCCCCTCCCACCCCCCCCCCCGCACCCGTGAAGTGAAGCCCAGTCGTGTTAGTTTAACATCTCTGGATTGGGAAGCGAGGCAAGTGGGACAGGAAAGACACACTTGTGATTTCTGTGCTCTTGGCCGTGCCCCTTTCGAAACATGCGCAGTTCCAGAGCAGCGCTTCGAGAACTTGCTCAGAGTTGCCTGGGGCTCTCCCGGAATGGACGACTGATCTCCCAAGGTGCTGCAGTTGGCATCCTGCGAGAAAAGTACTTCCGTGTCCCGGTTCCCACCTGGAAAATGCAAATGCTAACATTTCGGGTAGGAACGTTAGGAACAGGAGGAGGCCATTCAGCCCTTCGAGCTTGTTCCTCCAGCCAATCCTTGGTTTATCTGCATTTCATCTCCATTTTCCATCCATTGCTCCTTAACCCCCGATGCCTTTCCCCAGCAAAATCATGGATCTCGCCCTTCAGGACTTTAATGATGGATCCTTTCAGAGTTCTGAGGAGTGTTCCCACCCTTACCAATGAGAATGATAATTACGCAGCCCCGTGACTTACCAGAACATTTGAGTACAACTCTATATGGTTTTTCCTTTCATAGGAACATAAATAAAAGCGGGCAAGGTCTTTGTGGATGGAAAACTTCAACAAACCATTAATCATTCATAAGGTCTGCCAACAAAACTCCAGGGCATTTACAAGAAATATGTTTATATAGGCACACATTTGTGGACTGCGGCAAATGGCATGTAACTGAACCACGAGGACTAATTCCAAGCACAGATGACAACGCTACTAGTTTGGCTTAACTCACCCCCAGAATGTGAAGTACATGCTAAGCTCCCAAGGAACTGGCAGGTGTTAAGAAACAGTTTCTTTTGAGATGCTGAGCGAGAGCCATGCAGTACTAGATGGGAGTGAATTGTTCCCTTTTATCTATTGTGTACTGTACAAGCGCTGGAGCCATTTTATTTGAGCTTTTCTCTTCACCAGATATGAAAATATTGGAAAATGGGAGGAAAAGGCTGTTTGGCTGACAGTCAAGCATTATCCAATCGGGCAATAAAGTCTTTTTGCTTTCCAATTGGTGAGGCATCATTGTCACATTGGCCGACCAATGGCTGGAGCGTGGGGCAAACCATGTGTAGAAACCTCCAGGAATACATTTAATCACAGTTGGCAACCCTCCTCCCAGCACTAATACATTCACATCAGTTAAATTTGCATCTTCAAGCAAGCCTGTTGGAGGATTTGAATTCAATTCTTGAACAACAGCAAATAAAAACTGGTGACAGAAGCTTCCGGATTGTCATAAAAACCCAACTGGCTCATTAATTCTCCCACTGAACATTGGGTAGGCAGAAACTGCTGGCTTTTGGTTCCTGTCACAAACTCCCTCCCCGAGCCACCAGCTCCGTTCTCCGGCCTGGCCCCTATTTCAGAATGAACCCCAATTGTTCGCAACCTCTTGTCTTGGTTGACAGTCAGATGAGCTTCTGAGCCCATACCCCCTCCATCTTAAGGTTGTCTCCTCCCAGGCCTCGTCACACTCAGTGCTCCCACGCGCTCTGTCTTCTGTCAGTGCTGCATCCAGTGCGGAGCAGCACGATTTACAAACTCTCCTTTTTCCAAGCCGGGTGTTTTGTAGAGAACCTGATTGTTGACATCTTCCTCAACACCCGTCAGCCACAAATCCCTGCATGTTTCTTCCTGATCCAAGAAGCATGTGTTGCAACTCCCTCACATGTCTCAGGTGAAGATAAGATCAGCATTAAGTGTTGATAAAAGAAGGCCTTTAGTACTATTAGGGACTGTGAACATTTGTTGGATTAGGCGTTCCAAGCTTTTTGTCATCAGCAACGTGCACGGTCAGTCCTGGCAGAAAAGAGTTTGGAACTCATTGTTTTCTTGGTGTAAAGAGGAAACCATTCCTATAGCCACTTTTCAAACTTTGGGATACACCAAAGCGCTTCACAGTAAATAAAATACTTTCAATGTTCAGTCACTGTTGTGATGTAGGAAATGCAGCAGCCAATTTGGGGCACAGCAAGATCTCACAAACGCAATGCGGCGATGATCAAATAAGCTGCTTTTTTTTTTAAGTAACAATGGGTGGAATTTTCCATTCCAGGACTAAGTCCTGTGGCAGGGTCGGGAATGGGAATGGGGAGCCTTTCCCGCCGTGGAGGCGGGTGGGATTTTGTGCCGTACCGCGGAACACTGGACTGATTAATTATGCATCCGGGAGCTTTCTGACGTTTTGCACAGTGGGGCTGGCTGGATGGTGAGTGCCCCGCTGTCAAATCTGGGCGCCAGGCTTAAAATGCATGAGTGACCTCATCCGCTCCGCCAGGGTAGGTGCTCACACTCACCTCACCGAATGGTAGAGGGGACGTGGGTCTCAGTGGGTCCCTGCCTCTTCCACACGGAGAGCTCACATTCTTCCTGGGAATGGGGTTGGGAGGGTTTTGCGGGGGGCGGGGGGGGGGGGGGGGGGGGGGGGGGGGTGAAGGGGCTCAGGCATTGAGGGCACCAGCAAGCACCACTAATGACAGGCCTCTGTGAGCCTCATCCTTCTATCTGCATGGGCTCACCGCTCTGGAGCGTGCTGCCCCAGAACCCTTGTGGACAACCTGCAGTGCATCAATCACGTGGCACACAATCCAGTGGGTTATTTGTGAGGCTGGAAGCATGAGAAATTCACATGAAACCCAATCGCTCTCAACTCCACCTTCACTCTCATGCAGGAAAAGTTAAGGTACAATAGGAGAGAGAGGGAGGGAGAAGACGGACAGGGGCCATCTTGATCTCAAGAACCCCTCCAACAACCCTGAGTGCCCCTTCACCCGCCATAGCTGAACGCTCATCCTCCCACCCTACTGGCTCTCACTGCCCCCTTTAACCCTAACCATCCCTCCTATCACCGATTACCGAAGTGTGGCCCCCAGGACTCATCAATTGACACCATAGGCCTCTACCTCTGAACCCCTTTCCCCTCTTCCCCCCTCAAGCCCGTTCACACCTGCACACCCCTCAAGCCCGTTCACACCGGCACACTTCCCCATCCCCTTTCACATCTGCATGCCTCCCCATGCCTGTTCACACCTGCACACTCCCCCCATGTCCATTCACACCTGCACACCGGCCCATGTCCGCTTCACACCTGCACACTTCCCCATCCCCTTTCACATCTGCACGCCTCCCCATGCCTGTTCACACCTGCACACCGGCCCATGTCCGTTCACACCTGCACATCCCCTCCCCCTTTAGGCCTCCATACCCGCTCTGCCTCTTCGTTCCTCTCCTCCCTGTTTAATCCCTCCCCCACACCTTCCTAGCACAGAGCATTGCCACCCAACAGTACCTCCTGCAGCTGTCCACCTGTAGATTGAAGATCCACCTCCTGGAAGAAGCTGCCCCTTGAAGATCCAAATCCTTGAGAAAGCTGCTGCCTGAAGATCTGGACCCTGGGAGAAGCCGCAGCTCGAAGACGCACCTCCTGAAAGCTGCTGTGCCGAGAAGATCCATGTGGTTGATGCTCCAGCCACCCACTGCTGCACCTGGTGTTCCAGGGTCCAGCTGTTGGAGGCCTTCATCTTCATTTCCGATCTCTATGAACCGTCCAGGCCCTCCTGCAGGTAAGTCCGAATTTGCCCGCCATGTTGGTCCAGACATGTTCTGGACGGTGTGAAAATCCGTTGGCAGTGTGGATGATTGGGTTGGGGGGGGTGGTGATGATTCCAGCTGGGCCTTCATCTGCATCCCATTAACAGATGCAAAATAGTTTCACGCCAACCTCTGACAGGTATGGCAACCCGCTGTGACGGGTGGGAGCGCACATTCCCGCTGATATTTCACGCCACAGGGAAACCGGCTTTTCAGCTCCTGGTGTGTTGTTCCCCCTCCACCTGCCATTAAGCCCATTGTGGGAGGGGCTGGAAAATTCCACCCGTTGGCTGAGGGATTAGCATTGGTTAGAATACTGGGGAGATCTCCCCTGCTCTTCTTCACATTGTCTGCAGGATCTTTTACATCTATCCAACATAGCAGATAGGGGTTGACGTTTCGAGTCCTCATGACCCTTCGACAGAACTTGAGTTTGAGTCCAGGAAAGAGCTGAAATATAAACTGGTTTAAGGTGTGTGTGTGGGGGGCGGAGAGATAGAGAGACAGAGAGGTGGAGGGGGTTGGTGTGGTTGTAGGGACAAACAAGCAGTGATAGAAGCAGATCATCAAAAGATGTCAACGACAATAGTACAATAGAACACATAGGTGTTAAAGTTCAAGTTGGTGATATTATCTAAACGAATGTGCTAATTAAGAATGGATGGTAGGGCACTCAAGGTATAGCTCTAGTGGGTTTTTTTTTTAATAATGGAAATAGGTGGGAAAAGGAAAATCTTTATAATTTATTGGAAAAAAAAAGAAGGGGGAAACAGAAAGGGGGTGGGGATGGGGGAGGGAGCTCACGACCTAAAGTTGTTGAATTCAATATTCAGTCCGGAAGGCTGTAAAGTCCCTAGTCGGAAGATGAGGTGTTGTTCCTCCAGTTTGCGTTGGGCTTCACTGGAACAATGCAGCAAGCCAAGGACAGACATGTGGGCAAGAGAGCAGGGTGGAGTGTTAAAATGGCAAGCAACAGGGAGGTTTCGGTCATTCTTGTGGACAGACCGCAGGTGTTCTGCAAAGCGGTCGCCCAGCTTACGTTTGGTCTCTCCAATGTAGAGGAGACCACATTGGGAGCAACGAATGCAGTAAACTAAGTTGGGGGAAATGCAAGTGAAATGCTGCTTCACTTGAAAGGAGTGTTTGGGTCCTTGGACGGTGAGGAGAGAGGAAGTGAAGGGGCAGGTGTTGCATCTTTTGCGTGGGCATGGGGTTGTGCCATAGGAGGGGGTTGAGGAGTAGGGGGTGATGGAGGAGTGGACCAGGGTGTCCCGGAGGGAGCGATCCCTACGGAATGCCGATAAGGGGGGTGAAGGGAAGATGTGTTTGGTGGTGGCATCATGCTGGAGTTGGCGGAAATGGCGGAGGATGATCCTTTGAATGCGGAGGCTGGTGGGGTGATAAGTGAGGACAAGGGGGACCCTATCATGTTTCTGGGAGGGAGGAGAAGGAGTGAGGGCGGATGCGCGGGAGATGGGCCGGACACGGTTGAGGGCCCTGTCAACGACTGTGGGTGGAAAACCTCGGTTAAGGAAGAAGGAGGACATGTCAGAGGAACTGTTTTTGAATGTAGCATCATCGGAACAGATGCGACGGAGGCGAAGGAACTGAGAGAATGGGATGGAGTCCTTACAGGAAGTGGGGTGTGAGGAGCTGCAGTCGAGATAGCTGTGGGAGTCGGTGGGTTTGTAATGGATATTGGTGGACAGTCTATCACCAGAGATTGAGACAGAGAGGTCAAGGAAGGGAAGGGAAGTGTCAGAGATGAACCACGTGAAAATGATGGAGGGGTGGAGATTGGAAGCAAAATTAATAAATTTTTCCAAGTCCTGACGAGAGCATGAAGCGGCACCGAAATAATCATCGATGTACCGGAGAAAGAGTTGTGGAAGGGGGCCGGAGTAGGACTGCAACAAGGAATGTTCCACATACCCCATGAAGAGACAGGCATAGCTGGGGCCCATGCGGGTACCCATAGCCATACCTTTTATTTGGAGGAAGTGAGAGGAGTTGAAGGACAAATTGTTCAGCGTGAGAACAAGTTCAGCCAGACGGAGGAGAGTAGTGGTGGATGGGGATTGTTCGGGCCTCTGTTCGAGGAAGAAGCTAAGGGGTGCTGTTGTTGTCTGGCGCACTGACCTCTACCTCGCGGAGGCTGAGCGTCAACTCGCAGACACTTCCTCCTACCTCTCCCTGGACCATGACCCCACCACTGAACATCAAGCCACTGTTTCCAGGACTGTCACTGACCTCATCTCCTCTGGGGATCTCCCTATCTCCCTCCCACAGCTTCCAACCTGATAGTCGCCCAACCTCGGACGGCCCGCTTCTATCTCCTACCCAAAATCCACAAACAGAACTGCCCCAGTAGACCGATCGTCTCAGCTTGCTCCTGCCCCACAGAACTCATTTCTCGTTATCTTGACTCCCTTCTCTCTCCCCTTGTCCAGTCCCTTCCCACCTACATCCGTGATTCCTCTGACACCTTACGTCACATCAACAATTTCCAGTTCCCTGGCCCCTACCGCTTCCTCTTCACCATGGACGTCCAATCCCTCTACACCTCCATCCCCCACCAGGATGGTCTGAGGGCCCTTAGCTTCTTCCTCGAACAGAGGCCCGAACAATCCCCATCCACCACTACTCTCCTCCGTCTGGCTGAACTTGTTCTCACGCTGAACAATTTGTCCTTCAACTCCTCTCACTTCCTCCAAATAAAAGGTGTGGCTACGGGTACCCGCATGGGCCCCAGCTATGCCTGTCTCTTTATGGGGTATGTGGAACATTCCTTGTTGCAGTCCTGCTCCGGCCCCCTTCCACAACTCTTTCTCCAGTACATCGATGATTATTTCGGTGCCGCTTCATGCTCTCGTCAGGACTTGGAAAAATTTATTAATTTTGCTTCCAATCTCCACCCCTCCATCATTTTCACGTGGTCCATCTCTGACACTTCCCTTCCCTTCCTTGACCTCTCTGTCTCAATCTCTGGTGATAGACTGTCCACCAATATCCATTACAAACCCACCGACTCCCACAGCTACCTCGACTACAGCTCCTCACACCCCGCTTCCTGTAAGGACTCCATCCCATTCTCTCAGTTCCTTCGCCTCCGTCGCATCTGTTCCGATGATGCTACATTCAAAAACAGTTCCTCTGACATGTCCTCCTTCTTCCTTAACCGAGGTTTTCCACCCACGGTCGTTGACAGGGCCCTCAACCGTGTCCGGCCCATCTCCCGCGCATCCGCCCTCACTCCTTCTCCTCCCTCCCAGAAACATGATAGGGTCCCCCTTGTCCTCACTTATCACCCCACCAGCCTCCGCATTCAAAGGATCATCCTCCGCCATTTCCACCAACTCCAGCATGATGCCACCACCAAACACATCTTCCCTTCACCCCCCTTATCGGCATTCCGTAGGGATCGCTCCCTCCGGGACACCCTGGTCCACTCCTCCATCACCCCCTACTCCTCAACCCCCTCCTATGGCACAACCCCATGCCCACGCAAAAGATGCAACACCTGCCCCTTCACTTCCTCTCTCCTCACCGTCCAAGGACCCAAACACTCCTTTCAAGTGAAGCAGCATTTCACTTGCATTTCCCCCAACTTAGTTTACTGCATTCGTTGCTCCCAATGTGGTCTCCTCTACATTGGAGAGACCAAATGTAAGCTGGGCGACCGCTTTGCAGAACACCTGCGGTCTGTCCGCAAGAATGACCCAAACCTCCCTGTCGCTTGCCATTTTAACACTCCACCCTGCTCTCTTGCCCACATGTCTGTCCTTGGCTTGCTGCATTGTTCCAGTGAAGCCCAACGCAAACTGGAGGAACAACACCTCATCTTCCGACTAGGGACTTTACAGCCTTCCGGACTGAATATTGAATTCAACAACTTTAGGTCGTGAGCTCCCTCCCCCATCCCCACCCCCTTTCTGTTTCCCCCTTCTTTTTTTTTCCAATAAATTATAAAGATTTTCCTTTTCCCACCTATTTCCATTATTAAAAAAAAAACCCACTAGAGCTATACCTTGAGTGCCCTACCATCCATTCTTAATTAGCACATTCGTTTAGATAATATCACCAACTTTAACTTTAACACCTATGTGTTCTATTGTACTACTGTCGTTGACATCTTTTGATGATCTGCTTCTATCACTGCTTGTTTGTCCCTACAACCACACCAACCCCCTCCACCTCTCTGTCTCTCTATCTCTCCGCCCCCCACACACACCTTAAACCAGCTTATATTTCAGCTCTTTCCTGGACTCGAACTCAAGTTCTGTCGAAGGGTCATGAGGACTCGAAACGTCAACACTTTTCTTCTCCGCCGATGCTGCCAGACCTGCTGAGTTTTTCCAGGTAATTCTGTTTTTGTTTTGGATTTCCAGCATCCGCATTTTTTTGTTTTTATAGCAGATAGGGCCTTGGTTTAATGTCTCACCCAAAAGACGGTACCTATGACAGCGTAGTCCTCCCTCAGTACTGTACCAGGAGAGTTGGCCTAGATGATGTGCTTAGGGCTCTGAAGTTGGGCTTGAACCCACAACCTTCTGACTTGGAGGTGACAGTGTTGCCCACTGAGATGTGGCTGACACCTAAGCAGGAGTTGAAATAAATGTAGGTGAGGTAAGTGGATAGAATTGTCCTTAAGTCATGCTCACAGCAGGAAGCCCAGGTTGGAGCTACGGCTCTGATCCATGCTTCCATCGAGACATTCCTTCTCGGTAGCAGCTGGGGTTGTAGGACTATCTTTCTAATACTAACAAACCTATTAGCAGTTTCATTGGTAGTTTAGACAGCTTGTTTGTTCTGTAGAGCGAGGTCGCTCGCTGTGAACTGTGTAGAGTTCCTGTTTGCTTAACAGGGTGAGGAATACTCAGTGTGTAATTCTACACGGTTCCTGTTTACAACAAGGTAATGGTTCAATGAGAATTATACCCTGAAGGGATTGTGGATAAAATAATTCCTCTCCCTGATTAATAGCTTCTCACCACTATTCCCTTGTGTGACTCACTGACCAGTACCTCGCTAGTGATGTGGGTTAAAGCTCCCTCTAATGTGGCAATCAAGAAATGCCTTCCAGTTCAGGTGGATGCAGACTAAAGCTTCCTTCCACACTTGTTTGGGCCACAATTATTCTCCTTTCTCTTGTGAGCAGCACCTGAACCAGAGCCAATGTTTGCTCTGCTGTGCGTAGGGAAGGTAAAAACAGGAGACCAACCCATGAGCTGGTTGAACTGGCTGAGAAACACCAGGTCTTGCTCCCTGTTCCTCTAGGGAGCTGTTACATGTCAAATAGCTGACAGTAAAATACCTTACAACCCAGAGGTACGTCTTAGGGAAATGCAAGGCAAGTGCCATCAAGGAGTAAACAGGCAATGTAAAGCCGTGACCCTTTGTCTTGGGTGGAGTTGCCAGCGTACTGGGATTAGCCTGGAGCCTCCAGGAGTTGAATGGACAATGTTATGAGCAAATCCGGGGTGTGAAAACATTCAACTATCATAAAAATAAGTTATGTTTTGAGTGTCGGCCATGGTGTGTGGCACTCTTGTCTTTAAGTAAGAAGGTTGAGGGTTCAAGTCGCGCTCTAGGGCTGGGATTTTCTGGCTCCACCACGACGGGTCTCCCTGTGACATATGTGGCAAGCCATTCAAACCTGCATTGTCCTTAGCGGGACTGGGAGATCCCACCGTGGGATGGGCTGGAAAATCCCACCCTAGAGCTTACCAACAAGGATCTAGGCTGACACTCCAGTGCAGTACTGAGGGACTGCCTTCCAGTGAGATATTAAACTGAGATACCCTCTGTTCTCGCAAGTAAAAGATCTCATGGCGTTATTTTGAAGAAGAGCAGGGAGTTTCCCTGGTGTTCTGGCAAATATTTATCCCTCAATCAACATCACACAAACAGATTATCAAGACATCATCACGTTTATATTTGTGGGAGCTTGTCGTGCACAAACTAACTGCCGCTTTTCCTGTATTACAATGGTGACTACATTTCAGAAGTATTATTGGATATTGATGAAAAAAGAGACAAACTATCAAAGCTTTTTGTCTTGCACTCATCAGGATTGCATACAAGATATTGCCAACAGTAACGGGCAGAACAACAATTTATACTGCATGAGAAGAGACTGCTGATTGGTTGGCAAGTGACCTCTGATTAGTGAAAGTGTTGCAATGGAGAGTGCAGCATGGAATGGTTAACTGCCTAGCTTATTGGATATGTGGCTTCCATTCACTCACAGAGCCCTGTTCTTTGCAGACAAAAGGAAGATGTCCACACATTGCACTTTTTTTCGACTGAACATAAGTTTAAGGAACAGTCATTTCTTGGCTCATTCCCCAGTCTTGATCAATCAGAGTTAACCTGCCTGTTTTGAATTCGAACAAAACTAGGCAGTTAATCATTCCATGCTCATTCTCCTTGGCAATATTCAAGTTTGATACTATTAAACAGCTATTTTATTGGGTGTTAACACTTTGGGATGTCCCGAGGTCATGAAAGGCACTGTATAAATGCAAGTCTTGCTGTTTTTTTCTTTTATGTTTTTACATTTTCCTTTGAACACTTTTGTTTATTAGTATTAAAAAGTATTGGTGATACGGGGAAAGGTTGTTTGACTGACAGATAAGAATTGTTGGATCAAATAAAGGGAAGTTTGTTTCCTTTCCAGTTGGTATGGGAAGGTGCCAGTAGAATGAATCGCTCAGTGGTGGGAGCATGAGGTGGGCGATCATGTAATGAACGCTCACAACCGGAGTTAGCAATCCCAGTCTTGCAGCATACACTGACTATAGCTGATTGACTATGATTCACAGTATTTTTTACGTGAGCTGTTATGAGCTGGCATACACAGGCTGAAAGGGTGGTGGAAACAGATTCAGTAGTAACTTTCTAAAGAGAACCGGATATGTGCTTGAAGGGAAAACATTTGCAGGGCTATGAGGAAACAGCAGGGGAGTGGGACTAATTGGATAGTTCTTTCAAGGAGCCAGCTAGTCACGATGGGCTAAATGGACTCCCAGGGTGTTGTAAGATTCTATATAGTCAGGGGTCTGAAATTGCTGTGGTTCTGCTCTCTGAGCACCTCACCCAGGCCAGTGATACTGTGCCAAATGCTTGTGTTATGAACCCGCTGATGTTATTATTGGATAAGCCAGATCCCAGAATGGAACCTGGCTTGATAGAGCATAATTTATTTTTATCTTTTTTTAAACCATGTAGGGTACTTACTGAAACAGATTCACAGGACACTGCTGTTGACTTTTTAATTAAAAGATAAAACATTCATTAAACAAGAAACATGAACTATATTACACAAGAAAACAAAAAGGTTGGAAAAATTTCAACACAGACACCAAGGGCAAAATTTTTACCTTGGCGGGTGGGCACATATCCGATCCGCTGGAGCGTAAAATGACCCGCGTCGACATCGAGCGAATGTCCCGACACCAGTGCCCAGTCGCACGATATTTTGGTCAACGGGTGCGTGCCGGAGTCGGCAGTGCACCTGCCGACAATTAAAATGCCTATTAAGGCTATTAACAAGATAATAAAAAGAAATTTTTCGCTGCTCGTCCAACCCTACGGTTGGTGGGCAGGCGAAAGGGCCAAGCGGCCTTTGTACTTTTTTAGGAAACCTCATCCACGGGCGGGATGACGTTTCCGAAAGCAAATAAAAATAAAATTAAAATTTTTTTAAACTTAATTAATAACATGTCCCTGCTCATGTGACAGAGTTACATGAGGACGCATGTTTTAAAACATTTTTAATTTCTTTACTTTTTGAACTCTTCATCTCCCTGAGACAGCTTTGTGCCTCAGGAAGATTTTCAAGCACTCTCTCGCGCACATACATGAAGCTTGCGCTCGCCCCACTTGGACTCTTCCCCCTGCCCGCACTGGCAGCGCTGAGCACTGCTGCTCCTGTTTCACGCTGGGCGGGCTTTAATTGGCCCCCCAGCGTGAAATCCCTTTCTGGCCTCAATCGCGGGCAGTGGTCGGCTTCCTGACTTTTCCCACCCGCCCCTGCCGAGCCTGCCTGGCAAGGGTGAAATTCCGCCCCAAGGAGAAAATGTTTCAAATTCATGCTATCCCTTTTATCCCAGCAATATCCTTACTGACCCTACACTCCAGTGAAGAGATACTACTATTTCCACACCAATGGTAGAGCTGATTCAGTTGCAAAGAGGTTTCTTTTCTAGCATACCTCTGAACATTCACTAGAAGTCCTTCCACAATTGGTATCTCTCTTGAGATATCCAGAAAACTTACTCTAAATTCACTATTACCTTAACTTTAGAGCAATACATACGAGTTCCTTAAACCCTGTGGATTTCTCTTTGATCCCCAACATCAGAGCTTTTTTCCTACTTTTCATGTTTGTTTTAACTTCCCTAAACTACTAAGCTCCTGGTGGCCCATCTCTTCACTTCAATAGTCGTAAAACTTCATTAAAAATGCATGCAGGGCCTGTAGACTTCCCAGCTCCATCTCAAAAAAAATCTCTAAAATGAAACCAAACCCAGGTTTTACCTTTCTTATCACACAAGTAAAAAAAGTATAAATTAAACTTAAAGCTATATCTAGTTTCTAACACCAGGGAGGGTGTTCATCTATTCGGCTGAGGAGGGTCACCCACAGCTGGAAGGCGCATCCACAGACCCTGTCCCTAGGTGCTGGTGCAGCATCTGTGCCGCTCAGGCACCAGGGAGGAAGCCCAGAAGAAATGCCCCTTGGAGGTAGCAGCCCTCTTGAGGGACTTGTAAAGGGTTGGAGCTTCAGGCAGATCTCCCATCAGCTCTTTAGTGGGGGTAGCGTTCACCCTTATGACTCGGGCATTAGATTAATGAGCTGATCCCCCTGCTGCTATAGAATGGAATTGGTTGAGAAAGAAAAAATCGCAAGTCTGTGGGCAAAGAGCACGACAGTGGGACTAATTGCCAAGCATTTCAAAGGACTTGATGGGCTGAATGACCTCCTTCTGTGCTGTATGATTCCAAGCCCAGTTGATCCTCTCTGCCGGTGGACAGCTTGAAAGCCCCCAGCAAGTTTCTGCTAAGACCTTTGGAGGGGCAGATGTATTGCCCTCCCTGGTGTGGGGAGTGGCGGGTAAAAGATCCTACCTTTTACCCCTGTGAGATGATGGAATAGAAATCCTAGGGGTAGGATCCTGATGGAACTGCCCCAGTTCTGGCCTCCGATCTGGAGATTTGCCTCGACCCCAGTTGAAATTGTGGGTCGTGTGGATTTAGTCAGGGGCCACTGTATAAATTGCTATTGATGTCCCAGAAGTTTTATCTTCACCAGTTTGTCTTAAATCCGCACTGCACCCCCCTCTCCTCCCATCCCCCACACCCCACCACCACCAACACTGAATGTAGATCTTAACTGCTCGAAGTCTCTTAGTGTCTGGGTTGCATTCATTTCCTTCTCAGGAAAAACACTTCCAGTCACTTCCAATGATATTTTCATAACTGAGCTGTCAATGAGTCATTCAGACTTAAAGACATTTTGTTGTAAGGTGAGATGTGAGGAATCCTGCAGGTTGGTATTAAGTTGTGGTGGTTGGAATGTGAATTTGATAAAGATGATATTCTTCTTTGTCACATGCTAATTATTCAATTTTGTGTGGTTGTTGATTGGGTATTGTTCTGCAAATTGTTTTTCGTAAGTCATTTTAAAGTGGTGGGGAAAGCCTCACTATTCCACCACCACCCACCCACTGAACAAATCTGTGTGTGTGTGTGTTTTTGGGGGGAGGAATTAACTGAAGGCTTTTCAGTGAGAGAACAGCTGATTAGCGAGAGGCCATTGGTCAACGGGAGTACAAAGACTTGGTTAGGGCAGAAGACACTGATATTCAATGATGGTAGAGGAAAAGATTCAGGATGATTTTATCAGAAAGGCCCAGAGTTGAGGACAGGAAAAGTTTCAGGAAGCTGGAGTGACACAGGGATCCAGGCTGATATAATCCTTTTATTTTCCCACCAATGTATCTTTGCCAGTATTTGCACTTCTCACTATGGTACAATTCAGTGGTTGCAGACTCCTCCTCCTAACTGCTCAAGTAGCTACCAGGCCAGAGCCTTGACAGTGAAAGTCGGTAGATTACAATCTGCTGTTAATTCAAATTTATTTTTGTTGCTTTAAAATTGCTTAAATTCAAATTTTTAAAGAAACACACAAGTACCTTCTTTTGCAGGATTTCAAATCAATTTAGCAGATAATTTCAATAAAGCAACTTTAAATTAGGAGGGACATTGTGTTTGAATGTATGGTGTGGTATTGCTGAGCCCTCAGCCTGTCCACAGGTTCGATCACCGCACACTATACTGCTGGATACACAACTCCATGATTATGCATCTTGCTTCAGGCACATTAAATCCTAATCCCTTCCTACTTTATCAATCCTCTGCAACCTAGCTCCTCCACATATTCCTTGATGAGATGTGACTGCCAGTTCACTCTGACTTGTTCTGTCCACCAACAGCATAGCTTGCTTCTAGACACCCAATATGGTCAACCTTCCCTAATTCCATCGGTTTTTCCTTACCAACACACTGGTGTGAAAAATGGACATCAGCGGTTTTTATAATTCACTTGATCCTCTCTGGCCCTACACAACAACCAACAATCCAACTGGCCATGTCATCACTGGAAATTTATTGACCACTTTCGAACTGGACTGGAATGGTCCATACCTTTGAAACTTCCATGACAATGGCACATGTCCTTCTGAACAAATACCAACTATGTTCCAACTTGCCAAGGGTCCTTACGTAGTATCTTCCAAACCCATGACCACTGCCATCTAGAAGGACAAAGGCAGCAGACGCATTGGAACACCACCACCTGGAAGTTCATCTCCAAGTCACTCACCATCCTGACTTGGAAATATATCGTCGTTCCTTGACTGTTGCTGGGTCAAAATCCTGGAACTCCCTCCCTAACAGCACTGTGGGTGTACCTACACCACAAGGACTGTAGCAGTTCAAGAAGGCAGCTCACCACCACTTTCTGAAGGGCAATTAGGGATGGGCAATAAATGCTGGCCTAGCCAGTGACACCCACATCCTGTAAATGAATAAAAAAAAATCACTGAATTCAACTATCTGGAGCCTGTGCTCTTTGCATGTTGGTAATGCTACTGCTGGCTGGAATTATACACTGAGTCTGCACATGTTAATAACTAATAATTCACACATTCAGTAGGATTTACTGGATAGCTATCAAAAGGACCAAACCGGACTAACCTTCTCCTGTTTATCTAGGGAACACTGGGATCACTTATGGCTCCCGAATAAGGTTAACTATCAGGGTCAAACCTCCCTGCTCTATATGGCCCACTTACTGTCTGAATAAACTCACCAACTCATTGAGGAAGACTAAACTCAGGTAGAGGGCAATGCTCGGGGAGACATCCAGGTTCTGGGAGCCTGCAGCTTAAGAAATCCAGGCTCATGGCCTACAAAAGAGATTTTGAGTGAAAGCAAAAAGAGGGTTGAGATGAGAGATGTAGGAGAGGAAGAGCTAATGAACAGGAGGCCATGCCGAAGGGAGAACTGGTCAACGGTTGTATTGCAGCAGCAGATACCAACATGGTACTCGGTTATGTTTTACAAGTAAGTTAAAAACGTAGAAGAAACTTGCATTTCTATAGCACCTTTCATAATCTCAGCATATCCCGAAGCACATTTATAGCTGACAAAATAAGAGTTTAACACTGTCATAGGAAATGTGACAGCCAATTTGCACAAGGCAAGGTCCCACAAAGAGCAATGTAAACAGATCAGGCAGCATCTGTGGAGAGAAACAGAGGTAATGTTTCCAGCCAATGACCTATCATCAGATGCTCTGCTGAAAGGCCATCGACTTAAAATGTTAACTCTGCCTGACATGCCAAGTATTTCCAGCTGTTTTTGTTTTTATTTTAGATTCCCAGCATCCACTGTACTTTGCTTTTCTATTTATGTAAGCAGTTCATCTGTTTTAGTGATGTTGGTTGATGACCACATGTTGGTGAGGACATGGGGCAGAACTCTCTGCTCCTCTTCAAAATAATGTTATGGGTACTTTTAAATAAATCAGAGAGAGTAGGTGGGTCTCCCTTGGTTTAATATCTCATCCAACCCCCTGACAACGCAACACTCCATCAGTGCTGCACCAATGTGTCAGTCAATATTTTGTGCAAAGCCTCTGTACTGCTCATAACCTTTTGACTCTGAGGCTTGAGGGCTACCACTGATGCCAGACTGAGACTGCTCTGTGATTGTTTCCACACTGGGTCAAGTGAGATGTGCAGCCTCAAAGAGTGCAGATGCTGTGTGCCACTTTTTTGAAGTTTCAAAGTTGTTTCTCACAGATGTTTCATCTCAATTGGTTTTACTTTTTTTAACAGGGGAATATACAATGAGCAAGAGAATTGATGCGTACTGAAGCTTGTCAGAAATATCTAGGTCACCTAGAGAGAAGCTTCAATTTAAAGAAAGCCTTCATGTTTGCTCGGAGATGCAAACACATTTCAAAACCTAACACGTTAGGGGTTCCTATTTTAGGGGGTAATATTGTAACATACCCACCCCACTGTACTGATCCCTGTCCTGAGAATGAGTGCTTGCTGGCTAATCTAAGGGAGAACAACGACATGTCCTTAGTTTAAGTCATCACACTGTCACTGTGCATTGCAGGCATCCTGGGTAAGAAAATTGCACTCTTACCTACATCTGGCACCCAGGCCTCTCCACGACCAGCTGACTGAGATGCATGGCACCTCTCCAGCTCCAAAGCGTCCATTTCAAACCTTGTCAGGATTTGGGGGGGCCTTAGCCTGTCCTTGACCTCTCTATGATGTTATGGCTGCTCTTCTCCTGAAAGAACAGAGAAGCATGGATTAGTCCACTCTCTACCTGCAGCACCATTGCAGCCTGGCCAACCCCAGCTGAGGAACACCTCACAGGGCACATCCGAGTCATGGTCGCAAGGCACTCAGGCCAAGCAGCCAGGGCTCACCCCCTTGACCAGCTCCGGCGTCATTGACAGTTGGCACTCAGACCCCTGAGCTCCACGGTGGGTGGGGGGGAGTTTATGCCAACATGGTCTATGCCAACATGGAACTCACCCTCGCTGAGCGCGGCAGGTTGCTGAACCTTTTGTGGCACTGCACCCACGTGCGCCTCACGACGTTGGGCGGAATTTTCTGAGCCCGCTGGTGGCAGGCGTGGAAAATATGGCCGGACCCACTTCACGACGGCATGAAGGCAGGTCACGATCTTCCGCTCAGCCCGCCAACAGGGGACCATGTTTCCTGCTATCAGCCGGCCGGCGGGGAGCTAATTGTAATACATCAGCATATAATTAAAAGGCCATTCCGCCAGGGTCTTGGAACCCCGATGTATCGTCCGTCCACGTCAGCGGGAAAGCACGACGTGTTTCACAACAGCACACAGGTGACGTGCACTTGGCGGCCTTCACTTTGGGGGAATTGAGGTGAGCGAGCAGCAGCGTTCTCCACAGCTCGCCCATTGTTTACAGGCCTCAGGGGCACCAGGGGGCGGGGAATACTGATGCCTGGCCTCGGAGGCAACTGCTAAGAGGGGCAGCACGGTTAAAGTGCTGCCCTGGCACTGCATCCTGCGCACAGGCAATCGAGGTGGGGGACAGGGTAAGCGAGGGAAGTGGCCTCACATTAGGGACACATGTATAAGCTGACCATGTCTCTGCAACTGAGACAGATCAGGCGCAGCCACAGTGATATGACTGGGGTCAGGCTCCTAGTCTGCCCGCCCATGAAAGCATTGCGGAGGCACCAAAGAGCCCCCAAGTGCTCCATACCTTACCCCGCCATCCTCTGGCACAGACTTCGTGTCCACCACCACTTTATTGGACCATGGAGCAGTTGGACTGCACACGTTGTACAATCTCCTCGCCAACACTGGCCATGTAGCAGTCACTGCTGGAGGCGCTTGCAGCCCCTTACAATCTCAGCATCCGGGTTTGGACCAGTGTCCCCCATGTCACAGGTTGACAGGGCAGCCATGCAGCACACTCATCTCTGTTCATCCAAGGGATCACCAGCACTCTCCAGGAAGGGTTAAGTGATGGTCACACAGGGCCAGGAAAGGTGCTAAGTACAGCCATGATAACCACGTCTCTTTGTCTCTTTCATGCTGCAAGAGGGCCACGTCAGGATCATGGATCCTGGTGCCCAACTGTATGCCTGATGGCCTACAGAGACTGTAGAAGACGGAGGAGAGAGCAACTGAGGCACCTGGCCGCTCAAAGGCAGGAGCAGCAACCTCATGAAGAAGGAGCAGCAGGGCTCCCGCACACGCTGCCCAGGAGCGGCAGCAAGCTGTGTCTGGTCGGCGTCTAGTGACGCCCAGGGTCTATAGATGCCGCCTGCCATTCTTGCAGATGACTGAGAACCAGTGTCGCCGACGACTGCGCATATCTAGGGACCTAGTGGCTCACATCTGCCACTTACTTCAGGTCTTGGCACCAAGAGGACATGGAGGGCATCCACTGCCAGTGGCTGTGAAAGTGACAGCGGCGCTCAATTTCTTTACCAATGGCTCCTTTCAGGGCTCCACAGGTGACCTCTGTGGGATTTCACAAGCTGCTACCCACAAATGCATCCATGAGGTCACAGATGCCATCTTCTCCATGGCATACAACTTTGTGCATTTTGCCCAGGACCAGGACAGCTAGGGTGCAAGGGCCATTGGATTCTCCCTGATCTTGGGATTCCCACAGGTGCAGGGTGCGATTGACTGCACTCACACGGCGCTCAGGTCTTCATCACTACACTCAGTGGACTTCATCAACCACAAGGGCTTCCACTCACTGAACGTACAGCTGGTTCGCAATCACCAGAAACGCATCCTGCAGGTGTGCACACAGTTTCCAGGGAGCGTGCACGATGCCTACATCCTGAGTTGCTCGCAGATCCCTGCAGTCTTACATGGTCCAGAGGCTGCAGGGTTGGCTCCTTGTGGACAAGGGCTACCCACAGAGGCTGTGGCTGATGACACCTGTGCGGCGGCCTCAGACTGCAGCAGAGCGACGCTATAATGAGGCTCATGCAGCAGCTCACAACTTGGTGGAGCAGATCATCGGGATGCTGAAGATGTGGTTCCGGTGCCTGGACCGGTCTGGTGGAGCCCTGCAACACAGTCCGCAGAGGGTGTCACACATTGTCATCATCTGCTGCACCCTTTACAACCTGGGTCTGCAACAGAGAGAGGAGCTGGCTGAGGAGGAGATGGAGGAGCTGCATGTCTCCGATGAGGAGGATGCTGATGGGGATGAGGGTGAGGGGATCCTGGGCGGTGACGATGACGGGGATGAGGCTCTCGCACTGACTAGATGAGGCAGGTGCACTCGGGAGGCCCTCATAGCTGCCAGATTTGTGGAGGATGATGACGACATACAGTGAGGTGTCCCCATAGATCCTCCCATCGCAGTTGTGAACGTTTGATTCCAGTCTGGCTTATCTCAGCGCCAATACCCTCAGAGAATGCTCCTGTCATGGAGATACAGTGGAGGCCCTAATAGTCGCTTGACTGCTGGAGGATGATGACAACATGCAAGGGTACTCCGTAAATCTTCACATAGCCTCTGAGAGTGCCTGACTCCTGTCTGGCCAAGAGCAGCTCGCTTGCACTCCATGATCGGGGCCATCTCAGAGATGCAGCCATGAAACTTTAGATACATCTGATACTATGTCCGCTTTCAGCACCTCAGCCCTTCAGGAGCTGGTGCACAGCATCACTGGTTGCAGATGCTGGTGTGATGGGGACCAGCCCCCTTTAAAGATGCTGAGAGCACACAGAGAGAATGAGAAAACTCTGTGGCATCTGCCCACTACATTCTGGCAGCAATGACCAGCACTGCCGAGGTGTAGGCATCAGTAACGTTTCCAGGGTGTGTGAGGTTGGACCATCACTGTAGTCTGAAGGCTGCACAGAGCACAGGGAAGAGGCCCTGGACTAGACACCTGCCCTTTATCTTGTGCAGAAAGATTTCACATCTGAGTGACAAGAACACTGCTCATCATAACAAGGAGTCATTGGCAGGGAGGCATTCTTGGGAGTGAATATTATGTACAAGTGATTAACACCCATGCCTAGGCTGTGCAACTAATTCTCCTTAACTTTCCTAATCTTGTCTTGGTGCTCCCCCGACATCCACACCGGAGGTGGAAGCGGCCTGCTGACTGTGATGCCCTCTCTGTGGTGACTTTGGCGGGTACCCCTGGAGGGCCAAGACTTGGAGGGCCCCGGCCTGCTTTCAGGGTCCTGCTGTGTGGCAGTGGCACCCTCCTTGACCTGTGAAGCTGGATCTGTGGAGGTCATGGGAAGAGGGGAGTCAGATGGGCCGAACACTCCAAAAGTCACCTGGATGGATGACCCTGGAGCTTGCACCTGCTGATCCTCCTCCCTATGGGTGCCCGAGGGCCCCTGGCTGACTCCTTGAGGAGCAGGGGTACCTGGAGTGAGATCGAGCTGCCCAGCACACCTCTCACGTTCACACTGTTGGAAGCCAATAATGGCATCAGCAATGGAGTTAAGCCTGTGCAGCAGTGCAGGAGTGACGTCCTGAACCAAGGTCTCCATGGCGGCCACCATCCTGCCAGTGTTGACCTCGGTGTGTTGCAATGCCGGCGCTATCACCTCAGCCTGATGATGGGCAGACTCCTCCATTGTGCCTCGCAATCTATGGAGTGCAGCGACCATCCATTCCTGATGTTCCCAAGCTTGCCTTTGCAGCTCCAGCAACTGTGACATGACCAAGTCCAGAGACTCATCATCTGACTCGGACTCAGCAACGTTCTGGTCTCCAGCAGTCCTCCGAGTGCTGGGGAGCTGGGAAGGCAGTGCAATGTGCTCACCAGATTGTGGCCCCGAGTTTACTCTAAAGCTAGATCCCAGCGAGGTGTGTGTCTGCGCTGGTGGAGGGTCTGGGTGAGCGCTGTGGTGGGACTTCAGGGAGGGTGTCTTCAGAGGTTGTTTTGGAGCTTGATTGGAGTCTCTGGGTCGTGGACTCGGTTAGCTGCTTTCCAGATGTGCCTGCGAAAGCAAGGGGAGATAATTAGCGCATGGCAGTGGCCTGTGAAATAGGACACATCGATCACGGCATGGTGATCTGATGGATGTTGCAATGCTGGATCCTCACTTGGTAGAGCAGCGCCGAGCTCACCGTCAGCACAGGACCGGCCCCGGTCATCGCCAGCCAGCTGGATGGCTCTGTTTTCAAATTCTGTCAGAACTTTGAATCCCTCCACCCGTCTGTGACCTTTCCCTCCTGTTGTGTGCCAGTTTGTCCTGCATGGAAAGAGATGGGGAGAGTGTATCAGGACGCCTGCCGGGCCAAGTGATAAGTATACCTGGTCTGTGTGATGGGTTTGTGAGTGTGCGAGTTGTGAGAGATGAAAAGAGTGACTTACCCTGGCAGAATGGAGGAGATCATTCATCCTTTTCCGGCACTGGGTGGCTGTTCTCTTCTGAAGGGCATTGGCGCTGACCAGCTCTGCCACCGTCTCACAAGCTGGGTTGGTGACTTTGCTGCCCATCCTGCGGCCAGAGCAGGGGTAGAGCACATCCCGGCGGGTCTCCACAGCATCCAGCAGTCGCTCGAGGGACCTGTAGTTGAACCAGGGGCTGCAGTCTTTTTGTCTTTGCAGGCCATGTCTCTCAGGCAGCGGTGGTGATGAGCGCTTTGCCTGGCGACTGTCTTTTAAAGATGGCGGCCGGCATGACGCAACAGCGGGGTGATAGCGGGCGGGCGAATGACAGCCCACTCACCGTGGAAACGATGTGTTTCGTGGGAGTGAATATATAATGAGGCGGGCTCGGGAAGACACGGCGTGAAAACCCACCATTTCCACCAGCGCACTCAGTGCAATTCTGGGAAAATTCAGCCCGTTGTGGCTGCTGACCTCGGCTGCCACCTCCTCCCAAGCTTTTTTGTTCTGGAGCGAAGGCCTCCTCCTGCTGTCCCTGGGAACGAGGGTGTCCCACCTGACACCCACCTCCTCCACGAGGACCACGTGGCACTTGTCCAAAAACCGTGGGGGAGTGGGGGGAGGGGGGGGGGGGTGGCTAAGCGCCCACCTGACCTGCCCTCCTGCCTGATGCCTCCAGCCGCTGTTGGGGTCATTACGCCAGTCTCCAGACTGAAGAATGATTCTCCCCCTGGCAGCCTTCAGGGAGCTGCCTCTACTGATTTTAAACTGCCCGCTGGGTCGCCAATGGACCCGGTACCCGGCTGGTCCCCACACGGCCCTCCCCGACCATTGAGAAGATGCGTTTTTCGTTGGGTGAGCCTTAATTGGCTGCCAGCGTGAAATCGCAGTTGTGGGCCGATTGCGGTCAGGGGCCTATTTCCCAACGTTCCCGGGCCCAAGGAAGGAAAAATTCAGGTCTGTGTAAAGTTGCATTTTCCCCACATCCGTAGGTTTGGTCTGAAACTGTAGCAGTAACTGATGGTAAACTGGAAATCCTGGTTTTTTACTATGTAGCTTTGGTCGTGTATAAAGGTTTTACTTTGCCTGTTATACCGAAACAGGAAGGGGATATTTGTAAGGTGGCTATTGAGTTTGGAAGGAAGAATTTCCTATGTTTGGATATGTGTTGCGAGATGAAGGGGACCATTGTTAGAGAAAGCGGCGTCTGTTCAAAAGCAGTTTTTATTAGACACAAGGTGTTTCAAAGGGGTGTTTGGGAAAAGGATATTTATTTGTGATAACGTGAAAGGAAGAGAAAAGGAGAATAATTTTGGTGGGTGGTTGGGTTGTTTTTT
Organism: Carcharodon carcharias; assembly: GCF_017639515.1. NCBI lineage: Eukaryota > Metazoa > Chordata > Chondrichthyes > Lamniformes > Lamnidae > Carcharodon > Carcharodon carcharias. Next base: position 25,971,559 of record NC_054486.1, read on the forward strand.
TTAAGGTGTGTACTTGTTCTGATGGAGAATTGCGTTTCGGAGAGCTTTCGATGCAGGGTGATGGGTGCTGATTTAGCATTTGTTTGAAGTGGCAACTCACAGGGGGAGTGGATGAGGCAGCAGGAGATTTGCTGTAGTCAGCGACATCAGAGGAACACGCTAGCAAGAGCAGGTGACTTGGGTATCAGTGTACGCTACATTAGATGTGTCTGTGCCAGAACCAACCATCTGGCAGCAATATAGTGAAATTAAAAATTACTTTGTACAGTTGTTTATCCCTTTGGACCACAAGTACTCTCGCCTCGGAGCCAATGATGTTGCCAAGCAACGAGTGTTACAAATAAGACGTGCTAGGCTTTTCTTGTCACTTTTTTCATGTTACATTGTGTCCTGTGATCATTTTCAGTATCGCACAGCAGGTCATAATTGCTGGCAGCCTAATGTTAAAGGAACAAAGAACTCACAATTAAAAAGCCTCTCCATGAGCTCAGAAACTCCCAAAGTGCTTTACAACAAATGAAGTACTTTTGAACTCCCGTCATTATGCAGGATAGGCAGCTGCTAATTTGAACACAGCAAGGTTCCACAAGCAGTAATATGAAAATGAGTAGATTATGGTTTAGTAATGTTGCTCGAGGGACGTACATTGGATGGGACACTGGGGTGAACTCCACCGCTTGTCAAAATGCTGCCATGGTATCTAATACACCCAGCTGAGAGGGCGGACAGGGGCTTGGTTTAACATCTCATCGGAAGGGCTGCACCTCTGACAATGGGCAGAATATTACGCGCCTCATGTGGGCGCGTGCCCGACACGCCCGAGTGTAAAATGACGCGCGATGATGTTGGGCGTGCACGCCGACGTCATTGTGCAGTCTCGTGATATTTCCAAAGTCGGCTGCGCGCCCGCCGATAATTAAAAGGCCTATTAAGGCCATTAGCAATCTAATTAAATGCAAATTTACACTGCCCATCCAACCTAACGGTAGGCGGGTGGGTGGAAAGGCCAGGCGGCCTTTGCATTTTTTAGGAAGCCTCATCATTAAATAAAAACTTTATTTTTGAATTAAAAGCATGTTCCAGCTCATGTGACAGAGTCACCTGTGGGGACATGTTTTATTAAATTTTTATTCTCCTCATTATTTTTTTACATAGCGCTTCAGTCTCCCGGAGGTGACTCCGTGCCTCAGGGAGATTGAAGGGTTCTTACACGTGCTCGGCCCGCTCGCCCCCCCCCTCCCCCCCTGCCCGCACAGGGAGTGCTCAGCGCTGCCGTTCGCGATCCACGCGGGGTGGGCCTTAATTGGTGAAATCGCGGTCCGGAGCCGATCGCAGACAGTGGTCAGCTTCCCGCCTGCCCCCCCCGAGGGCAAAATCCTGCCCAGCGAAACACTCCCATAGTACTGTACCGGACGAGACGCTCAGGCCTTTGGAGTAGGACCTGAAGCAATAACCTTCTGATACAAAGGCAAGCTGAGGCTGACACCATGACTGGAAGGAGGGTGACAGCTCACGTGCAACTGATTTTAAAACTCTGATAGCCATTTGTTAAAAATTCTTTCACGGGATGTGGGTGTCGCTGGCAAGGCGAGCATTTGTTGCCTCCAGCAGGGAAGTGTTTATCTCCTGACTTGACTCAGGGTTACTGTTTAATATTAATATTCTGACAGGACACTTGATCTGGAACTTGTAGACTTGCTTGTGGTCACATTCTTGCAGTTTGAACTGTAAACATTGATTCACTGGGGTCCAAGAGAATGGAATCTTTCAGCAGCCCCGTGGCCACGTGTAATTTGCCTGTCTTTTTGGATCTGTAAACCCCTGTGGATACTCGAAGTAAGTTACTGAAGGTTACTGGTTGTAGATTCTGACTTCCCTTTTGATCATAGCATCACTGGATAACAGCAATATAGAACACAGCAATTTGAGAGGCTGAGACTGAGCAGGAATCTATATGATACAGAGTGAGCAAGTATGTATAGCAAATAGATAAGGACAGAGGCTGTAGGATACAGCTTGACCAAGGATGTATAAAAAACGGTACGCACCAGAATCCATTGGATATAGCTCATTCATGAATCTATGGAATACAGCATGAGCCTAAATCTGTTCGGTGTGTTGAATCTATATATAGACGTTTGACGTGTCCGACATGGGCTCTAAGAATCAGTTAAGCTTTGATTGTGGACTCAAGTAGATCAATTATTTATTGCAAATTAATACAGTTGGTAAAGCCACCACTCCAACTAAAATGAACTACAAGAACAGATGATCCCATGTTGGATTCTCAGACTGTGCACAGTTTCCCAAACTCAGCTGGTCCTAAATTTTGTTTCAACATCCTGGACTAGAGCAAGAGAAAAGCATTCACAGCTCTCTTGCTTGGATGAGTGTGACCAGTTGAACGTTCTACTCACAGGCCTGCTGCCTCTACACATGGAGAATGGTCACTAGGGAGATGTATTGAAAGAGTCTTTGTGCCCTTGGAACTGCACCCCAGAGAAGGAGTGGAAGGAGGAACACTGGGGCAGGTCAAGGGCCCGTGCACGCACACACACATGTATGCAGATTTGAACGATTCCAAGATACAGAGACATTCACACAAGATTTCAGTGCAGCCACTATGTTTGCACCTTCTATGCCTTATAGAGAGTGTGTACATGGTACAGACTCCACTCACTGGGACTGGTACTGACTGTTTAACATGCAAATAGGATGAGATTAAATCACAAATCCGATATAATATCATGCCAACTGCCCAATGAAGCACCAGTTGTTAAAGATTTTTAAAAATATGGCAACACAAGTTCATTTCATGATAAGAATAATCATGAACACCAAGAGTGATTTAAAGGACGACTTAACTTTAGAGTAACTAGAATAATGGAGACCTGAGAGTGAGTTACAGGCTGGAATCTATTCGAGGGGTTCAGATGGTTTATATATAGAATAATGGATACCCGGGAGTGAGTTACAGGCTGGAATCTAATCGAGGGGTTCAGATGGTTTATATATAGAATAATGGATACCCGGGAGTGAGTTACAGGCTGGTATCTAATCGAGGGGTTCAGATGGTTTCAAGATAGAATAAAGGGGAAGGAGATGACGTAGCGGTATTGTCACTGGACTAGTAAACTAGAGACCCAGGGAAATGCTCTGGGGACCCAGGTTCAAATCCCGCAATGGCAGATGGTGGAATTTAAATTCAAAGCAAATCTGAAATTAAAAGTCTAATGATGACCATGAATCCCTTGTCAATTGTCATAAAAACCCATCTGGTTCACTCATGCCCTTTAGGGAAGGAAATCTGCCATCTTTACCTGGTCTGGCCTACATGTGACTCCAGATCCACAGCAATTTGGTTGACTCTTGAATGCCTAGCAACACACTCAATTGTATCAAACCGCTACAAGGTCTCAAAAAAGGAGTGAAACTGGACGGACCATCTGGCATCGGCCTAGGCACTGGAAACGACAATGGCAAACTCAGCCCTGTTGATCCTGCAAAGTCCTCCTTACTAACATCCTTATTAACCTGCCTGCTGCAGATGCGTCTGTCCATGACAGTATCGGTAGGAGTGACCACCGCACATTGGTGTGGAGATGAAATCCTGCCTTCACATTGAGGATACCCTCCATCATGTCGTGTGGCACTACCACTGTGCTAATTGAGATAGATTTCGAACAGATTTAGCAACTCAAGACTGGCCATCAGCAGAAGCAGAATTGTACTTGAACACAATCGGTAACTGGCATATCCCCCTCTCTACCATTACCATCAACCCTGGTTCAATGAAGAATGCAGGTGAGCAAGCCAGGAGCAGCACCAGGCATAGCTAAAAATAAGGTGTCAGCCTGGTGAAGCTATGACACAGGACTACTTGCCTGCCAAAAAGCCTAAGCAGCAAGTGATAGACAGATCTAAGTGGATCCCACAACGAAGCTCTGCAGTCCTGCCACATCCAGTCATGAATGGTGGTGGACAATTAAACATCTCACTGGAGGAGGAGGCATCACAAATTTCTCCATCCTCAATGATGGAGGAGCCCAGCACGTCAGTGCAATAGATAAGGCATTTGCTACAATCTTCAGCCAGATGTGTTGAGTGGATGATCCATCTCGGCTTCCTCCGGAGGTCCCCAGCATCACTGATGCCAGTCTTCAGCCAATTTGATTCACTCCACATGATATCAAGAAATGGTTGAAGGCACTGGATACTGCAAAAGCTATTGGACAATATTCTGGCACGAGTACTGAAGACTTGTCCTCCAGAACTTACCATCTACAAGATGCACTGCAGGAATTCACCAAAACTCCTTAGACAGCACTTTCCAAATCCTCGACCACTACTATCTAGAAGGGCAAAGGCAGCAGATAGATGGGAACACCACCACCTGGAAGTTCCCCTCCAAGTCACTCACCATCCTGACTTGGAAATATATTGCTATTCCTTCCAAGTCGCTGGGTCTAAAACCAGGAACACCATGGGTGTACCTATACCACATGGACTGCAGCAGTTCAAGAAGGCAGCTCACCACCACCTTCTCCAGGGCAACTAGGGATGGGCAATAAATGCTGGCCCAGCAGCAAAGCCCACATCCCATGAATGAATAAGAAATAAATGGGTACCTGGGAGTGAGTTACAGACTGGAATCTAATTGAGGGGTTCAGATGGTTTATATGTAGAATAATTGATATCCAGAAGTGAGATACAGGCTGGAATCTAATTGGGAGGTTCAGCTGGTTTATATATAGAATAATGGATCCCCGGGAGTGAGTTACAGGCTGGAATCTAATTGAGAGGTTCAGGTGGATTATATATAGAATAATGTATTCCTGGGAGTGAGTTACAGGCTGGAATCTAATCGAGGGGTTCAGATGGTTTATATGTAGAATAATTGATATCCGGAAGTGAGTTACAGGCTGGAATCTAATTGAGAGGTTCAGATGGTTTATATATAGAATAATGGATACCCGGGAGTGAGTTACAGGCTGGAATCTAATCGAGGGGTTCAGGTGGGTTATATATAGAATAATGATACCTCAAAGTGATTTATGGTCCAGAATTTAATAGATAGATTGAGATGAAGATGGACTCTTGTTTAAAATTGTCATCTCGGGATGAAAGTGAGATGATGATTTCTGTAGTGGGACCATGGCCTGGGAGAGGTAGGAAGTAAGTGGTGGAGAGTTGATGTTCAGCTTCTGCAAAGTAGAGGTCAGTTTCCCAAACAACACCAGCAGTCCCCCTCATTAGCACATTTGATAACAGTATTAGTTTTGGACCTGCAGGAACGGAGTGCAGCAAGTTCAGAGGGGGACAGGTTAGAATGAGTGAGGGGAGCAGAGAAATTGAGACGACCAATATCACACCAGCAGTTCTCAATGAAAAGATCAAGAGCGGGTAAGAGGTCAGAGGGAGGGGTCCAGGTAGAGGGAGAACACTAGAGATAGCTGAAAAGGTCCATTGAGCAGGGCGGATTGCTGGCTAAGGAAGTGGACACAGAGGCGAAGGCAACAGAGGAAGAGCTCAACATCATGCTGAGCTCAAAATTCATTAAGATGGAGGTGTCATGGGATAAAGCTGAGTGCTTTGCCAAAGACAGATTGCTCAGCATCAGAGAGAGGAATGTCAGAGGGTTATACGAATACAGCAAGAGGTGAGATTAGAAGAAGGGATGGGGTCAAGGGCCAGTGAAGGTGAGGAGAGATCGGGAGAGGCATTGGTACCCATGAGTTGTTGGAGCTTGTGATCCTTAACATCTGAAAGGAAGAGAAAATGTTTTTTATTAAAACGTTGAATGAGTCGAAGGATTAACTGAAGCTGCGGAGCAGGACAGCTTTGAGGTAGACTGAGTGGCGGCCCATGGCACTGAGTGTGGATGAAAACAGGGGATCGAGGAATGCTGAATGTCTCAGAGGTATCTGGAAACATGAAAAGTGGAATTTCAGTTGGAATCCACATCGAATAAATTGGAGCCCGCGATAGTTGCTGAGGAAGGAAATGTGGCTGTGGAAGCGAGTTATTTTAGGTCAAACATGAGGGGGGAAATGGAAAGTAATGAAGGTGAACAAGATAAAAGAGACAAATGGAAACCCTGTCGGAGAGAACAGCAGAAATTCTTCAAGGTAGGCATTCTTGGTAGAGAAGTGGCAGTGAGTTAGACATGAATCGAAAAGCAGGATACTGTGGACGTTGGAAATCTGAAACAAAAACAGAAAATTCTGGAAGTACTCAACAAGCCAGGAAGCATCTGTGGAGAGAGAATAGAGTTAATGTTTCAGGTCTGTAATTTTTAATCAGAGCTGGAGGTTAATTTTACGTCCCCCACGCTGGGGTATTTGCAGGCAGAGGGGCACGTAAAATAAAACAGACGACTAGCCCACTGCCTACCCACCCACCCAAGCTGTCCCCCATAATACAGTGGGCAGGTAAGGCATCAGCCAGCCTGCCCTCCCTTAGGCCTGTTGAGGCTCTTAATTGGCCACTTTATGCGGTTGGGGAAGGTGGAACGAAGGAAATCAGTCTGCTTTTTCACCAACTCTGGGGAAAAAGGTGGGAAGGGAGGGGGGATACCTCCCCCACAATATGGTACCTCCCCCTCCCCTTTGTAACCCCCTTCCCCCACCTCCTGGCTTCCAGAACCCCACCCACCACCCAACGCTCCCCCTTCCCTAGGGTCCACAACCCTCCACTGACCATAAACTCCAAACTCGCCTTTGAGTCTGGCATCCATGTTCTCTTCGGGACCAAAGGTAGTCCCAGCAGCGACTACTACTGAGTTCTGCTGGAATTACTCAGCTGCTGGCTAATCAGATTGGCCAGCAGCTCCTGAGAGTGGGACTTCTTTCCCCAAGGCACATAGATCCCACAAATACCTTGTTAAGGCCATTCCCCAATGCATTATTGCTGTGGGGCAATATTTATTAAAGCCGGTCGACTTTTGGGGGTGAGCAATACTCCCCAATCTCCACCGCCCCCCCCAACCCATGCCCAAAAAATCCAGCCCCTGGGAAAGTTAGAGATGTAATGGGTTCTGAGCAGAGGGTGGGTGGGTCAAGGACAAAGCAAGGTCTGTGATAGGATGGAAGAGAGATTGAATGACAGAAGTCTTACAGGGCCTCTAAGGGATTGGCCAGGGGCAAGAAAAGAAACAACGGCCAGAATTTTCCAGCCCCACCCCACACCCACGCTCCCCCCAATCCCGGCAGGTTCCCCTGCAGCAGGGCCAGTGAGCCGTTGAAATGTCCGTTCACATTGGCGGGAGTGGAAGATCCTGCCGGTGTGAGGGGCTGGAAAATTCCGGCCAAAGAAACAGAAGTTTTGCATAAAGCAGGCGTGCTGTCGTCTGAAAGCAAAAATAAGAGAAAAACCGAAAGGAAAGTAAGAGATTGCATTCTGATATTGTTGAACTCAGTGTTGAGACCAGAAAGCTGCAAATGGTGCCTAACCGAAAGATTTTGTGCTGTTCCTCAAGTTGTCTTGAGCTTCATTGGAACAGTGCAGCAGGCCAAGGACAGAGATAAAAGTTGGTCAGAAAGCATTTTGGGACATTCTGAAGTTGTGCAAGGTGCTATATAAACGCAAGTTATTTCAGTTCAGTTATACGGATCAGCCATGAATTCATTGAACAGTGGAATAGGCTCGAGGAGCTAAATGGCCTACTCCTGCTCCTTTGTTTCTTTAATTCACACTGCTTTGCAGTTCTGTGGGTGCCAACGTATATACAGAACCTCCTCCAGGCGTCCAATCTTTGGACTGGACAGTGAAGACCAGCAAGCTTCTTGATTACAGAGGGCTTCACGACTAAGCCCAGTCAATCCCCATCGATTCACAAAGGAGTCACTGTGCATTGATCAGAATCCAGCCACTAGCCCAGGGCAATTCTGTTAGCTGTTGCCGAATTAATAAAGGTGTTTAAAATGTTAAAAAGACTCATAGGGTAGATCAAGAGAAACTAAATATTTACTCTGGTGGGAGGATCCAGAAAAAAAATACGGTAAAATTAGAGTGATAGATGTCAGGAGGGAAATCAGGAAGCTTCTTCTACACAAAGGTTACTAGTAATCTGCAACTCTCCCAAAAAAAGCTGCGAATACCAGGGTGACAACTGGAATTTTCAAGTCTGAGGTTATTATTGGGTAAGGAGAGCAGATGATATAGAGTAAAGGCAGGTAGATGGAGATGAGGAGAAGATTGGCCATGCTGTAATTAGACGATGGAGGAGATTTGAGATGCACGGGCTGAGCTTTGCCAATCTCTGTCAATCTCTAACATTGACCTTGAAGACATGCCATATGGAGCTTGTGTCTATGGAGTCATGCAATCATTACGGCACAGAAGGAGGCCATTTTCCCCCTCGAGTCCATGCTGACTCTCTGTAGAGTAATCCAGTCATTCCCATTCCCCTACTCTATTGCTATATCCCTGCAAGCTTATTTCCCTCTTGCGCCCATCCATTTCCCTTTTGAAATCATTAATCGCCTCTGCTTCCACCACTCTTGGAGGCAGCAAGTTCCAGATCATTACCACCCCCTGTGCCAAAAAGTGCTTTGTCACATTCTCTCTGCGGCTCTTGCCCAAAACTTTGAATCTGTGTCACCTAGTCCATGTACCATCAACTAATGGGGATGGCTTTTCTTTGTCTATCAGATCTACCCTCAATCTCCTTTGTTCCAAGGAGAACAGACCCAGCTTTTCCAATTAACCTTGTAACTAAAATCCCTCACCCCTAGCACTATTCTGGGAAATCTGCTCTGCACCCTCTCAAGGATCCTCACTTCCTTGCTAAAGTGTGGTGAACAGAACTGGACACAATACTCTATTTGGGGTCTAACCAGAGCTTTATAAAGGTTGAGCACAACTTCCCTGCTTTTGTACCCCACTTATGAGGCCCAAGATCCCATCTGCTTTGCTAACCACTCTCTCAATACATCCTGCCATTTTCAAGGAGCTGTGTGCATGAACCCTGAGGTTCCTCTGGCCTTGCATACTCCTTAGAACTGTGCCATTAAGTCCATATTGCCTCCCCCTATCCCTTCGGCCAAAATGCATCACCTCACACTCATCTTTCTTAAATTCCATCTGTCACTGTTTGCTGACTGTGCCAGTCAAACGAAGCAGGAATGTTCTGGTCATAAAGTGTAGCGATGGGCATTATGGGCGAGATTCTCTAGTCCCACCCGAAGCCAACGGACCTTTTGCTGGTCCGTCAAATTTTCTGTCCCCCGACAATTCCTGCGGTGGGCAGGGCCAGAAAATCTCAGCCTATGTCTGTGATGATTTTTTCAGTTAGTTTGGCTTCTTTTAGTAAATAATAAACGTTGCCAGGTTTATGAATGCTGTAATGATTAGCAACCAGAGAAAATCATTCCCACGGAGGTAATGGTACCATTTCCATATTTACAAGTTGAGGGTCGGAGAACTAAAACTGTTTTAGAATGTTATGCCAGTCCATTAAGGAGCTTCTGTTAGGCTATAGAAATGGTTACATCCCAAACTTTTATTTAAACCTAAACTAAATCAATCGCACCTGCCATGCGGGATGTACTGCCCTCACAGGTTCCCATCAATTAAGCTTTCATTTTAATTTAAAATTGATTTCTTTTCAAAAATTTAAATCATTTCAGTAATTAAGAATAAGAACGGCAAATAATTTCTGATAGTACTCAAATGGTAATACCAATAAATGCTGATTAGAGAAACACATTGATAAAATAAAATTACTTATCTGATAGCAAAGATATTAACATTAATAGTAATAACACTGGCAACACTTCATTACTGTTAGTAATATTAGACAACAGTAGAATCAGGGACTTCAGTAATATTTAAGACCAGTAATATTGAAGACTAGTAATATTGAAGAGCATTAATATTAGAAGCCAGTAATATCAGCACCATTAACTTTAGAAACCAGTAACAGCAGCAACAGTAAGATTAGAAGCCAGTAATATCAGTGACAGTAATATTAGAAGCCAGTAATATAATATTAGAAGTTAGTAATATCAGTGATAGTAATATTAGAAGCCAGTAATATAATATTAGAGGCCAGTAATATCAGTGACAGTAATGTAAGACACCAAAAATCAATGACTAGTAATATTAAACACCAGTAATATTGAGATACAATGGTAATATTAGAGACTAATGATTTAGAGGCCAGCAATATCAGAGATTAATACAGTCAATTCCCCTTGTTCCCGGGGGTTCCGTTCCCGTGAAATCTCGTGAAGGGTGAAATCATGAATGGTGAACTTGAGCATGTGCAGAGACAGCACATGCACAATGTGTGCTTTCCACATGGGAAAAGTGAGAGTTTAACATTCTGAATTGAGGTTGAGCAAAGTTTTGGGGCTGCGAAACACGATTTGGTGTACACACACATTCACCCAGGTAAACAAATTTGCTGTAGGGCGGGTCGCGAATGACAAGAGTTGACTGTAATATTAGACAGCAGTAATATTAGAGACCTGTAATATTGGAGACCAGTAAAAGAGGCCAGTAATAGTAGAGATCATTAATATTGGAAACCAGTAATATTGGAGACCCATAAAATTAGAGACCTGTAATATTGAAGACTCATTAGAGACCTGTAATATTGGAGACCCATAATATTAGAAACCGATAATATAAGGAGCCAGTAATATAGGCGAGCAGTAATATAAGAGTCCAGTAATATTGGAGTCCAGTAATGTTGGAGACCAAGAGTATTAGAGACCTATATTATTAGAGACTAGTAGTATTAGGACTGCAGTAATACTGGGGCCCAGTAGTATGGGAGGCCAACAATATTAGAGACTGTTAATATTAGAGATTAGTAATATTGTGGGCCAGTAATATTGGAGGTCAGTAATACTAGAGCCTAGTAATATTAGGACTGCATGAATATTAGAGGCCAGTAATATTGGGGACCAATCATTTTGGGGACCAGTAATAATGGGGGCCAAGTAATATTAGAAACCATTAATATTAGGGACTTTAGTAACATTGAAGATCAGTGATATTAAGGGCTTTAGTAATATTGGAGACATAAAGCAATTAGAGGTTTTAGTAGCTCCATGTAAAATCCTCAGTGTCACTAATGTGAACTACATATTGTGCAAATGTGTTACTTTAGTGCGTTTGCTCAAGGTTTGATACTAATTATTGTCATTCAAAAGTTTCCTTAATTTGGACTCCACATTTCAGACTTCATACAGGTATTTTGCATTGGTTTTCACTATAGAGGATGCAAGTAACATCCCAGAAATAGCTGTAAATCAGGAATTGGAAGGGAGGGAGGAACTCAGGAAAATTACAATCAGCAGGGAGGTGGTACTTAGCAAATTGTTGGAGCTGTGGGTTGACAAATCCCCGGGTCCTGATGGACTTCACCCTAGTGTCTTACAAGAAGTGGCCAGTGAATTAGTTGATGCGTTGGTTTTAATTCTCCAAAATTCCCTAGACTCAGGGAAGGTTCCATTAGATTAGAAGACAGCAAATGTAAAAAGATAGAAAGTAGCAAACTACAGGCCAGTTAGCTTAACATTTGTCGTATGGAACATGTTAGGAGCTATTATTGAAGATGTTATGTCAGGGCAATTTAGAAAAATTCAAGGCAATCATATGTGCTGTGGATTAAGGGGAACCGGTGGATATATTGTACTTAGATTTCCGGAAGGCATTCGATAAGGTGCCACATCAAAGGTTATTGTGGAAAATAAAAGTTCATGGCATAGGGGGTAACATACTAGCATGGATAGAAGATTGGCTAGCTACCAGGGAACAGAGAGTAGGCACAAATGGGTCTTTTTCTAGTTGGCAGGATGTGACGATGTTACCCAATTGACTTGGATGAAAGGACCGAAGGTATGGTTGTTAAATTTAATGACAACTGTAATGACTTGACAAGTCAGGTTTCAACAAGAAACAGCTGAACTTTATTACAGAGAGCTTTTCAGATGCTACATGCTCGATCAGCATCTCGTCAGGAAACCCTGTTCCCCAGATTATCCACTCTTAGGGCTCATTGGTCGGAGCCTCCAAGAACATCACGTGACCCCTGATAGACAGCAGGAGAGTCTATACCTTCAGTTACTACATTTCCTTCCCCTTTAGTTTTTTATGGTTTCTATTTACAGAGAACATTTGAATATCCAACAACATCTACATATCTACAACATCAGGTGATTAAAGGTTAAGTCTCTGAGGTGCTTTCCTTATTTGGTTAGAGTAGTGTAGCTCTACCACTTGAGGTTCCCCCACAGGATCGACATTATCAGGAACTGCAGCACGAGATACATTATTGGAAAGCGGCAGTTCTGGGTTAGGCAACTCTACAGAGACATCGGGTATGTCTATTCTGGGTCGATCTGTCACCTCAGAGATTGATGGTTTGATGTTAATCACAGGTGGAATTGTTGGTTGTTGGAAAGTCTCTCTATCACAAATATGGTCCACATGTTTTCGAACGATTCTATATTCCACTTCCATCTGGAAAGATAAGGGACCAGTCTCTGAGACAACAGTTTCAGGAACCCAACAAGGTCCACTTCTGAAATTCTGCACGAATACTGTGGTTCCTACAATGAATGTGCGAGTTTTGCTATGAATATTGTGATTCCGTTTTTGATTAGTCTAATTCCTCTCTACTTTCCCCTCTAAGTTTGGAAACACCAGACTTAACCTTGTACGTCGGCGGCGTTTCATCAATAACCCATACGGTGTTGAACCCGTAGTCAAATGTGGTGTTGTACGATAACAGAAGAAAGCGGGAAAGTCGAATTTCTAGAGTACCTTCGGATAACCTCTTCATTCCTGATTTGAAAGTTTGCACAGCTCTCTCAGCTACACCATTTGATGTTATGGAGTTGTTTTAATATGTCTGATTCCATTTAAATTCATGAATCTCTGAAACTCTGTACTAGTAAAGACTGTACTGTTATCAGAAACGACGATTTCCAGTGGGCCATGTATACTAAAACAATGACACAGCTTCTCGATAGTTGTGCTTGATGTTGGTGATCTGACTTCGTATACATCCATCCATTTAGAATTTGCATCTGTGATCAACAAAAACATGGTACCTAAGAATGGTCTTACATCATCAATATGTAGTCTAACCCAGAGTCGACCAAACCACTCCCACAGATGCAGTGGAGCTAAAACAGGCAACTTCTGTTTTCTTCCTTGTGAAGGATGACAACTCTTGATCACTACAACAAAATTCCATCATGACAACTTAACTCTGTTTTTCGGGCCTGGAATGATCTCATCTTCTTCAGACACAGGTGAATTTGACCACCCTTGCAAAACAAGGTCTCTGACTTCCGACAAAATTGGATTTCTGTTTGTCTAATTTCTAATTTGCTTTGTACACTCAGGTGAAGAATCCAAGAAATTCAGTAATACTTCTTGTGGTACTGGAGCATGTACAATGCTATCTGGTAACGGGAGACGACTGAGTGCGTCCGCATTTGCAATTTGCAAGCCAGGAAGGTACATAAAGGTATACTCATCCGCAGATAATATCAAAGCCCAACATTGTATTCTTGCTGACACTATAGTCGGAATGGCCTTATCCTCACTGAATAAACCATTAATGGTTTGTGGGCTGACACAATGGTGAAATGTCATCCATGTAGGTACTGGTGGAATTTCTTCACTCCAAATATCACCGATAAACCTTCCTTTTCTAGCTGGGAATAACCCTTCCTGACTGTGGAGAGGGTTCTCGAGACGTAGCCAGTGGGCCTTTCTGATCCATTTTTCATTATGTGATGACACAGCTCCTACACCATAAGGAGAAGCATCACATGTGGATACCAAATCTTTCGATGGGTCATAGTGCACCAATAAACATGACAAATGCTACGGTTTCTTTGCTTTCACAAAGGCTTCTTCCTGTTGTGAATTCCATAGCCGGCAGCGATTCTCTTTTAACAACAAGTGCAATGGTGCCAATACAGTTGATAAGTTTGGCAAGAGGCGGCTATAGCAGTTCATCATACCCAGGAAGGGCTTGAGTTTGGTTACATTGGATGGCGAGGATGCATTTTTTATTGCCCAAATTTTCTCTTCTAATGGATGCAAACTTATGGTGTCCATCCTGTGACCCAGATAAGTAATTTCTGGTGCTTAAAATGTACATTTTTTTTTCTTTAATCATACGCCAGCTTCCATGAATCTTCTTAGCACCTCCTCTAGGTGGGCCAAGTGTTTGGCTTCAGTTGACCCTGTGATCAGAACATCATCTAGGCATGCTACCATTCGGAGAAGTCCTTGCAAAAGACTCCATTGTCCTTTGGAAGATTGCACATGCGGACGATACTCCAAAGGGTAGGCAAGTATATTGATAAAGACCCTTGTGTGTGTTAATAGTCATGTATCCTCTAGATGTGCTATCCAGCTCCAATTGTTGCTAAGCATGGCTCATATCCAATTTTGAATAGGATTTGCCTCCATCTAGCTTTGCATATAAGTTGCCTATCCTTGGAATAGGCTACTTATCTAGTTTGGCTGCCTTGTTTACGGTAAACTTATAGTCGTCACAAATGTGTATGGTTTGGTCAGGCTTCACCACTGGAATTATGGGTGTGGCACATTCCAAGAATTGGACGGGTTGGATGATGGCCAACTTCTCTAACCAGCACAGTCCTGCATCCACCTTCTCCTTCAACGCATAAGGCACGGGTCTGCCTTTAAACAAACATGGTGTCGCCTCAGGATCCACATATATTTTTGCTTGCAGGCCTTTTAACTTCCCTAATTTGTCCTGAAATACACTGTCGTATTTCCTTAGTAATTCAGGAACTCCTCTGGTTTCCAGGTGAAATATTTCAGACCAGTCAAACTTGATTTTCTGTAACCAGTCTCAGCCCAGAAGACTAGGTCTTTCTCCAGTCGCTATTATCACTGGAAGCTGGGCTGTCAGTTGCCTATAAGACACTGGTACTGTGGCGATGCCCTTTACCTGTATAGATTCTCCAGTGTATGTCTTCAATTTAGCGTTGGTTACTCCAGATTTGGTGACTGGGTACATTCATTCAAGTATTTAAATGTGTGCTCTCCCACCACTGTGGCTGAGGCTCCTATATCAAACTCCTTTATTAGTGTCTTCCCATTAACTTGGATTGTGACGGTGATAGGTTCGGTTTTACAGCAGTGACGTTGTACAGGGAATAGATGTTAGCATCGGCAGCTTCATGTTCTACTGTATTTTTTAACTCAATCATGTTGGTTCGCTGTTTTACTGGCTGTTTCGATGTCGCCCTGCATTTCCTTACAACATGACCTTTCTTATGGCAGTAACGCATTCTGCCTCCTTGAATCTGCAGGTGTCCGGTCCGTGGTCACCCCCACATCTATAACAAATTAACATTCGAGTCACTGCTGAAGTGTTTCTTCCAGGCCTTTTCATGTTTCTAATAGCGGACATTGCCTCTCGCTTCGATGCTGTGGGTCTGGTTCTTGTGCCATGCCTGGCGATAGGTTCCCATCCCACATGAAGAACAGCACCACGTTGTATGTTTTGTCTCTCACAGCGCTTTCCATGGCGAGGGTCATTTCCAGGGCGCACTTCAAATCGACGTCGGCCTCTGTGAGTAAATGACGCTCAATGGTGTCATCCTGAACTCCACAAACTAATCAGTCCCACAGTGTATCATTTAGTGTGTCCCCGAAGTCACAGTGTTCAGTCAACTGCTTCAGCTTCGCTACATAGGTTGTGAGGGACTCTCCTGGGGCCCTAACTCTGAAATTAAACTTAAGCTGCTGCATTATTGCAGATGGCTTTGGCTGGAACTGCGTTTTCACTAATTCATTAAAGGACTTCGAATTGGGCCCATTCAGGGCTGTCAGGCTGTCTTGCTTCCACATACACTCAAAAGGATTGCGTTCTGCTTTTCCTCTGCGGTAATTTCGTTCTCTACAAAATAAAAACCAAGGCGCCCTCCATACTGGCTCCAGTCTTCTGTAATCACGTCGTAAGGATCAATTCTGCTGAACAGCGGCATGACTGGTGAGCATTCTTTTCTTTTTCTTAAGATTCGATGTACTCACATTAACAAGACAAGGTGCAGCGTCACAGCTATTTTACCCTCGTCATCAAATGTATTGACTTGACGGACCAGACAGGTTTCAACAAGAAACAGATAAATTTTATT
The DNA here is from genome assembly GCF_017639515.1 of Carcharodon carcharias. Classification (NCBI taxonomy): domain Eukaryota; kingdom Metazoa; phylum Chordata; class Chondrichthyes; order Lamniformes; family Lamnidae; genus Carcharodon; species Carcharodon carcharias. Next base: position 25,987,704 of record NC_054486.1, read on the forward strand.
ACAGAGAGCTACTCAGATACTACATGCTCAATCAGGACTCTCGTCAGGAAGCCCCCCCCCCCCCCCGCCCCCCAGATTACCCCGCTTGGGGCTCAATGGTTGGTGTCTCCAAGAACGTCACGTGACCCCTGATAGTCAGCGGGAGCAGCCATACCTTCAGTTACCACAATGACACAAAGATTGGTAGGAAAGTAGGTTGTGAAGAAGACATAAGGAGGCTACAAAGTGACATACATGGGTTAAGTGAGTGGGCAAAGATCTAGCAAATGGAATATAATGTGGGCAAATATGAAATTGTCTATTTTGGCAGGAAGACTAAAAAAGAAGCATATTATCTAAATGGTGAGAGATTGCAGAGCTTGAGATTCGGAGGGATCTGTATGTCCTAGTGCATGAATCATAAAAGGCTAGTTTGCAGGTACTGCAAGTAATTAGGAAAGCTAATAGAATATTATTATTTATTGCGAGGAGAATTGAATACAAAAGTAGGGAGGTTATGCTTCAGTTGCACAGGATATTGGTGAGACCACATCTGGAGTGTTGTGTACAGTATTGATCTCCCTTATTTAAGGAAGGATGTAAATGTGTTAGAAGCAGTTCAGAGAAGGTTTACTAGATTAATACCAGGAATGGGTGGGTTGTCTTATGAGGAAAGGCTGGGCAGGTTAGGCTTGTATCCACTGAAGTTTAAAAAAGTAAGAGGCGACTTGATTGAAACATATAAGATCCTGAGGGGTTTTGACAGGGTGGATGTGAAGAGGATGTTTCCTCTTGTGAGAGAATATAGAACTGGAGGTCACTGTTTAAAAATAAGGGGTTGCCCATTTAAGACAGATAAGGAGAATTTTTTTCTCTCAGAGGGTAGTGAGTCTTTGGAACTCCATTCCTCAAAAGACAGTGGAAGCAGAGTCTTTGAATATTTTTAAGGCAGAGCTAGATAGATTCTTGATAAGTGAGGGGGTGAAAGGTTATTGGGGGTAGGTGGGAGGTTACAATCAGATCAGCCATGATCTTATTGAATGTCGGAGCAGGCTCGAGGGGCAGGATGACCCACTCCTGTTCCTAATTCCTATGTTTGATTTTTTTTCTTCTTTTTCCTCACGTTGAATTTGCTTCTTGAAATGTTGTCAATGCTCTTTTTCTCATTGCTTCCCAGTGAAGCAAATGCAACTGCAGAGGCAGCCCACTCAACCTGTCAGCAACAGGCTTTGCTGGCGGAAGAAGTCACGAAGTGCACCACTTTAGATTTGTTTGGGCCAGGAGGTAGGAGGCCAACTCATGCTATTAGGAGCTTTTTAATTTTGTTTAAGATGAAGCACTCAAACGATGAAACTCCTGCCTGTCAATGCTCTGTACCTGTAATAGTGAGACCGATTGTATTCATCACTAAAATGCTCCTATATTCCTTGTCACAATTTTTGTAATATTGAAACATTGTTGAGCGGTCCCTGTCTTAATTGTTCCATGTCTGTGGTTGTGCAGTTGACTTAGGCTCATTACTAAGATGCTGTCTCGTCATCTCACTATGTGACATACAGTAAATATATATACAGTAAATGGCAGAATCCTTAAGTGCATCGACAGGCAGAGGGATCTGGGTGTACAGGTCCACAGGTCACTGAAAGTGGCAACGCAGGTGGATAAGGTAGTCAGGAAGGCATGTGGCATACTTGCCTTCATTGGCAGGGGTATTGAGTATAAAAGCTGGGAAGTCATGCTGCAGTTGTATAGAACCTTGGTTAGGCCACACTTGGAATATTGCGTGCAATTCTGGTCACCACATTACCAGAAGGATATGGAGGCGTTGGAGAGGGTGCAGAGGAGGTTTACCAGGATGCTGCCTGGTCTGGAGGTTATTAACTACGAGGAGAGGTTGGAGAAACTCGGATTGTTCTCACTAGACTGACGGAGATTGAGGGGCGACTTGATAGAAGTTGACAAAATTATGAGTGGCATGGATAGAGTGGATAGTCAGAAGCTTTTTCCCAGGGTGGAAGAGTCAATTACTAGGGGACATAGATTTAAGGTGAGAGGAGAAAACTATAAAGGAGATGTGCGGGGCAAGTTTTTTTACACAGAGGGTAGAAAGTGTCTGGAATTTGCTGCCAGAGGAGGTCGTGGAAGCAGGTACGATAGTGGTGTTTAAGAGGCAGCTTGACAAGTACATGAATAGGATGGGAATAGAGGGATACGGTCCCCGGAAGTGCAAAATGTTTTAGTTTGACAGGCAATATGATCAGCGCAGGCTTGGAGGGCCGAAGGGCCTGTTCCTGTGCTGTACTTTGTTCTTTGTACGTGAACAACAAGGCTGAATTAACCTCATTGCTGAGCATGTTCCTGTCTGTGTCCCTGTGCATATCTATGTTATTTAGCTGTCCTAGTTTGTTGGTCTGTCAGAAATATAATGTCAAGGCTGAAGTTAGTTTCCCGCATCCTGTCACACTCACTATGAAAATCTGCTGTGCTGGAAGAGCTTGTGTTAGTACAGAACTTTCACAACCTTCCAAAGCACTTCAATGAATGTTGCAGTGATTGCGGTCTGTAACAATATATAATTTCCTTTGACTTTCAACTAAAACTTAACTGGAGGAGAAAGACATTAGCTGTGTAAATCCTGGTCATATGGGGGAGCTTGAGGTGGTTTGAGTAGACCCACGAGAAAAGTATACGTAAGATGTCAGTCACTGTATCAGAAGGTATGAGCACGTCATTCTATGGGATTCTAATTGAGCAAATCCTCTTAACATTTGGTGCTAACATAAAGAAATAACTTGCATTTATACAGCACCTTTCACAACTTCAGGAGGTTCCAAAGTGTTTGACAGCCAATGAAGTTGCTTTGAGTTATTATCACTGTTGCAATAACAACTTATACTTATATGGCATCTGTAATGAAATAAAATGTCCCAAGGGGCTTTGCAGGGCATTATAAAACAAAATATGACACCAAGCCAGATTAGGGGATACTAGATCAGTTGACCAAAAGCTTGATCGAAAGAGGTAGGTTTTAAAGGATGTCTTAAAGGAGGAAAGCGGGATAGAGAGGCAGAGAGAGTTAGGGAGGGTATTCCAGAGCTCTTGGCCGAGGTAACTGAAGGCATGGCCACCAATGGTGGAGCAATTAAAATCAGTCAAAGAGATGTTCAAGAGGCAAGAATTAGATGAGCGCAGGTATTACTCAGGGCTACAGCTGGAAGAGGTTACAGAGATCGGGAGGGGAGAGACCATGGAGGGATTTGAGAAGAGGACGAGAATTTTAAAGTAAAGAGGCTGCTTAACCAAGAACCAATGTAAGTTAACGAGCACGCGGATAATAGATGGATGTCACTTGATATGAGGGAAGACACAGGCAGCAGAGTTTAGGGTGATCTCAGATTTACAGAGGATAGAACATAGGAGACGAGCCAGGAGTGCATTGCGGTCTGCTGTACATTGGAGAGACCAAACATAAACTGGGCGACCGCTTTACAGAACACCTGCGGTCTGTCCGCAAGAAAGACCCAAACCTCCCTGTCACTTGCCATTTTAACACTCCACCCTCCTCTCTTGCCCACATGTCTGTCCTTGGCTTGCTGCATTATTCCAGTGAAGCCCAATGCAAACTGGAGGAACAGCACCTCATCTTCCGACTAGGCACTTTTACAGCATTCCGGTCTGAATATTGAATTCAGCAACTTTAGATCTTGAACCCCCTCCTCCATCCCCATCCCCTTTCCGTTTCTTTCCCCTTCCTTTTGTTTTTTCCAATAATTTATATAGATTTTTCTTTTCCCACCTATTTCCATTATTTTTAAATCTTTTATGCCCTGCTCGTCTTTCCACCCCACCCCCACTAGAGCTGTACCTTGAGTGTCCTGCCATCCATTCTTAATTAGCACATTCGTTTAGATAATATCACCATCTTCAACACCTCTGTGTTCTTTTGTCTGTGACATCTTTTGATTATCTGCTCCTATCACTGCTTGCTTGTCCCAACAACCACACCACCGCCCCCCCGACTTCTCTCTCTCCCCCCACCCCCCACCACCATCACCCCCGCCCCCCCCCACCACCTTAAACCAGCTTATATTTCACCCCCTCCTTAGATTCACTCAGTTCTGTTGAAGGGTCATGAGGGCTCGAAACGTCAACTCTTTTTTTCTCCGCCGATGCTGCCAGACCTGCTGAGTTTTTCCAGGTAATTCTGTTTTTGTTGTGCATTGCAATAGTCAAATTTACAGAGAGTGAAGATGTGAATGAGGGTTTCAGCAGCAGATGAGCTGAGACAGGGGTGAAGTCAGGCTATGTTATGGAGGTGGAAATAGACAATCTTAGCAATGGTGCAAATACGAGGTTGGAAATTCACCTTGGGGTCAAATGTGACTCCAAGGCTGCCAGGGAGAGAGATGGAGTCGGTAGTTATGGAATGGAGTTTGAAGTGAGGATTGAAAACGGTGGTTTCAGTCTTCTCATTATTTGATTGAAGGAAATTTCTGCTCATCCAGTATGCCGGAGAGGTAGTCTGATAATTTAGCAATGGTGTGGTAATCGGGAGAGGTGGTGGTGAGGTAGAGCTGGGTGTTGTCAGTGTATGTGTGAAAACTAATGCTGTGCTTTTGGATGATGTCATTGAAGGTCAGCATGTAGATGAAAAATTGGAGGGGGCCAAGGATAGATCTTTGGAGGATACCAAAGATAATGGTATGGGAGCAGGAAGAGAAGCCATTACAAACGATTATCTGACTACGATTAGATAGATAAGAATGGAACCAGGTGAGAGCAGACCCAATCAGCTGGGTGATAGATAATGTATAGGAAAAGGAGAGGTTTATCATGCACTCAAATCTTCCCATTCATTCTGATTATATAGCATTCCAATGGATCAAGCCATCTCTAATTTGAATACAAGGAAAATTGGAACAGGAGCAAACCATGTGACCCTTGGAGCCTGATCCACCATTCAATAAGATCATGGCTGATCTTCTGCCTCAACTCCACCTTCCTACACTATCCCATTATCCTTTGAGGATTGGGTTTCGCTGTGCTGTAGGATGTTGACCCCAGTCGTGACAACTTTGTTGGCATGGGAGTCATTCACGCAAAATCTAACCAGTGCGGGTGCTTGTTGAAACTGGGACCCAATAGTCAGGCACTGTATCGCCTCACACAACTGTTGGATCCGGTGCCCTTAGGTTTGTTGGGGCTAAAGGATCCAGGCTGCACGCTTATCGGGGTGATCAAGTTGGTAGAGAGACAGAATATCAGGAGATCATTGTTGGAATAAACACATGCTGTTTATTTACAAACTAAACTTAGCAGCTATACTTGTGTGCTCCAACATAAAACTTTGTCTTCACTCATCAGTGACTAACTCAAGACTCTCATAGAGGGGTAGCTCGTGCTACTCTGCTATTGGGTATTAAGATCATGTGACCTTACAATACAATGAATTCCAGGGAACATACTCTAGTCTACTCAATCTCCCTTGAGGTCTTGTAGCGCAATGGGTAATGTCCCTGCCTCTGAACAGGGTGTTCTGGATTCAAGTTCCACCCCAGGACTTGATGTCCAACGAAGGTGAGTATCAACCTGCAAATCCTTCCAACATATGCCAATGTCAGGTGGTAAGAGTGGGAGAGATTCCTGGTCAGCTGTGTGATGGAAAGAAAGTTGGAGCCTCTACCATCACTATCTATAGCTCCAGGTTACAACATGCATATAAAAGTGTATGTTGCCACAGCAACATGGGCTCCCTGAATGAAGTGTAGCATGTTATCGCCACTCCATCTCTCTTTCTAGGACAATGCCCTCATCCCAAACATTCTTTAGTGAACCATCACTCCATAACTTCTAAGGCTAGTCTATCCTTTTTTCAGCAAAGAGACCAAGTTGTATGCAATGCTCTAGTTGTGGTGTCTCCAAGGCCCTATATATTGCATATACTCCAATCCCTTTGTGATCAAAGCAATCTACCATTTGCTTTCCTAATTGCTTGCAGTACATGCATGTTAGCTGTTAGTGATTTCTCTACAAGAACATCCAGATCCCTCTGAATCCCAACATTTCCTAATCTCTCACCATTTGGAAAATATTCTATTTTTCCATCTTTCCTACTAAAGTGGATAACTTCACACTTCCCCACATTTTCTTCCATCTGCCGTGTTCTTGCCCAATCTCTTAACTTGCCTATATCCTTCTTCACACATTCTTTGTGGGCCTCCTCATAGCCTACTTTCCCACCTAACTTTGTATCATCAGCAAACTTTGATACTTTACACCCGGGGCCCTTGACTAGGTCATGGATATAGATCATTAATAGCTGAACCCCAAGCAACTGATCCTTGTGGAACTCCACTAGTTGCAGCCTCCCATCCTGAAAATTTCCCATTTATTCCTACTCTCGGTTTTCTGTCTGTTAACCAGTTCTCAACCCATGTTAATATATTACCCCCAAATTTCTGTAACAACCCCCTGTGTGACACCTTATTGAATGCTTTTTGAAAATCCAAATGCACTACATCTCCTTATCTACCCTGCTAGTTACAACCTCAAAAAGCTCTGAACAGATTTATCAAACATGGGGGCAGCGTTTTTAGCTCGGTGTGCAGGTGTGTGCCCAACCCACTTGAGCATAAAATAGTGCGTGATGATGCCAGGCAAGCGTCCCAACATCATCCTGCGCTCGTGCGATATTTCAGTCGGCATGCTCGCGTGAAAGTTGGAAGTGTGCCCGCCAATAATTAAGAGGGAAATTAAGCCCATTAAAGTTCCAATTGACAGATATTTTGTGGTCCATCCAACCTTGCGGTTGGTGGATGGGCGAACCTGCCAGATGGACTTTACCTTTTTGATGAAACCTCATCCAAGGGTTGGGATGAGGTTTCCGTTATTTATTCAAAAAAATAAAAACGTTTGGACAGAATTTTCACCATCTATATTTTCAGGTGACTGATTCTGATGCATGGACATTTTTTCCTGCATTTTGAAACCTTTATTCATTGCTTTTAAATTCCCCAGCGCCCTGAGGCAGCTCTCTGCCTTCAGGGAGCTTTCATTTCGCACTCCCCAGCGCCCGCGCCTACATCAGCGCCCGCCCTACTCCCACCTTTACCCTGGCAGTGCTGAGCATTTCAGTGTGCCTTTCACACTGGCTAGCCATTAATTGGTCAGCCAGCATGAAATCGCGGTCGGGGGCTGATTGTGGTTGGTGGTCCGTTCCCCGGCTGCTCCTGTGTCCACCAATCGCGCACGCCTGCTGAACTAAAAATCCTGACCATGATTTCCCTTTCATAAATCACTATCAACTCTGGCTAATCATATTATGATGTTCTAAGTGCCCTGTTACCTCATCCCTAATAATATATTCTAACATTTTCCCTACAACTGAGATCAGGCTAATTGACCTATAGTTCACTCTTCTCTCTCTCCCTCTTTTCCTGGATTGCCTGCTTACGTTTGCTACTTTTGAATCCACGAGGACCATTTTAAAATCTAGGGAATTCTGGAAAATCAGCAATAATGCATCCACTTTCTCCATAGCTGTGTCTTTTAAAACCCCAGGATAGAGACCATCTGATCCAGGGGATTTATCAGCTTTTAGTCCCATTAATTTTTCCAGTGCTATTTCTTTACTAATACTAATTTCCACATAAGTTCCTCATTTTCACTACGATTTCTGCAATATTTTCTTGTATTTTCTACCCTGAAGACAAATGCAAGGTATTTGTCTAATGTCTGTCATTTCCTTATTCCCCATTATAATTTCTCCTGTCTCTGCCCCTTAAGAGTTTATGTTTACTTTGATTAATCTCTTCCTTTTACATACCTAAAGAAGCTTTTACAAGCTGTTTTTTGCCTCTTCTTAGTTCATGCTCCTACCCTATTTCTAATTCTAATTCTAATTCATGTGAATTGCTGAACCCTGATAGGCAGACAAACTTGTAGCTCCGTCTTTTCCCTCTGGCTATGCTGCAGTTCCTGTAATCTCTACTCCATCCTAGTGTGTTAGATTCCAGTGGACCAAACCCATTTCCCTTCCCGTTCACTTGCATTATGTAGGATTCCAATGGACCAGATCTGTTCCTAGTCACTTCCATTGTAATGGAACAAATCAACCCCATTCATCCCAAAGTATTGGAACACCCACTCACTCCCACTATATTGGATTTGAATAGACCAAACTGTAGACATTCCCATTCATTCCCAATGCAATAAATCAACCTCTTTTTCATTCATTCCAACATCAGTGGACTAAAACCCATTTGCATTCACTACACTATTCTTGTCTCCAATGGATCAAATTCTCATTCCCTCCTGTTCTATAGAAGTCCCGGAGGCTAAAACCCATTCTATTCATTCCCATTGTACAAATTTAAATAGGCTAAATCTTTACTCACTCACACCTATATTCAATTAAAATTAATTGATAAGACTACTAATCCAGTATTGGATTCCCAGTGTACTTTTACAGCTTGCGATGGCTAAAATAGTTCCATGAAAGAAATGCTTGTCATAGGTGTCTTTTAGACTTTGGTAGAGAATACGTATTTGCATATGAGCATGAGCCAAGCTGTTTAATCTTAACAGACCAAACTCTTACTGCATCCTGTCTAGGAACCAAAGTCTAAAACAAATATTAATCCCCAGTGATAAAAACAAAAAACTGCGGATGCTGGAAATCCAAAACATAAACAGAATTACCTGGAAAAACTCAGCAGGTCTGGCAGCATCGAGGGAGAAGAAAAGAGTTGATGTTTCGAGTCCTCATGAAGGGTCATGAGGACTCGAAATGTCAACTATTTTCTTCTCCGCCGATGCTGCCAGACCTGCTGGGTTTTTCTAGGTAATTCTGTTTTTGTTTTGTTATTAATCCTATTACCCAATGATCAATGCATTAACTAGTGTCAAAATCACTTCTGAAATGTTTGTGATATTTCTGTCAGGTTTGTTTAATATTCTCTGTTTTTTTTTTGCTTTGACTTATTCCCCAAATAAACTGCAATGTTTTTTAAAAATTATGTTTATTCCATGTGAGTTCCTGACTCCTGTTAGCCACTCAAGCTTGTTGCTTTATCTCTGTCTTTCCTGAAGTTTTGCTGTAGTTTCTGTGGTCTCCCAGTGATTCTCTCGCTGTAGGTGATTACGGTTGTATTGCACTTTGTTACCTCTGTACTTCATACAGCCTCAGTTATGTTAAACTTGTATAAAATACTGGTTTGGCCTCAACTGGAGTATTGCATTCAGTTCCGGGCACCACACTTTAGTGAGGATGTGAAGGCTTTAGGGAGGGTGCAGAAAAGATTCATGAGAATGGTTCTAGGAATGAAGAACTTCAGTTACACAGGTAGATTAGAGAAGTAGGGACTGTCCTCCTTAGAGAAGAGAAGTTTGAGAGTAGATTTGATAGAGGTATTCATTATCATGAGGGCCCTCATTGCAAGAGGATTTGAGTACAGAAGCAAGGATGTCTTACTGCAGCTGTACAGGGCCTTGGTGAGTCCACACCTGGAGTATTGTGTGTAGCATTGGTCTCCTTACCTAAGAAAGGATATACTTGCCATAGAGGGAGGGCAGCAAAGGTTCACCAGATTGATTCCTGGGATGGTAGGATTGTCATATGAGGGGAGATTGGCCCGACCAGGCCTGTATTCACTGGAATTTAGAAGGATGAGAGGGGATCTCATTGAAATATATAAAATTCTGACAGGGCTGGACAGACTGGATGCAGGGATGATGTTTCCTCTGGCTGAGGGGTTCTAGAACAAGGAGTCACAGTCTCAGAATATAGGGTGGGCCATTCAGGACTGAGATGAGGAGAAACATCTTCACTCAGAGGGTGGTGAATCTGTGGAATTCTCTACCACAGAAGGCTTTGGAGGTCAAGTCACTGAATACATTTAAGAAGGAAATAGATTTCTAGACACTAAAGGAATTAACGGGTATGGGGAAAGAGTGGGAGTATGGTGTTGAGATAGAGGATCAGCCATGACCATATTGAATGGCAGAGCAGGCTACTCCTGCTCCTATTTTCTATTTTTCTATGGACAGATTAGATATGGAAAAACTGAGAACCAGAGGGCACGGATTTAAAATAATTGGCAAAAGAAGCAATGGCGACATGAGAAAAAATGTTTTTATGCAGTGATTGGTTAGGACCTGGAATGCGCTGCCTGAGAGTGTGGCAGAGGCAGGGTCAACTGAGGCTTTCAAAAGGGAATTGGATCATTATCTGAAAAGGAAATGTTTGCCGGGAGTAGTACTAGGTGAATTGCTCCATCAGTGGGCCAGCATAGATACAACAGGTCGAATGACCATCTTCCATGCTGTCACCGTCCTATGATTCACCCCCAGTCTGGATACTGAATATGTTTTCTTTTCCCACTTCAGGTGTGTGGTCGTGCTCTTTAACCCCAAGAAGAACAAGCAGCACCATATTCTGAATGGATCAAGGTAAGACATTGCCACCCCTCAGGTCGGTGTGAAAGGACCCGATTGCATCCTTACAGCCGATGCCAGTTCACTAAAGGGAAGAAATCATCAATGACTGATCAGCACTTGGGAGTAAATTCTCTGCACTCAGTGGGCAGGCAAGGCCAAAGAGAGCAGAGATCAGAGATAGGACTACAACACTGTAGTGCCATTACCTTGACTCTCACTGTCTTGGACACGTCACCCTGCTGACTGTAGTGAATTTACCCCTTCAACCCCAATGTTTAAAGGGCAGCGAGATGATAAGGTGGGGGGGAGATAGAGAAAGGGGAAAGAGGAACGAGAAAGGGGAAAGTGAAACTTTGTCCAGAACTAGTCCAGGAGATCATATGGACCATGTATTATCTATAAAGCCGCTTCCTTTTTGTATGATGAGGAAAGCAACCTGACTTCAGTCTTTATTTCTTCCAGGAAAACCATCACAGCAGTGGCCTTCTCTCCAGATGGCAAGTACCTGGTCACGGGTGAGGTGAGTTCCTTCACCAAGTCCTTATGCCCAGTTTCTATACCTTGTTCCTTGTGCCCTGAACCAATGTTGGCATGATAGCTGAACGTATGTCTCCCCTTGTCTGATGCAGCAATGTAAGTGCTAGCGTCTTAAGGTAGACTGCCCTGCTGCCAAGTCTAAAACCCAACAGAGAATTGGTACAGTGCAAGACATGAGACCATGGCTCCAGTCCTTATGGCTGCTGATGGTAGATTATGGATAGCCTTAAACCAGAGTAAAAATATAGGCTGACACTTCAGTGCAATACTGAGGGAACAGCGCACAGTAGGAGGAGCCATCTTTCAGATGAAACACTAACTCATCCGCCTTCTCAGTGTAGACATAAAAGAACCCATGACGATATTTTGAAATGTTGCAAGTGAATCAATTGGCTGTAAAGTGCTTTGGGACGTCCTAGTGAAGGGCGCTATATAAATGCAAGTTTTCTTTCTTTATAAGCCTTTGATAAATTGTGGGTGAAATTTTCAGCCCCCCCCACATCCACTAACCCCCTCCCCCCCCACCCCTGCCAGTGGGTTTGAAAGTGGGGGCTTGTAAAATACAGGTGTGGTCTTCCCACCCCTAACTGCCCATCACAACCCCATTTACGGGAAGCGGTGGAGACTCCGCGCCTGCCCTTGGGCCTCTTGAGGCCCTTAAGAGGCCAATTAATGGCCACTAAAGCGCCCTATCCACCCTGCCACCTTTTTCACCTGTGGCAGACCCGTGCCAGTTGGGTAACCCGGCAACTTTTACTGGGCGGTCTAGTGTCAGGCAAAGGTGAGGGTGGATCTTCCTTTAGGGGATGCTGTGCCCATCAGAGGCACTCCCCCAAAATGTCATACCCCCCTCTTTAACCCTCCCTACCTGGCCTCTCAAACCAGTCCCCCCCTCCCACCCTCCTCGCTGTGGCCTGCCAATCAGGCCCTGCTGTTATGTCGGACTTATCTGAAGTCCAGCTCCATTAGTTTCTCTTCTTCAGGGGCCGCCTGTCCCAGCCACCGCACAAACCTGATGCTGCCGGATCGACAAGAGCTGCTGGCTAGCACTCCCAGGTGGGACTTCCTCCCGAGTGAGGGGTTTAACTCCAGCCAACGCAGCCAGCTCCATGGGGTGTTAAATAGCTGCAGGGCAGCCCTGTATTGGCCGGGATGTGTTCCTCACTGTCTATTTGGGTAGTGGGGCAGGAAATACCGCCATTTGAAAAATGCTGCCCTTTGACTCTGCATCCTGGGAAGTTTCAGGATTCTACTACCCCCCCGCACACGCCCCCCCCCCCCCCCTCAAATTTTGTTCCATATTTTGTCCACTTTTGGGCCTTTTACACATGTTGTTTATAGAGGCTTTTGTTCCTCTCAATGTGGAGACCAAATATTACCAAACACACGGCAGAGTTTAAAACTATAAGGAGCTGCATTCTTCACAGCAGTTCCGTCTACATTGTTTGAATTACACCATCATAAAATAGTTGCATTGAAACAATCGGGGGTTTTGGATTTTCCCAAGGCATTTATTTGTTAAAAAGCTGAAGAGAATGTTGAAACATGCAGGGGCCTCGAAAACTCAGAGGAGGCCAGAGTCATGTTTGAAAACAAAGCAAGAGTAATTCTGTGTCACTTGAGGGAAAGTTACACCCACAGTGGGTGTGGGTCAGAGACTGTTGTAGACCTGCAATCCTTGGAAGCATGGCTCCCCAATAGGAACATGGAATTTGGGAATTGCACCTTATACCAGCAGAAGGTGTGTGGGTGTGGGTGTGTTACACCCATTTAAAGACAGGGACTCTTTAGAAAAGAGAAGGCTAAGTGGTGACCTGATAGAGGTCTTTAAGATTGTGAGGAAGGGTTTGATAGGGTAGACATAGGCAAGAAGTTTTCATTTGAAGGTCAGACCAAAACTGGCAGGGCAGAACTGTAAGATGGTCACTAATAAATCCTACAGTGAATTCAGGAGGGATACCTTTGCCCAGGACGTGTTGAGAATTTGGAACTCGCAACCACAAGGAGGGGTGTAGTCATTTGGAATGATGCATTTAAGGGAAAGCTAGATAAATACATGAGGGAGAAAGAAACAGGTTATGTTGATCGAGTTGGATGAAGGAGGCACCCGTGGGCCAGTTAGGCCAAATGGCCAGTTTCTGTGCTGCAAATTTGATCTAATTGGGTGTCATTTTCTGGCCCCAATCCTTACTTCAGAAAATGGTGCCTCGATCACTGCCTTCCCAGGGATAATTAGGGATGGGCAGTAAATGCTGGCCTAGCCAGCGACACTCGCATTCTATGAAGAAATAGAAATTTGATAACGTTGTATTTATTAGTGGCTTTCAGTTTAAATTGAATTCCTCATCGTAAAGGCACAGAATGGAATAAATTGCCATTGATCTGCCTTAAGAGACTTCTAACATCCCTTATAATTTTGAAAATGTTGAAAAGGCCCGCTCTAAAAGTAACCATCTGGCTCCAATTTGAAGAGATGGTAACTGATGATTAGAACATTTCCTGTGAGAATGAGATATTGTTGTGGAAACCAGGGACTTACTGCTCTAAACAATTCTACCATATCTTTATTTTTTTATATATTAAAACGTCGTAATAGCTGTCAGTTTGTGGATACATTTTCAAAACCATTTTAGCACACTCGGAAAAGATTCTTCCCTTGAGAAAGCCATCAGCCATTAAAAATTCTTCAAAGATACATACAAAAGCAAAATACTGCAGAGGCTGGAAATCTGAAATAAAAACCGGCAATGCTGGAAATACTCAGTAGGTCGGGCAGCATGCATGGAGAGAGAAACAGTTAATGTTTCAGATCGATGACCTTTCGTGCAATTCTAACAAAAGGTCTCAGACCAGAAACGTGTTGTGGATGCCCATAGGGGAGGTGAGGTGAGGAGAAATAATTTTAGTCAGTGAGTCATGACCCGGTATGCTCTGCTTGAAAGGGTAGCAGAAACAGATTGAATAGTAACTTTCAAAAGGGATTTGGATCTCTACTTAACAAGGAAATATTTGCAGGATTATGGGGAAAGAACAAGGGAGCGGGACTAATTGAGCAGCTCTTTTCGATGGGCTGAATGGACTCCTGCGCTGTATGATTCTATGATAGATGACATCCATAGGCTCTTCGTCTACTTTTTTTTAGCGACCTCCACAAAAAAAAAGCTAAATTAATCAGGCATTCCTTACTTTTAACAAAGCTATGCTGACGCTCTCTGATGGCCTTATGTGCTCAGTCATTTTATCCTTAATGACAGATAATTCAACAAAGGTGCCATCCACTTAATATAAATTGTCAACAATTTACCTGTTTATTCTCGGCAATTCTCTTGCATTCATTCATGAGGAATATCAGTGATTGTTCGGAAGTTACAAATGGTAGTTCAAACAGGGTTGGCCTCCAAGGTTGATGATGATCAAGAAGTGCTGATTATATTAGGCTTTGAGGTCAGAGATTGTGTTGGATTGAAATTCTCTTGCCGCTAATTCCATCAACCCAACATTGTGGAAGATTAAACAGGTATCCCCATCTGCTAAATGCAGGATAAGTGTGACCCAGCCATTTAGTAAGCTACTAGTCTCCTCCCAAGCATCAACAGAGTGGCTGGGAGGGGGGTGGTGGCATAGTGGTATTGTACCTGGACTGGTAATCCAGAGACCTAGGGTAATGCTCTGGGGACCTGAGCTCAAATCTCACCATGGCAGATGATAGAATTTGAATTCAATGAAAATCTGGAATTAGAAGTCTAATATCTAACTAATGTCCTTTAGGCTCCAATGACAACAATGTGGTTGACTCTTAAATGCCCTCTGAACAAGGATGGGCAATGAATGCTGGCCCAGCATGAACACATGGATGAATTAGAAAAATGAATCAGGTGCCATCAAATTACACCTGAGTTCGACCAGAACTAAGTGGCTTCAGAACACTGACCCCAGAACTGGAATTTATACTGTCCATAGGGGAGCTTTATAGCCAAAAATCCCAGGAATTCTACAATTGTTGTTAGTGTCAGTCTCTTAATATTGGCAGGCCTGTGCCGATTCAGTTGAAAATGTTTGCAGCTCTTAAAATGCTCATTCTGCCCTGTTGGACTTGTTTACTCAGCACATAATCGACATTCCAACACCAGCACTGCTATCAAGCATATCAAGCCTCTGCACATCAGCGAGGACACCAACCCAAAATATAAAATAATTCCTGATGTAGACCCTCCCAACACCAAATCTGTCAATATTGGACAAATCCTCTGTCACATGCAGGAAAGACCATTAAGATATTCTCTTTCTCCTGGCTGTCTTGCTGCACTTCACATAACGATGGAGATCGCCTCACAATTCAGAGTTAGTACTGAAAGCCCTGTGGTTTTCTTCTCATCAGCAATTTTCTTGCTTATCCTTCCCCTTGAGTCCTGCTGGGGTCCAGCTTCACAGGCCTTGGTACCTCTCAGAAGGGATGAACCCAGACTGGGAGAATCAGCAGAGGATTTGATCACAGGAAGATCAGAGCTGAGCCAAACCTGATCAAGCGCAGGCACACTCAGTGCTACCGGCTAACCCAGTGAATCTGAGGACAATTGTAACACAACACTAGCATCTACCCGGCAATGTGGACAATTGCCCAGGTACGTCCTTTACACAAAAAGCAGGACAAATCCAACCTGGCCAATTACTGCCCCATTAGTCTACTCTCGATCATCAGTAAAGTGATGGAAGGTGTCATTGCCATAGGTAAGTGGCTAATTGAGCTTGGACATTCAGGAGGCCATTTTGAGGAGTGGGGCCTGGTTAAGATTTGGCCAAGGGGGCCACAGGCATAATGTGAACACTCCAGAGGGATGTATTGTGCTTCGTGCCGTCATTATACCAAGAGGAAGGTCTGCACAAAAATTCCACCAAACAACGTAAACTTGTGCAGAGTTTTGAAAAGACCTTGTTCCGCTGACTGTGGATGAACCAGGACCTGAGATGCCCATGATTCCATTTTAAGGTATTGGACATTGATCTGGACCAAAGAAAAATAATCCATTAACTGGAATCCAGGAAAAGCCAGTTGGCATCTGATGAGCTATAATGTTTCTCTTTTGGGCTAAAAAGGCAGCTTTTTAAACTGTTCCTGAGCCTGTACAAAACTAGACTTACAACCACTACAAGCAATCAACAAGTGAAACACCAGTTGGTCTGAATGGCATGTCCTGTGCTGTAAATGCTATGTAATATTTATTATTTTATGGGCACAGTCGTTATAAATAATACATTAAAAATTTCCCTAATACGTACTTCAAAAGTGCTTCTTTGGCTGTGAAACACTTTGGGGTGTCCTGAAGTCATGAAAACTGGTTTTAAGGTGTTACCTTTTATTGGCGTCAGTGAGAATCAGAGGGATAACTTTCCACTGGCTGGAGTCATACCTAGCACAAAGGGGATGGTTGTGGTTGTTGGAGGTCAATCATCTCAGCTCCAGGACATGACTGCAAGAGTTCCTCACGGTAATGTCCTAGGCCCACCCATCTTCAGCTGCTTCATCAATGACCTTCTTTCCATCTTAAGGTCAGAAGTGGGGATATTCATTGATGATTGCACAATGTTCAGCACCATTCGCGACTCCTCAGATATGAAGCAGTCCATGTCCAAATGCAGCAAGACCTGGACAATATTCAGACTTGGGCTGACAAGTGGCAAGTAACATTCACACCACACAAGTGTCAGGCAATGACCATCTCCAACAAATGAGATTTTAACCATCACCTCTTGACATTCAATGGCATTACCATTGCCACAAACCCCACCATCAACATCCTGAGGGTTGTCATTGACCAGAAACTGAACTGGACTAGCCATATAAATACTATGGCTACAAGAGCAGGTCAGAGGCTAGGAATCCTGCAACAAGTAACTAACCTCCTGACTCCCCAAAGCCTGTCCACATCTACAAGGCACAAATCAGGAGAGTGATGGAATACTCTCCATTTTCCTGGATGAGTGTAGCTCCAACACTCAAGAAGCTTGACACCATCCAGGACAAAGCAGCCCGCTTGATTGGCACCACATTCACAAACATTCACTCCCTCCATCACTGACGAACAGTAGCAGCAGTGTGTACCATCTACAAGATGCACTGCAGCAACTCACCAAGGCTCCTTCGGCAGCACCTTCCAACCCCAAGACTACTACCATCTAGAAGAATGAGGGCAGTAGGCACATGGGATCACCACCACCTACAAGTTCCCCTCCAAGCCACTCACCATCCTGACTTGGAAATATATCACCGTTCCTTCACTGTCGCTGGGTCAAAATACTGGAGCTCCCTCCCTAACAGCATTATGGGTGTACCTGCACTACAGGGACTGCAGCAGTTCAAGAAGGCATCTCACCACCACCTTCTCAAGAGCAGTTAGGATGGGAAATAAATGCTGGCCTAGCCAGCAATGCCCAAATCCCATGAATGAATTAAAAAAAACTTGCCCTAGCGATTAAACAACAGCTTGTTATCTCACTCACATGACTCACTCACACAAAAACTAGATACAGTTAAAGGTAAAACAGTAATTATAAAAATGGAATTTCAACTCATTCTGTATTTTTTTGCGGGCCCAATGTTTCCTAGCTGAGTTCATGTTTTGCCTGCAAGCGAAGATCTTGAAAAGCAGTGATTTCTCCATGGGTGCGAAGGCTTTTATACAGGTTTGATGAACTTGGTGGGGCAAGGTATTGCAGGTATATACTTAGGCTGCTTAGCTGACTACAGCAGTGGATGGCTCTTTGCGGGACTCTGTCTCTCTGAGAGAAGTCAGTTTTGAAGTCTCGGAAGATGTTTTTCTCCAAAGTCAGTTTGAACTTCCATTAATATGTATTAGCAGGGAAAAAAGATGGCCACCATATCACATGAGCTCATATTAGTGTGGTGTTATGATCCAAATAAGGTATTGTGGTTATCCCGATAAGCAGTTGGATTCTTCTCCCGCCTGTGGTTCAGTAGCCTTTTCTGTTTGAAAAGGCGTATTTGCATTTCCTTTTAGGAACAAAGGAGCAGTAGGCCATTCAGCCCATCCGGCCTGCTCTGCCATTCAATTAGATCAAAGCTGAACATCTACCTTCGTGCTCCTTTCCTGTGCTATCCCCATATCCCTTGATTCCATTTGTATCCAAAAATCTATCAATTCCTGTCTTGAACATGCTCAATGATTGAGCTTCCACTGCCCTCTGGGTAGAGAATTCCAAAGATTCACTACTCTTTGAGTGAAAAAGTCATAAATGGCCTGTCCCTTATTCTGAGACTGTGTCCCCAGGCCAGAAATTTCCCCCCGTTGGGGGGTGTTGTACGGGGGCCGGCAGGGGCGGGTGCAAACTCGATCGGCGCCCCCAATCAGGTTGGAGCTGCCATTTTACGTGGGCTGGCCTGGAAGCATTAAGTGCTTCCTGTGCGGGCAGGGGGGCGGATTCCCTGAGTGGTTCCCTGCTCCCTTTCACGCACGCACGCGAAATAGCTCAGAGATCTCCCTGAGGCACGGAGGTACCTCAGGGAGATTGGTTTCAGTGTTAAACTTTTAAATAAAGGATTTTTAAACTTTTAAAACATATCCCCTCATGTGACACTATCACATGAGCTGGGACATGTCAAAGAATAAATGTATAAATTTTTATTAGATTTTAAAACAGTTCATGAAACCTCATTCCGCCCGTGGATGAGGTTTCGTGAAAAATGCGAAGGTTGCCTGGGCTCTTTGCCTGCCTACCAACCTTAAGGTTGACGGGCAGCTCATTAAATTGAGCTAATTAGGTTTTAAGTGGCCTTAATAGGCCTTTGACAGTTCGGCGGGCGCGCAGCCGACTCAGTTGCACGCCCACCGAACTGAAAATCTAAATGACTCACGGTGATGTCGGGACACCTGCCAGACATCACCGCGCGCCATTTTACGTGTCGGTGAGCAGGCCCCTCCCCCCACTCGCTGACAGGAAAATGCTGCCCCTGGTTTTAGACTCACCAGCCAGGGGAAACATCCTTCCTATATCTACCCTGTCACACCCTGTAAGATTGTTTTAAGTTTCAGTTTGATTACCACTCATTCTGCAGAAAAACATCTTTACTCCTGTAATCAAATCCCCTTGTGATGAAGGCCAACATATTATTTGCCTTCCTGATTGTTTGCTGCACTTCTTGCTAGCTTTTAGAGACTCATGAACAAGGACACCCAGGTCCCCTTGGACATCAACACTTCCTAATCTCTCACCAGTTATGAAATACACTGTCTTTCTGTCTTTTCTACCAAGTGGATAGCTTCACACTTATTCACATTATATTCCATCTGCCATGTTCTTGCCCATTCACTTAGCCTGTCCAAGTCCCCATGAAGCCTCCTTACATCCTCCTCACAACTCACTTTCCCACCTAGTTTTGTGTCATCAGCAAATTTGGAGATATTACATTTGGTCCCCACATCCAAATCATTTATATGTGTAGTGCTATGGTCCCAGCACTGAATCTTGCGGTACCCTACTAGTAACAGCCTGCCAACCTGAGAATGGCCCGTTTATTCCTACTCTTTGTTTTCTGTCTGTTAACCAATTCTCTATCCAACCCAGTGAATTACCCCCAAACCCATTTTGTTTACTAACCTCTTGCGTGGGACCTTATCAAAAGCTTTCTGAAAATCCAAATATGCCACATCCACTGGTTCTCCTTTATCTATGCTACAGGTAACATCCTCAAAAATCTCCAACAGGTTTGTCAAACAATTTTAACAATGACAGTGTCGAGGAGTTTTGCTTATCTCCTGGTTTGACAAACATTAAGTCAATATCAGAAAGAGCTGGTAAAAACAAAAAACTGCGGATGCTGGAAATCCAAAACAAAAACAGAATTACCTGGAAAAACTCAGCAGGTCTGGCAGCATCGGCGGAGAAGAAAAGAGTTGACGTTTCAAGTCCTCATGACCCTTCGACAGAACTAGGTGAATCCCAGGAAGGGTTGAAATATAAGCTGGTTTAAGGTGGTGATGGGGGCGGGGGGAGAGAAGGAGAGGAGTGGAGGGGGGTGGTGTGGTTGTAGGCAAAAGCAGTGATAGAAGCAGATCATCAAAAGATGTCACAGACGGCAGAACAAAAGAACACATAGGTGTCGAAGTTGGTGATATTATCTAAACGAATGTGCTAATTAAGAATGGATGGTAGGACACTCAAGGTACAGCTCTAGTGGGGGTGGGGGGAGCATAAAAGATTTAAAAATATTTAAAAATAATGCAAATAGGAGGGAAAAAGAAAAATCTATATAACTTATTGGAAAAAAACAAAAGGAAGGGGGAAGAAACAGAAGGGGGGTGGGGATGGAGGAGGGAGGTCAAGACCTAAAGTTGTTGAATTCAACAACTTTAGGTCTTGACCTCCCTCCTCCATCCCCACCCCCCTTCTGTTTCTTCCCCCTTCCTTTTGTTTTTTTCCAATAAGTTATATAGATTTTTCTTTTTCCCTCCTATTTGCATTATTTTTAAATATTTTTAAATCTTTTATGCTCCCCCCACCCCCACTAGAGCTGTACCTTGAGTGTCCTACCATCCATTCTTAATTAGCACATTCGTTTAGATAATATCACCAACTTCGACACCTATGTGTTCTTTTGTTCTGCCATCTGTGACATCTTTTGATGATCTGCTTCTATCACTGCTTTTGCCTACAACCACACCACCCTCCTCCACTCCTCTCCTTCTCTCCCCCCGCCCCCCATCACCACCTTAAACCAGCTTATATTTCAACCCTTCCTGGGATTCACCTAGTTCTGTCGAAGGGTCATGAGGACTCGAAACGTCAACTCTTTTCTTCTCCGCCGATGCCGCCAGACCTGCTGAGTTTTTCCAGGTAATTCTGTTTTTGTTTCAGAAAGAGCTGGGTCCTCTTTGTTCTTGCTGCAGACAGGATAATGTTTTGTATTCCACCAAAGCACCTGGTGATCTTTGGAAGCCAACTACAATTTCAGTCTTGTAAAGTTTAGCTTTTGAAAATATAGGGCCGCAACTTCTGAGGAGTGGCAATCGCAGTCGGATTGCCGCTCTGCTTCCTTATTCCTACATTAGTTTGGAGCTGCACCTTCCTCGTCAGACCTCCTGACTTGGACTGGGTGAGAAAAATGCAGGTGCACCGGGTTCCCGAGGGCAGCAGAGCTGGAGGAATGGAAGCCACTCCCCCTTTTTTACAGCACTAGCTGCCGTAAAGCAGGTAAGTTTAAAGGTCCAGCCACTCTGAGAAGCCGGGTAAGCGTGTAAGGTAAGTGGGTAAAATGGGTTGGGGGGGTGGGTGGGTGGAGGGGTAGGATGGGTCAGGGGGTTCAGGTAGTCTATGGTGGGAGGGGGAGGTGGGGATAGGTGGTCAAAGGGGGATTTGGAGGCTAGAGAGGGGGTAGGGGCTATTCAGGGCATTGGGACGATAGTTGGGGGCCAGGTGGATAATTGGGGGGGTTAGTCAGGGGGTTGGGATTGTATTCGGTGTGGTGGGGGAGGGAGGGCAGTTGGATGGTTGGGAGATCAGATGGGGGTTGGCCGGTAGGATAGCTGTGGGGAGGGGTGTGCTAGGCGGGAAGTCAAGTGGAGGGTATTCGGGGATTGGGACAGTAGTCAGGCTGGTGCGGGGAGGTAGTCAGGGGTTTGGGAGAGTAGTCGGGCGGGGGTCCCATGGGGAGCTGGGAGATTCAGCACTATAGTTACCCAGGAGTTAGAAGTGGTTTTAATCCTTTTAACTTTTCCTGGGTAACTATTCTGATAAAACAATCAAAATCATCCGAAGTCTGCGGTTTAAATCAGAGACTCGGATGATTCCCAGTGCAGGATAATTACCCATTAGAAGGTTGCACTTTTTGGGCAATTCCTGTGCAGTCCTTGCTTGGGGACTTCTTGGGGGGGGGGGGGGGGGTTCCCCAGCGCATCTTTTCTTACTTCCCGGGCACGACCCTCCGGAGATTGGAAGTTATGGACCATTGTTTTTTGAAAGAGTCACAATATTGTCATTCCAGTACAGCCTTGACACTAGTATAGATAGCTCTTTCTTCTATCTAGTATTCAGCTCCTATTTCTGCCTCTTGATTTTTGGCAGGATTAGCTGCATTGGCCTTCATGAAAGGCCAGCTATCAGGGAACGCCGAGCTCCCTTTGATTGGACGGGGTTGCTAGACACAAAGCCCAGAAGAGTGTGGATTTGAGGCTGGGGCGAATGCAAACCAGGTTGGCTGGGGAGGGAATGGGGCTGGTGGGGGCAGGGGCTTTGGTAAGCAAAACAAAACATCAAAGCCGAGCCCCAATCCCATTTGTGTGCAAAGGTTGACTGTGACGAGATAACGTAGCACAAAAGGTTCCATAGGTTTTTGCAGGTCTTTTTCTTTTCAATGCACCTGTCAACCGTAGCCTGAAGAGAACAGGACAATGTTGATGTTTTAACCACTGAAGCAGCACCATGGCACGATGCCATCGGGTCAGGTTCAGGTCCTTTTCTCCCCACCCTTGACCCTGGCGGCTAAGATTCCAAGCATTTTTCCATTTTTATCGTGGGTTTCTGAGTGCAGACCTCGCACTGTGTGTATGCAGGAGGGGTCCATTCAGCTCTTCAAGCCCCATCCTGTCATTTAATTTAATCCATCTTTGATATATCCCTTAGTGAGCGAAACTCTGTTATTTGGAAGTTAACCTAACGCCCTGGTTAGTATCTGAAGCATTGCCTTCATACTGGGCACTGCACCTCAGGAAGGATGTATTGGCCTTGGAGAGGGTGCAGAGTAAATTCACCAGAAGGATACCAGAGCTAAAAGGGTTAAATTATGAGGACTGATTGCATATACTAGGCTTGTACTCCATTGAGTACAGAAGGTTAATGGGTGATTTATTTGAAGTACTTACGATGATTAAAGGAATTCATAGGGCAGGTACTTAGGGAGCCCGGAACAAGGAGTTATAACCTTAAAATTAGTGGAGGTTGGGTCATTGGCTATTTTCCAAGCTGAGTTAGACAGATTTTTGATTAACAAGGGAGTTAGGGGAAATAGGGGGCGGGCAGGAAAGAGGAGTTAAGGCCACATCAGATCAGCCATGATTGTATTGATCCTTGGGGCAGGCTTGAGGGGCCGAATTGCTGTTAGGCTGTTTAAAGGTACATATGAGCATAAGAAATAGGAGCAGGAGTAGGCCATTCGGCCTCTTGAGCCTGCTCCACCAGTCAATAAGATCATGGCTGCCTGTCCCCCATAACTCCTGGCTCCCTTGTCTAACTCAGCCTTGAATATATTCAGTGACCCAATCTCCACTGCTCACTGGGGGAGAGAATTCCAAACACTAATGACTCTCTGTGAGAAGAAATGTTTGTAAGAGAGTAGAAATCCGGAACTCTCTCGTGCTAAGAAGCTGTTGAGGCTGGAGGTCAATTTAAAATTTCCAAACTGAGATTGATAGGTTTGAGTTCTGTAATAAAACATAATATAACTACAGATAACTGTTGAGTGATATTTCTAAATGCAAAACCTAATTAGTTAAATGAAACACAGTAAAGATGGCCGGGCAGGCGTTGTGTTGCAGGTGTAGTGTGTGGGAGCTGGTGAACACCAGTGTGAACCATGGCAGTAAGTGCCTGCGGCTCGAGGAACTTTGTCCCAGAGTTGATGAGCTGGAGTCTGGTTTTGGATGCTGTGATGCATCAGGGAGGGTAATGTTATCTGGACACTTCGTTCCAGGAGGCAGTCAGACCCCATGGGCTAGTTACTTATGATTTGGTGCATGGTCAGGGACAGGAGGGTGTGACTACTCTTGAAGCAGATATGAGGTTTTAAAAGGGAGCACTGGAGGAGCCTCAGCCCCTACAATTCTCCAACAGGTTTGATGTCCTTGTAGCCTATGTGGACAAGAGCAGGGACTGCAGGGTAGTTGAACAAACTGACCAAGGCACAATGGCTGGAGAGCAACTTGGAGTGGGAGGGGAAGGATCCAGCTGTGTGGCCCATGTGAGTGCCAACAGCATAGATAGGACTAAGGAAGAGGTTCTGATGAGGGCGCATGAGCAGCTTGGGACTAAAAAAGCAGGGTCACAGTAATCTCTGGATCACTACCTGAGACGTGAGCAAATCGGTATAGGATAAGTAAGGTTAGAGTCGATTGCATGGCTAATTTGGATTGGTGTGGGAGAAATGGGTCCATGGAGCTTTCACCCAGTACTGGGGCAAGAGGCTGGACCATTGGGACAACCTTCACCTGAGCGGGAGGGTCGGAGAGCTGGAGGGTCAGGAGTGGGAGGTAAGTGGAAAGAATTAGCACATTTCTTTAATATTTTAAAATTTATTTTATTTTAAAAGTTATTTCATTAGAAATATGAAAATTTAGGAATGTATGTTATTTAAAACTTACAGAATAAAGCATTTTACTGTTTTGTTTTCTGATCAGAAGGGTCCTACAGAACCTAACTACAGCTTTTACATCGGTTGTAATGTTCAACCTCCCCTCTAAACTCCTGGCAACTGGTAACCATTGTCATTTTCTGGGGTCTTGCTGCAAATAAGATGGTTGCTCAGCTTGCTGCCTCCTCCTCCTTGGGGTACCACGCCCTAAGAGGGCCTTGGCGATCATGGACATCATTGGTTTGGTCCACGACTATGCTTGGCAAAGTACTGCAGTCGTTTGCCTTTGCCTTCTGCAGTATGGCTGACCAGGAAACTCTCCTGCTCTTACCGCCTGCCATTGGGCACATTGGAAGGATATGTAGACTAGTAAATCCACCAGTTTGACCAAGTTAGGAATGCACCTTCCATGGTCATCTTGGTCCCCTGAAGTGGGACTTGAACCCAGAGCTTCTGGCCCAGAGGTAGGGGTGCACCACAAGAGTTCCCTCAGCTTGCCTACATAACTAACTGTACATGAATGTGCTGTATTTATATGAAGCTTGTTGAGAAGCTTCTGACACTTGTGATAAGATGCTGCTCAAAACAAGTTTTTGTCTTGATTTCCAGCAGTGCTGGCTGGCCTACATATGCTGGTGTGCAGAGTGTGGTAGCAGTTCAGCAAGAATCATTATTCTTCTCTACCAAATGCACTGCCATTTGAAAGCGACTGTACTTTCAGTTTTCATACGGTGTGAAAGAAAGGGGCAGCCGATTTCTTTTGAAGTTTCTTTGTTCCAGCAAACTCCTGAGCTTGCTTATAGTTGTACAACACGTTTTGCAGATGTCAACGCTCTGCCTCTATTTACAGAATTAGTACCTCAATTCCTGAGAGACCAGGGCCGGAATCTTCTTGTAGCGTCGTGTGTCTTGATCGTGAGGCCACAAGTGCACGGCACTTCCGCTTGTAGGCAGGATGGCTGGACATGTGCAATCATGCGGCTGCCAGCCAATTATATATTCATGGACGAGATACCTGGCCAATCATGCGATGGGGACAGGCAGGAGTTCAACACCCCCGCCATTACCTCACGGGGTTGAAGCTCCAACTGAGGGGTTGGGGTGGTCTGGGAGCAGGATGGTC
Organism: Carcharodon carcharias; assembly: GCF_017639515.1. NCBI lineage: Eukaryota > Metazoa > Chordata > Chondrichthyes > Lamniformes > Lamnidae > Carcharodon > Carcharodon carcharias. Next base: position 26,013,137 of record NC_054486.1, read on the forward strand.
AGCGAGTGGCAGGGTCGTTGAGCGGGAGGGTCGGAAAAGAAGAGGGTCAGAGAGTGGGAGCGTTGTACAGTGGGAGGGTCAGGGAGTGGGAGGGTTAGGGAACAGGAGGGTTGGCGAGCGGGAAGATTGGCGAGTGGGAGGGTCATGGCAGGGTCAAGAGGGAGGGTCAGGGAGCGGGGAGGTTGGGAGTGGGAGGGTCATGGCAGGGTCAAGAGGGAGGGTCAGGGAGCGGGGAGGTTGGGAGTGGGAGGTAAGTGGAAAGAATTAGCACATTTCTTTAATATTTTAAAATTTAGTTTATTTTAAAAGTTATTCCATAAGAAATATGGAAATTTAGGAATGTACACTATTTAAAACTTACAGAGTAAAGCGTTTTACTTCTTTGTTTTCTGATGGGAAAAGTCCTACAGAACCTAACTATAGCTTTTACATTGGTTATAATAGGAAAACCTGAATTGCTTACCATTGTTTCATTTAAAGCTGTACTTTTCAATAATGCAAATACAATGTTAAGTAATAACTTGTATTCAAGATAAAGCTTGTTAGATTTTTGGATACTTATCAAATTAACGGACCTGGGGATAGTGTGGAAGGGTGGAATTGATGGAAAAGATCAGCTACGATCATATTGAATGGTGGAACATGCTCAAAGGCCGAATGGCCTACTCCTGCTCCTATTTCTTATGTAACTCTGCACTGCAGTTTTTAACAAGAGCTGAATAAATAAGTGCAGTGTTCTGTGGTATGAAGTGCTGACCTAATTTAACAAAAACGCCTGCTCAGTAAGTGTTGTGCATTTCAAAGGAAGATGCAGTGAGGAGTTATTTATGAAGCCTGACAAGTCTCAGGGTCTCTCCTCCTGTTTATCCATCTGTGTGTGTGTCTGTCCCTCCTGTCACTTTTTCTCTCTGCTTATATTTCTTTCTCAGTCTCTGCCTTTTGCTTCATGCGTGTGTGTTCCACAGTTTCTATCTATGTCTCACATATGAACATTAACTCCCACTTCTCTCACACTTACTAACAGACAAGTCTTCTTTCTCACATGCAAACCCTTTCTCACGCAAATCCTCTCTCTTTATGGACTCACATGTGTACATCAGGGTTGCCAACATTCCAGGATTGACCTGGGGCAGAATTTTGCCCTTGGTGTGCGGGATCAGCAAGGGCGTTCAGGAAGCCGACTGCCGCCCACGATTGATAGCGCACCGTGATTTCACACCGGCGGGCCAGTTAAGGCCCACCCAGCATAATGCGCGAGCAGCAGCGCCGAAAGCTGCCTGGGCAGGGGGGAGGAGGGCGAGCAGGCCTAGTGCAAACTTCGCGCATGCGCACGAGAGAGTGCTGAATAATCTCCCTGTGGCACGGAGCTGCCTCAGGGAGATGAAGAAGATATTGAAAACATTTTTTAAAACAACAGAAAAATGTAATGAAACATGTCCCTTCATGTGACTCTGTCACATGAGGAGGGACATGTTTTTAATTAAAGAATAAAGTTTTTGTTTTATTTGTATTTGCTTTTGGAAACCTCATCCCACCCGTGGATGAGTTTTCCAAAAGAATGCAGGCCTTTTTGCTTGCCCGCCACCCGTTAGATTGAACGGGCAGAGAAAAAATTAGCGTCATTTAACACTCAGGTGGGTTGGGCGCGCGCCCGCCCACCGAGCTTAATATTCTGCCCTTGGCGTTTCTAACATTGGTGGGTTGGCATGGGAAGGATGGAATGACATGGGATGGCATGGGAGGAGTGGGAGGGAGGGGATGTCATGGAAATTTTGGCTGAGATGCTGGAATTGGTTAAGTATATTAATTTGACTGCACATATTTTGTGGGTCTCTGCTTGTTAAAGAGCAATCTCCTGAACAGTGCTCTGAGTAACCTAGCAACCCTGGCACGAGCAGACACTCCCTTGTACCCTCATACAAATCCTTTCACTCATATCAGTGCTTTTCCACTCTCTTACACACATGCATATGCTCAAATTATTTTCCTCTCTCTCACACACACACACACAGACTTTAGTTCTAATCTGACCTGCCCAAAGAGACATTGGCATGATTGAATTGCCCACCCACTTTACACCCACTGTCTGGTTTTACCCCACCACTACTCCCCTCAACCCCTTCACTTTCTCTAATCACTTCACTGCTTATCCAACATCCAGTACTGGATGAGCAGAAATTCCCTCTGATCACATATTGGGAAGACCAAAGCCACTATCTTCAGACCCTGCCACAAACTCCACTCCCTCGGCACTGGCTCAGTCCCTCTCCCTGACAACTGTCGGACTGAACCAGCCTGTTTGCACCTCGGTGTCATATTTGACCAGCCACATATCTGTGCATCGTGAACTCTGTCTATTTTTACCTTTACAACGTTGCACAACTCCGAGCTCTGCCTCAGCTCTTTTGCTGTCAAATGCTATCTTTGCATTTGATACCTCCAGAATTAACTATTCTAAGGCACTCCTGGTCCAGCTTCCCACATTCTACCATCCATTATCTTTGAGGTTATCCAAAACTCTGCTAGCTATGTCCTAACTGGCACCAAATCCCATTATACTGACGCGCTCACTGACCTGCATTGGCTCCTGGTTAAGCGATGCCTCGATTTTAAAATTTGCATCCTTGTTTTCAAATCCCCCTGTGGCTCCATCCCTCCCTTTCTCTGTAATCTCATTCAGCCCCACAACCCTGAGAAATAGCTGTGCTCGCCCAATTCTGGCCTCTTGTGCGTCCCCAATTTTAATTGCTGCAATCTTAGTGGCCATGCCTTTGGATTCCAAGGCCCTAAACTCTGGAATTCCCTCTCCGTCCCTCTACTTTGCTTCTCTCCTTTATGACACTCCTTACAACCTATCTCTTTGACCAGGCTTTGGGTTATCTGTCCTGTGTGGCTTGGTGTCAAATTTTGTTTCATACTGCTCCTGTGAAACACCTTGGGATTTTTGAATTCAGTACTTTGGCTCCGTGCTTGGCACCAGTCTCAGTCAGATTAGCTAATAGTTTTACCCACTCTATTAATTTAGGCTGCAAAATAATGTCTGTGAGCGAAGCTGGTACTGAACCTTTTATGTACGGTAACAAAATGTCATGCTAAATTTTGGATGAAAAAGCTACATTTTTGTCACACCTGGCTTCCCTACATTGTTATGAGTTAATGGGATATAAATACATCTTGGGTAGTTACTAATTGGCTGCCCAATTTTTGTTCCTATGTTTTAAAAGCATAAATCTGTTCTACAAGCTGTCCTTTGTTGTTCTGAAAATGTTCCCAGTTGATTGCAAGGGCAGCATTAATATTTTCAACGTACATTGCCCAACCATTTATGCATATCCTCGAATTTCCTCATCAACATCCTGGGAGTTAGCACGACCAGAAACTTAACTGGACCAGCCATGGTAAACACTGTGGCTACAAGAGCCAGTCAGAGGCTGGGAATTCTGGAGCAAGTAACTTACCTCCTGACTCCCCAAAGCCTGTCCGCACAAGTCAGGAGTGTGATAGATTACTCTCCACTTGCCTGGATGAGTGAAGCTCCAACAACACTTAAGAAGCTTGACACCATCCAAGACAGAGCAGCCCACTTGATTGGCACCCCCATCCAACATCTTAAACATTCACTCCCTCCATCTACACGATGCACTGCAGCAACTCACCAAGGCTCCTTCGACAGCACCTTCCAAACCCGCAACCTCCAACACCTAGAAGGACAAGGGCAGCAGGTATATGGGAACACCACCACCTGCAAATCCATCCAAGCCACACATCATCCTGACTTGGAAATTTTTTACCATTCCTTCACTGTCACTGGGTCAAAATCCTGGATCTCCCTTCCTAACAGTACTGTAGGTGTATTTACACCATATGGAATCTAGCAGTTCAAGAACGTGGCTTACCACCACCTACTGAAGGGAAATTAGGGATGAGCAATAAATACTGACTTTGCCAGCGATGCTCACATCCCAAGAACAAATTAAAAAAGCCTTCCTTCCATTACCAAATAAAGCAAGTAGATCAGAGACAGTTATTATTGCTCCGTCTTTGTGTTTGAAGCAGACCTTCCATATGTACCTTTGAAAACCCCTGTATTCTACCTATGTTTTCTGCATCTAAGTGAGCTACTACCACTGATCCTTCTCCTGTGACCTTTTAACTTACCTCAGTGTACACTGATATAGCTCCAGGTAGGCAGCTCACCATCCAATAGGTAAGGTCCTTGCGACACATCCTTTTGCACCCTCATCCTACTTACCTTTCCTTCTACGTTATTGGGCATTGCCGATATCTGCTCATTATTAGAATCTTCTGTGTAGTTACAAAGGATTTCTTACTTTTCCCACTACCTTAATACACCCATTGTTATCATTTCTTTTGGTCTTTCTCTGTACTTCTTTCTTATTCCTGGCAACCCTGTCCCTGACTATGCCAGTCTCCACCTCCTAACCCCAGTGACTTCTTCTTGATGATTTGGTGTTAGCCTAATCATTTCACAGACTTGTGGTCACATATTAACCGAGTCTCATTCTAGTCACTCGCCCTTGACTTTGCCGTGCTTTTGAGTGTGCCTGTGCACCACTCCTTTCTAAAGCTGTAACCTTGTCCTGATTCCTTCTGATCAACCAATGTCAATTAACATCTCTTCCCCCGTTTAATATTGATAGTGGTCTTGTACAGAAACATCCTAATGCAAAGAAACTTCTTAATTTCATCCTAATAATATTTGGTTGGTCGCTCTTTTAAGTTTACTTCTCACTGTGCTTCCGTTCTAATTCCTGCACTTCCATTTTAAGTTAACTGGCCTCAGCTGCTAGCTGGCTTCATGTGGAGGGTTCTGGAGAGTGGAACTGTCCCAGGATAGTTGCTGCACTGCTTTTTTCGATTTTCAAAGGAACTTTTCTTTCAAGTTCTTGTTTGCTTTTAATCACTCGCTTCCTGTTGTCCTAATTTCTACCGTCTGTTTCCCTTTATGCCGCTGGGCTGCGTTTGAAGATTGCAGGAGCCCTTCCGAGATGTGGTCACATCGGTCAACCAAAACTCCTCACATCATAGCATCTGGAGGTTTCTGGCATAGCAGTGACTGTCAGTGCCTTCCTTCAGGGATATAACTGTACACTGAATGATGTTTCTCAGTCCCCATGTGTTAAAGAGTTATCCAGTTAAGTCCCATAACAGTGACTCGAGCACATAGTACAAGCTGACACTCCAGTGCAGTACAGAGGGAGTGCTGCACTGCTGGAGGTGCTGTCTTTTGGATGTGACTTTAAGCCAAATGTCTCAGGTGGACTTGAAAGATGCTAAGGCACCGCTGCGAAAAAGAACAGGGAATTGTTCCTACTGTTCCAGGCAAAATTTATCCCTTAACCAACATTGCTAAAACAGATTTATCTGATCATCAACTCATTGCTGTTGTGTGCAAATTGCCCACTGGGTTTCCTACATTATAACAGTGACTAAACTTTTAAATAGTACCTCAATGGCTGTAAAGTCTAAAGTCATGAAAGGAAGATTGAAATGCAAGTCTTCCTTCCTTTCTTTCTTTTGTTCTTTATTTCGTTCTTCCTTCTTTCTTCACTTCCTCCCTTTCCATTTGACTGAAGTGTCTTAGGTTCCTTCCCTCAGGAAGTTATCTGTCGACGGACAGGTGGTCTGCAGACCCCTCCCTGGGAGAGCAATCCGCACATTGGCTGCATGGTGTCTCTCGGCATTTTCCTTACAGAAATTCTGTACATTAGTCATGCCCTTATGCACATTTACTGAGTTGGATTGACAATTCCCTCTAGAAAGGAACTGGAAACAAGTATCTTAAAACCCTCAGGATATATTCGCCTATTTGTTAAATGATCTTAACAGAATCCATTCTCTTTCCCTTGATGGGCCAGTCTCCTGAGCAGTATTGTTAATGTGATGATTGGCTAGAATATGGCAATATTGTGCTCTCTCTGGCACTGATAACTGCTTCCATGATTGTACCTAGCTGGCCCACCTCACCAGAGTTCATGCCAGACACGAGCTACCTTGCTCAGTTCACCTGAGCACCTAAAGAAACTCTACAGCAGTTGGACTATCTGACCTGAAGCTTGCGTTGATATCTTGAAAGGCAGGGCCAGCTACACAGGTTTGACAGCGTGACTGGGCAAATAGAAAGAGTCTCAAGCAAGACGTTGTGAGCTCAGGCTGGCATCCCATCTGTTGGCCATAAGATGCAAAACCCACCTGAGGTCAGATCAGACAGAAGGTATCAAGTGTTGCAGAGCACCAAGGCTGCTACCATATTTAATTGCCAGCTATGGTTCAGTCGCAGCACACTGTCCTTGGAGTCAAAAGAGTCACTGTGTTCAAGACCCACTCAAGAGACTTGGACAGGCAATGCTGGCTGATGCTCCAATGTAGTACAGAGGGAACGCTGCACTGTTGGCGGCGCCACTTTTGGGATGAGACGTTAAACCAAGTAACTGATTCTATGGAACAATTTGAAGAGCAGGGGAGTTCTTTCCAGTGTCCTGGCCAATGTCCATCCTTCAACCAACATCACTCAAAGGAGTAGATCTGGAATGATGGTATAAAACAAGGGACAGCAAGTCGGCAGCACGATGTGCATCTCTCCCCATTGTTATTTCCATTGATTTACAAGGAGAGAATGCTGCCCTTCTGTGCAAAGCCTAAAATTGAAGGATTTTGCTGCAGCTCTGATCTGCACATTGACTACACTCTTGATATCTATTCTGATCTATGGTGCTCCTTGTTTTAAAGTTGTGCTTTTAATGCTTTCCAGATTGCTTCAGGAGCCTAAAGACAAGATCAACGAAATTTAAAATGCCCAAGAGGCTCACTTTAATAAATACTTAACAGACAAAGACATAGTTCAGTGTACAGCTTTAGCTGCAGTCACAGAAACATCTATGTCAGATGGTTTATCTTGAATAACGTGCCTTGCACTAAACATACAGAGAGAGTGAAACCAATCAAAGGACCCTCAGCTGAGACTGAGGAGATATTCTTCGTCACGTCCGCAGGAAAGAATGGCCCAAATAACCACTTCTCTGTCATGTTATTAATCAAATATATGATTTATTAAATGTGAACAGATCAAGAGTAGCAAGTATAGCAACTGGAGTTCAACCCCTCGAGGCTTTTCTGCCATTCAGTTAGATCATGGGTGATCTGTATCTTAACTCCAATTGCCCCCCTTGGTGGTTCTGTCACCTGAAATCATCTGCCTCTCCCCATCTTGAAATTTTCAATTAACCCCCCAGCTTCAGCAGCTTTTTTGGGGAGAGAGAGTTCCAGATTTCCACCACCCTCAGTGTGAAGAAGTGTTTCCTGACATCACCCTGAATGGCCTAGCCCAAATTTTAAGATTAAGCCCCCTTGTCCTGGACTCCCCCACCATTAAAACAAAGGATCATTAAAACTCCTTCTCAACCTCCAAGCACTTTAAGAACAAAAGCCAGATTACAGGATTTTCCGTTTTTATTCTGCTACTGTGAAACCTAGAGATTGGCAGCCGAACAAATAACTGAAACAATCGTCATTTTCCTTTTGTATTGTTTTTGTATCGTTTAAGACAATAAATGAGCTCATGAATTCGAAACAGAAAAGGTTGGGAATGCAGCAGGTCAGGCAGCGCCTGTGTGGAGAGAAATGGGTAAAGGGTTGATTTCTTTTCCCTGGCTGGCCACGATCCCAATATTGCCCTCCATTCCGGGTCGGAACCCCGGAGGTGGCCATGGCGGAATATCAGACGCCGTCTCTGCGGAGGCCTTTAATTCAGAAGCCGCCTCGGGGACCCCTGCCCATTTCAGCACAGGGGCCAGGTTCCGGTGTTGGGAGGTCAGTTCAATGCGGCCTGTGGGTATAAAGGCCGCCAGCCCGCTCCACGGGGGCCCACACCGGAGGGTCAGCGATGCCCATGGAGACGCCTTCAGCCGGATGGGGAGTGGCTGCCATTGCAGCAGGTGCGTGAGTGGAGACGTGGCTCTCCATGAAGTCTCCGTTTTGCCTTCTGCTTGGGCACTGCGATTAAATGCAGGCAACTTGATAAAATGCCTGACGTGATTTGTGGCTCGAGCCTCCCACTGTGAAGCCACTTCTGTTCCATTTTTGGGCTCCTGAAGCTGTGGGGTGGAGGTGGTGTTAGTCGGGATGGGGTGGGGTGGGGGGGTTGTGTTAGTCGGGGTGGGGTAGAGGTGGGAGTTGGTGTTAGTCGGGATGGGGTGGAGGTGGGGGTGGTGTTAGTTGGGGTGTGGTGGGTGGTGTTAGTCGGGGTGTGGGGGGTGGGTGGGGGTGTGCTGGGTTTGGGTGGGGGGGGTGGTGGGTGGGTGGGGATGTTAGTCGGGGTGTGGTGGCTGGGGGTGGTGTTAGTCGGGGTGTGTGGGTGGGGGTGCTTTTAGTCGGGGTGTGGTGGCTGGGGGTGGTGTTAGTTGGGGTGTGGTGGGTGGGGTGGGGGTGGGGGTGGTGGGAGGGTTGGGGGTGGTGTTAGTCGGGGTGTGGTGGGTGGGGGTGGGGTTGGTGTTAGTCAGGGTGTGGTGGGTGAGGTGGGGGTGGGGGTGATGGGGGGGTTGGGGGTAGGGGTGGTATTAGTCAGGGTGTGGTGAGTGGTGTGGGGGTGGGGGAGTTGGGGGTAGGGGGGTGTTAGTCGGGGTGTGGTGGGTGGGGTGGGGGGGTTGGGGTGGTGTTAGTCGGGGTATGGGGGTGTTGGGAGGTGGGGGGGTGGGTGGGTGGGTGGGGTTGGTGTTAGTCGGGGTGTGGTGGGTGGGGGTGGGGGTGGTGGGAGGGTTGGGGGTGGGTGAGTGGGGGTGGTGTTAGTCGGGGTGTGGTGGGTGGGGGTGGGGTTGGTGTTAGTCAGGGTGTGGTGGGTGAGGTGGGGGTGGGGGTGGTGGGGGGGTTGGGGGTAGGGGTGGTATTAGTCAGGGTGTGGTGGGTGGTGTGGGGGTGGGGGAGTTGGGGGTAGGGGGGTGTTAGTCGGGGTGTGGTGGGTGGGGTGGGGGGTGGTGGGGGGGTTGGGGTGGTGTTAGTCGGGGTATGGGGGTGGTGGGAGGTGGGGGGGTGGTGGGAGGTGGGGGGGTGGGTGGGTGGGGTTGGTGTTAGTCGGGGTGTGGTGGGTGGGGTGGGGGTGGGGGTGGTGGGGGGTTGGGGGTGGGGGTGGTGTTAGTCAGGGTGTGGTGGGTGGGGGTGGTGGGAGGGGTGGGGGTGGGTGTGGTGTTAGCCGGGGTGTGGTGGGTGGGTGGGTGAGTGTGGGGGTGGTGTTAGTTGGGGTGTGGTGGATGGGTGGGGGGTGGGGGTGGTGGGAGGGTTGGGGGTGGGTGGGTGGGGTTGGTGTTAGTCGGGGTGTGGTGGGGGGTTGGGGGTGGGGGTGGGGGTGGTGTTAGTCGGGGTGTGGTGGGTGGGTGGGTGAGTGTGGGGGTGGTGTTGGTTGGGGTGTGGTGGGTGGGTGTTAGTCAGGGTGTGGTGGGTGGTGGGGGTGGGGTGACATACACATTCGGGGAAATTCCAATCCATTTCCACAATAGGGTCTAATTGCCCCATTAATTGCCCTAATTGGCTTGCCCCACTGCAGTCAGGCAGGCACCGGCATGGTGCTGGTATCTTACCTCCGGGAACAGGGCACAGAGATGGAAACACGTTGTGGAGCTGGCCCTGATGCGGCCCGATCACACGTTCCTCGATCCCACCCTCAAAGCCACCTCCATGGGGGTTGGAAAAATCCAGTCCAAAGCTTCAGGTCAACAGTCTTTAATTCGACCTGGGAAGAAGTTGGAGATTCAGCAGGTTTTAAGCAAGTACAGAGTTGGTGCTTTAGGACTGATTTTCCAATCCACGATGAACTACTGCTGACCATGATCATGCAGCCATTTTGTAACATGCCCTTAAGCTGAGCTGTCCTCCCCAATTGCAACTAACTGTTTATTTTTCCCCCTGTGTGCTGTGTTGCAGAGTGGGCACATGCCTGCTGTTCGAATCTGGGATGTCAATGAAAGAACACAGGTGGCAGAGCTCCAGGAACACAAGTATGGGGTGGCCTGTGTGGCATTCTCCCCCAACGCCAAGTACATTGTCTCCGTGGGATACCAACATGACATGATTGTCAACGTTTGGGCTTGGAAGGTAGGGGGAACATTGGCATTTACTCTGATAACTAGTGGTACTGCTGCCTCCATTCCTGTCCTGAAATATTACTCTGTGGACACACTGGTTTCAATGGAACACAAAGCAGTGGTGTCAGTGAAATGGGACGCACTAAAAATGTGTTATACAGGGAGCTGTGTGCACTGAACAGTGTGTTACACAGAGAGAACTGTGTGCACTGAACAGTGTGTTACACAGGGAGAGCTGTGTATACTGAACAGTGCGTTACACTGGGAGAGCTGTGTGCATTAGCAGTGTTACATAGGGAGAGCTGTGTGTACTGAACAGTGTGTTACACAGAGAGAGCTGTGTGTACTGAACAGTGTGTTACACAGAGAGAGCTGTGTGTACTGAACAGTGTGTTACACAGAGAGAACTGTGTGCACTGAACAGTGTGTTACACAGAAAGAACTGTGTGCACTGAACAATGTGTTACACAGGAAGAGCTGTGTGCACTGAACAGCGTGTTACACAGGGAGAGCTGTGTGTACTAAACAGCGTGTTACACAGAGTGAGCTGTGTGCATTGAACAACATTTTACAGTGGGAGAACTGTGTGTACTGAACAACGCGTTGCACAGGGAGAGCTTTGTGTACTGAATAGTGTATAACACAGGAAACTGTATCACAGGCTGAACCTTTATTTGCTGACTGTGTCAATAACATTAGTGCTGTCACCATGCATTCCGTTACTCTGGAGCAGTGTTCATCTGGAGCAGTTGTCTTATGAGGGGAGATTGAGCAGTTTGGGCCTATACTCGCTAGAGTTTAGAAGGATGAGAGGAGATCTAATTGAGCTATATAAGATGTTAAAGGCGATAGACAAAGGAGACGTGAAGCGGATGTTTCCCCTTCTGGGGCATTCTAGAACGAGAGGTCATAGTTTTAGGCTAAGGGGTGGTAGATTTAAATCAGAGATGAGGAGGAATTATTTTTCTCAAAGGGTCGTGAATCTGTGGAATTCACTACCTCTGAGTGCAGTGGATGCCGGGACGCTGAATAAATTTAGGGAGGAGATAGACAGATTTTTAATTAGTAATGGGTTGAAAGGTTATGGGGAGAGGGCGGGAAATTGGAGTTGAGGCTGAAATGAGATCAGCCATGATCGTAATGAATGGTGGGGCAGGCTCGAGGGGCTGAATTGCCTACTCCTGCTCCTAGTTCTTATGTTCTTATGTATCAATCAAGGTTCCAAGCACCCTGAAGGGTTTTGCACTTTGGTCATGTGATTTGAAAATTGTACAAAATTTTTCAATTTATTAAAGATATGTTGTTCTTCCATTTAATGAAAAATAATCATTAATTTATTCACTACTGTTTAACCTAGTTTTCATTTTTGTTTTATAATATATCTAGTGGGAGGGGAGAGGGAGAATGGGTTGGGGTTCCACGAAATTTCACAATATATTATACGGTGCCTTAACCAAAAAAAGTATTGAAAATCACTGGTCTGGAGGGTCCTGGGTTTCTGTACAAAAGTTGATGCAACATTTATGGTAGCCGTTGATTATGTTCTGTGACTTATATGAATTGTGTGTTTCTGGATTCTTCCACAGAAAAATATTGTCGTGGCAGCTAATAAGGTATCAAGCAAGGTGACGGCTGTGTCCTTTTCCGAGGATAGCAGTTATTTTGTCACTGCTGGCAACCGGCACGTCAAGTTCTGGTATCTGGATGCATCCAAAGCCTCTAAGGTGAGGATATCTGACCAAGATCAGGAACTTCTAATTTAGAGTAAAATGGAGGAATGAAGGGAGGGGGGTGGGGGGGGGGGGGGGGGGGGGGGTCATGTGACCTCTCCTGAATTCTGCCCAACAAGAAGTCTGGGCGGCTTGATTGTTAAAAGCTAAAGGGGGTGAGGGGGAAGGTTGTTTTACTGGAAAGAAGGTACAAAATATTCACTCCTGTAGAGAATAGTAGGAGCATATGTGCTAACTATGGGTAGATGGTTAGTCTTCATATCTCACAAGGACATGTTAGAAATGTCAGTCTTTATAAATGGTTGTGCTTTAAACTGTCTATTTATTTCCAGTGTAGAATGAAGTTGGGGCTTAGAAGATAGTTAATCAGCATTTCTACCTGGATACAAAGTCCGTGTGATTCACATTGCCATGGAGATGGGCTTTGAGAGGGGAACAGACCATAGAAAGCCATTGTAGTATCCGCTTTCATGATTTTCACAGATAGGTCATGCTGCAAGAATCTCGGAGAGAGAGCAGAGAGATAGAGGCAGCCAGTCTCTTTTGTTCATGCAGAATGTGGTTGGGAGCTCATGATCGAATTGAGGAGACCACGCTTCGGAAGAATAAAATGAGACTGGAAGATCTGTCTACCTTTGGCTAGAAGGAATAAACTCCAGGTTAACCTTCACCATCAGTTCGTGGATTAGAGCTTAACCCCCTGGGCTCATTGGAGGGCTCCTCTCCCCCCACTCAAGGTGTTACCCCACCCAGGTTCCCCTCCCCTCCATGGCCTTTGAAACCCCCTCACTGGAGCTTCCCAGCTTGGCACCCATAGAGATCCCTGACTCACCTCCTGGGCTGCATCCAGCTGGATCCCCTCCTCACGCCCCGAGTGCAGTACCTGTAGGTGCCACCACTCCTGGTGGTGTCACTGTACTGGAGAGCTGCCGGTATCTGATTGGTAGGCAGCTCTCCAAGGTAGGACTGCTGCTCCAGAGGGCAGAAGTCCCACCTCCAGCGTATTAATAACCAGTTGAGGCCCAAACACATATCCTTGTGGGACACCACAGGCAGAATTTAATGCCCCCCACTCTCGCGGCAAGTTTAGTGGGGTGGGTGGGTGGGGGGGCAGGTAATTTAATCAGGCGGGAGGTTGGCAGGTGATTAAGCCCCAATTAATACCCACTTAGGACCTCATCCTGCTGAGCCAAGTGGCAGGCGGATGGGGTGTCATGCAGGGAGGACGACAAGCAAGCCTGTGCAAGAGGGAACGCTCGTTCAAAGGCACTCTGGGCCTGATCAAGGCGCCCGGCATTGAGAAGGGGGGGATGGGGAGTCCTCTGAGAGCCCACCCCCTGTCCTGATTGCTGCCCCCCTCCCCCACCCCAGCCCCATGGATCCCTCCCTCACCCACACCTACCTGTGGCCTGGGATCCAGAGACCAATCCTGGCCCTTGGGTGGCTGTCATACCGGCAGCAGCCACCGCCTCTCCAGTGGTGCTGCTGTTCAATGGAGCTGCTGTCCTCTGACTGGTCAGCAGCTTTCAGCAGGCGGGGCTTCTGCCCAGGGAAGGCCTGACAGTGTCCAGTTATGTGCTTGAGTGGCATTTAATTTGGCAGGCCTTCGCTAAGAGAGGCGATGCAGGGCTGTCACTGGCTCTCCAGCCTGTGGGTGAGGCCCCTGTCACCTTCATTAAATCATCCCCCACTGGTCACTTCCTTCCAATGTGAATACTTACCAATTATCCCTATTCTACCTTCTAGCGCCTAACCAATCTTCCAACCAGGTCAATAATTTGCCTTCAGTTCCAAGAGCTTTAATTTGAGCTTACAGTCTCTCGTGTGGAATTTTATCAATGCCTTCTAGCAGTCCATATAAACTACATCTCTAGTCTCTTTTTTTTTCTGTGCCCTTGTGTGTCTCTCTCTGCCTGCACGTCTATTTGTTCCTCTCCATGGGCCCAATTTTAACTGTGTACAAGTGGATGAGTTTTGATTGTGTTAAAATTGGGCCCCAGGTGGCTGTTTTTCCTCTCATCTCCCACTGTTCCTCCTGCTCGGTCTGCTGGTGTTCTCCTGTTCCTGTCATTGCCGCCTGCTCTTCCCTGTTGGGGGGCCCAGTTGATGGAGGTTTGTTGCCCACTGTTTCAGGTGAATGCCACCGTCCCTCTGCTGGGACGTTCGGGACTACTGGGCGAGCTGCGTAACAACTTCTTCAGTGACGTGGCGTGTGGGCGTAGCAAGAAAGCCGACAGTACGTTCTGCATCACCACCTCCGGCCTTCTGTGCGAGTTCAGTGAGAAGAGGCTTCTGGTTAAGTGGGTCGAGCTGAGGGTGAGTGCCATTGAAAATTCGTCGTTTTAAGGCGAAGGCCTGGCAACAGTGAGACCCATTGATATGTGCAGTTTGTCGCCCGACTGCTCTCAAATACTGTCATAGTGATTCCACTACACTTGATTAAGCTGCTTTCCTTCCTTTCACTGTTTGATTTCTGTGAGCATCTAATTTAACAATAATCTCCCTGGGTCAACCCTGGCTCAGGGGTAACAGTCTTACCTCTGAGTCAGAGGTTGTGGGCTCTTAAACACGGAATGACATTCCAGTGCAGTACCAAAGGAGCGCTAGACTGTTCTTGCACCGTCTGTGAGATGAGATGTTAAACCATGGCTCCATCTGCCCTCTCAGGTGCACAAAACAGACCCCGTGGTGCTAATCTGAAGACGAGCAGGCTTGTTTTTGTTAGTGTCTTGATCATTATTTAACCCACCAGCAAGATCACTGTCCATCTGGTCATTATCTCATTACTGTTTTTGGGAGCTTGCTGTGCACGAATTGGCTGCTGCATTTCCTACATTGCAACAGTGGCTGCACTTCAGTTGCAGTGTATAAGTTGTAAAACGCTTTAGGACATCCTATGGTCATGAAAGATACTTTAGAAATACAAGCTAATTCTTTCCTTCTTTGTACTATAAAGGGTTAATGTTAATTATGTAAATAGACAGTCTACATCGTCAGTGATGTAACATCTCGTGACAACAGAGTGTGCTGAGGGATAGTTCTATGTAGAGCCTCATGCCAAGCCTTGTACTGTACATAGTTAGTATAATGGTCAATAAAAGGTAAAGTTCACCGATAGCCTTGCCTCCAGCAGTCTCTGTAAATCCTAAACATGGACAACCTCATCTAAGATCCAAAACGATGATAACAGAATCCTCTGGTGTCACTCCGACACAGCTCTTCAGTGCGTCATCCTGCAAAGTGTGGTTGAGCTAGATGCTGGGAAATTTTGCGGACATTCTCCCGATTTATTGTCATACTCTAGGACGGGGGAACCCTCCCTTTTTTTAATCTGTGTAAATCAAATTTCCACTGAAGTAATGGGAGACAGTCAGGAGAACTTCCCAGGAAATTCCGGGTGAGGCAGCGCTGTTCCCCGAACACCTGTGACTCTTATCCTGGGGTTTCTGAACAGGATCAGATGCCCACCTGGCGGCTTTAGTGGGTGGAGGCACTGCCCAGGGTAACCAGGAGTTTATCATCCAGTTACAGAAAGGAATGGAGAGTACTATAGCTGGCCCAGCATTGCTCCTGGGGAGAGATCAACTGATCAACCAAGGATTCATCCTCCTGATCACCAGTCAGCCGCCATTCACGGAGGTGTGGCTACCAGACAAAGTGACGAGTAGGGCGGAGGGGGTGATGCCTTCTGTGGTCAGATAGCCAACTGGCGTTTGTGCCCCAGGCTTAAACACACAGTTGGGTGAGGTACGTAGGATGGTCTGTGCCCATAACCCGGCGACTTGGAGAGAGGAGCTGAGAAAACTGGATTGGAGAAGGGACAACAGCCTGGGCTGGTGATGATAATCAATGTGTCAGGGCCAGTGACAGTGGGTCGATGGCCTGAGCAGCTCCTAAGGACCAAAGATAGGAAGTCCTCTCACTCAGATGTGTGATGGGATACAGTCCCCCGCCCAGCACATCACTCTTCATTATGGACAGAATTCTACATTGTGCTGGGGTGTCCCCCCACCCCCACCCCCCTCCCGGTATAAATTCTTCGCCCCTGCCCCAGCAGGTTGCTCTGCAGCAACTTAATGCTCGACAGGTTATTAATTGGCTCAGGTCAAGACTTCTGCTTCCATCCAGGGAGGAAGCCCCACCTTTGAAAGCTGCTGGCCAATGAAATTGGCCAATCCCATGTGGAGATCTTGACTGGAGCCAGATGGGGACGTCAGTGGGGGTAGGGTTTTTGGTGGGCCAGGCTAATGGGTTAACAGGTCCTGGTGAGGGGTTGTGCACTGGGGTGCTGGAGTGAATAGGCCAGGGTGGGAGGAGAATCCTGGGTTGTGGGGGAGGGGGGGGACGGTGTTGTGTGAGGAGGGAAAAGGGAACAGGGTAGTTTGGGGGTGGGTTTGCCTGATAAGCCCAGGGGGTAAAGGCAGTCAGTACTTGTCTGCCAGCTGCTCGAGCAGTGAAAGCTCCTAAGCTTCACTCTTAAGTGGCCTCTTAAGGGCCTCAATTGGCCTGCGGGCTGGTCACCTAATGCCTCTCTCTTCGCTTGTAAAATTGTGATGGGGGCAGGGTGAGAGGGTTGACTCCGGGAACGGCACCTATGGCATTAGGCCCAATTTTAGGCCTCCCCCGCCTGCCTTCTAACCTGCCCCCCGGGGGAGCATAAAATTCTGCCCTATGTAAGGCTCTGCAACCCAGCCATCACCTGATGTCCACTTCAGCAGTGGGCCGTGATCCAGACAGGGAATTATTTCCCCTTCCAAACCTGGGAGGGCAGTTGCAGCCCCACTGAGGGGAGGGGCCCCTCTGCCTTTACAGTGTCCTTTTCCACATTGCCCCCTGGGGAGCCATGTTTGGATCTGCAGGCTGATTAACAACTCAACAGACTGAATGGCCTTTATCGTCTCTGCAAGGCTGATGAAGTCATTTTGAAGAGTTATTACTGTCGGAAATAATGTCCCCAATCTGCACACAGCAAGATCCCACAAACAGCAGTGAAATAAATGACTAGAAAATCTGTGATGTCAGGGGAACGATAACCATTGGCCAGGGCAATGCGCAGGATATGTTAAGTAAAAGGAAAGGTTTGTTCCCGTCAGGTTCTGTGTGGATTGTATGCTTTGTGTAGTTTAGTGCTGCAAACTGAGAATGTACTGACAGAGGAGCCAGAACTTAACAGTGGAAAGATCTGTGTTGGTGAAGCTGCCATCCATTGTTCTGCCTACGAGAGGTGTATGTGAGAATATGTAGCTCCTGTGTGATGTGTCTGCCAGTGTGTGCCTTCCTGTTGATCTGCACTGGAAATGTAGCCAAGTAGAAGGATAGAGATGTGATGTGTGTGCATGAAGTGTTCTGTCAGCTCAGTGTGCTGCTCTGTATTGTATCTCTAACACTTAATTCCCTCTCCTCTTCCCGACTGCTCTCCCCCTGTTGACTTTGAAAAGAACGCAGACAGTACAACAGTAAGTGTACATGCCAATGTCAGCATCCTCCATTACCCGTTCAACCCTGACATCCTCCATTGTGTGTCTGCATCTCTGTGACGAATTATCGTGCTCAGTTACACGCGCATGAGGGTTCAAGGAGTCTGTCATCTTGCTCCTCTTTGAATTTGCTTTCTTGGTGTTTTGTGTGCCTGCAGCTGAGGGTGAGGAATGTTTCTGCACCATCTCTGTGCACCCATCACTCCACTGCTCGCTGACCTACATTGGTTCCTGATTCAGTAACGCTTTGATTTTAAAACCCGCTTGCTTGTTTTCAAGCCCCTCTCATGGCCTCACCTCTCCCTACCTCTGAAATCTGCTCCAGCCCCACAACCCCCTGAGATCTCTGCAAT
The DNA here is from genome assembly GCF_017639515.1 of Carcharodon carcharias. Lineage (NCBI taxonomy): Eukaryota > Metazoa > Chordata > Chondrichthyes > Lamniformes > Lamnidae > Carcharodon > Carcharodon carcharias. The sequence goes on from NC_054486.1 coordinate 26,030,791, forward strand.
TCTCCAACTCTGATCTCTCAACCATCCCCCAGTTCCTTCTCTGGATCCACCATTGATGGCTGTACCTTCAGCTGCCTGGGCCCAAAGCTCTGGAATTCACTTCCTAAACCTCTCTTCTCTCCCCTCCTTTATGACATTCCTTAAAAGCTTTTCATCACCCATGGCAAAACATTTGGGGAGAAATGGGGAGGATTTTAGTTACTCAGCGAGTTGTTATGATCTCGAATGCACTGCCTGAAAGTGAGTAGTAACTTGTATAAAGGAATTGGATGTATCCTCCCTTTCCTTCCTTCCCCTTTCGGCTTTTCCCATGTTACATGGAGTTACCACAATGCTAGTTTCTCACTCCTTCACGTCAACCATCTTTTTTTTCTAGGTGTTTGTTCGGCAGCCCTCCTCACTCATCCGGTCTTGGGACTGGCGCTGAGACATGCTGGCTTGGCTGCACCACCGGCTGGGGAATTGGATTTATGCTGGAGAGAAAAAAATGCAGGGCGTAGGGGAGTGTGACTAATTGGAAACCTTTTTCAAAGGGCCAGCACAGGCGCAAGGGCCGAATGGCCCCCTCCTGCACTGTGCGGTTCTGTGATTCAACCAACCTGGTGGCCTCTTTTAAACTAACTTCCCAATTTCCTGCAGGTTTGTGCCAAGATACACAAGCCTGCTAGGGATTGGCCGAACCAGGAGAGAGACAGAGGAGCTGTTCATCTTATCAGCCAGGTCCTAGTAGTGAAAGGGTGGCGTAATGGCAGCCAATCCCGCAAGCATTTTGTCTTCCGCCTGCTTCCCAAAGGCACTGACTGAATCAGGGATCTGGTTCTGCGGCCACAGCTAGCCATCTGACACCCCTCCTCAGATGACTATACCATGCGGGTGAGCCCACATGGATGGCCAATGGAAATTCGACCATGGGAGGGGGCTTTACATGCAGCGCCACACCTGCGCTTTCCGGCAAGATTCTCTTCACGGTGACAGGAAAGGGATTTCTTGCCCCCAGCTTCCCACCCAGTATTTCAGATGCTTATCCAATTCCCTTTTCAAAGACGCAGTGGAATCTGCCCCCTCCTTACACTCAGGCAGTTCTTTCCAGATCCTAATTCCCAAGCGCTGCGTAAAGACGTTTTTTCTGCAAGCATCTTTGATTACTTTGTCAATCACTTTAAATCTGTGTTTCCTCCCTCACCCCCATCAGCCCTCTGCCCCTTGCCCCCCTCACCCATCGCCTACACCACTGAACTGCCGGAAAAATCCTTACCCACTCTTGAGTGACAGCCCACAAATCATAGAATTCCTACAGCACAGAAAGAGGCCATTCAACCCATTGTGCCTGTGTTGTCTCTTTGAAAGAGCTATCTAATTAGTCCCACTCGGCTGCTCTTTCCCCATAGCCCTGCAAATGTTTCCCCCCTTTCATGTATTTAATTCACATAGTTAGCCTATCCGGCGGGCTTGGCGGAGGTGAGTGGGAATGGTCGGGAAGCTGACCATGATTTCACGCCGGCGAGCCAATGAAAGCTCACCCAGCATGAAATATATGTTGCAGCGCTCAGCGCTGCCTGTGTGTGTGGGGAGAGGAAGGCGAGAGGGCAAGTTCGTATATGCACACAGATACGCGCAGGAACAGCTCCCTGAGGCACGGAGCTGCCTCAGGGAGATGAAGATTTTGAAAATTAAAAATAAAAAGTTGAAGAAAAATAAAAAAGCAAGATTTTTAAAAATGTTAACAATGTGACTCCTCATGTGAGCAGGGACAAGTTAGAGATTAGTTTGAAAAATTTTCTTTTTTTTTAATGACGGACTGAAACCTCATCCCGCCCGTGGATGAGGTTTCACAAAAAATCCAAAGGCCGCTTGGCCTTTTCGTCTGCCTGCCAACCGTAAGGTTGGATGGGCAACGAAAAGTTGAATTCAGTTAGATCTTTAATGGCCTCAATAGGCCTGTTCGTTGTCGGTGGGCATGCTGCTGACTCCCGCGTGTGCCTGCTGACCGAAATATCGCGCATGTGCGCATTGATGCTGGGACGCTCACCCGATGTCATTGCTCATCATTTTACGCTCGTTTGGGTCAGGCACACGCCCACCCGAAGAGTGTAAAATTCTGCCCATAGAGACAGGAAAATGTGGGAAAGGCATAAGTACAGCATTTAAGCACCTTCATCTTACGTTTCCTTCGCCAGATGAACGCTTTCAGAAATTTTCAACCAACATGAGCCTAAGTGTCCATGTCTCCACCCAGCTCATGTTATTTAAAATGTACTATTCATTTTTTTTTTAGCAGGGATAAGATTTACTGTACAAAAACAAGAATTGCTTCACCTTATGCACAGTTATCTGGACAGGAGGGGAGGGGGAGAGGGGAAAAGTACTTTGCTGTGTGTGAACACACAAAAGAAAAGTCGTTGCCAAGCAGGAAAATAGATTTTGATGAGTGATTGTTCTAAGGAGTGATTTCTTCCACCCTGCACTAATGGAGGCTCAATTATCAACTGCAGCCACGCTGTCCTGACAGATTTAGTGTTGAAATTTATTAGGACAAACAAGGAAGTCATTATGTTTTTGACAGACCTGCCTTCTGACCATATCCTCAATCCCTTTTTTCTACCAGGACAAAGCTCATTGCTTCTTAAGCCATTGATGCAGCCATCGCAAGTAACACATTTCTCAATTCTATTGCCCCCCCCACCACCCCCACCCCCCGGGGACTTAACTCCTAATTTCCTGATTTTTATCTGTGTCTCTCCCCTCCAATCTAAAACCCCACCATTCTGAACAATTTTCTCAAATTTCTTGTCAGTTGTGATGCCATTAATTCGAATCACCTCAGTCACCTTTTCCCAAGAAGGCAAACCCTTTGTCTATCCTTTTTCCTAAATTCCTGATATCCACAATTGTCTTGCCAAATTCTCTGCAGCCCCTCAAGGTCACTAATATCCTTTCGACTTCAGATACTCGCTGACCCCATCCCCGTAAAAACAAGTCACGGACACAAATATTTTAAATTCTCTCAATTACAATCAAAATGGAGTTTTAATTTGTAATTCTGTGACTTCAATGTGTGTGTGTGTGTGTGTGTGTGTGTGTGTGTGTGTGCATGTCTGCGTCTGCGTGTGTGTGTGTGTGTGTTTTGCAGCTTGTTGCTGGCTGGAACCAAATCTTTGGCAGTAACAAATGATTCGTTTTTAATACAGTAGCAATTTGTTTGGATTTTATTTTGTGGAAAACAACTATAGGGGTTTTTTTTATTTTAAGAGTGTAATCACTTTATAATGTTGATCCTTTTCACTCCCCACAGACCACAATGGCCAACTGCTTGTCGGTCAATGAGGATTTTATCTTCTGCGGTTGTGCCGATGGGACAGTGCGGCTTTTTAATCCTGCTAACCTCCATTTCATCGCCACAATGCCCAAGCCACACTACCTGAGCATGGACATCGCAGCTGCCACAGAGCCAAGGTGAGACTTCATGCTGCATTGAGGTATAGAAAGCTAGGAGAATTAGCCCACTGCTGGAATATTCTGGAAAGATCTTCTGTCTACAGCGACCACTGAATTCTGAGTTGAGGAATGGTTCACAGAGGCTAAGTTCACTGGGTGTGAGTGTCTGTTAAAGTGGGTCATAGCAGTGAAGTTGTCCCCTTCCAGTGAGGCTTATGAGGAAGGGCATTCAAAGAGTTAGAGACATGCCACAGGTCTGCACAAACCCTGGCCAGTGCAGAGACATGGGGAGAGAGAGACAGACAGACACACACACGCACACGCATATACGCACCCAAACATCCGCAAACAGAGGAACAGAAACACACGTGCAAACTCAGATACAGATGCACATGCAACACACAGAATACATGTGCACACACAACAACACGGAGCAGTCACGCACACACAAACACGCACGCAAACACGGACGCACACAAATACAGATGTGTCAGTACTTCGCCGAAGCAGATGGGCTGGCTGCACAATGCAAAGGCATTGACTAAAGCAGCAGCCATTCAATCCTTTGTATATAAGGGGGAGTTAGCAAAGAGGAGTTTGTGCATTGCCATTGACCTGCCATTGTGGAAGCTGAGCTGTCAGATGGTGAAAGTGAGGGGTTGCAGGGATCAATCTAGGTCACTGTGAGGTGGCAGAGAAGCAGTGCGGCTGAGGTTGATGAAATGAGGCTACCTCTGGACATTGGACCCGCCATATCTAGCTCCCGTCTCCTGGACATTCCACTGTCCCTAACTGGATCATGGAGGCGATCATAGAGGCGACCCACTAATTGGCCGTCTTCCGCAAAATTCAGCTGAATGTTACATGCTAAGTTGGATCAGAACCTGGAAATGGTCCCCACGTCAGCCCTCTTGGAAAAATTCAGCCCCAATAGAAGGAGATACACACGCGATCATGCCAAAGCTAAAGAGAGCTACCGAAACAGAAAGAGAATGAGACATGGGGAAGAATTTTCCCAGCGGGTTTGGGGCGAGCAGAGTGGGAAAGTCCCAGAAATTGATGTCATGTCAGACTTCTGACCCAATCCTGCCCTCTTCCGGCTTTCCCCGGGGCAGAATTGAAGGGGAGCCAGGAACCCCCTTGGATCTGATGGATAAGTAATTAAGAAACTGCTGAGGTTTTTAAGACATCAATTATGAATTGTTTCAGTCCTGAGTCCTAGATTGCCCAGCTTAGAACCTGCTGCCCGACCTGTCAACAACTTGCCTGGGCCACTGAGGTGAGCGCTCAACAGAAAGAACTTCAGCAAAACTGACAGGCTAGGAAGGCTTTGATTAGTTACACAGAAAGCTCCAGCCATGGCCAGGTGACAGGCTGCTGCTCATAGAACTACTTCTCTCAGAGTGCTATCGCTGCTTGACAGTTGATTATCAACTTCTTCGAAGGCACTTCAACTGTCTGCCACTTGCCTCACTTTCAGCTGCACTGCCATGTTGTCAGCCTTCACCACGACATGGGAGCAGCTTCCGCGACTCTGCCTTCCACCTCTGCGGGGGGCCAAAAAGCAGAGGCAACAACCCTGCAAACTGCTCCAGCAGCAGCAGGAGCAACACGAGCTGCCTTCTCCTCAGTTGCATACCCCCTCACGGGGCAGAGGGATGGACACTGAGATCCGGCTGGAAGGAAATGAGACTCCCCAACCTAGGGTCTACAGAGGATCAGCTCTCTCGACATGTCTAAGCACCCAGTGCGTCAGGAGGGTCAGGCTGTCATGGGAGTTCACTGCTGACATCCTCCTGGAGCAAGACCTCCTTCCCATTGGAGCAGGTAGAGACGCATTGCCAATGGCCAACAAAGTTCCTGTCATGGAGGCTCATTATCATATTGCTGTCTGTGGGAGTTTGCTGTACACACATTGGCTGCCCCATTTCCTACATTACACCAGTGGCTACACTTCAAAAGTCCTTCATTGGCCATAAAGCACTTTGGATGTGAAAAGCAGCATTGAAAGCTACCCACAGTCCCTTTAAGCGGAGGCTGAAGTGGTGCTGAGCGTGAGTGTGCCATTCATTGTAGAGCGGGGTGGACGTCCTAGGGAATGCAGTCTTATCCCTCACTAACTCTCCAGAGGCTGTGTTAATGAATCTGGGAGTAGAACAATACACACACAGATCGAGCGATGAATCCTTTGCTTGTTCCAGGGTGGTTGCTGTCAGCATGTGATGTGAATGTGGGCTTAATGGCATTTGGCACTGTTCATTGTCCCATGCAAAAATGTCACAGATGTATGAGAGGCTTGTCTTTCAACACAAACCATTCAGTGCTTAAAGAGCCAGTACCGCTAAATGCTGAATTATTATTATTATTAAAGAAGCAATACATATTTTTTTTTGCTGCCTAATTTTTTGCCTCATCTAACATTGCTATTCATTCTTCAGTATAGTTAAAGGGATTCAACAGACTTCACTCCCTCACCCAAAGGCCCATTCTTTGGGCCTGTGCTTCTTGAAGCTCTCCACCACTGAGGATTTTCCTCATGTCATGTCTGGGTCTGCTTTAGACTGATTGACAGAGATTGATTGCTATAATTAGTCAACAACTCCTTTATCACTGTATTTTGCCACTACTGAGATTGTAAAAGACATTATAGATGGACCTTTTCCTTTTGTCAGCTAGGAATTCCAACATTCCTATGATCTTCAAGCTTGGGCCCAGGAAGTGCATGTTGACTGAGGCGAGTATCAGTGCTGAGCTACATCATGCTCTCCTGTTTATTTTTAACATTTATTCTTTGGTTATGGGCATCGCTGGCAAGACCAACATTTATTGCTCATCCCTAATTGTCTTTGAGAAGGTGGTGGTGACCCGCCTTCTTGAACTGCTGCAGCCCATGTGGAGAAGGTACTTCCACAGTGCTGTTGGTTAGGTGACTCCAGGATTTTGACCCAACAACTACAACTACGAGGATATATGTCCAAGTCATGGCGTGTGACTTGGAGGGGAACTTGGAGATGGTGGTGTTCCCATTCCCCAGCTTCCCTTGTCCTTCTAGATGGTGGAGGTTACAGTTATGATATCCACTTCTGTGCAACAGGAATCAGCAAGGAGTGACCAGGCTGACTAACTTCTTTCCGTTCCTAATATGAAATCAAGGGACAGGAATTTTAACTCCGCAGTGGGGGCAGGCACAGCAGCCGGGGTGGTGGGGGCAGGTGTAAAATTCCGTTCTGCTGGCTCCATCCTGCTAAATGTGCGATTTTCCAGGAGGCGGGAATGGAGGCAGTGGGGATGCCTGCCCAAAAAGCGGCAGAAAGCCAGTTAACGCGATTGAAATGTTTATTGTCTGAAACCAGTTGGAATTTTCCAGTCGGCCTGCAGGTTCCCCCCCCAGCAAACCTCACCCCTTCACCTCGCGAGTCACTGGGGACTAGGCCCGCAGCCTGGAGGCCAACTCACGATTGGTAGGCTTCGAGGCACTTTCTCCCTTCCCCTTGCCTGTAGCTATGGTCACAGGCCATGCTGTGGAGGTGCTCCCCCTCCAGACCGGGTGCCCAGCTGCCGAGTCACTTTTTTTAATCTAAAATTTTGAAAAGCTGGAGAGACACTGCCTCCATCTTGAGATGCCCACTCTATCGCTTATCTGACACGGCAGCCTGCAGCCCCATCAAGGATGAAGGACCTCCTGTTGGCCCACCAGTTTAGAGACCCCGCTTCCTGACCACTAATTGGCCAACTGGGGAAAAATCACTTCCAAATGACTGTTCCTCACACAGTGTAAGGTTCTGGCCCCCCTTTGACCCTGATTTCGGGATCCCGAAGCCCACAGGAGAATTCCTGCCCACTGACGCTAATTATAGCCCCCTCCACCCTGCTTTCCCCTGACCCCCGATAACTGGCTCAGGTTGAGATCCGTTAACACAAGCTGGGGGTCAGGCCTGGGGGCTTCCTCATCTGTACAACTTTGTAAGTCAAGGTGACCACCCTGCTAGGTGGAGCCCACACATACTACAGTCAGATGGATCTTTCAACCATGTTTCCAAAGCCAGATTCTTCTGATTCCTGCCGGATCAAATGTTAGTTTTGATGGAGGCAACTGTGGCATTAAAGGTTTGGCTCTTAGCCATCAGAATTCTGTCTTGCTGAAGCAAAAGCTTAACTCTAGGTGTTTAAGTACAAAGGAGGGTGCAAAGACTGTACATAATGAGAGACTGTAGTTCACTTTGCAACACCCCTACTGTGCCATTTAGTATATGTTGTTTTGTGGTGTATTAACATCACTTTATTCCTTCTCTAGCCACCTATTCTCAAACAGAGCAGCTGCCAAGTACCCAGACACCATTGCACTGACCTACGACCCCACGAACCGCTGGTTATCATGTGTGTACAATGACCACAGTCTGTACGTGTGGGATGTAAAGGACTTTAAGAAGGTTGGGAAAGTGTACTCTGCTCTCTACCATGCATCTTGCGTTTGGAGTGTTGAGGTAAGGCTGTGGGTTGACTCACCATGGAAAGACATTTATAAAAGAAATGAAACAAGACAGCTTGGAGGCTGGTTTGCATCTATGGCTCCTCTCACACATTCTCTCTGTTTCTACATTATAACAGTGTCTACATTTCAAAAACTACTTTGTTGACTGTAAATTGTTTTGGGACATCTTGAGTTTGTATAGTTGCGATATAAATCCTTCTTCCCTCTCAACCTCATCCACTTCCCTTTTCTCCATCTCTTCCTTTCATCTCCTCTCTTCACTTATTTTCTTCCTATCACCTTTTCTTTCCTTCCTCCTTTCAATATTTTCTTAGAGAGTAACATTCTCCTGCTATAATTGGCCCACTCACTTCAGATGGTCTGTGATCTGGAAGACTCAGATTACTGTCACTATAGAGTAACATTAACTGTGGCTGATGGTGTAAAATGGGCAATACAGTGGTTGCCCATAATACATCATGCTAGAATGTTCCTTTCTGTTTAAGTCAATGGGAGAGATGTACAATGAACAGCTGATCCAATATTGCCCATTTTATGCCATCGCCCAAAGTTAAGACTATGTCCAAACTTTGTTTGGAACCACAAGTACAATGTATATCTTGGTGGACACCCCCTTTCTGAGACACTGTGCCATGAAGTTGAACCTGGATTCACCATCTGCCACACAATGAGTGACTAATTGCTACAACAGGCAGTTGTTAAATGGAATCAAAGCATTTCCCTACAACAAGAAGGTAAATAAAAGAGAGATATTCTAAGGGCACCAAAGGCATCCTGCAGGAAATTGGCTACCCTGATCGGGTCGTTTCACACTGTATATCACGCAAACTCATGAACGGGCCAAAGGTCGTCACTTTCAGCCCTGAAAAGTACCCAGTTCACCTCAGATTATCCTGGAAGGGCAAGGTATCTCAAAAATTTGAGCAACTGGTGAAACTAGTTGCTTCACGCTGCTACAATGCAGTAGCAACACAAGTGGTATTTGCCACTAACAGGATGCTGCCATCAAACCCAAAAGACATTCTGCCTATCACACAAATGAGTCATGTGGTATATGAATCCCAGTGCCAGTGTGATGCTGGGTATGTAGCCCGTACATCCCAAAGACTGGCTGATAGTATCAAACAGCATATCCCAGTCACTGTTTGCAACAGACAGGGTACAGGCTGTATCCAACCAGCCCATGTTGGGAAAACTCAAAACACGGTGTCCAACATTAGATGAGATTTTGCAATTGGACATTTGCTAAATAATCATCAGTCTGCAAAGCATTACGCTGGCAATTTTAGATTGTTAATCAGGCTCATAGTGTGGCGCATTTGCATGTACTGGAAGCTACATATTTTAATACACGGGAACCTGTTCTTTGCAGACAGAAAGAACAAGTACACACATTGCGCCTGTTTCAGCTAAACAAAATAACTGACAGCCATTCACTGACTCATTCCTCAGGGCAATGCATTGACCAATCAGGGTCAAGCTGCCTGGTTTAAATTTCAAACAATGCTTGGCAGTTAACTGTCAGTCACAATCACTGGTGTATTCTCCATGGCAATGCCTCTACCAGAGTCCACTTGCCAATCAATCAACACTGTCTTCACATACAGTATAAATTGTTGGGGTTTTCCCCCTTATTCTGGTATTCTTGCGAGTGTCCTGATGAGGCAAGACCAAAAGCTTAGACATGTCTTTTTTTCAGCAATACTCAAGTTCTGTATTACCAAACAACTAATTTTATTTTGATGTAATATGTCACTTGCTGCAGAGAACTGGGAGAACACTTCTTTAATAGAGTTGAAAATATTCTTCCTGACTGGGAGCTAGCATAACACTTCCTCAGTAGAAGCTGGGATAACTCTTGTCCAATAGAAGTTTGATCCCTTTCTTGGATTCACTCAAGTTCTGTCGAAGGGTCATGAGGACTCGAAATGTCAACTCTTTTCTTCTCCGCCGATGCTGCCAGACCTGCTGAGTTTTTCCAGTTTTCCAGTAATTCTGTTTTTGTTTTAGAAATTTGGCAATCCTGACTCTTAATATGAATCCTGAAGCTTGTTTTTGTTGGGACCACAAGCACGAGAGGATAGGACTCGAGCACTGTCCCAGGTAGGCCATGAAGAGATGGCTCAGAAACATGGGGAGTAGGAAGTCCATTGAGGAGTCACAGATGAAAAGAATTGGGCCACTAATGATGTATGAATGGGATAAGTGGACTGGGATATTTTAAACTCACATTGCCTAGGCTGTATAACTGGTGTTTCAGAAGTCACATGGATTCCAGCCCCTGGCAAAGCTCCAGGGCTCTTTTGGCACAGACTATGCCTTTCTGTTTTAAGAATATCATGCTCAGTCTCCAAATAATTGCTGGTGGACATCCTGAGTGTGTATCACTGTGTCTAACAGGTATACCCAGAAGTAGAGGACAGTAACCGGGCATGCCTACCTCCAGGCTCCTTCATTACCTGCTCATCGGACAACACCCTCCGACTCTGGAACACCGAAGGCTCCAGCACCCACGGGACCTCACTACATCGAAACATGATCAGCAATGTAAGTGCCCAAGAGATCCCTGTCAACTCTACAGGCTCGGGTCACTGAGACCAGAACCTTCATTGTCACTTCTCTGGTGCCAGCCCATAAATTTATTGAATTATGTTTTGCGACTTGCTACGTGGGGATTTGGTTGAGGCAGAGATTGGTTGAATATCTTAAAGGCAGAGCTAGATAGATTCTTAACCTTTCACTCCCTTGCTTATTATCGGGGGTAGGTAGGAATATGAGGTTACAATCAAATTGGCCGTGAACTTACTGAATGGCGGAGCAGGCTCGAGGGGCCGAATGGCCTACTCCTGCTCCTAACTCGTAAGTTCATATGTATTAGAACTCTCGACCTCTGGTTTTTTCACCCAGTACCATAGCCATTACACAACTTTGCATGCAGGGTGTATCATAAACTACAATCAAATGGGCCGGAGATTTAGTGATGACTTTAATTTCCTCAAGGCTTTTGTGTCCTCACCTTGCTCCCCCTCCACCCCTCCCTTATTTCCTCTAATTCTTTATATTATCTTCAAACCCCTGAACTCCTCTAGGGGTGTCCGCAACAAGGGGGTTTAGCCTTATAATTAAAGCTAGGTTGTTCAGGGTGTTGTCAGGAAATAAAATGTAATGGGAATCTAACTCTGTTCCCCAAAAAGCTACAGCGGCTTGGGGGCCAGCTGAAAATTTCAAATGGATATTGTTAGGTAAGGTATTAAGGGATGTGGAAACAGGGTAGTAAATGGAGTTAAGGTGCAGACCAGACACGATCTAATACATCATGGAACAGGTTTGTGGGTCCTATTAGTTCTTTATTTCTCACAAGTGTCCCCCACAATGTTTTAGATGTCCTGCTCCCTTCCAAATTGTGGCCACCCTGACCCGAATTCACCAGATAGCCTGGCTAATGATTCCATTCCAGAACAAGGCCCGCCAGCCCCCTCAGATAGACAAATGATCCCACGGCATTATTTTGAAGGAAAGCAGTCAAGGCTTCCTCCAGTGTTCTATCTTTATCCATCAACCAACATCAATAAAATAGATTATCCAACCATTACCAAATGGCTTTGTGGGATTGTGCTGTGTCATATTTCCTAAGTTACAACATCGACTACATTTCAAAAGTGCTCAACTGGCTGCAAAAAACTTTGGATGTGCCGAGGTTGTGAAAGGTGCTAGATAAATGCAAGACTTTCTTTCAAATTCCCATTCTTGCATCTTTCATATTCGCATTAGAGAACACAGTTATATGTACTGACATGCCCACACTTGAATCTGTACAGGTTTGAACACACATGTATGCGCACGAACACGCACACAAAGGTGAGACTTAAAGTTGTTTTCAATTTCTTCTTCCCCAAAACCCAGGATTTGCTGAAGATTCTCTACATGGACTCCAACACATCGACATTGCTGGATGTGGAAAACACCTCAGCGGGCGGCTCTGACAAACCGGATTCCCAAAACACTGAGGTGAAGACTGGAATCAGAACGTTGTGTGTGAGCCCCGATGGACAGCATATGGCATCTGGTGACCGGGCTGGAACTCTGAGGTACGTCACCTCTGAGGAAGGCATCTCTCCCACTAAGCTAAGTCAGATCAGTATTATGTACAGCAGAGTCCAGCAGTGGAGACGGTGAGATACTCCTGACTGTAATCAATCTAGCACTCTGTACCAGGACTTCCCAAACTGTGGGTCATGACCCCCAGTAGGGTCACGAGATTAGATTTTGGGGTCTCGAGCTCTCTGAGGCAGTAATGGCTACCATGAAGCTGGGACTGACTGCTAACAGATGCAGTACAGTAATTCGCTCTGCTACTTCTCCAGTCATTTTTGTGCAAAAAGTGTAAATGATCTGACTGAAGTGACTTTGACTTAGCAGCAGATGTACTTTTCATCTGTCAAGTTTTATGAAGGAACACTTAGATGATTGATCAAGGTCTATAGTGCAAGACAGCTTCAAGTTTATAAAGAGGAGACTGGATGAGCGGCGATTGGCTGACACCAAGCTTTCATTTCAAAACAGAGAATTCTAAGAGAGGGATTTTATCATTTGCAGATTCTGGGAATTAATGATATAGAAAGTCTGGGCCTGAATTTTACGCCACTGCCCCCCACCCCACCCCACCCCGCTGGTGGGTTTTTAATCGTGGGGGAGTGTGAAATTGAAGAAATGGCTTTCCCTCCAGGATCCACCCGCCCCAGCCTCGCAGTGATTTTACCCTGGTGGGTGGGGGGTGGGGTGGTGGGGGAGGGGTGGGGTGGCGGGGTTAACAAGCCCGGTGGGCTGGTCTTATAATGATACGCTGATGTATTACAATGAGATTCCCAATGTCCAATGGCAGGAAACGCGGCCCACCTTCGACAGGCTGAGCGGACGATCGCAAACTGGTTTCACGATGTCGTGAAATTGATTTTTGGTCTCCTCTCCATATTGTTTCTTCACACCATCGAACACACCCAATGCCAGTGGGCATGGACAATTCCACCCAAGAAGTGGCAAGACTATGGTGGGATTTATAAACTTAGGCATTAATTTTAAATATGTGGCCTTGAGGGTTCAGTGGTAAGGTAATCAGCAAAAACAGGGTAATGGGTGACTATCACAGTTAGTTTGGTTGTCTACACCCAGTTTATCCATCCACCCTACACTAGGGAAATGGTACAGCCTGGAATGGATTGATGTACCTGTGTTGCATTGTGTCTGTCAGGGTCCATGATCTCCAACTACTGAGAGAACTCCTTCAAGTGGAGGCCCATGACTCAGAGATCCTGTGTCTCGAATACTCCAAACCAGAAACTGGTAAGAACATATTTAACACCATTGAATTCTATACTAGGGTCGTCCAGTAGAAATCATTGACTGGGCTATGGCAACACTGTTTTTACAACGTGTACTCGTTTTAGTTGAAAATATTGTTTGTGCCCTTTTAAAAAGGGGACACTTCTATTGAATTATTCTTGTTGATGACACTGGGACAACTCAGTATCATCCTAATTGGCAATTAAGAAGAGGTGAAACTGCCTCATTCATTCATTCACATAATAAGGTAAAAGTACCTCTCATGGGCATATTTACTAAACAGACATCTACTGCCATCCAGTAACTGAAGGAGTAAAGCATTCACAGCGATTGAAGAACAACCACACACTGTGCTTTACATCTTAGCATTCTACGCATGAAAAGGTTAAAGTTCACCTGTATACACCGTATAAATATGAAGACTGAGATCACATGCCCAATGACAATGGCTGTTACTCATTTTTTATTCATCAATCAACATGCAATTAGCCACATCTGGATTCCCAATTAGCTAACTATGGCTAATATATTTAAAATATAGCAACTGGCTATATATTGGACATCACTTATCTATACGATGACCAATATCTAAGTTACCTCAAAATACCCAGTGACTGAACCATATAGAAGAGTTAAATCCTAGGTTCAATCTTTAAGTTGCTGTTAGTTAATTGACATCAATCAGAATAGAAATTGATACCTCATATTTGGACTTGTCACGCCTGGACCCAGAAGAGTTGCAATCAGCCAAGGTTTCCCACTCCTGATTATTTCCCAGTGAGAACTGTGAGAGTGTGGACAAAGGGTGACAATTAAAAAAAGAATGAAAGTGCATTTATATAGCTCCTTTCACATCTTTGGGACATCCCAAAGCACTTTACAGCCCCTTGATTTCTTTCAAAGTGTGATCACAGTTTCCCAGGCATATAGGGCAGCAGAATTTGTTCATTGTAAGATCCTACAAGCAGCAGGGACATAAGTAACAGTGGAAAGATTGGTGTAGACTGGTGAAAGAGAGAGTCCTCTTCTGATGATGGCGTTAAGGCATTTAGTTGGTGCAAAGTAGAATGTTGGATTTGTGGATGAATTCCGATTGGAATTAACCCAGTTCATCGGTAATTCATTTTAACTTTTGGGTTTCGAACGAGTCTTTAAACCCACAAGGTAAGGTGAGCCTCTTCAGATAGTGAATTCAAAGAATTTTTATTTAAATAAAAATATAAATTAACACAGAGTTATAATATAGAATTAGTTAAATCAAAACATATAAGAATCATTCATCTATTCAATTAAACCTTCTCATAGATATCATTATCTGTATTCTTTCTACACTAAACTACTTTCAAGTACATCACTCAAAAGAACATAAATACTCAACTTATCCAAAAGACCTCTATGGCTTTTGATGGGCGATCAGTACCTTGAAAGCATGCATCTTCTTCCTTCTTTTGGATAAGTATCTTCAGTCAGAACATGGCTTGCTAACGGTGTCTCTGGAGATGGGATTTTTAACCCTTAGAGAAGGTTCAAGACCCTCTCTCTCCATGTGTTAATGGGATCTTTGATTGGCTGACATATTCTTTAATGCAGCTTAATTGGTCTTAGCCTTTGTGCATAATTAATCTTGATATCTTGTATAACCTTTGGTTTCTGAACTTTCTTCTAATCTGACAAAAATATATTCTTTTGTAGCCACTTTGTGCCTACATTTTAACTTAGGGTTTGTAAGAAGACTTTATATCAAACATAAAATCTCTTTCAGAATATTCCTAGTATTAACCTGCGTAAGTTTAAAGACCAGTCTTGTGATAAGACTACTAATTAATTCATAGTTATTTAATTATAACTGAGGTTCAACCTTAGTTTCTGGGCTGGGATCCAACCGTTCATAACAGTTGATAGATCAAGATCTCAGCTGTCCCTATCTATTGTTTTCATAGTTACATACATTTTGATAGTGCAGATTTGTCGTTTGTTTTTAAACTACAAAAATGATTTTAGTGAGCTAATCTTAATTTAAATGTCAAAACTTAAAAAAAAGTAACACAACATAGCTAAAGTTATATACCAATAAAAGGTGAACCAGTAATGCCAGTTCTCTTAATGATCAATGGTTAAATCTTTGATTTTCACTAAAAGACACACTGCTTGCAATTTTGATATTACTGGCACACGTTTCAATACATTGGGCCATAACTTCTGAGCTCCCCAGTGTCGTATTAGGGGGTTAACCCCAAAGACGCACTGGGGAATCCCGCTCAGAAGTTCCCAGGTAAGGTTTGCGCTGCAGTTGCTGGAAGTGCAAACATCCCCTAGGCAATTGCCCTGCACTGGAAATCATCCAAAAATGCGACTTAAATTGCAAACTTCGGGTGTTCTGACTGGGTTACACTGTTACCCATAAAAAGTTAGAAGAATTAAAGCCTCCTCTAACTTCTGGTTAACCATTGCATAGACCCACACCGACACTGCACAGGACTGCCACTCAAGGGAAGTTCAGGCCCATTGTATCACTGTAGGGTACATGCAGTAATTATGCTGAACTTGACAAAAGTTTTCAATATTGAGGTGCCATATACTTTGTTAAAATACTTCTTTTAAATGGTTTTAAAATATATTGATTTGTCTAATGTCTTCAAAATTGAGGTTCACTATCTTAAAATCATCTGTTGATGCCTTGTCTAATTCATTGTCAGTATAACAATACATAAAGTGATTACTGTTAATAGGAATCTCATGTTACTTCTGAGATAGGTTCCTTTGGCCCTGTTGGTTTATTCGGTAAGTTTAGTCTGAGAATGATGGACTTTTACTAAGAATCACCATCTAAGCTTACAAGAAGGAGCTTTATTCTGCATTTGGCTGTGCTATGCTTGAACTGGGAGCATTCAGCATTTGTGCTGAATATGGGAAGATTCCACTGTCTTCTCTCTCCTACCCCACCCTCCCTCCAACACTAATAGATACCCAAAAACTGTTATAAGTTTTCAGAAAAAGCATATGGATAATGGTGCATATGATAATGCATATGCCTCATTAGAGACAGGCTGAAGCCAAGATTTTCACATCGTGTTCTCCAGCAGTGAGATTCTGTGTTGAGAAAGGAACCTTGCAAATATTCCCTTTAAAATGATATTTCTTATTATCAGTTGCAGTGGATACAGATTTTAGACACTGATCCGGTCCCAGGAGGCAAATATTAAATATAAACCTACATTGCACTGTATTGCCCTATCATTTGGATGGTTGGCTTGTTGTCCATGGCCAAGGTTCTGTGTATTTTGCATATGACTGTAATATTAAGACATTTTCTTCATAAATTTCAGCTCTTCCAAAACTCTTCTGCCCATATCATAACTCATACCAAGTCCTGTTCACCCATCCCCTCTCAGGTTTCCAGTATTAACTTCTGACCTTGCAATGGCTCAATATTATACTTCTCATTCTTCTGTTCAAATCCCTCCAAGCCCCTCCCAATCTCCATAACCTCTTTCAGCCCTACAACCCCCTGAGACATTCTCCAATTCTGGTCTCTTTTGCATTTCTGATTTTCATCACACCGCCATTAATGGCCGTGCCTTTAGCAGCCCCCCTCCTCACCCCTACCCCCCAGGGCCTTATCTCTGGAATTCCCTCCCTAAACTTCTCCATCATCAGCTTTCTCTCTTTTGAGACGCTTCTTAAAGCCTACCTTTTTGCCCAAGGTTTTGATCACCTGTCTTCGTATTTCTATGTAGCTTGGTCTCAAATTTTGTCCAGTAACACTCTTATGAGTGCCCAGGGATGTTTTATTACATTTAAGGTGCTATTATTTGCAAGTTATTGTTACTGTTGCTGGGCAGGCTTTGCCCCATGTCTGTACCTGATTTTTACTTCAACTCTTTCCTTATTCATCGCCAGGCATGAAGTTGTTGGCGTCTGCCAGCCGAGACCGTCTGATCCATGTGTTAGACGCAGAGAACGATTACAGCCTGCTCCAAACCTTGGATGAGCATTCCTCCTCCATCACTGCCGTCAAGTTTACAGGTACATGTGTGCGCGCACCTCATGCTTAGTGTTGTCTAGGAACCCCCATTTACAGAATGACGCTTGGCTGCATTAACCAGCTGTGCTTCCTTCATGTCTTTTACTGTAGTATGGAACATTGAAACCACGCGCTTCCTCTTTTCCACACGTGTTTCCTCTTTGGTTTCAGGGAGGGTTAGGATGCTGAGAGCAAGGGGGTTGCTACTTGTGGTGCCAGATATGGGCTAGTATTTAATGGAGGCGATGGGGGTCTCACCCGCCGCTAGAGAGCTGGCAAGAGCACTGCATCGCTAACGCATCCTTTCAGGAATGCCCGCAGAATTAAGTGCCAATCGGGCTGTCACAGGCTTTCCTGCCCTGGACTTAATCAGGGCAGAGACAAGGTGGTGGGGTCCACCCACCACCCTCCTGCCCAATTAAATGTCTCTTCTGCTACCAAATGCACCTGGGTGGGGGGGGGGGGGGGGGGCATTAAATTCCACCCAAGGAATCAAGCTGAATCAAGCCTCAGTTAATTTCACAGTTCGAGTCTCCATCTCAACAACTAGTGGAATTTAAATTCAATTTATAAGAAATCTTGAATCAAAAGCTAACCTCAGTAATGGTGACCATGAAACTATCAATTGTCATAAAAACCCACCTGGCTCATTAATGTCCTTTAGAGAAGGAAATCTGTCATCCTTACCTGGTCTGGTCTACGTGTGACTCCAGATCCACAGTAACGTGGTTGACTCTTAACTGCCCAGTTCATGGGCAATTAGGGACAGGCAATAAATAATGGCCTTGCCAGTGAGACCCATATCCCATGCAGAAAAAGTGCAGCCCTCACTCCATCAGCATAATCTCCTATTCCTTTCTTGCCCATGTGCTTACCTACTGCCCCCTTAAATGCATCTATGCTATTCACCAAATGGTAGCCAGTTTCCCATTCTCATCATTCTCTGAGTAAATAAGTTTATGTGGAATTCCTTATTGGATTTATTGGTGAATATTTTATATTTATGGCCCCTGGTTTGGACTCGCCCACAAGTGAAAATATTTTTATTATTTTAAAGATCTCTGTTATATCATCCCTCAACCTTTCTCTTCTAGAGGGAAAAAAAACCCAGCTTGTCAAATGACGATGGACGTGTGACAGTCACAGGGTTGTTGTTTGATGTATGAAGGTTCCATGCCTTCCTCAAAGAGGTGACAATGTTAGTGAAGTAACAGTAAAAATGTGTAAGCAGAATAATCTAATATCATAAAGTAACAATGATTTGCATTTATGCAGCATCTTTAAACAAAGAAAAGCATCTGAAAATGCTTCATAGGAATGTTACCTCACAACAATCTATTCCAAGCCCCCATAAGGGGGCATTAGGACATTGGAAGAATGCAGAGATCTCAAAGGGCCGGAGGTGATGACAGAGATAGGGAAAAGCTACACCCTGAATGTTCAAGTCACCATTCCTACATGCAGGAAATGATGAATCTGGGGCCAGTCTTTTCCTTAATCTAGGTTTATGTATCAGCGTAAACCCTATTGTTCCTCTTCTACACCTGGTGTAAACTGATTTTATACACTTGGACTAATTCCCTAATCTTTCCCCAATTGGTGGCAGCTGCTCACGATTACTAACTAAAGCATGCACTCCATTGTAGCATGATTCCAACACTAACAGTGAAGGGATTTGAAATCAAGGATGAGAATTTTAAATTGTAGGCGTTTAGGGGACTGGGAGTCATTGTAGGTCAGCAAACACAGGGGCGATGGGTGAACAGGACTTGGTGCAGGCTTATATAAATAAAACACAGCCCTACCCTCAGGCCCTCAGGTGGGAGGATGGTGGTGGCCTGAGTTTAATGGAGGTAAAAGATCCTATGGCACAATTTCAAAGAAAAGTAACCCAGAAGGCAAAAAACAGTTTAGACCAGTAAACATATTTCTCAGTTTTTAGTGGTGTCCCATTTTAAAGTATACAAGTCCAGTTTGGACCAGTATTCTTATTTCCCAGTTTTTATAGTTTTTTTTTTCCTTCTGGGAAGGGAGTTATCCCTGTTGTCCTGGTCAATGTTGACCCCTCGATCAGCATGACCAAAACAGATTATCTGGTCATGATCACATAACTGTTGTTGGGACCTTGGTGCGTGTAAATTAGCTGCCATGTTTCTTACAAGTTACTGCATTTCAAAAAGCATTTAATTGGCTGTAAAGTGCTTTGAGGCGTCTGTGGTGCTTGTGAAAGATGCTGTATAAATGTGTACTGTGCCTGAGCTGGACCTGGCACTGAGAGACACATGGGCTGTACAGTACCAGATGGCAGTGAGTTGTCCACATTCGACCAGTGTGGACACTTACAGGGTCTGATTTTTCACATCTGAATTGGCAGAGCTCCTGCTTTTTGCATGTGGGTTCCCAGCAGTTGCTCACAGTGCTTTGATGGAGCACCTTACTCTTGGTATAGGTGGACATAGAAGAACTGATGCAATAGCTTCACCTGTTTTGCATGCTGTGTCCTTCCTCAATAAATAGGCTGACGGGCAGTTAAGTCTGTGGTGAAATGATTCATAACTGTTCTGTCAGCAGTCCTGCTGCCCTGGGACTCAAGAAGCTGATATTTTTCTTCCTGTTCAATGAAACCGGGAACTTAAGTAAGCCAATTGGCAATCCCAAGTTACCATGGTAACTCAGTCACCTTCCTTTCTTCTTCACAGCAAATGCTGGGAGTGTCAGGATGATCACCTGTGGTGCAGACAAGAGCATTTACTTCCGGACAGCACAGAAGGTAATAGATATTGGCACTGTACGTTCAGATACCTGTGACTGAAATCTAATCAAGGGGTTCAGATGGTTTATATATAGAATAATGGATACCTGGGAGTGAGTTACAGGCTGGAATCTAATCGAGGGGTTCAGACGGTTTATATATAGAATAATGGATACCTGGGAGTGAGTTACAGGCTAGAATCTAATCGAGGGGTTCAGACGGTTTATATATAGAATAATGGATACCCGGGAGTGAGTTACAGGCTGGAATCTAATCGAGGGGTTCAGATGGTTTGTATATAGAATAATGGATATCCGGGAGTGAGTTACAGGCTGGAATCTAATTGAGGGATTTGGTTCATGTGTAGTATCATTGTTAAGATTAAGTTACTCTTTCAGAATAAGAAGGGTCTTTGCTTTTGCACAAAGCTGAGTTACAGTGAGGGATGTGGGGTATATCATTGTTATGGTAAAGGGTATGGGTTATATCAGTGTTATAGTGAGGGGTGTAGGTTATATCAGTGTTAGAGTGAGGTATATCAGTGTTACAGTGAGGGATGTGGGGTATATCAGTGTTACAGTGAGGGGTGTGAGATATATCAGTGTTACAGTGAGGGGTGTGGGATATATCAGTGTTACAGTGAGGGGTGTGGGATATATCAGCGTTACAGCGAGGGGTGTGGGATATAACAGTGTTACAGTGAGGGGTATGGGATATATCAACGTTACAGCGAGGGGTGTGGGATATATCTATGTTAGGAAGATGGGAAGTGAGAGACAAAAGTGTCTCAACTTCGAAAATTCAGCATAAGTTGTAGTCTGTATTCATTTCATTGAATATGAATATACCTATGTCTGTGGAAGAAGGGAAAAGGTTATGTCTTAGACTGGAGGGAAAGGTTGGATAGTACATCGTGTGTGAGGAACATTGATTTCATTGATGGTTTAACTGCAGCCAAACTGTCGGGATGAAAGTCTCCTTTGTCAGCTGCATGGATTCTTTCTGAAACGATACAGGTCCATTCTCAACCTATTTCCAAGTGGGCTCAAGTCCACACGTAATAAGACACTAATGGGCTCTATATTGCATCTCATGGTTCTCCCCATTGTCATTTAATTCATTGACCATAGAATCTCTCACTGTTGATGAGTAACATAGATCTTCCTCAAGATGTGTTCAGAAATAAAACTGTCTTCATCTACCCCATCCCCTGTTTTCTGTTTGCCAGTTATTAGTTTAAACTTTTGTTTTTTAGATTGTGTGCCAATGACTTCAGCAACTGGGTGGGAGGAGTTACTGACCCAGCTGGTGCAGGAGAGCTGAATTGACACTCACGCAGTTTAAATGGCCCCTGGCTATTGACTATCCTTGACATTACTCTTGCACAGTCAATGTTATGTTGCCAGGCATTTCAGACTAAATGTGGTGTAGCAACAGAAAGAGACAGAGCACAGCATTTAGGAACCGTTCATTTATATTCTAATTCCACAGTCATGCCCTTGTTTTAATGTGGCCACTGCTATCACAGTGCATTTCCCTGTGGCCGTTGAGTGACAGAGAGCAACAAGTACCAAGTCCACGGACCATGGAAACTATCTGCAAACTCATATACTTATATAATTATCGACTATTATATTTATATACTCATTTATTCTGTAACACTCATGTATCCCACAATATTCTGATGTACCACACACCTCTCACTGTAACACTCTGATATATCCCACACCCTTTACTGTAACACTAATATACCCCACACCTCTCGCTGTAACACTGATATACTCCCACACTCCTCACTGTAACACTGATATACCCCATACCCCTCATTGTAACGCTGATATACCTCACACCCTTCACTGTAACACTGATATACCTCACACCCCTCACTGTAACACTGTTATACCTCACACCCCTCTCTGTAACACTGATATATCCCACACCCTTTACTTTAACAATGATATACCCTACAAACTTTACTTTAACAATGATATACCCCACATCCCTCACTGTAACACTGATATACCTCACACCCCTCACTGTAACACTGTTATACCTCACACCCCTCTCTGTAACACTGATATATCCCACACCCTTTACTTTAACAATGATATACCCTACAAACTTTACTTTAACAATGATATACCCCACATCCCTCACTGTAACACTGATATATTGCACACCCCTCACTATAACACTGATATACCCCACACCCCTCACTGTAACACTGATATATTGCACACCCCTCACTGTAACACTGATATACCCCACACCCCTCACTGTAACACTGATATACCCCACACCCCACACTGTAACACTGATATACCCCACACCCCTCACTGTAACATTGATATATCGCACACCCCTCACTGTAACACTGATATATCCCACACCTGTCACTATAACACTGATATACCATCAGTGCCCTAACTATATCTCAAGGATTTCAGGCTCAACTGCTTGTGATCTTACTCTACAGCCAGTAATTAACCTGCTCGGGTTTAAATACCCCACTGCTTGGTTGCATCAGTTAGGCTTAGGGTTAAAATCAACTCCACTGTGCCCCAACATTCTGCTGATGCTACTCACATAGCTATTCAGTGGCATAAGATCATAAGAACTAGGAGCAGGAGTAGGCAATTCAGCCCCTCGAACCTGCCCCACCATTCATTACGATCATGGCTGATCTCATTTCGGCCTCAACTCCAATTTCCCACCCTCTCCCCATAACCTTTCAACCTGTTGCTAATTAAAAATCTACCTCCTCCTTAAATTTATTCAACGTCCCGGCATCCACTGCACTTTGAGGTAGTGAATTCCACATATTCACAACCCTTTGAGAAAAGTAATTCCTCCTCATCTCTGATTTAAATCTACCACCCCTGAGCCTAAAACTATGGCCTAAAACAGAAACAAACACTCACAAAAGTGTAAAAGCAAAAAAGTGCGGATGCTGGAAATCCAAAACAAAAATAAAAACACCTGGAAAAACTCAGCAGGTCTGACAGCATCTGCGGAGAGGAACACAGTTAATGTTTCAAGTCCGTATGACTCTTCAACAGAACTCACAAAAGTATAATTGTTATGTAAATAGCCTCATAATGTCTCTATAAAATACACACTACAATTGATACCAATTACAAAACTAAAATAATTTGTATTTGGATCATACATTTAACATCTGTGATCCAATAAGGAGACATTAGGGCAGATGACCAAAAGCTTGGTCAGAGTTAGGTTTTAAGAGGTTTCTTAAAGGAGGTAGAGATACTGAGAAGTTTAAGGAGGGAATTCCAAAGCTTGGGGCCTAGGCAGAGGAACGCACGGCACCAATGGTGGGCCGATGTAAATTAGAGATGCCGAGGAAACCAGAATTGGAGGAGTCAGATAAATTTGGTTGCTGTGGGTACACACATAGCCCCTAGTTACACGTGCCTTTTTGTGCGGTATGTGGAACATTCCTTGTTTCAGTCCTACTCAGGTCCCCTCTCACCACTCTTTCTGGTACATCAATGACTGTATCGGTGCCACTTCATGCTGTTGTCTGGAACTGGAAACACCCATCAATTTTGCTTCCAATTTCCAACCCTCTCTCCCATTCACGTGGTCCATCTCCGACACTTCTCTTCCCTTCCTGGACTTCTTTCTTTCCATTTCTGGTGATAGACTGTCTACCAATTTTCATTACAAGCCCACCAACTCCCACAACTATCTCGACTATACCTCCTCACACTCTGCTTCCTTTAAGGGCCCCACTCCATTCTCCCAGTTTCTCCATCTCCGTTGCACCTGTTCTGATGATGCTACCTTCCACAACATATGTTCCTTTGTCCTGAACTAAGGATTCCCCTACTGTAGTTAACAGGGCCCTCAACCGTGTCTGACCTATTTCTCGCACCTCTGCCCTCACCTCCTCCCCTCCTGCCCAGAACCATTATAGGCTCCCCCTTGTCCTCACTTTCCACTCACCAGCCTCAGCATTCAAAGGATCATCCTCCATCATTTCTGCAAATTCCAGCATGATACCAGCACCAAACCTCCTTTGTCAGCATTCTGAAGGGACAGTTCCCTCCATGACACCCTGGTCCATTCTTCTATCACCCCCAAAACCTCACCACCTTCCCATGCAATCACAGGGATTGTAACACCTGCCCCTTTTCCTACTCCCTTCTCAACGTCCAAGTCTCCAAACACTCATTTCAGGTGAAGCAATGCTTCACTTGCACCTCCTTCAGTTTGGTCTGCTGTATTTGCTGCTCTCAGTGCTGTCTCCTCTACATTGGGAAGGCTAAACGTAGAGGGGGGTGACCACTTTACAGAACATCTTCGGTCTGTCCACAGGCATGACCCAGATTTTCCGGTCACTTGCCATTTCAACGCACCATCTTGCTCTCATGCCCACATGTCTGTCCTTGGCCTGCAACAATGTTTCAGTGAAGCCCAACGCAAATTGGAAGAACAGCACCTCATCTTCCGATTAGATACTTGACAGCCTTCTGGACTTAACATTGAATTCAACAACTTCAGACCATGAAGTCTCTCCTCCATTTTGAATTTTTTTTGCCCTCTTTCCCCCCCCCACCATAGGGCCAGTCTGTATCTTGTTCTCCTGTTTTTGCTTTCATACAGCACTGACCCTTTCTCTGCTTTTAACACAATCTGCTATTTTGCTTTCAGACAGTGCTGACCATTATTCTGCGATCAACACCTACTCTGTACCAAAACTTTAGACTTGAATGCTGTCATTACCATTCCTTTGTCTTGTGCTCCATGACATCTTTGTCATTTAATCTCTCCTGCCCTCTAACCCATCCCTGACCTTCTATTTTGCTCTACCTCCCCTCATACCCCTGTTTTTCAACAGCATTAATGTCATCATATTTTTACCTTTCTAGTTCCGAGGAAGAGTCATTTGGACTCAAAAAGTTAACTCTTGTTTCTCTCACCATAGATGCTGCCAGACGTGCTGAGTTTTTCCAGTGTTTTCTGTTTTTTATTTCAGATATTTTTACTGCTGTTGGCAGATGATGTAAGCGCATTGTAGGGATTATATTTTCCATGCAAGTCCTTTATTCTATATGTGTTTGAGTTACAAGCATGTTGCTTCTGCTGAGGTACAGTTACTGCTTTACATAATTGTTCCCTTTGAGTAGCTGACATAGTCCTCCAGGGGTTAGGGCAGGGGGTATCTAGAACTGTGTCAGTGTTTAGGTGGGTCCGACATGGTGTGCTAATATTTTTGAGAATCTCTGGAATGTGTTAATATATGCTAGGATTCTCCCAGCGGATGTTTACATGCCCTCCAATCTGTGCGTTTCTCTCTGTAAATGTCATGTAGCCCTGCAGGAGTCTGGGTGTTGTTGCTAACCCTTCCATGTTCAATTCCATTAGTCTGCTGACGGCACTCAGTTCACCCGAACCCACCATGTGGTTCGAAAGACCACTCTGTACGACATGGACGTGGATTGCACACACAAGTACGCTGCGATCGGGTGTCAGGACAGAAGCATTCGGTGAGTTTGAGCAGGAGATACAGCAGCTGGCCTGTTGCACATGCAAGCAACAGGTATGCACTGAAAACCAGTGCAAGTCCAAAAACAAAGGCCATTATAGTCAGTGCTAGACAATGTAAAAAAGCATAGACTACCTACACTCTTCACTGTAACACTGATATACCTCATACCTCTCACTATAATGCTGATATACCCCACACCCCTCATTGTAACACTGATACACCCCACATCCCTCACTGTAACACTGATAATAACCCACACCCCTCACTGTAATGCTGATATACCCCACACTCCTCATTGTAACACTGATATACCCCACACCCCTCACTGTAACACTGATATACCCCACACCCCTCACTGTAACACTGATATACCCCACATCCCTTAATGTAACACTGATATACCCCACACCCTTCACTGTAACACTGATATACCTCACACCCCTCACTATAACACTGATATGCCTCACACCCCTCACTGTAACGCTGATATACCCTACACCCCTCCTGTAACACTGATATACCCCACACCCTTCATTGTAATGCTGATATACCCCACACCCCTCACTGTAATGCTGATATACCCCACACTCCTCATTGTAACACTGATATACCCCACACCCCTCACTGTAACACTGATATACCCCACACCCTTCACTGTAACACTGATATACCTCACACCCCTCACTATAACACTGATATGCCTCACACCCCTCACTGTAATGCTGATATACCCTACACCCCTCCTGTAACGCTGATATACCCCACACCCCTCATTGTAATGCTGATATACCCTACATCCCTCACTGAAACACTGATATACCCCACACTCCTCACTGTAACACTGATATACTCCACACCCCTCAGTGTAACGCTGATATACCTCACACCCCTCACTGTAACGCTGATATATCTCACACCCCTCACTATAACACTGATATAACCCACACCCCTCACTGTAATGCTAATATACCCCACACCTCTCACTGTAATGCAGATATATCCTACATCCCTCACTGAAACACTGATATACCCCACACTCCTCACTGTAACACTGTTATACTCCACACCCCTCAGTGTAACGCTGATATACCCTACATCCCTCACGGTAACACTGATATGCCCCACACCCCTCACTGTAACACTGATATACTCCACACACCTCGCTGTAACACTGATCTACCCCACACCTCTCACTGTAACACTGATATACCCCGCACTTCTTACTTTAACAGATTGCTTAACTCCAGGATAGCACCTAATAGTAATATAAAGCCCTCTAAGTTTTCACAAGAGCATTATAAAGCAAAATTAAACACCAGTTCACTCAAAGCGATCTTAGGTCTGAAGGCCAAATGTTTAGTCAAAGAGGAGGGAATTGTAACAATTCTAAAACCCATACCCTCCAATGTAAAATGCTGTACCCTATATCCCTCACTCTGATAATGCTATAGCCCATATCTCACACTGTATGTTATACCCCGTACCCCTTATTGTGATAATGCTGTACTCCATAACCTTCAATGTATTAATCCTTTCTCCCATACCCCTCATTGTGATGGTGTTCTACTCGATACCCCTCTCTGTAATTATGCTTCACCCCATACCCCTCACTGCCACAATGCTATATCCTGTATCCTTCACTGTAATAGTGTTCTACTCCATATCTCCCGCTGGAATTAAGCAATATCCCATATCCCTCGCTGTAATAATGCTATACCCCATACCATTCAATGTAATAATGCTATATCTCGTACCCCTCATTGCAATAATGTTCTACCCTATATCCCTCATTGTGTTAATGATATACCCCATACCCTTCAATGTAATAATGTAATACTCCATATCCCTCATTCTAATAATGCCATATCCCATACACCTCATCTAATAATAATATACCCTACACTGCTTGGCATAACCTTGCACCACGCACTGTAATAATGCCATACCCCATACACCTCATCTAATAATACTATACCCTACACTGCTTGGCATAACCTTGCACCACGCACTGTAATAATGCCATACCCTATACACCTCATCTAATAATACTATACCCTACACTGCTTGGCATAACCTTGCACCCCGCACTGTAATAATGCTGTACCCCATTCCCCTCACTGTAGTAAAGCTATACCCAACACCCCTCATTTTAGCTTTGACTGCATAAACTGACTACTGTTATACACAGACTGACCAGTGTGCTGTAGAAACAGATGTAAATTGGTCTCACTCTGTGTCCCACAGGTTTGAAGGTGGAATGTGTTTACATGTCTAGGTTGTTGTCTCACAATATGTGTCTTCCTGCCTTACAGGATATTTAACATTAGCAATGGAAAACAGAAGAAGCTTTATAAAGGATCTCAGGGAGAAGATGGGACCCTGATCAAGGTGAGTGCTGACATCATAATGTGGTATCCAGCTTCCAGAGGCTAAGCAGTCGGGAAAATCAGCTGATAAGTAACATTGTGTATTTTGATTCCCCAGACTCGTTCAGGCATTGGGAGGCTTGGTTTCTATTGGTTACAGGGAGTGCCAGTGCCAGATGTCTAGCCTTAACCTGTTGGGCTCGATTCTGATGAACAGGAATGTTTGTGAGCCTGAGACAGAGGCCAAGAACCCTTCCCAAGGAAGGAAAGTGTGAAAGATCCAGGGTAGCTCACCTACTCCCTTCCCTGGGCAGTAGGGGATTGAATTCCTGTAGTAAATGCATGAGACAGGAAATTACTGCATCAGACAGTGCTAGATCAGGGGGTTGACCTCACAAGAGCCCACACTTTGACTTCCAGCTCTTGGTTAAACCCCCTGTGGGAGGAGCAAGTGGGAGCTGGGTTTGGGGAAATGAATAGGATTGGGGTGTGTATATGAAGAGACAGGTACTGGGAGGGGAGTGAGTGTGTGAGGAGGGGAGTGAGTACATGAGGCAGGAGTGAGTGTGTAGGGAACGAATGAGTGTGTGAGGAGGGGAGTGGGTGTGTGGGGAAGGAGTGAATATGAGAGGAGTCAGTGTGTGAGGAAGGAGTCAGTGTGTGGGGAGGGAAGTGAGTGTGAGGGAAGGGGAGTGAGTATGAGGAGGGGTCTCAGTGTAAGGAGAGGTCTGGACACAGGATTAGATCACAGATCCTGAGTGGGACAGTGTATAGCAGCACAGGGTGCTGAAAGATGCAGGCTGATCACAGGAGCAGAGAGAGAGAGAGAGACCAGAGCAAAAGTGAGACTGGGAACAGGCAGCTGGATGGGTACAGGAGCAGAGGAAAGTTGGAGGAAAGAACTTGTTCTAGACAACTTACACCTCCTCCAATAGCTGATGTTATAACAGTGATGATGGAGTCCTGGGTATGTCAGTGCCCCAGCCCCACGGAGGGTGCTTTAGAGTTGACGTGGCAAATGTGGAATTTTGGAATACCACATTTGAGTCAATGCCGCAACAGTTTCCTAACTCCGAGCACTTCTCCCGGAGGTGGGTTCCAGATGCTGGGACCACCTGCATGGCAGCGGTGGGGAGCCAACTGAGGCACCTTAAAGGGTAATTAAGCCCTATTTTACATCAGTGTGTATTTTGCAAGTGACATATTGGCCCTTCATTGCAAGTGTTCCCTAACAGTTGAGAGAAGGCAGCTTCAGAATGGGAAATCAGAACCTCGGCAATTCTACGGCTAGTTATCATACATAGGAACAAATTAGGAGCAGGAGTAGGCCATTCAGCCTCTCAAACCTGCTCTGCCATTCAGTAAATTCAGTAAGTTCATGGCTGATCTGACTGTGGACTTAACGCCACATTCCCACCTAACCCGATAAGAAGAGTTTATATGATATGAAGATATGATTATAAGATTACAAGAAATGAAGAGCTCATCAACCTGATAAACTCCCCCCTGTACTCACTGACTGACTGACTCTCTCTCTCTCTGGACTCTCTGACCCGCACGCTCTCTGTGCAGCGACTGACCCGCACGCTCTCTGTGCAGCGACTGACCCGCACGCTCTCTGTGACTGACAAGCTCTCTCTGTGTGCTTCAGGTTCCTGCGTAAATATTGATTGTGCATTACTTGCGTTTGTCCCAGGTGCAGATTGATCCCTCTGGGCTGTTCATCGCAACTAGCTGCTCTGACAAGAACCTCTCCATCTTTGATTTCTACACGGGTGAATGCGTTGCCACCATGTTTGGCCACGCAGGTAAGACCGTTGCTCTGAAATCCGCTTCCAGGTGATGACCTGCCTTTAACTGTCCCCATATGATTAATGTTGCTTCCAAAATGGGTGTGCCCCTCTCGCATCTAAAGATGTTTGCACTTCATCCTCCACAATTCCAAACTTTCTTTTCATCATCTGTAAGCTCTCAATGTAACAATGCCTCATTTTTCTGAGGGATTTGAGCAGGGAATGCAGGGTGCAGCAGCATCATCTGCTGGAACTTGAGTAAAATATTATCTAACTTTCACTATACAGGACACATCTCATGGTTAGCCATTCCCAAGATTGACCAATGTGCAATGGGAGAACACACTCGGCTGATTCACAATCACAGGAGTTCCCCAGATGGTCTTCTTTCACTTAAAGCCCAACATTGAGAGCATAAATCATAAAACCTACCCCAATGTCCATTTAAACAACAACTCCCTTCTTAAGAAGAGTCTTTTCTGAAGAAGAGTCATACGGACTCGAAACGTTAACTCTGTCTTACTCTCACAGATGCTGTCAGACCTGCTGAGTTTTTCCAGCATTTTTTGTTTTTGTTTCAAACTCCCTTCTACGTAGTGCTTTCAGAAGAATAAAACATCCTAAGGTATTTTACAGGAGCGTTATCCAACAAAATGTGATGGCCTTTAAATTGCATATCTAAGTATTTTTCCAGCGCAATCAGGGTTGCTGCCTCTACTGCCCTTTCAGACAGAGTTTCAGACCCCCGCCATCCTCCTTTGTGAAATTAATTTCTCATCAACTCCTCTCTAATCCTTCTACCAATTACTTTAAATCTCTGCTCCCTTGTTATTGACTCTGCAGATGGAAATAGGGCCTTCCAGTCCATTCTATCTATACCCCTCATAATTTTATACACCTCAATTAAATCTCTCCTCACCTTCGCTAGTCCAAAGAAAATAACCTCAGTCTATCCAACCCTTTCTCATAGCTCAAATTCTGTATTTCTGACAGCATCCTCATAAATCTCCTCTGTACCCTCGCTGGTAAAATCACATCCTTCCTGTAATGTCATGACCAGAGCTGTATGCAGTACTCTAGTTTGATCTGACTAGTGTTTTATACAGTTCTAGCATAACCTCACAGTTTTTATAATTTGGCCTTGGCCAATAAAGGAAATTATTCCATATACTACTTAAACACATTATCTGCCTATGCTACTACCTTCAGGGATCTGCGGATATGCACACCAAGATCCCTCTAGTCCTCTACACTTCTCAGTATCCTACTATTTCTTGTCTATCCCCTTGCCTTGTTTGTCCTCCCCAAATGCCTTACCTCACACTTCTCCAGATTAGATTCCATTTGCCATTTTTTCTGCCCATCTGACCAGTCCATTGTGATCTTCCTGAAGCCTCCTGATTATCAACTCACATCTCAAGCAGCAAACTGGAAACGGTGCTGGTGTCGAGAGAGGTGGAGGTATAGCAGCGCGTATGTGGAACCTAACGTTGTGCTTTTGGATGATGTCGCTGAGGGGCAGTGTGTAGATAAGAAATAGGAGGAAACTCAAAGATAGCTCCTTGGGGGACAGCAGAGGTGAGGGTGCGATATTGCCCTGTCTTTGCAGGTGATTCTCTGGCTGTGACTAGATTGTTAAGGATGGAAGCAGACGAGTGCAGTCCCATTCAGCTGGACAACTGTGGAGAGGCTTTGGAGGAAGATGGTGTGCTCAGTCATGTCAAAGGCTGCAGACAGGTCAAGAAGGATGAGGTGAAGGATGTGGGTGGATTGTTTTCCCCACAAGATGTAATTTGTGACTTTGATAAGGGCTGTGCAGAGGCCTGACAGGATGGATTCAATTTTGGGAAAGATGGGCACAGATTTGGGAGGACTTGACACATGTTCAAGGACCTTGACCTGGAAAGGGAGACTGGAGATGGAGCAATTGTTTACAAGGAGGGAGCAAAAGTTAGTTCTTTGAGGAAAGGGGTGAGGATAGTAGATTTAAAGGCAAGAGGGACAACACGTGACGAGGGAGAACTGTTAACAATTTTGGCTAACTTGGGGACCAGGAGGAAAGTTAGGTGACCAACGGATTAGTGGGAGTAGGGTTGAGGAAGCAGGAGTTGAGTCTTATGGACAAGATGAGCTCAGAGGGAGCTTGAAGGGAGATGGGAGAGAAACTACGGAAAGTTGTAAGTTTGGGGCTAGGACAGGGCCGGGGGGAGGTCGGGTGGATGTCACTCTCAGTGGCCTAGAAGAAAGGAGGGAGGCAGCAGAACAGATCATCTCAGTCTTTGTGATTAAGAATTCCATAAGCTCCTTATATTTGTTGGGGATGAAGATGTAGGAGGCAGGGAAGAGGACTTAACATAAGAACATAAGAAATAGGAGAAATAGTAGGCCATTCGGCCCCTCAAGCCTGCTGTGCCATTCGATAAGATCATGTCTGATCTGATTGTGGCCTAACTCCATTTTGATCATCTTTCATTCTTCTAAACTCCTGTGGATACCGGCGCAACCTGCTCAATCGTTCCTCATAAGGCAACCCCTTCATCCCAGGAATCAGCCTAGTGAACCTTCTCTGAACTGCTTCCAATGCAAGTATATCCCTCCTTAAATATGAAGACCAAAACCATGCACAGTACTCCAGGTGAAGCTTCCAGGGTGACCTGAATGGTTGTAGCAAGACTTCCCTGCTCTTATACCCCATCTCGCCTTCCTACTTACTTGCTGTACCTGCATGCTAACCTTATATCATTCATGTACAAGGGCACCCAGACGCTTCTGTACCGCAGCACACACTGTCACCACAACTGTGTGGGTGAGGCAAGTGATGGGTAGGCATAGCCACACGGGGAGGCTTGAGCTAGGGCAAAGGTGGCATCACCTCTCAATGTCATGATGTTGTTGCAATCATCCACAATAAGTTCATGGATTGCAAGGGACTTGTTCACAAGTGACTGGACATCCTGGAGGGAGATGAGTAGAGAGATAGGGAGGGCTAATTCTGACCCACCTGGTAGGATCCATAGGGTCAGCATTTGGAGGAGTGGGTGAGACGGGGAAGGGAGTTTGAAAGATTGGCCCCTACTGGGTGTGCTGGGTGGGAAGGTCAGCGAGAGAGTAGGGTGGGGTGCTGCTGGTAAGGAGGAGATATTGAGTGCCTCAATGGGCCCATTGGAAGATGCCAAAAAATGCTGTGAAGAGTGAAAAAAAGAGTGAAGCTGTCAGCTTATCTGAGAAGGAGTCAAGCCTAAGTTGGTGATGGGGGAGGAGAAAGGTCAAGGAGTGCTGAAAGGTTGAGATAGTGATTTGTGAGGGCAGATTACCCGAGAGGGGAGAAATGAGAAAGGCATGATAACAGGAGCGAGGGGTCTAAGAGGGTTACAGAGAAAAGAAAGGTGGGAGGATAAAAGGGGAAATAGGACTGATCACATTTGGATCGTCAGCCAAAATGTGCATGTGAATGGACATAAGGAAACTCAAGTTAAATAGGCCTGGTTTACAAAGCAAGATTAGGATATATTGCTAGAAAAAGAGACAGAAAGAACATGTACACACATTGCGCCTGTTTCAGCTAAACAAAATAAGTGACAGCCATTCACTGGTTCATTCCCCAGGGCAATGCCTTGACAAATCAGAGCCAAGCTGCCTGGTCTAACTTTCAAACAATGCTTGGCAGTTAACTGTCAGTCACCAGCAACTGGTGCATTCTCCATGGCAATGCCTCTACCAATCAGCTCACTCTTCTCATACAGTATAAATTTGTTGTTTCCCCTGACATTGGCATTTTCTTGTGAATTGTCCTGATGAGTCGAAGAGAAGCCCAGGAAGTTGGATGTCAAATTTGAGCAGTGCGCCCTGAGGAGGACAAAGAACAGACATAGTTTGGGGGCAGATAGTGTGCTGTTTGCCCAGGTAACTTTAAACTTGCAGTTAACAGGTAGTTAGGGCTAAACTGAACCCGCTATTTGAGCCAGGGGAACTTAGACACTGGAACACAAAAGACTGAAGGAGAAAGGGCAAAGGATGGCAACAGATGGCCAGGGATAAAATTGCTGCCAACCCAGGAGTCACCTTGAAAGAACTAACGACCACGTGTGTAAGTGTACAGTGTTTTTGTACGATTTGAGTTAAATCTTGCGAGGCAATTCCTTCCGCAAACCCACCAGCCCCTTTTCCTTCCCCCGCAATGCAGTCAGCTTTCATTTAAAATGTCTCTGAATGAATTACTTAACTCCTGCAGCTCCAAAGAGTCACACAGACCAGCAGGTTTGCAGGTTCAAACCCTGATCTGAATTCTCAGTGCAGTGATTGCACTGCCTGCTGCAACAGGAGTCAATGCACTGGTTCTGGACAGAACAATGAGAAAAATCAGCGAGGGTTCCTAACATGAACGTTTGGCAGTGAGAGAGTGAGGCTCACTGTGGTTGAAGAGCCTGGTGAAGCTCCTTGTCTAGGGCGACATTTGAAGATTCACTATTATGGGGGTGAAGTGGCAAACAGCCAGCATCTGTAAAACCAAAAGCCAGAAAATTTATGTCTTCAGGCGGAGAAATCTAAAATTAGAAACTTTAATAGCAGCAGGAGTAACTGTATGTGTCACTGGATCACTTACAAGATTGAATTTAAAATGAGGATGTCACATAGGGAGCTTTGTGTGTTATTAGGTTAATAAATCAAGCTTGCGGTACTGTGAATGTCACATGATGTTGATTCCCTCCTGCACAAGTGAACAGAACTTTGCATCAGATAGTGAACAGTCCGTGATGATTTCCTGTTCAGTTGTACAGGGTGACAGTGGCTGTCCCACCTTTTGATCCTGGCAGTGTTACGCCCATCAGCAGAAGTGGTGATGTAGGCCCAATTAGTGTTAGAACTGACTGCCCCATTCTGAGGTCTGTGAGCCGCATTATTTATTGAACGTAGTTGTCTCCATGTTGCTGTCTGCTTTGTACTGCGTTGTCACCATCTGAAGGCAGGAGTTGGGTATTACAGCAATAGAGAGCCATACAGATATGGGAGAAGGCAATTTGGCTCCTCGATCTTGTCGCGCTTTGCAATTAGACCATGGCTGATCTGTATTTTAACTCTACATGGGATTGTTAGACATTAATCTGGTCTGGATTTTCCTCTTAGGGGAGAAACCTGGAAGTTATACCTAAATTGCACTCATGTTGCCAATGCCAATAAATGCCCCAAGAACCTTGCCTATTTCATTACAATGTACCCAAACTCAGAATGGGCACATATTGGCCAATAATCAGCGTAAACAATCGGAGTCCTGGAAACACCTTACACACCCCATCTATGCCCTCTTTGAGTCAGAAACTTTTCAACTCATTCAACCAACATTCATGCACATTAAGCACAGCACAGCATGTTTACGAAGCTGCAGCTGGGAAAGCTTTCACTTTTACTGTGATCTCTACCTTGATATAAAAGTCCATTGAAATAGACAGAGAATACAGAGCAGGTCTCAGTAAGGATTTTTTTTTGTTAAAGCGCTCAAAAAGGTGCAGTTAATAGAATAGGGAAATTACTTTGTTCCCTGCCCTGTCTGAAAACCTGGTCACAATGTGAAGAGCCCACTGAACACAAACAATGGGAAGATTCTCACATTTGTGATTATGGATGGGGCCAATTTTGTGGGCAGAGATTTGGTCGGATGGAGGGTTGATGAGTGGCTGTAAAAGGTCAAAGAGACTTGTACTTAAGTCACACTCCTTAAGTACTACTTAACTAGCCCTAAATTATGCAATCTTTTAAGCCACATAACGGATTCCTTAGGTCAACCAAAGGAAACTCCAAGCTGTGATAAACTTATGACAAGCAAATGCACTCTGTTTATTGTGCAATATGTATGGCATTATTCATGGCGCTTGTAGCCTGGGCCTGAGTGCTGGTCAGTCACTGAGAAGCCCAAGAGTAAAATTACAGTGGGAGGCTGTGCATCAGTTGGATTGAAAGTAATCCCCATTTTCCCTTTCCGCATTGGCACCACTCGCATTTGGGGTATGACTCAAGAAAATTGTCTTTGCAGCTTTAAGGGATATTCTGAGTGTATCACTGTTTGCCTTCGTACATGCAGATTTGAGAAGGAGTGCACTAGAGTCGGGGCAGGGCAGTGAGCGTGCTAGTTTAATTGAGTGGGATATCGCTTTGAGAGAATATGCGAATAAGTAGCCAGGATGTAAACCACGTGACCAGTATTGTTCAGACAGAGCTTTCAGTTCAGCTAGCAGCATGTGCTGTGAAAGCATTGCAGCCATACTTTCCTGTTAACAATAGCGGTTGTATTTTTTATAGGCAATATAAATCAAATGGCACAAATTTAAAGGGGGTACAAGAACAGAGAGAGCTGGGAGGGTACAAATGCAACTCTTTGAAGGTGGTAGATCAAGTTGAGAAGGCTGTCAAAAAAGCATATGGGATCCTTGGCTTTATAAATAGAGGCATCGAGTGCAAAAGCAAGCACGTTAGGCTAAGTCTTTATAAAACACTGACTAGGTTTCAGCTGCAGTTTTGTGATCACTTCTCCGCAACACACTTTAGGAAGGATAGCAAGGCCTTAGGGAGGGTGCAGACGAGATTTACTACAATGGGACCAGGGAAGATGGACTTCAGTTATGTGGAGAAACTGGGATTGTTCTCTCTAGAGAAAAAAGCTTAAGATTAAGGAGAGATTTGATCGAGGTGTTCAAGCTCATGAAGGGTTTAGATAGAGTAAATAAGTAGAGTGGCAGAAGGGTTGGTAACCAGAAGTCACAAGTGTAAGCTAATTGGAAAAAGTATCAGAGGTGACATGAGGAGAAGTAAATTCTATTATGATTTGGAATGCACTGCATGAAAGAGTGATGGAAGCAGATTCAATTATACATTTCTAAAGGAAATTGGATAAATGCTTGAGGCCAGGTGGAAAGAGCAGGAGAGTGGGACTAATTGGATAATTCTTTTCGAGAGCTGGCATTAGCATGACGATGGGCCAAATGGCCTCCTTCTCTGCTGTGCCATTCTATACCTCTATGATTCTAAGTAAGAATAAACATTTTAATTGAGAAAAGCAAAAAACTGCGGATGCTGGAAATTCAAAACAAAAACAAAAATACCTGGAAAACCTCAGCAGGTCTGGCAGCATCTGTGGAAAGGAACACAGTTAACGTTTCGAGTCCGTATGACTCTTCAACAGTACACTACATCAGTCTGCATGCTTATTAATCCATATGTTAGTGCTTGAAAACCCTTGACAGTGTTTTGTTAATCTGCACTGATTAGGCTGGACCCTATTAATCTCCACTGGCCAGACTCATCCTTATGAGCCACTATTCGTTAGGAGAGACATCATTAATCTCCACTGGTTAAGGTGATCCTCCCAAGCCAGTATTGGTCTGGATGCACCTCACTAATCTCCAACTCTCAGGATGATCCTCATGAACCAGTTTTGGTCAGGATGGATCTTGCTAATCAGTTGGAGTGATGTGCACTTATCCATATGAGCCAGAACTATTCCCATTGACATACATCAATCAGGTTGGCCCTCACTAACACCCTGGTTTCTACAAAGATTGTGTCTTTTTTTCCAGAGGTAGTTACAGGAATGAAATTCACCAACGACTGTAAACATCTCATCTCTGTGTCTGGAGACAGGTATGCATTTTCTCTATTTGCATTGTAATTCACATCTTGAAGTTCCCTCTGTCCCTACTGCTTTGCAATTTAGCACTTCATCTGTTTCTGTTAAATTAGTCAGGTTGATAGCCTTCAAACTGTGTGTTTAGGTCTTACTCTGTTTCCCATTTTGCTTGAAGCACAAGTTCTCTCTCTCTCTCTCTCTCTCTCAAGCTCATTGTGTGAAAGATGTGGGAGAGAATTGAGCCAGCTCCTATCATTACCACCAATCTATCAACACCTGATCTGATAATCAGTCATGAATCTGCATTATATTAGGAAAGGGACCAAATGAAAGATCCCCATTTGTGGTGTTATCCAGACTGCTGCTTTAGTTATGACTGATCTGTCCGCACTCCCCACAGCTGTATTTTCATCTGGCGGCTAAGCTCGGAGCTGACAATTAACATGAGGCAGAGGCTGGCTGAGATTAGGCAGAAGGAGAAAAAGCAGATGAAGACACCTCCACGGAAACATTCCATTCCAAACAGGTACAAAAACAGCAAGAGTGCCATGTGGGGGAGGAGGGAGGGCGACATCATAAAACCATGTCCTCAAGGGGAGGGGAACAGAAGGATGGATAATGTGGAAGGATGCTGCTGCTAACTATTAACCACTGATACTTTGCTAATTTATAATCACAAATTAAAGGACTGTGGCCAACTTGTAAAATCCAGTTCCTTCAACTGACCTGTAGGATTATCTTTTATCTCTGATCAACTTTCTGCAGCAACAACTTAATAACAGAGACTAAAGCCCCCACTGCTTACAACATTGATGCTAATGTGGTTTGCCCGCTATGACTAAAACTACAGTTCTTATAAAGGGCTGCATATAGTAATATCACAAATCCTGGGCAGAATGGAGATGATTGGTTAATTGTCCTGTCCGTCATGGCTGAAGACCACACTGCACCAAGTGACTGGGATTGATTTTACATAAAGAATTTGTATTGTCTAATTATCCTCTACTCACTGCATTTTGCTGGGGAAGTAATCTTGGTTTTATGAGAAGTTGCTGAGTTCTGTTTGCTGTGGGTTGTAGAGAATCTTTTTCAATAGATTAAGTAAATAATTAGGGAAAGCCCACCAAGACTAATTGCCACTCAGGAATTTGACAGACCAGCGGCAGGCCTTCTCATGGGATCAAAGACCCCGGGGTGGAAGTCCCACCCACTGAGATCTGGCAGCCAGTCAGAGGCCAGCAGTTTTTCTATACTCAGCAGCGCCACCTGAGGCCTTGGATCAAGGAGGGACCCAGGCACTGGTGAGTGATGAGAATCTGGCGGGGGAGGGGGTTGAGGGGTGTCAGCAGTAAGGGCAGGGGGTGGCCTCCCTTTCTTAATGCTGGCTCCCTCAATCGGGCACTGAGCGCGTTTGAGCGAGGGACACACCCTGGGACCCTGCAAGCAAACACACCAGGGTTTTGCTTGTTGTGCTTCCCAAATGGCAAGCCCCTCCCTGGGTTAATACCATTGGCAGCAGGATGAGGCCCGTAAAAGGGCATTGATTGGCCACTTACGGGCCTCAATTGCCAGTGGGGCAGAAACGCTGCCCATGGGCCCTCCTGCCACTGACTTATTCCTGGCTGCCACCTTCTCGCCCAATTAAGTTCCCCCTTGCCACCAAACTCACCACAGCAGTGGGCATTAACTTCCACCTGTTGTTTGCTATAAGTCTTCATCACCTACAACTCATTGACCGACAAAATGATGTCAAGAGACTCTGTCTAGTTATTCATGGGTCCTTTTTTAATGGGTCCTTTTGTCCTGGAGACTGATTAATATCCTCAAGCAGAAATAAGGAATCGCAGCTTAATAAACTCTAAGAGCTGATCAAAGATTTGACGTTGCCCATAAATGACCAGAGCTTTTAAATTGGTATAAATGGTGCCTTTCTAATTGATATCTGTGAGAATAGCCACTGCTGGATGGCCACTATAAACAGTTTCTGTAGGACCAGAGGCATCTTCACTGGGAGAAACTATATATAGTGCCTTTAATGTGGAAAAATGTTTCTTGGTGGCTTCATTTAAAAGAATTGACACCAAGCCAAAGGAGGAGATATTATGAGGGGTGACGATAAGCTTGGTCAAAGAGTTGGATTTTTTTAAGGAGGATCAGATTGGAGGGGAGAGAAGCGGATAGGTTTAAGGAGGGAATTCCAGAATTTAGGGCCCAGATGGCTGAAGGTAAAACCTCCAGTGTGGGTGTGAAGGAAATTGGGAATGTGCAAGAGGCCAGAACTGATGGAATGCAAAGAATGGGAAGATTGTGGGACTGGAGGGGGTCACAGGGATATGGCGAGGCCATGGAGGGTTTCGAATACAAGGATTGGCTGAGAGCTAGTGTCGGTGAGTGAGCACAGGCTGAGGAAATGTGAGGTGATTTAGGATACGGACAGCAGAGTTTTAGATGAGCTGAAGTTTATAGCGGGTGGAAGATGGGAGTCCACCCAAGAGAGCATTGAAGGAGTTAACTCTAGAAATGACAATGACATAGATGAGGGTTCAACAGATGAACTGAAGTACGGGCAGCGGCAAGCCATATTACAGATGTGGGACTTAGTGTTGGAGAGGATATGGGGTCAGCTTGGGGTCAAACAGGACAGCTGTTCGTAAACAGATGGTTTCAACCTAGACAGTGACCAGGGTGGAGAATGGAATCTATGGCAAACATAAGGAGTTTGTTGGTGGGGGTGTTGGGAGGAGGGTGGTATTGGGGATGGTGGGGGTGGGGGTGGTGGAGAGGTTGGGGGTGGCAGAGTGGGGGGTGGGGGATGACGGTGGCGGAGGGAATGGAGGTGGCAGAGGGGGGTTGGGGTGTGGCGAGGGGATGGGGATGGCGGGGGGATAGGGGTGGCAGAGGGGGTGGGGTGGCAGAGGGGGGTGGGCGTGGTGTGTGGAGTGGCGAGGGGTGCTGGGTGGCAGAGGGGTGGGATTGGCAGAGTGGGGAAGGGAGGCGAAGACAATAGCTTTGATAGTCCCGATCTTTAACTAGAGGAAATTGTAGGTCAACCAGGACTTAATCTTGGGCAAACAGTCTAAGAACACAGAGGTAGTGACATGAACTGGAGAACTGTCATTGAAGATAGAGCCTTATGGCAGAGGATAGCTGCATGGACTGAAGTGTATTACACAGAGAGTTGTTAATACTGAATACTGTGTTATTAAGTTTTGAAAACTAAGACTAATTACTCCTTTGGATCCCTCACTTTGGATCCCTCACTATCTTTGTGTTTAACACTATCTCTCTCCCACCCTATCCCTATCTTTCCCTTTCATCACTTTTTCTCTATATCTCACTATCTCACTCTCTCCCTTTATATTTCTCTCTCCAACTTTCTTTATTTCGCTCTCTCCCTTTCTCTCTGTTGTGACAATGTAGCAGTGTATTCTAGATCACAATACTCATCTACCTTTCTTCGCCACCTCATTCCCCACCCCCACCCTGCAGACGGGAAACATTTGATGTCGCTGCTCAGACGGCCATGTCCTCCGACAGTGAGAAGGAAGCTGAGGAAGATGGAAATGAGGAGGAGGAAGGTCACTGTGAGGGTTCCGTGCACATCACGCCAAAACGAGGCCTTGCGGATGTTGGGAATGGTAGGTCCACTCTGACCTGTTCTCACTGGAGGTCAGAAGGGATTGTTGTGTGAAAGCAGAGTCAATGCACTTCAGCCTTCCACCAGCTCTTTGAGCTTGTTGGAAAGCCTGCATTAGAGTGCAAGGTGTAAATGAACTGTTAACAGGATGTGTCACCCTCCAGATCTTCCAGCTAATCCTAGGGCATAGTACTGTGAACATTGAGAGCTATTCAATTCTTCATCTTCCTAATCATTCTTTTTGGACAATAGGTTACTAACTGCAGCTGGTGCTAGAAATGTGGTGCAACATTGGCTATACCTCTAGAGCTATTAGGTAACATGAATCTAAAGCACTTCCAGCAGAATACTGAGACTGTGCACACTTACCAGGCAAGGGGAGTTGAACACTAGATATTACAAGTTTGCAGTGGTAGGAGTCCCAACACTGTACCACTGGTGATCCTGAGCAAAATGTCGAACACTGCATCATTGAAGTCACTTAGCAATGGGAGTCTAACACTGCACCGTTACTGATTGTGACAATGGGAGTCCAACAGTGTCATCTTATTTGTACTAGACAATGGTAATCCAACAGTGTATCATAAGTATTATTAAAAAATGGGAGTCCAACAGTGTATATTATTGGTGGCACTGACCGATGGGGAGTGCAAAACCATCAGAACAACTAGACACTGGGAGTTCATTATTAACCAGTAAATATATAATGCTGTGTAAAATCCTACAATAAAGTTAAAAAATTCAGTATAAAACGATTATTGGTATTGTTTCAAGTAAACCTGTCGAGTTTACTGCACCACACTGTTGAAGGAGAGGAGTGTTTTAGTTGACTATGTCTGGAAGCTATGGTGCTACTTTTTCATGTGAAGTGACCCAGATAATGCTATGGAGGAAAGTAT
This sequence comes from Carcharodon carcharias, assembly GCF_017639515.1. Classification (NCBI taxonomy): domain Eukaryota; kingdom Metazoa; phylum Chordata; class Chondrichthyes; order Lamniformes; family Lamnidae; genus Carcharodon; species Carcharodon carcharias. Next base: position 26,072,659 of record NC_054486.1, read on the forward strand.
TTGATGTCCCTCCTTTTTGTTCATTCCAGATATCCCCACAGGAATACAATACACAGGGAGTGTGAAGAGTCTGTACCGCTGGGAAAACAGTAAGGTAAGCTCTTATCTGCACTAAAAGCGTTCAAAATTTCAGCTCAGGAAATGTATATAATATGCCTTTTTAAAAATTGTTGAGATGCCTACTTTTTAGAATCGGTAAATGAGTATTTATTTGAGTATACTAGATGTGGCAATTTTTCATTTCTCAATGCTAAGATATGATTGACGGTTTAACTGTTGTGCATCCTACTTTGCATCATCATCATATCTTTCACGTACTTACACAAACTGACTCATGATATGAACTATATATAATCCACATCCATATATAGAAAACATTCCTTATATGGCTTAATCATTATATAATGTATGTGTTCCATGTTTTTATGTTTTGTGTATGAATGCAAGAGTTAACAATTCCCCAGACTCTCCTTAAAATATTCTTTGTACAGAATGCTCACTTCTAAAATTGCAACTGCACCACTGCCAGAGTAGCATTTCCAATTCTTGCCTCTACCTATCTTGGTGTGCTGTTTGAGTGTGATTACCAATATAATAGTGGGTTGTGGTATGCTTCCACATCCATTGGCGAGGGGGCTGAGGCTGTCCAAACTCATTTCACGCAGGGCGTTGACAGCAGATAGATCAGCCTGGACGAGATTGTCCCAGAAATGCATAAGTGCAAATCAGCTGTGCCGTCTAGCCTGCCTGATACAGATTTATGATGTAACAATAGTATTCCCTCGTGATCCGAAACGGATGTTTGAGGCTTTTGTTTCTTCAAAGCTCCTCAGGCTGAGAAGGTACCTTTTGAAACAGGGTCAGACACTACTTTAGATCGCATCAAGTGCGCATGCAGAACACTGAGGATTGGATTCACTTAGTTCAATCAGTACAACTGGCCTTTGTGCTTTTACTTTATTCATTCCTGGTTTATGAGTGTCGTTGTCAAGGCCAGAATTTATTGCCCATCCCTAAGGGACTTTTTTATTTTGCAAAAATAATATACTTTATTCATAAAGTATCTAAAAGAACATTACAAAAATTTCAAAATGGCCGTCGCAAAGTGCAATGATTTTCAGATTTTCTGCATAGATCATGTTGCACTCTGAGGTGCTTCAATGCAATTGCGATACATATAATATTTACTGTATACGTTCAGTGTGAGTCATACAGCCCGAGGGGTCTATACAATTTCCCTCGGTGCACTGTGGCTGAAAGACCTTAGACAGTGACCTTTCCCCATTGAGCCTCTGTGGCGGCTGCCCCAAGCTTTGGTGCGACCCTCAGCACCTAGCCCTGGACTTTGGAATGTGCAGGTCTGCAACACTCGCTTGAGGACAGCTCGTTGCATTGGAAGACCAACAAGTTTCGGGCAGACCAAAGAACATCTTTCACCGAGTTGATGATCCTCCAGCTGCAGTTGATGTTTGTCTTGATGTGTGTCCCTGGGAACAGCCCGTAGAGCACAGAGTCCTACGTCAAGGAGCTGCTCAGGATAAGCCTCAGCAAAACCCCTGCATCTCTCTCCAGACCTTCTTTGCAAAGGCACATGTCCCTAACGGCCCTTGAGAAGGTGGTGGTGAGCCACCTGGAATAAAATGGAGTGACTTTCTGGGCCGTTTCAGTAGGCACCACATTGTTGTGAGCCTGGAGTCAGACATAAACTAGACTGGGTAAAGGCAGCAGATTTACTTCCCTCAAGGACATTAATGGACCTGATAGGTTTTTAACAATAATCCTATAGTTTCATGGTCACCGTTTACTGAGACTAGCTGTTTATTACAGATTTGTTGAATTAACTGAATTTAAATTTCCAGCTGACATAGTAGCATTTGAACCCTTGCCTCCAGATCTATAATCAAGGATTCTGCATCACTAGCCCAATAACATTACCGCTATGCTACCGTACCCTTTGTAATATTTGTAATAATATAAAAATTGAGGCACTCTGTTTCCCTACATCAGGGACCCACTTGACCAAAACAAACTACCTCCTGAGAACAACAAAGCTTAACTCATTAGCATTTTAATCACCTATTGGCCTAGATTGTGTCAGCATCTGGCAGCAGCACCTTGTAAACTGTGGTGAAACACCTACCGCCCCAGTCCAGATCCCAACCGCCACTGGCATTTGCATTGCACCCAGGTATGCACCTGTTTCAGCCAGGAATCTATAAGTATCATATCTATGTGTCATAAGCCCCTGGAGCAATTCTAAGGTACCAATGGGAAGAGTGTGCACCATGCATGCTCTGCCTATTGATGCCAGGTAACTGAATGACCTAACCAGTGGCAGGGACCACTGAAGGTTCTCTGTAAAAGATAAGTACAATACCTGTTATAGATTATTATCTTGGGCTGCCTCCGTCAACGCACTCCTGGTGGCATGGGTTTAATGGAGAAGCCCGTAGAATTCCCATCCCCACCTCTGGTCAACTTGCAAGCTGCCTATAAAAAAGCTGAATGAGAACACGCAGCTCCCTATGGCAAATAAATGAGTCCCGCCATTAAAATGGCGAGAACTGGTGTCAGTAAGGTCCTCTGCCCTCCCGAAGACCAGTACTCGGGTAACATTGCACCCATTGTCTCATGTCATTGTTAACTTGTGGGAATATACTCTGCTTCAGAACCTCAACTTTTAAGTAGAAGCTCTAATTTTCCCAAAGGCGCTTTATAAATGTAAGTTGTTGTTGTTCTGATGTAGGATGTCACTTCATCTCACAGAATGATGCCTTTGATTTGCAAGAATTTAAGACCATTGTAACATTAACTTATGTCCCATTTCTACAGATGGAAGATGTGCCAATAAGATTGGACTCGATGCACGATCATGCCCCCCGGCCCCGGGGTCGATGGTCCCACCGTGCCAACAACCTTGAACTGAGCGTGAAGTCGATGTTGGACCTTCGACACCTGGACTCTTTCTCCTCGCCATCAATGGACTCCATCTCCCAGACTAGAACGTCGCTGTCCAGGGGCAATGTGTGCGAGGAAGCCAGTGATCAGGAGCGCAGGGTCCGGGTCAGCATAGAAACCCTGCTGAGCGATGTGAGTCTTGCCCCCAGAAGGAGGCCATTCAGCCCTTCCTGCCTATGCCAGCTCTTTGAAAGAGCTATCTAATCAGTCCCACTCCCACTTCGTTCCTCCCCCATAGCCCAGCAAATTTCTACCCAGCAAATTTATCCAATTCCCTACATTTAAAAAAAATCCTCGTGTTGTCTTTATTTCTTTTGCCAGTCACCCTAATCTGTGTCCTCTGGTTACCAACCTACCTGCCAGTGAAAAAATTTTTTTCTTATTTATATTATCGAAACTCCTTATAATTCTAGGCACCTCCAGTAAATACCCCCTTCATCTTCTTGACTTTAAGGAGAACAATCTCAGCTTCTCCAATATCTCCAAACAATGGAAGTCCCGTATCCCTTAAGCAATCCAATGAATCCCTTCTACACCCTCCCCAAGGCCTTCACGTTCTCCCTAAAGTATGATGCCCAGAATTGGCCACAGCACTCAATCTGGGGCCTAATTGTTCTACTTTATTCCTTTATTATTAAAGCCAAGGATTCCAAATGCTTTTTCAATAGCCTTCTCAACTTGGTCTGCCAGTTTAAAAGATTTGTGGATATATAATCCCCGGTCCTCTCTGTTCCTGCACCACCTATAAAATGGCACCATCTCTGCAACTGCATGTAACCCTACATTCCTCCCCCTGAAACTTTCCTCTCTGACTCCGGCCTTGAGTGCAAGTTCTGTTCCTTCACCCCCTATTGGTGGTCATACCATCAGCTGCCTGGACCCATGCTCTAGAATTCCCTCCCTACAGCCCTCTACCTCTCTCACCTCATTAAGACCTGCCTCAGTCACCCCAACTCCTTCTATCATCTCGTTTTGGCTCGGTGCTAATTTAATTTTTGATGACACCTTTGTGATTTTTTTTCTATGTTAAGTATGCTATATATCAGCAAGTTATTGTTGTTGTTATCTGTGACCATTCATTGAACTCACCCATTGGGGGTAATTTTGACTGTGGGCGATATTGTAAGAGGATTATTATCAGATTGACCATTTGTTATACTTCTCTGCTGACGTAAGTAGGGCTGGAAAACAGGAGAAAGGTATAAGGGATGCCTGATTCAACATCGATTGTCATATGCCATCACTCAAAGTCACAGAGTTGCGCCCGCCAAACTGTAGCAATCTTCTCTCACCTCCAGCAGCCAGAGTCAGTGAGTTGTCTTTGCTGTCTGTTTATGGCTGGGCCAAGTGATTTGACACAATGCAACACTGCAGGTTTCCAGACTGATGCTGTTGGGTCTGATTTACTGGCTGGCTTCCATGTTACCCCAGACAGAACCAAAATACCCGAATGATTCTGACCATCACTTGTTGCAACAAATTAATTAGTTTACTTCCATAACCAGCATCATCTGCAAGCAGCAGATTTTTTAAGTTCCGAGGCTCATTGTATTGAATCTATCCTCCTGTAAATGCCAGCCCAACAAACTGTACCAGCGTTATACTGACCAGCCTAAATTGTATATAATAAATAAAGCACCGGGGAAGAAAGACCCGCTTCATCTTCAGCAAGGGCTGCTGCAGCCTGAGATAGTGCTGCCAGTTCTGGCCGGATGTATTCCTGAAGGCAATGTCACCTAACCTACCTCCAAAGGCCTTCTCTCCCAACACTCCCACCATTGGTCACCCAGTACATCCATTCTCATCACGCACCAGCAACCCACACCTATCAGAAAGCAAACCGATTCTTCATTAATCAATTGGATGGTTCTTGACTGTCATGCAGCCTATTTTCCTGTGTCCGTTATTTTTATGTCTGACAGCTGAAATGTTCAATTTTTTTTTGAAAACACCATTTTGTTTTTAATACACCTTTAATTTATGTCATGGGAGTGCTTGCACCTATGTCCTGGAAATTGGTCTTCATTCCTGGAGGGTTGTCTTGCAGTCCCTGTCGGATTTAAAATGCCAGCCTAAAACCTTGTTCTCATTATTTCCCCAACAGATAGAGGAGCAGGAGTTGGCAGACACACACAGCTCGTCCTTTGTCAGACCCTGCAGCATCACACTGCCGATGTGTGAGGAGGGTATATTCAGCCAGGAACTGGAGACACCAGAGGCTGAAGAACGTATCATCTACCCGGTACACATGGGGAGCACCGGTGAGACGGAGGGGTGAGTGCTGACACTTATCCGGGATCTGTGTCTGTGCACAGGCCACAAGGGTAGAAAATGGGGCCTCAGGAGCTGATGAATGAGCAGGTCTCTGTGCCTCCTCTCTGCCATATATGGGCTAGCAGTTAACTTCTAAATTGTGGTAACTTGCTTACTGGACAATACGGGGAACACATGCCTTTACCTCCGCAAGTTTAAAATGCCTCACCTTTATGCCTTTGTGTACAGACTTAAACTACCTGACTGAAAAATGGAGTACTTTAGGAACATTGGTGTTGTAGGGCGGCCGAGTTGTACTATTAGTGATAGTGATAGAATCGATCTGCAGATGCTTCTTGGATGGAAACATTACATTTATTTACAATATACTCAGCAGCAACTACATTGTGCTTTCAACTTCAACTCTCTCTCTACACTGACTCTGAGGTAGCCCGCACTACTCTCCTATTGGTTACTACAGAGCATGTGACCTTCCTTAAGTATTATTCTTAAAGGTACATTATTGACTAAATAAAACCATAATTATTACAATTGGTGAAGGAGAAGGCCATTTGGCCCCTCAAGCCTGTTCAGTAATTCACTTAGATTGTGGCTGAACTGTACCTTAACTCCATCTTCTCGCCTTGGCTCCATAACCCTTACTACGAGTTATTATCAATCTCAGTTTTGAAATTTTCAGTTGACACCCAGACTAAACAGCTTTTTGGGGGAGGTTGTTTCAGGTTTCCACTACTCTTTGCGTGAAGAAGAGCTTCCTGACATCACCCCTGAATGGCCTGGCTCTAAATTTAAGGTAATGCCCCTTTGTTCTAGACTCCCCACACTGGAGGAAATAGTTTATCTCCAATCAACACCATCGAATCGTTTAAGCGTCTTAAACATCTCAATTAGATCATCTCTTAATTTCCTAAATTCAAGGGAATACCAAGCAAGTCTTTGCAACCTGCCCTCATAATCTATCCCTTTTAGCTTGGGTATCATCTGGTTAAACTGCATGGTAACCCCTCCAAGATGATCTATCCTTCCTGAAGTGTGGTGTTCAGTACTGAACTCAGTACTTCAAAAGGAGTCAAACCAGTGCTATTGCCCACTTAATGGACCCTTTCTCAATACTCTGCTTGTTTATTTCGAAAGATGCCACCCTCAAAATGACTACTGCTGCATGCTGGGAAATTGGCTTATGTTCTTTTGGCTTTATTTGTATCAGAAAGAAACCAATTGCATCAATGTTGTTGATTACCAAAGGACACGAGCAGAAACAATCACTGAGCGTAGACACATACATACCTACACACACACACACACAGGCGTAAGCACACGCACATGCATGCAGACACACACACGCATGTACACATTCACATATATATTGGCTATAAAAGTGCCGCACACTCTGATGAGGATAACCTTAACATCAGTGACATTTGTCAGGAATTCCAGCAGCCTTGCCTTTTTGAATATGTTATAGTGACGCTGAAAATGCTTGGCTATGTTGGTGAACTCCCGCTATAGCTGCGGCCGTAAGCTCTACCCATAAGGTCCACACCAAGTCCTAGATTAACGTGGGAATTTCCGGTGTTCTGTTTGGGGACAGAGCCTCCAGCTGTCCCACTTTAAGGCATCACCCAAAGGATGGGGGGGGTGCAGGGTAATGTTCTATTCAAGGGCCCTCTCATTTCTCTGGTTTCAAAGGGAACCTTGTGGATCCCCAAGGTACATTCGGATACAAGTCATTGGAAAGTATAAGCGGGCCCCATGAAAGATCCAGCACAATGAAATGGCCTAGACAAAAGAAATGTAATTACTTCTTTTCAATGGTATTATTGGCCCCCTTACAAAAGCATCACTACAAGGAAGGACTGGGCACCTCCCCAGGTGGTAATAGGCACCTGAAGTTTGCAATCTCTGTTAGTGACCATCTCCGCCCTTCTCTGGCGACCACCCACCAAATTTCCTGGCACACCTTCCTGTCTTATTGCAAGCCTGGTAATATTTTCTCTTGCCAAGCTCCCTTCCCCCTCAGCTGCCACTTCTACCAAAACACACAACCCCTTCCAAGCTGCAAAGGCTTCACTATTCCCCAACGCCCAGTGTTGCTAGACTGCAATACTCCCCCTCCCATTCTGTCACATAGGAACATATGACTTAGGAGCAGAAGTAGGCCCTTCAGCCATTTGAGCCTGCTCCGCCATTCAGTAAGATCATGGCTGATCTGGTTATGGTCTCAACTCCACTTTGCCATCTGCTCCCCATAACTCTTGACTCCTTTGTCTATCAAAAATCTGTTTAACTCTGCCTTGAATAAACTCATTGACCCAGCCTCCACTAGGTTTTCTAATTACAGGAAATATCATAATTGAGCATAACCCCATCCTCACTTGTAAAAATCATATTTTCATAGAAGACAAAGCTCAGAAAGTATAGCTATCACTAGAGACTTGAAATGCTGGGCTTATTTCTAATGGATCAGAAAAAGCTAAATAAAAAGGGCTTCAAATAAGGCTTTTGACAAGGTCCTGCATGGGAGAATGGTCAAGAAGGTAAGAGCCCAGGGGCTCCAGGGCAATTTGGCAAATTGGATCCAAAATTGGCTTAGTGGCAGGAGGCAGAGGGTGATCATCGAAGGTTTTTACAATTGGAAGTCTGTGACAAGTGGTGTACCACAGGGCTCAGTGCTGGGACCCTTGCTGTTTGTGGTATACATTAATGATTTTGATGCGAATATAGGGGTATGATCAGTAAGTTCGCAGATGACAAGTACCTGAGAAAAGGATCAACTTGCTTTTCTATAGCGCCTGCCACAAGCTCAGGACATCCCAAAGTGCTTTAAGAATGAGAATTTGGAATTATTTCCTTAACATGAATATTACCAACCAGTTAGAAAAAGACTGCAAGATACAGTTTGTGAGGTAATTGTGAGCTCGGAACGATGTTGCAGAGAATGTTGTTTTCAACCATAATAAAATCCTTTATCTCAATTTTTTTGGATCAACAAGTCCCACTAGCCTATTGTATCTCAATGCTTGCAGATTACCAACTCTACCTTAGATATTTAAGCATTAAGATAATAAGAGGAAATGAGGATAAGTTGGGAAATTGAAGTTGATGTACAAATTCAGCCATAATCTTTTTGAATGGCGGAGCAGGCTTGATGGGCTGAATGGCCTGATGTTCTTATTCCCCCATGACAGCATTGAGCTATTTCTTAAATTAATTATTTTGATGCTGGTTTATATAAACCTTGAAAGCAATAAAGCATGGGAATGTTAATGACAACCACTAGTGTAATGTGCATGATCCACCAGATGCATTGTAGCAACTCGCCAAGGCTTCTTCAACAGCACCGCACAAGCCCTTGACTTGTACCACCTAGAAGGACAAGGGCAGCAGGTGAATAGGAACACCACCACCTGCAAGTTCCTCTTCAAGTGATGCATCATCCTGACTTGGAATCATGTTGTTGTTCCTTCATAATCGCTGGGTCAAAATCTTGGAATTCCCTACCTAATAGAACTGTGGGACAAGATCCCCGCTAAATATTTGTTGTTGTGTAAGACTTATTTATTTCAATGCATGTTACCTTTAGATGTTTTTTTAGTGGCTGGGCAGGCGCGGTATCTTAACAGCACAACTTGTGAGCGGTGTAGGCGGTACATTCTGGATTGCTGTGCAGCCATGCACATATACGGGTTAGATAGAACATCGCTATGAGGGTACTTTTGCCGCAGGGACTGCAACGGTTCAGGAAGAAAGTGTCTCAACAGCATCCTCCCACCGGCCAAGTACGGATTTAAAAAAAGATATAGCTCTTTTCATGACCACTGGATGTCTCAGGATGCTTCACAGCCAATGAAATCCTTTTTGAAGTGTAGGCACTGTTTTAATGCAAGAAATGTGGCAGCCAATTTGTGCACAGCAAGCTCCCACAAAAAGCAGCGTGATAATGATGATTTTTTTTTTGGTCACGTTGATTGAGGGATAAATATTGGGCCTGGACAACAGAGATAACTTCCCTGCTCTTCTCCAAAATGGTGTCCTGGGATCTTCTACATCCACCCAAGCAGGCAAATGGGGCCTCGGCTTAACATCTCATCCAGGAGGCAGCACCTCTGATAACGCAGTTATTCCTTCAGTGCTGCACTGTAGTATCAGCCTTGATTTTGGTGTTCAGTTGAGTAGGACTTGAACCCCAAGCCTGGTGTCTATGAGGCGAGAGTGCTACCAACAGAGCCACAGCTGACAGCTGCCAAGACATGGCAGCCTTGCCAGCTACTCGCACATGCTGAGAATGGATTGCAAGAAAACCAGCACAATGTCCCTTCCAATGAGGGAGCTGCAATATATTCCTTATTGGTTGTTCTTGATATATATTTAATTTGCAGAGTAATGTTAATACTGTACCTCCATGTGTGCCAGTGAGTACCAGGTGAAGGAGTTGCAGAAGGGAACACAGGAGAAGAGTTACCGTGGCCATGGTCTCCTCGAGAAGCACAGTCCTGACAGCGCCTGCTCCGTGGATTATTCCAGCAGCCACTTCTCCAGCCCGGAACACCCACACGAAGGTTAGAACCCAGAGTGGGTTTTCAATTCATTCTCATTCCTCCCTCTGTGGGGGAAAAAGTCTCGATATTCATGCGGGGGTTTTAGCTTTTTAGTACTTTCTGATCATCAGTTGATGCTGCTATTGAAACATTGAATGTACAGCACAGAAACAGGCCATTCAGCCCAACTGGTCCATGCCACTGTAAACGCGCCTCGCGTCCCCCGTCATCTCGCCCTAACAGCTCTTCCTTCTATTTCTTTCCTCTTTATGTGTCCATTTAGCTTTCCCTCAAATATATCTGTGCTATTCGCTGGCACTGGAGGAGCCTTTCTCCTCCAGTAATAGCAGCACTGAGCACTTTCTGTCCCAATGCTGGATGGTTTAACAGCTTCCCCTATACTGCCAAGGTGGCATTCTTAATTTGGATAAGGCATCTGGATCAGTTTGCAGCTAGTCAGAAAAGATCTCTGCTTGGTTTGGACTTAAACCCAGATCCCAGAGGTACAAGGGCATTGTTCTAACCCACCTATTCCCTCAGATGGTTAAAGTTATCTGGACTGGATTTTACAAGTTTCTAAACTCAAAGAGAGCATAGCCTGGAAATTAAGCTGTGCGTGATATTGCTCCGTTCATATGAAGGTAGCTGTTGCAGAGGTCACGTGGCAGTTTTGAGAGGCAGCTCGGAAAAGAGGCCATGTGACATGGGCACCCTTGGTGGTCTCTCTACTGCTCCTCCTAGAAGCTGCCTTTTTAAAAATTTATTCTTTCATGGGACATGGGTGTCACTGGCAAGGCTAGCATTTGTTGTCCATCCCTTGAACTAAGCAGCTTGTAACACCATTTCAGAGGGCAGTTAAGAGTCAACCACATTGCTGTGGGTCTGGAGTCACATGAAGGCCAGACCAGGTAAGAACAGCAGATTTCCTTCCCAAAAGGGCATGAACTAGCTTTTCAATTCCTAATTGTTAATTGATTTTAAATTCCCCTAGCTGCCGTGGTGGGATTTGAACCCGTATCCTCAGAGTATTACCCTGGGTCTCTGGATTACTAGCCCAGTGACATTACCACTACACCGCCATCTTTCCCTCTTTGTGTGTCTGTTCGCTCGACCGTTTGGAAATAAGAACCAGTGCCAAAGTTTGGGTTGAAAATGTGACCAGAAGGTCATCGTGTCCTATTAACATTTCAGATTCCGAATGCACGGAACCGCTGAGCGTGGATGGGATCTCCTCCGACATGGAAGAGGAAGAGGATGAGCTCAGCAGGAGCTTCCCACGGGAGACAGCAGTGCCGAGAACCCCAGATCAGGAAAAATTCCTGAAGCAGCATTTTGGGACCCTGTCAGATGAGAGTATTGGAGGTAAGACTGTCACCACTATAAGGGGCAGGTGTGGAAATTTTAGATTCTCAGTGAATCATTAGCTTAATCAGTGCCAGCCATGATTTTCTTTTTAAATTTATTGTTTCATAGGATGTGGGCATCGCTGGCAAGTCCAGCATTTGTTGCGCATCCCTAACTGCCCTTGAATTGAGTGGCTTGCTAGGACCGTTGTCAACCACATTGCTATGGGTCTGGAGTCACATGTAGGCCAGACCAGGCAGACATGATGACAGATAAAAGCAAAATACTGCAGATGCTGGAAATCTGAAACAAAAACAGAAAATGCTGGAAAAGCTCAGCAGGTCCGACAGCATCTGTGGAGAGAAGAGCAGAGTTGACATTTCGAGTATGTATGACCCTTCTTCAGAGGGGATGAACATGATGGCAGATTTCCTTCCCTGAAGAGCATTAGTGAACCAGATTGGGTTTTCTAAAACAACAATCAGTGATAATTTCGTGGGGGAGAATTTTCTCCCCATCGGGGGGGGGGGGGTGGGGGTTGTGCGGGAGCGGGCATGCGCGCAGCCGATCGCTGCCCACAATCGGCTGGGTGCCGCCATTTTATGTGGGCGGGCCAATTAATGGCCGGCCCAGCATAACGTGCTCCCAGAAGTGCTGAGTGTTCCCTGTGCAGGTACGGGGGGGTTGGGTGGGGGTGTTGCCTGAGTCAGGGCCTGCGCACGAATGAGCACAGAAATCTCTCTGAGGCGCCGGGCTGCCTCAGGGAGATTAGTTTAAATTTTAAAAATTTTAATAAAGGGGAGAAAAAAAAATTTAGGACATATCCCCTTCATGTTAAATTGTTACATGAGCTGGGACATGTCTATGAATTTTATTAAACATTTTTCAAACCTTTTTAAAACCTTCATGAAACCTCACCCCGCCCGAGGCTGAGATCCCATGATAAATGCGAAGGCCGCCTGGGCTCTTTGCCAGCTCAGTTTATTGTTTTAATTGATAGTTAACTGGCCTTAGTGGGCCTTTGACACTGAACTGAAAATCTGAATGATGCGTGGTGATGCTGGGACGTATGCCAACATTACTGCATGTCATTTTATGCCCTGGTGAGCTGCCCGGTGGGATTTGAATCCATGTTCCTTGTGCATTAGCCTGGACCTCTGGATTATTGGTCCAGTGACATTACCACTATGCCACCATCATCCTCCCCCATCCCCCTTTATAATATGCAGAGTTATACAATGTGGACCTTAGTGTTAGTGACGTTGCAAATCTTGGAGGCTTTATCCTATTTGTTTGCAGGTAAGGAAGGAATTTCCCACATTCCAATTTTCTCTTGGAAATTTACCCCTGTGGCGCTTAAGAGGGCCACCGCCTACAGACTATAGTCGGTGCTGTACAATCCGCTCAGAGGTGAAAGGCAGCTCTTCGGGCCAGAATTGCTGTCCGTCCTTCGTGAAACGTGTCTGGATAGCTAATTATGTGTAACCAAAGAGTAGTTTCTGTGTGTGTCCTGAGTGCCACCAGCCCCATACCGCATTAAGATGTACCTTCAGGTATTCGCTCCCCCATCGAGTTTTTAATCAGCATTCTGCGATTTTTCGCTTTTTGGGTATTTTTGAGTAATTTCTACCCTCGCGGTTATTTTTGTATTTCTTTTCTGTCGTCTTCTCCCCCCCTCCCTCTTTTGAAGACAGTAACTCTTTGCTGGGGTACAGCACTCCGTCAGTCCCCAGTTCTTCATTGGAATAGCTATTCTTCATCTATGAATTGAAACAGCGAGGGCGGTTGGGGGGTGCTGGTGGGGGGGTGGTGTCCTGGCTGAGGTAATCCTGTCCTCACTTGGCAATATATAAAGAAAATCTGCACGTTTCTACTTGGCCAGTGGAGGTCACCACTGTCAGGAACCCTCGCCGATTCTCACCGAGAAAACAGCACCTTCCACAACCTCATGATACTTAAGGCTCTTTACAGCTGGTCAAGTACTTTTTGAGGCGCACTCACTGTTGTTTGTGGGAAACGCGGCAGCCAAGTTCTGCACAGCAAGATCCCACAAATAGCATTCAGACAATGACCACTTATTCTGTTTTGAGTGATACTGATTGAGGAGTAAATGTTGGTTAGGACGCTGGGAGGAACTCTCCTGCTCACCTTCGAAAGACTGCCGGGGTGGGGGGATCTTTCAACCTCCAGCTGAGAGGGTAGACGGGACCTCGGTTTGAGGTCACATCCGAAAGAATGCACCTCAGTGCAGCACTCCCTCGGTACTGCACTGAAGTGTCCGCCTAGGCAGTGTGCTGAAGTCCTGGAGTGGATCCTGAGCCCATGACCTTTCTGCCTGGTGAGAGCTGGGACTAAGCCATGGCTGACAACTGTAAAACTCCAATAATGGCCCCGAGTGAGACCAGCTCACTAAACACAGACCCGGAGGTGAGGCTGGGGTTTTACCATGTCTCATTGCATAAACTTGCTTGGTATCTTTAACCTCTTCTTTTTCTGCCTGGATAATGGCTAAGACCACTACCTGATCACTGAAGCCTGATCTACTTCCCCTTGACTCTGTCCAGTTGTGGTGTTGTCCTGTACTTTGACCCTTGGTCTTCACCAAGGTTCAGTCAATAATAAGCAAGGGTGACACTGCTGAGTTCTCTGACCTTGACTGGGAGTGGCACCTATGACTATAACAATCTGCCTTGATTACCTTGAGTGTAAGGAGAGGGGAAAATAAAACTGCCCTAATCACCACAAAGCTGGAAATGTGCCTACCAATTAAATAAAGCAACGAGTTCAGCTGCGAGGCCCCACACTGTTAAATAGCTTGCTGACATTGCTTTCAAAGCCCCCTAGGGAATAATGGGCTCTTATGAGAGTGAGGGGGGTGTGGTAAGCAGCACAGAAGCAACTGGGGTCCAACAAGAAGTCAGCAAATCCAGTAGAGCAGTACGGGTGATAATTGTTGAGGGACGAATATGTCCCTGTGGGCGACTGTCAGGAGACCCCAGTCACTGCCTGGAAATAGTTGTCTTCTTTCCTTCACCCCTCAGGAAGACATAGAGACTCTGCTCATCATCACCTCACTCAGATTGGCATTCAAATCTGCTTTGTTGCACTGAGCACCCGCCCTGTGGTTCTACATTTTTAATAACATGTAACATGAATTACACCGACAGTGAAATCTGACCATCGACTGGACAGCCTGAAGCCATTGCTCGCAAGAGAGACTGAAGAGCTTCTCAACCCTCGGCTCAGCATTTCAGCAAAATTCCTGTCTCGATCACTGACGTCAAGTTTGAGGTCAGTAGAGGGAAGTCGCCGTGTTTTTCTTGAATAATGTATCATTCGATCGTGAAATCAAATGTTAGAGTAGCTTGTGTATCTTTAGGAAGGGAATATATGCCTGTATTTTAGAAGGTGACAGGGAGCATGTGTCTGTGATACAGGGTTGGTGCCTGTGTTCCAGGGTGGGGTATGCCTCATTATGAGGAGCAAGCGGCCGCGCGACAGGGAGTGGCACCTGCATTACAAAGGAATCACGGAAATTCAGTTTATGCCACAAATATAATTTGCGCTTAAAATCCTCTGATTCATTTGTGCTGGTTTGGTGGATTTTTGGGAAAATTGCACTAAAGAAACCAGTGTAGCTGAGTGGAAAGTCCAGGCTACTCCATACCCGGAGTAACAGTGAGGCGGGAGACTGAGACAAGGGTTTCAAGGGTGCATGATAGGCGAGAGCCAGAGGAAAGGATTTTAAATGGTGAAGTGAGTTGATGAGGAATAAGAGTGGCTGCGTTTTCCAGAGGTAGAAAGAGGGAAGGGAGATGTGAAAGTGGGTGGAGTTCGCCATACCACTCACTCAGGGGTAATGTGGCCATGGGAGACATCTCAACTGTGGAGGTAGCTGCACATATGCATGGCGGAGGTAAATAGTGTTAATGTTGCAATCCTGAGACCAGCTGTTACTAATTGGGGAAAGGTTAGGGCATTATTCTTTAGTATATGTAAGAACCGGTTTCCACTTGTGTTGGCGGGGAGGGGAAGGAAAAGGGAGTCTATGGGTGGAATCATCTCCCCTCCTCAGTCACCACTGGGAATTGTGGCCGGTGGGGTTGGACAATCCCGTGGGAACTGTAAAATCGGTTTCCCAGTGGCGGGACTTGACGTTGGGAACTTATGGTCCCGACCGCCATGGTGGGATAACGGCTGGTTGCCATTTGTTGGGAAACAAATGAACACCCGACTGAAATTTTCCCCCATTGTCCAATTGTTCCCCGCTCCCCTCCCCCAATCCCAACACCCGCAGGCATGATTTCACGCCGGTCCGGAACACATCCGGACCAGCATGGCGTGCCTATGTCAGGACTTATCTGGGGGAAGGCCCGGGGCAGCTTGCACAGACTGGAAGAGATGGGGGCCTCCAGCCCCAGGTCTCCTGGAAGATCATGTGCCGCAGTGGGCGGGTGGAGAATCTATCACATGGATCCTCGAGCTGCAGCTGTCCATGTTTTCAATATGGCGCCAGTTATGATGGTGGGATGCATGACATCCTGCCTGCCTCACTGCGTAAAACTTCAGAAAACCCCCGTCTGAATAATTAATGATCCCAGCATCATGCAATTCAGCTCGGTTTCCTGTCAGGCAATGCAGTGGGAAACCCTCTCGCTTTCCCTCCCCTGCTACAGAACTTAAGCCTGGAGCAGTAAATTCCAGCCTGTGCCTGTGTTCTCTGGGCTTTGTGAATAAACCTATGTTAAGGAAAGACTGGTCCAGATTCCTCCGTTACACATTGAATGACCACCATATTAGAACAAAGTGAATGGTGAGTTTCAGCAAATGCTTGGAGAATGGGAGCAAGGGGAATTCAACTGAAGACTGAATTTATAGAGGTGACAGGAAATAAGGGCAGAAGTAGGAACTTTGAGGAATAGTCCTTCAGTATAGCACTTAGACCTCTCCTAACAGCTGTTTGTAAATTACACAAAGTGAATCACTCCTTAGAGTGATTTTAACTGGTGCTTCTCAAGTACTATAAGATGTTTGCTCAGCCACATTCAGATGTGCATTGTCACTGCAATTAATGATCATTCGCCAGCCATCAGTCTGAATGGTCTCCTGACATTGGTATTGCCAAGAAGACATCAACCAAACATAATATGAAGTTAAAAAGCTGTAACGTGTTTAGTAAAATCAAATTTTCTTTGCAATGAATATGTACAAGAACCCCAGAGAGCGAAGATGTTTTGTTTCCACTTCAGTTCAGAATGCAATTTCCAATAGCTTGTGGAGTCCTGTATGTTACTGACAAAGTTAATGAGCTCCAAGCCAATATGAGAATCAGAGCCCATAGGTTACATATATGAAGTGATCTAACAAAGTGTGCAGATAGAGTTACCAACATCTCCAAACTGAGAGTCCAACACACTACTGTCGAGATACAGAGCCCTCTGAGAGTCTAACACTATTATAGAGCAATAGGCCTCTAACTGAGAATCTAACACTCTCCTGTACAACAACAGACCCCTAACTGAGAGTCCAGCACTCTCCTATAGAGCAATAGACCCCTAACGAGAGTCTAGCACTCTCCTATAGAGCAATAGACCCCTAACTGAGAGTCTAGCACTCTACTGTAGGGCTACAAAGCTCTTTGAATGTGTTGCCAGTACTTGCTGCTGGAACTTCAGTACTTGTTGCGTATGCGCCTGCAGTACATCTGCAGGCGCCATTATGTCCTGTACCTAGCAGCTGACTGCATTCCTGTTAAAACCCTTCAAGCCTCGGAAATGGATTTCCAGGCCTTTTGAATGGTTTGTCCAGTACACTACTAGTAACTCTAAATTAGAGTCCAACATGCCTCTTTTAGAAGGAACATAGCTCTGAATGAGAATCTCACATTCTTGCCACTGAATGACTACATGTCCCAAACAGCCATTCTGGTAGATCTTCCAAATGTTCTGAACAGGTGTCCAACACTGTTATGAAATCTGTCAGGGTTATTTTAGCCAAAGGGTAAAACCAGGTGCTAAAAAGGTGCGAATAAGACTTGCCTGTTTGAATGTTCATATTTAGCACATAATTTTGGTCTGACATGCTGATTGCCATGATTTGAACTTGCCCGGAGGTGCTAAACAGGAATCTGGAGGTTTGACACTCAAGTGCAGAAGTATATGTAGGCTCTTCCCACCCATCTCCACTGGAGGTGTGGAGTGATCTGGATGGCACACAGCGGCAAGATGGCTCAAAAACCAATTGAGAGGGCACACAAGGTCTCAGGCACATCACTGGAGGTCATGGTGGAGGAGGCTCAGAGGAGGAGGGATGTCCTGGACCTATGGCTATGGAAGGAACCACATTGCCCTCCTGTCCATGACTCCCAGAGCAGCTGCTGCTACACTGCCTGGCCTCACCTCCTCCTACCGATCCTGCTGCAGACCAAGGGGGACCCCTAGCAAAATACTTATGACCAAACACTCCCTTTCTCTTGGTGACTCCTATAAGGTGGAGGAGCATGGCATTTCATCTTTTTAGGTGAAGGCCTCCAAGATTAGAAATTTTGGCAAAGGTGTTGCAGAAAATTTCTCGATATGCTTAAGAACCCTCTTCACAGTTCCAGCAGCAATGACCATAAAACCTTTCAGCATTCCATTAAGTAGCATCTGAAATCAACACCAACATCGAGTTTACTCCAAAACAGTTAGATGCTGCTCAAGGAGGGTGTTATTTGAAGGACTACCCACCAGAATTTCATATATCATCTTTAATGTGCATGAGCAAGGAGTTTAAGTGGTACTCTGTTGTTCAACAAGCCTCTGATGGCTGTTCCAAACCCTGGCTTCACCACCTGTGCCCAGCTGGCATTTAGTGCCAAACACGAGCTAAACCAGCATTTCAGTTTAAGATCGTGCTTTGGCCACCTTGTTACTACTGGTGAAAATCACCCCCCTGATGTCATCTGCGTAGAAGATCAGCTGGTGAACTGTTCATTAAATTTGCCAAAAATGGTTGAAAATGACGTATGGTGAGAAATCCCCAACATCCTAACTGGTACCCATATTGTTGGCATTTTTGTGTTTTCAGGCACTCGCCAGATCTTAACTCCATGTTCCTCCTGCATGGTGAGCCAGGAGCCAAGCAAGTCACACTCCCTGTCTCTAACTTAGAACAACAAGGAGAGGAGGACCTCAGAGTGAAGAGTGAGAGTGACAAGCGAGACCCACAGAAGAGAGAGGACTCAGTAAGACACAGAAATGATGATCAGAAACAAGCAGACGATGTAAGCACTGCATTACGTTTTGGATTTTCCTATTATCTTTGCTTATATATATGTTAGTTAAATAAGTACAGCAATCAAGCAATTTATTATGCAGTTAAGGCCTTGGAAAGGGTGCGAAGGAGAGTGGTACCAGGGCTGAGGGTCTTCAGGTATGTGGAGAGACTGGAAAAGCAGGGATTGTTCTCCTTAAAGCAGAGAGGGTTAAGTGGAGATTTGAGGGAGGTGTTCAAAAGGGTTTTGATTGATTAATTAAGGGAGAAGTATTTTCAGTGGCAGAAGGATCAGTTACCAGAGGACACCAATTTACAGCAAAAAAGTCAGAGGTGACATGATGAAAAATAAATTTAACGCAGCAAATTTTGATCTGGAATGCACTTCCTGGAAGTGGAAGCAGATTCAATAATAACTTTCAGAGGGAAATTGGATATATTCTTGAAGGGGGAAGTTTTGCAGGGCTATGGGGAACGAGCAGAGAAGTGGGATTAATTAGATACCTCTTTGAAAGAGCCAGCAGAAGGCCCAAGCCTTCTGTGCTGAATAGTTCTATGAATCAAAATCTGTCTTTATCCTCTGCTATGTTTGATCTGCCAATTAATCTCAGATGCAGGAAATTGGTCACGGAAGAATACATATGTCACTTTAGAGGATGAAAAATAATGCATTTACAGATCAGTCTTTACAGGTAGAGACGCTTACTATGATACTCTTACTCCTTCCAGCAGTGAGTTACAGACTATCCACAGTGTTGCACAGGAGATGAGGCTGCTGTTGAGTCAATTCAGTGGAGGTGCTGTCAGTGAAACACTTCAGTGGAGGTGTTGGTAGTGTCAGTCTTGTGGAGATATTAGCTGTGCGCCATATCTGTGGAGATGTTGATGGTGAGATACTTCAGTATAGATGTCGGCAATGAATCACTCATTTGAGCGTATTATAAGTGAGTAACGTCAAGAAGTACATCGGTGCTTAGTCTCTCCTGTGAGACCTTGCTGTCGGGTCTCTCCTGTGAGACCTTGCTGTCGGGTCTCTCCTGTGAGACCTTGCTGTCGGGTCTCTCCTGTGAGACCTTGCTGTCGGGTCTCTCCTGTGAGACCTTGCTGTCGGGTCTCTCCTGTGAGACCTTGCTGTCGGGTCTCTCCTGTGAGACCTTGCTGTCGGGTCTCTCCTGTGAGACCTTGCTGTCGGGTCTCTCCTGTGAGACCTTGCTGTCGGGTCTCTCCTGTGAGACCTTGCTGTCGGGTCTCTCCTGTGAGACCTTGCTGTCGGGTCTCTCCTGTGAGACCTTGCTGTCGGGTCTCTCCTGTGAGACCTTGCTGTCGGGTCTCTCCTGTGAGACCTTGCTGTCGGGTCTCTCCTGTGAGACCTTGCTGTCGGGTCTCTCCTGTGAGACCTTGCTGTCGGGTCTCTCCTATTGGAGATACTAAGGTGAATCAGCCTGACCATGATCTTAAGGTAGTTTCAAATAATGGGATTTAGAGCAACATAACAAACATTGGCTTCTATGTAAAACCAGAGCCAAGTAGCGTGCTCACAGGTTAGTAAATTACCTAGGGATTTACTTTTCCTTATTTTTTTTTTCTGCAGCTCACATTGGAATTCTTTTCAGTGTTGAATTCTGCCCAAGGCAAAACTCCAGTGAAAACTCCAGTTAGAATAGAGTCTAGTGCTGTTCCAGATAAGCCAGTATCTGTCAGAGCGATGTACACGCAGAAGAAACGGAACCCAGCTCTAGAAACAAGGAAAGTGTTCATTGGATCAGCAAAGGGACAGTCAGCCTCAGCACATCCAAGTCCAGCTGTGTCACCAAGTCCAGCCATGAGAAAGTCCCAATCTGTTCATGACCTGATCCATGAAGGTAAGGAGAAAGGAGACAGTCAGCTATATTTACACCAAGGAAAGTTGATTAAAGAAAAAGAAAGAACTTGCATTTATATAGCACCTCAGAATGTCCAAGTGCTTTGGTTTGTTGTTGATTTGAACCACCTCATGGTAAGAATTTGTGCAAAAACACTCTGCTATATAAATGATGTCTCTGATGCTGGCTATGTGGATATGAATAGAGTTGCAAATAATATGTGAAAGAGACAAAAAGCTCTTTAATATTTTCCTTTCTCAATACAGTAGCGGATGATAAGGGATCTAACTAGAGCCTAGTAACATAAAACTGAAGATAAAGTTCTATGTTGTAATGGGCTGATCAAGGACTGGAATCTTGGTGTTTGTTGATACTTCAACTTGCAGATCCTTGAGTTTAGTCAACACTCAGGTGGCCATTGTGGGCCACTTTATAAGGAATTTTGGGAGGGTCTACATTTCATTAAGCTGAAAGTGTGGAAGAGTGAGCCCAAGAAGCTGAACAATATTAATGGAGGAAAAGAATAAAGGATCTTTTGACATTAAGGGTGCTGTTCTGATGAGGATCTCTCTATTGAGGGTTCTGTACTGATGAGGATCTCTCTATTGAGGGTCCTGTACTGATGATCTTGCTATTGAGGGTCCCGTAATGATGAGGATCTCTCTAATGAGGGTCCCGTAATGATGAGGATCTCTCGCTATTGAGGGTCCTGTACTGATGAGGATCTCTGACTATTGAGGGTCCCGTACTGATGAGGATCTCTCGCTATTGAGGGTCCCGTAATGATGAGGATCTCTCTCTATTGAGGGTCCCGTAATGATGAGGATCTCTCTGTATTGAGGGTCCTGTACTGATGAGGATCTCTCTCTTGATGGTCCCAGACTGATGAGGATCTGTCTGTATTGGGGGTCCTGTACTGATGAGGATCTCTCTGTATTGATGGTCTCATACTGATGAAAACCCCTCTGTATTAAGGGTCCTATACAGATGAGGATCTCTCTATATTGAGGACCCAATACTGATGAAGACCCATCTGTATGAGGTTCCTGTACTGATGAGGCTCTCTTGTTATTGAGGATCCCATACTGATGAGATCTCTCTATTGAAGGTCCCGGACTGATGAGGATCTCTCTATTGAGGGTCCCGGACTGATGAGGATCTCTCTATTGAGGGTCCCGGACTGATGAGGATCTCTCTATTGAGGGTCCCGGACTGATGAGGATCTCTTGGTATTCAGGTTCTTGTCCTCATGGAAAAAGCTGACTGAAGAGGACTAATGAGAATTCTTTAATGTTGAATCCTTTGTAAATCTGTTGGTTATTTCCATTTTTGGGTTGGCCATTTTCATTGTGTTTATCCTGTGTAGTTTACCCAACAGATACAACATCAACAGCCATCACATCTGCAAAGTTGCAGTCTCACTCAGTGACTGTAACTGAGAAAGATACCAGGGCCAACCAGCGGCGGACTTTGCCCATCGTCCCCAGTAAAGTGGATGCCCCATCATCATTGCTGGCAAAGGATAACACTCAGGGAAAGAGCACCAAACTAAAATCCTACATGAACCCAACGACCAGCTCCATGGCCAAAATGTCACGCAGTGTTTCAATGGGAGACAGCCTGAACCTCAGCGAGAATGGTGAGGGTTTGACACTCTCAGAAAAGAGTGTGGGTGGACCATCTTTGGAAACGTCACCTAGGACTTCACCTTTGGTTATCACGGACATTGTGAGTGAAATCTCGCACAAACAGGAGATGATTAAACAGAACCTGAAGGAGACTGCAAGCTCTAAGCCATTGTTGTTACAACAGTCAGGAGGTTCCACAATGTCTCCTGCTAATAGCTCTCAGTCTAAATTAACTCTTGGCACTCGGGCTAACTTATTCCTGGATCTACCTAAACCACTGCCCGACCGACCTTCTTTGACTTCATTCTCGCCACCAATCAAGTTGAAGTCCTACTGTGAAAGCGAGCCCTTCAAGCCGCCTGTTTCACCTGCAGGAGGAACAAAATGGAGGCCACCTTTGGGGGATGGCCTTATCACTTATAAGGACATCCAAGAGAAAAAGAGCGGTAGTGCTTCCACACCTGGACAGGAGACAGCTACTCCATTGGAACGCCAGCCACCCGTTCAATGTCACCATGAGTCACAAATAGGGACATCTCTTAAACCTCCTTGTCAGCAAGTGTCCTCCGTGTGGATGCCTGCTAACTCCAACTACAGATGTAGCAGGCTTGTTGAAGAAGCCTCAGACTCTTTACCCAACATTCCAGCAGCAAGTGGCCAAACGGTACCTGTTTCTACACCAGCAACACTTCCACTTTCTGTGCCCCAGAAGACTTTAGAGAAGGAACCAGGTATGAATTGAGCTCTAACTGATCCCACTCCTGGATTGATCCATGTACTTGGCTATTGCAGGCTATGCTTTACAATTCTGCCCATTGCAGCTTACTGCTCGTGCTGGTGCATACTCCGGCTCCTTTTTGGTACCATTACTCTGTTGCCTTGTAAAGTGAGGCTTCCTGTGTTCAAATAGTGTTATTTTCTCTCTTTCTTCTTTGTTGGCCTTCCCTATTCCACACTATGTCAACAGATTTCCAAAAGCAGCTCCTGTCCCTCCAACCCTTCCCTCCCCAGAGGAAACACTTTGGCCTGGATTTTTGCTCCCAGGCCGGGGATACGGGTTCAAGACATTTCCCAGCTCTGCAAACCCATCCTGGGAGAAAGTAGCCCAGAAGGTCATACTTTCATTCTGGGGTGGTGGGCTTCTCTGGGAGTCGGGCTGGGCAACCTCAGAACAAGTGTGTGGGATTCCAGCCGCAGAAGCGGGCTGGGCGCAAGGTCTACCTCGGTCCACCTGCACTGTGTTGAGATTAATAAAAAACCATAAGACCATAAAACAACCCCTCACCCCACACCCCCACACACCCTATGTTCCATCCATGCCACCTCATGTCCCCACCCACCCCCATGACCCTGTGCCAACTTAGTGCCAACTAATACCAACCCATGCCCCACACCCTTTGCCCATACGCCTACCATGCCAACTCACCCAGTATCCACCATGGGAAGACTTCAGGACCCATGCTGAGATTAAACAAAATAAAGTTCCAGGTGTTCACTGCGAACTTTTTTTTAAATCTCATTCATAAAAACCCATTTAATACATTTACATTCCTTTAACTATATTATTCCTTATAACAACAAACATTTCATTCAGATAAAAGCAAAATAATGCAGATGCTGGAAATCTGAAGTAAAAACAGAAAATGCTGCAAAATCTCAGCAGGTCTGGCAGCATCTGTGGAGAGGGAAACAGAGTTAATATTTCAAGTCCATATGACTCTTCAGAGCGCTGAAGAAGGGTCATACGGACTCAAAACAATAACTGTTTCCCTCTCCACAGATGCTGCCAGACCTGCTGAGATTTTGCAGCATTTTCTGTTGACAATGGAACGTGAAATCAGTCATGCAGCACTAATCTAGTAATGGTAACCCTAAGGCTTATGTCAACAGAGTGAAATAGCAAGCAATCATTTTTTTAACACTGCATACAGTTTTTACAAAGAGTTGGAGGGTAGTAGTTTTAAATGCCTTGACAGCTCCCTTTGATAATTCCTCTTAACACTTTTGACCATTGTTTTTGACAGTTCCAGTGAACTTTCCGGTTCCAATGAGTTTATACACTTTTTATGCACATTCATGCTCACTTCTAGCAATCTTAAAGGGCACCTGACCTCCTCTAAAGGTATGCTGGAACCATATCTGATGGGGCACCTTACCTCTCCAAAAGAGTACCCTGGCTATCCAAACAAGTCCACAAAGTTCACACCTGCTCCGGCCAGGTCTAATCTGCACTTATTGGGTTTCGGACACCACTCACACCAAAATCACATGTGAATGGAGGCACCTGCTGATTTGTACGGGCAGCTGCATGCACAAAACATGATCCAACCCCACTCCTGTCCCTGCGAAAATGGCAGGTGCTGTGTTTAGGGGCCAGACTTCCAATTTCCAGGCTTGTCCACCATTTTTGTAAAGAGATTCTGTCACTGTGAAAATACAGGTCTTTGTTTCCAGTGCAGTACGATTTTGTTCAAGTACTTGCCTTCAGTGGCATTTGAGGCTGAAACCCCATCCTCGCGTTATAACAAGATACTGCACCACTCTACCTGTAAAGCATATAATAGTGTATCAGTCACACCAGATGTGAAGTCATGGGAGTTCCTTTATTATGCCCAATTAAGACTTCAAATTAAAGTCATTACTGCAGTGTTAACCTCTCACCCTGAACAAGGACTATATTAACGTCTGATGGATCTTATACTCTAAACTCTGTACAAATATGAGCAAAAATTAAAATGCCCAGAACCTTGTGACTTGGGTAAGAAAGTGACTGGGAGAAAGGAGACAAGAGTTGACATAAAGAGTACTTTGAAGAGCTTGCACTGTCCACATAAATTGACTGTAACAGTAATTACCTTTTTTATTTTCTTTTCCTAATAGGTCCTACTGTCAGTGTTCAGAGCTGTAAACTCCTGGCGAGTGAGCTGCAGAGCTGTTTAGAGAGAGCCCTGAGCCTTTACCGAATGGTGAGTGTTGTTGGCATTGTCATATGTGTCTAAGGTAGATCCAGGGGATCAGTGACACAATAAAGCTATTGAAAAATGAAAACTTAACAAGAAAGATCCATCTGTGGCTTACTAAAGAAGTTCAGGATAGCTAGGTTAAAATACAAGGCTTATAATGTTGTGAAAAATGCCCCGAATCTTATGACTTAGGTAAGAAAGTGATTGGGAGACAGGAGACAGAGTTGTGATAAAGAGTACTTTGAAGAGCTTGCACTTTGAAGAGTAGTAAGTCTGAGGATTTGGAGTGTTTTAGAAATCAGCAAAGGACCATCAAAAAGTTAATGAAAGGGAAAAGAAAAAGAATATGAGAGTAAACCAGCCAGGAATATAAAAAACAGATTGCAAGAGCTTTTACAAGTATATAAAACGGAGGAGACTAGCTAAAATAAACATTGGTCCCTTTGAGGCAGGGTCAGGAATTATCATGGGGAATGAGGAAATTGCAGAGACATTGAACAAGTATTTTATATCTGGCTGCACAGTAGAAGACACAAGTTACATGCCAGAGATAGGGGATAACCTTGGATCTAATAAGAACAAAGAAATTAAGGTAATTAATATTAGCAGAGAAAGAGTATAGGAGAAACTTAAAGGATTCAAATCCAACAAATCACCTGGAATCAAAGATCTGCTGCAGTGATAATGGATACGCTGGTTTGATTTTTCAAAATTGCCTAAGTTGGCAAGAATCACTGACAGAGCCTCAGGTATTTACAATCTATATTAATGACTTGGATGAAGAGAGCGAGTGTAATGTATCTAAGTTTTCTGATGATACAAAGTTAGGTGGGAATGTAAGCTGTGAGGAGGACACAGAGGCTGCAAAGAGATATAGACTGGTAAAGTGTGTGGGCAGCAAGTTGGCAGATGAAGCATAATGGGGAAGTGTGAAGTTATTCACTTTGATCATAAGAATAGAAAAGCTTAATATTTTTTAAAATGTGTGAAACTTGTAAATGTAGGTCTTCAGAGTGATTTGGGTGTACTCGTACAAGGAACACATAAGCAGGCACAGCAAACAATTAGGAAGGCAAATAATATGTTGGCCTTTATCGCAAGGGGATTGGAGTACAAGAATAAAGAAGTCTTGCTACAATTGTACAGGGCCTTGGTGAGACCACACTTGGAATACTGTATTTTTTGGTCTCCGTATTTAAGGAAGAATATAATTACATTGCAGTAAATACAATGAAGGTTCACTAGATTGGTCCCTGGGATGAAAGGGTTGGCCTATGATGAAATGTTGATTAAATTGGTTCTATATTCTATGAGGCAATCTCATTGAAGCATATAAGGATCTGAAGGGAATTGACAGGGTAGACACTGAGAGGTTTGTTTCCCCTGGCTGGGGAACTGAGAACACAGGGAGACAGTTTCAAGATAAGGGGCCAATCATATTGGACTGAGGTGAGGAGAATTTTCTTCACTCAAATGGTTGTGACCCTCTGGAACACTACCCCGGAGGGTTGCGGATGCTCCATTGTTGAATATATTTAAGGCTGTGAGAGAGAGATTTTTGCCCTCTCAGGGAACCAAGGCATATGGGGAGTGGTTGGGAAAGTGGAGTTGAAGCTGAAGGTCAGTCATGCTTGTGTTGAATGGTGGAGCAGGCTTGAGGGGCTGAAAGCCTACTCCTGCTCCTATTTCTTGTGTGCATGTGTTCTACACACTGCTGCTAAAAAGATGGTTGGAGTTCTGTTCACTCTTCAAGCAAATGGTACAGTCCAGGAGTGGTGGGTCCCTTGTAACTAATAGCTCCTGTGGATCTCTGTTTCAGGTAGCCGATAACAAGGACTCCTCGGACGAGAGCTGCCAGATAACGGCCGTTCTCTCAGAAACATTTTCCTTGGTGAGGAAAGAATTGGACTGTTTCCAGCATCCAGGAGCAGGCCCCAGGCAATCTCCCCAGGGGCCAGGCCAGGCGACCTCTGCGCCTTACCTGAGTAGTAACCCCCCAGCAAAGGGCGACGGCTTTGAAGATGAGAAGACCCTAGCCCTACTCGAGCAGTATTCGGAACTTTTACTCCAAGCTGTGGAGCGAAGGATGGATCATAAGCAGCCAGGAGGAAGGGAAGGTTCAGGACTGTGAATTGTACAGCACACAATGCAATTGTAGGCTTGCAAACTCCCCCACACAGAAAACACCATAAAAAAACATTCTTCTCACCAGGGGAAAGAAAATGGTATAACACTATCTATTGTGTTGATCACAACTCACCTCATATTTAACCTGGGATTAGTTAAGTCCCATTGTCTAATTGACTGAGAAACCTTTATTGTTATTGCCTTCTGATGTTTATTTTAAATGTTTCATTTCTCCACATCCAGCCCCCGTAATAGACTGTAGGACAGAGTTGAAGGGAGTCACAATGGTGCCGCCTTATTGCAGTGCCACCCTACAGTGGTCAGCTCCTCCTAAAGCGGTCAGTAAAAACATTTCAGTTCAACCCAGAGAGCAACAGAGAGGGGTCTTGGCTCGCTCGAGCCTGCCGGGTGCAAGTGTTGGTGATCCACGTGGTGGGAGAGTGGAAGGGAGAAGTTCAGAAAAAAAACATATTGTGGAAATGTTGTTTTAGCTCAACGAGAATAAGCTGCAATAGATTGTGCGCCACTGCTGCAGGAAGACAGAAGCAATGTCATTCTGAGGCAGGCTGATGAATTGCTCCGCAAGCTTTTTTATAAGACCTTCTTGTTCTGTATCTTGTGGTCTTGCTCCCACCCTCTTTATTTTCTTTCACTCTCTGACCGCCTATCTCTTCCTCTCTCCAACCAGATGTTGCTCAGGCTCCTCCAGTTAGGCAATAAATCACTCTGGTATAGTGAACAGGAATAGGTAGTCCTGTTGGTGAAACTAAAACCCTGGAATGGATCACTACAGATCATGACTGTTGGAGCCGAGCCTTCAGCGATTAAATACTGACTGAAGCCACCATCACTAAGCTGACGGTCCCTTTAAGGGAGGGGAAGGGAGCCTATAAACCAGTGTGTGCTCTTGATATTCCTCACAGTGTGTGATATAATGTGCATTCCCTATTGATTGGACCACAATTCCTTTTCTACATTCCTCCATTCCCCTATATTTGGGAAATCAGAGGATATAACTTTGGGAATATTGTCTTATTTACTGAAAAAAAATGTTTACTTTTAGAAAAGCCTTCTCAGAGTTAGAATGAGGAAGGTATAGGTGTGCAATGGAAAAGGGTTTCCCTACCTATCACTGAGCAACTGCACAATGCGTTGCGGGATCCCCTTTTGCTGTTCGTTCTGTACAAGCTAAATCTTCCAGTCATATCACCCCCCCCCCGCCCCACCCCACCCCACTGAACTGCACCCCTCAGTCCGATCTCCCTGACAACTTCATCACTCAGTAGGTTTTCCCCCTGAACTTTACCCCTCAATGGACAGGAACTCTCAGACACTGGACAGGACAGGACCACACAAACACTGGACAGGACCACACAAACACTGGACAGGACCACACAAACACTGGACACAAAGACCGGACGGGACACACAAACACTGGACACAAAGACTGGACGGGACACACAAACACTGGACACAAAGACTGGACGGGACACACAAACACTGGACACAAAGCCTGGACGGGACACACAAACACTAGACACAAAGCCTGGACGGGACACACAAACACTAGACACAAAGCCTGGACGGGACACACAAACACTAGACACAAAGCCTGGACGGGACACACAAACACTAGACACAAAGCCTGGACGGGACACACAAACACTAGACACAAAGCCTGGACGGGACACACAAACACTAGACACAAAGCCTGGACGGGACACACAAACACTAGACACAAAGCCTGGACGGGACACACAAACACTAGACACAAAGCCTGGACGGGACACACAAACACTAGACACAAAGCCTGGACGGGACACACAAACACTAGACACAAAGCCTGGACGGGACACACAAACACTAGACACAAAGCCTGGACGGGACACACAAACACTAGACACAAAGCCTGGACGGGACACACAAACACTAGACACAAAGCCTGGACGGGACACACAAACACTAGACACAAAGCCTGGACGGGACACACAAACACTAGACACAAACACTGGACGGGACACACAAACACTAGACACAAACACTGGACAGGAACTCTCAAACACTGGACAGGCCACACAAACACTAGACACAAACACTGGACAGGAACTCACAAATACTGGACAGCAACAAACAAACACTAGACAGAAACACAAACACTAGATAGGAACACAAACGCTAGGCAGGAACTCCCAAACACGACAGGACACAAACACTGAACAGGAACCCACCAATTCTGGGCAAGAATTCCCCCAAACTCTTTGCGGACTCTCACCAAACTTTGACAGTTTGTACAAACCTTGGGTAGGAATCCAAAAAACTGAAGCATATTGATGGACACAATCTTTCGAACCTCAGTTTATCCCTGGGGATGTCTTTGGAGATGGTGAAACTCTATTTCAGAGATCTTTCGTGACTCTTTGGCATCTGCTTGCATTCCATGTTACTCGGGAAGATTGGGTTTGCTAAGCATCACAACAAGTAAGCAGAGAGCTTCACGTTTCCGTGAAAAGTTATTCTTCCTCAGTGAAGAGTTTCTTCCAGTGTTGTGATCAGGACTGTGAACCGTCTGTTCAGGAGCAAATGTGAGATCTCCATTGTGGAGTTTTTTCATTGAGTGAGTGTGCGGCTAAATAACTGAAGCTGTCTGGCAAGGTTGTTAGTCGGTGTCCATTCACTGCGTACACAATGTCAAAATGGCCAGAGTTTCAAACAGGAAATAAGACAAATGTTTTTTTTTGTAAAAGCAGATTTTTTTAAACAACTTTTTAAAAAACTTTGCAGAAAACAGCGACTTTGTACGGATGGCCATGATCGATGGCAATTGCATGCTTTCCAAGAAGTGTTTCAAGTTTTTAAAAATTGCCTTACCTACTCTTGATTGCTCAGTGAGTAAGTGAGTCACATGGGGTAGTGCTGAGCCATAGATTTCAGGAAGTTCCCAGCTTTGATTCTTGGGTCTCAGATCCCAGCCAGGCAGTGGCGGAAGGGGCTGAGTCTTACAATTTCCCTGGCTGGGGAGGGGACAGATTGATGCGT
Source organism: Carcharodon carcharias (assembly GCF_017639515.1). Taxonomy (NCBI): domain Eukaryota; kingdom Metazoa; phylum Chordata; class Chondrichthyes; order Lamniformes; family Lamnidae; genus Carcharodon; species Carcharodon carcharias. Next base: position 26,102,643 of record NC_054486.1, read on the forward strand.
GCTGGAGAGTTCGTGCATCTTGATGTCAGGATTGAGTTCAGCTGCAGCCCACCCTCCGCCACAAGGTAATTGCTCCCCACTACGCACGGTTCGGGGCTTACACGTGAAGAATGAACACGAAGCAGGCAGCAGCTGTGGAACCATGCACCAGTTCAACTGGTTTGTGAAACTCAGTAAGATCCAATCTACAGCAGTAGTGGATGGTTTCTCCCCAAGATACCAGGAATATGGGTACATACTGTCTCAGGTACCAGTAGAGCTGGTGTATTTTGCCTCAGGTACTGGGATTATGGCTGATTTCTCCCGGCAGTGTCGGTAATTTCGGTGCCTCCTCCCTTCAGTATCTGCTGCCTGGGACCTGTTCCATTCATGGGGATTTATTTATAAATTTTTCTAACAACCGTCACTCAATCAGGTGTAATGACATAACAATGGAGCGGTTGGGATCGTCGCAAATTTTTATTAGTATTTTAAATGTGAAGAACGAAAGAGACCTCTACTTGGAATGAAACAGAATATCAGGACATTGAAGTCCAGGACGCAACAAGTATGTGCATGAAGGTTCATTGCATGGTGCATCCCTATGATGCACATCAGTGGTGCATGCTGAAGGCCATTTTGGAGACTTTTTAAACTCTAATTTCTTCAAATGATTGTTTGTGAAGATTAATTAGTACCAGTGCATTTTATAATGAAAACATGGTCTTCATTTCTATAATGGGTTACCAAACTAATTTTTAAGCTGGTTGCTGTGAATGTTTCTTTCTCCCTTGTGTGTTTCTTGTATTGTAAGTGACTGTTTTTACCAGTTTTGCCATAGTGTTTGTACAACATGTTGGTCACGTCTTAAATATTTGCAATAAAATCCCAACATTTGGGAGGAAAGCCTTGGAAAGACACTTGTCAAAGTTAACATAACGATGGTGAGATCTTCATGGACAAGGTACTGCTTTCAGTACCTCGAGCAACACCCACGCATAGATTATTTGTTCAACGCCGTTTATGGGAGCTTGCTGTGCAAAGAGTGGCTGCCGTGTTACCTACCCTATAACAAGGACTACAGTTCAGAAGTATTCCAGTGGTTGTAGATAGCTTTGGGATGTCCTACAGTCATGCTATATAACTGCAAGCCTTTCTTTGAATACATTTTTTTTCCAAGAGGAAGTATGCAAATGTTAAAAGGGAACAATTTGGTGCAACCTATATTAGCCTCCGTACACTGTTAATTTTTGGTTTTTTACTCTCCTCAAGCCAGATTGTTTTGATACTTGTTATTTTCTGATGGGTAGGTCCTGACATGCACATCTTTGAGATAGAGGTAAAATATTGGCAACACATCTATAAGGTGGTGGCATAGTGGTAATGTTGCTAGACAAATCATCCACAGGCCCAGGTTAATGCTCTGGGGACATGAGTTCAAATCCCACCATGGCAGCTGGTGGAATTTAAATTCAGTTAATAGATCTGGAATATAAAGTTAGTCTCAGTAATGGCATGACAACTGTCACTGATTGTTGTAGAAACTGATCTGGTTCACTAATCCCCTTTAGAGAAGGAAATCTGCTGCCCTTACCTGGTCTGGCCTGCCCTGCCCTGCCCTCTGAAAGGGCCTAGCAAGCCACTCAGCTGAAGGGCCATTAGGAATTGGTGACAAATGCCTAGCCAGTGATACCCACATCCCATGAAAGAATAAAGAAAAAAATGAAGAGCAAACCTCATTTTGTAATTCCTCTTAGGTACTGTACCAGGACACTGTAAAACCTCCGCAATCTCCGAAAGCAGCAGGGAATCACCAGCTGCTCTCATTCGAAATATAAAGAGAATTTATCACAAATAACAACAGGTGAGGTAACAGTGATAACAGTAAAAGAAAGCAGCTGCATTTATTTAGCTCAAGATTTCAAATAGCTTTACAGCCAGTGAAGTAATTTTGACGTGAAGTCACTGTTATGATGTAGGCAATGCAGCAACTGTGCACAGCAAGATCCCAAGAATAGCCACCTGATAAAGGGATGACTTGCATTTAAATAACACTGTTCACAACCTCAGGACATCCAAAAACATATCTTGAAGCCTATATACTTATTTCATTATAAGACTGAATAATCTGACACAAAAACAAAACACTGCGGAAACTGGAAATCCGAAATAAAAACCCAAAATGCTGGAGTTACTCAGCAGGTCTGGCAGCATCTGTTGAGGGGGAAGCAGAGTTAACGTTTCATATCAACAACCTTTAATCTTGATGTTGATTGAGGAATAGGTATTGTCCAGGAGAACTCACCTGCTCTTCAAATAGTCCCACGGGATCTTTTACATCCACCTGAGGGGGCAGATGAGAGCCTTGGTTTAATGTTGCATCCAAAAGACATTACAACCTCTGACAGTGCAGCACCCCTTCAGTTCTGCATTGAAGCATCAGCCTAGATTATGTGCTCAAGTCTCTACAGTGGGGCTCACTTAGTTACCTTATAAACGCTTTAATCTAACTCCTTGAGCCACAGGTTGAAGATGGTGATTGCAGCGTACCCCTGCTTCACAAGATGAGTCTGTCAAGAAGAGGACCATCTGTACTAAGTGTTACAAGTCTTTCAAAAATCCAATATTTGATCCTCCTTAACTACAATGTCTGCTTCATCCCTCTGTTTCATGAAAACAGACGCAAAATATTCATTTAAGAACCCTGCCCATGTCCTGTGCCTCCACATACACGTTACCTTTTTGGTCTCTAAGTGGACCTACTGTTTCCTTAGTTACCTTCTTGCTTTTTATGTATTTATAAAACATTTTTGGGTATCATTACGATCATCCCTTTGTGGATAGAAACTTTTGCTTTTTAACCATAAGGGTATATGTTTCATACGCAGTTATATCTTCAGTTTAAGAACTGTAAGATATATCAGGGTTTTAGCATGAATCCCCAAACCATTACAGGCTCTATCTTCCTTCCCCCAGCCCTCTTGCTTAAAGTAGTTTTTCGGAATTTAGCATGAATGTTGTTCCTATCCCCTGCCCTACCATTAACGTGGACTACATCCACCCAGTGAATCTGTTCACTGGAGCCTTTTACCTGCACAGGGCACTGGGCAACTTTACCAATCTTCATACAGATGGATCCGAGCGTGGTCTATGGATGGGGACGAAGGCGACATAATATGGTCTCCAAACAACATGCTTTAGTGGGAGCAGGCAGTGGTGTAGTGGTAACATTACTGGACGAGTAATCCAGAGGCCCAGGCTAATGCCCTGGGGATGTTTGTTCAAATCCCACCAAGGCAGCTGGTGGATTTGAATTCAAATAAAAAAACCTGCCATTAAAAAGCTAGTCTTGGTGATAGTGACTAGAAGCCATTGTCAATTGTTTTAAAAACCCATCTGGTTCACTAATGCCTCTTTAGGGAAGGAAATCTGCTGTCCTTACCTGGTCTGGCCTAAATGTGACTCCAGACCCACAGCAATGTGGTTGACTCTTAACTGCCCTCTGAAATGGCCTAGCAAACCACTATAAAGCCTCTAAAAAGGAATAAAACCAGGTGGAACACCTGGTATCAACCTAGGCACCAGAAATGACAAAATGGCAAACCCAGCCCTGTCAACTCTGCAAAGTCCTCCTTACTAATGTCTGGGGACTTGTGGCAAAATTGGGTAACCTGACATACTCATGGAATCATACTTTTCAGACAATGTCCCAGAAACCACCATTACCATCACTGGGTATATCCTGTCCCACTGGCAGGACAGACCCAGCAGAGGTGGCGGGACAGTGGTATACAGTCAGGAGGGATTTACCCTAGGAATTGTCAACATTGACTCCAGACCCCATGAAGTCTCATGGTATCAGGTCAAACATGAGAAAGGAAACCTGCTGATTACCACCTACTGTTCCCCCCTCAGCTGATGAATCAGTGCTTCTCCATGTTGAACACTACTTGGAGGAAGCATTGAGGGTAACAAGGGTACAGAATGTACTCTGGGTGGAGGACTTCAATGTCCATCACCAAGAGTGACTTGGTAGCACCACTATTGACTGAGCTGGCAGAGTCCTAAAGGACATAGCTGCTAGACTGGATCTTCGGTAGGTGGTGAGGGAGCCAACAAGAGGGAGAAACTTACTTGACCTTGTCCTCACCAATCTACCTGTTGCAGATGCATCTGTCCATGACAGTATTGGTAGGAGTGACCACTGCACAGATCTTGTGGAGATGAAGTCCTGTCTTCACTCTGAGGATACCCTCCATCGTGTTGTGTGGCACTACCATCGTGCTAACTGGGATAGACTTAAATCATATCTAGCAATTCAAAACTGGGCATTCATGAGGTGCTGTGGACTATCAACATCAGCAGAATTTTATTCAACCACAACCTGTAATCTCATGGCCTTTGCATATCGCCCATTCTACCATTGCCACCAAGCCAGGGGATCAAGCCTGGTTCAATGAAGAGTGCAGGAGGACTTGCCAGGAGCAGCACCAGGCATACCTAAATATGAAGTGTCAACCTGGTGAAGCTACAACACAGGACTACTTGCATCCAAACAGCAAAAGCAGCAAGTGAGAGAGCTAAGCAATTCCACAACTAATGGATCAGATCTAAGCTCTGCAGTCCTACCACATCCAGTGGTGGATAATTAAACAACTTAACAAGCTGCTGACCCCAAAAGCAAACAAATCCAGTAACACCTTTAGGATTCTAAGCATTAAAAGATTTATTAAAAAGAACAAAAACTTAAACACATAAGATTAAATTTACACAGTTAAAAGTCTAATAGGACAACCCAAAAAAACCTACCTGGCCAAAACTCACAAGGTAACTACCTTCTTGGTAACAACTCCCTTATAGATTTTAACTATAAAAATCCAGTAATATTACTCAAGGCAAAGAATTGTCACTTAATAAAGGTATACCACCTGACTCCTCAAACACTTCCACACACATGTGGAAATCTAAAAGGTTCAGAGACAGATTTCTTTCTGAAACAAAGACTTTTCTTGCTTGAAACTGGATGAATTTTTTCAATCCAAATCCTTCACAGCTTTTCAGCACTGCAGCACACAGAAGCTGTCTTCAGTGGGTTCTCCCCACACAGCCACACACTCAGCTAAACATATTTCCTTAAATGTCTTTTTCCCTTTCATCTCAAATTCTATTCTCCTCAACACCTCTGAACTTAATTCCTCCAAATATAAAAATCTGTTATATTCTCCTTTGCCTCTACTTTTAGGCCAATAAAATGTACTGAATCTTCCCATGTTTACAAATGAAACCTTTGTAAATTGTAAAAGTTCCTCGTCACTTCTAAACTTCCTTTTGAAATCCAACAGCTGAAAAACCAAGTCTCCATTTATCACATAATGAAAAATTTAAATCCAACCTATTTCCTTGTAAATCCAACCTCACCATAAACTCATTACAAATGCTTGAACCTAACACCTTTACCCTTTTATATCTCAGTTCTCAGACAAGCTCCCCCAGTTTAATTGATCACGGACACACACTCACACACCTAATTCTTTACAGAATACCTGGACTAGTAATCCAGAGACTTGGTAATGTTCTGCAGACCCAGGTTTGGATCCCACCATGGCAGATGGTGGAATTTGGATTCAATGTAAATCTGGAATTAACAGTCTGATGATGACCATGAAACCATTGTCAATTGTCGTAAAAACCCATCTGGTTCACTAATGTCCTTTAGGGAAGGAAATCTGCTGTCCTCACCTGGTCTGGCCTACATGTGACTCCAGATCCACAGTAATGTGGTTGACCCTTAAATGCCCTCTGAAATGGCCTAGCCAGCCACTCAGTTGTATCAAACCACTGCAAAGTCTTAAAACAGGAATGAAACCGGATGGACCACCCAGCATCGACCTAGACCCCAGAAATGACAACAGCAAACTCAGCCCTGTCAACCTGGCAAAGTTCTCCTTACTAACATCTGGGGGCTTGTGCAAAAATTGGGAGAGCTGTCTCACAGGCAAGTCAAGCAACAGCCTGATACAGTCATACTCACAAAATCATACCTTACAGGTCATGTCCCAGACACCACCATCTCAATCCCAGGGAATGTCCTGTCCCACTGGTAGAACAGACCCAGCAGAAGTGGTATACAGTATACAGTCAGCAGGGAGTTGCCCTGAGAGTCCTCAACATCAACTCTGGACCCCATGAATCGCCTCATCATCATGGGCAAGGAAACCTCCTGTTGATTATGAGTTACAAGTCCCCTCTCAGCTGATGAATCAGTGCTCATCCATGTTGAACACCAGTTGGAGAAAGCACTGAGGGTAGCAAGGACCCAGAGTGTACTCTGGGTGGGGGACTTCAATGGCTCAGTAGCACCACTACTGACTGAGCTGGTGGAGTCCTAAAGGACATAACTGCTAGACTGGGTCTATGGCAGGTGGTGAGGGAATCAACAAGAGGGAAAAACATACTTGACCTCATCCTCACCAACCTGCCTGCCGCAGATGCATCTGTCTCTGACAGTACCGGTAGAAGTGACCACTGCACATTCCTTGTGGAAACAAAGCCCTGTCTTCACATTGAGGATATCCTCCATCACATTGTGTGGTACTACCACAGTGCTAAATAGGATAGATTTCAAACAGATCTAGCAACTCAAGACTGGGCACAATCTGTAACCTCATGGCCCTGCATATCCCCCACTCTACCATTACCATCAAGCCAGGGGATCAACCATGGTTCAATGAAGAGTGCAGGAGGGCATGCCAGAAGCACCAGGCTCCTAAAAATGAGGTGTCAACCTGGTGAAGCTATAACACAGGACTACTTGCATTCGAAACAGCATAAGCAGCAAGTGATAGACAGAGCTAAGCGATTCCACAGCCAACAAATCAGATCTAAGCTCTGCAGTCCTCCCACATCCAGCCGTGAATGGTGGTGGACAATTAAACAACTCACTGGAGGAGGAGGCTCCACAAATATCCCCATCCTTAATGATGGAGGAGCCCAGCACATAAGTGCAAAAGTTAAGGCTGAAGCATTTCCTACAATCTTCAGCCAGAAGTGCCGAGTGGATGATCCATCTCTGTCTCCTCCGGAGGTCCCCAACCTCATAGGTGCCAGTCTTCAGCCAGTTCGATTCACTCCATGAGATATCAAGAATTGGCTGAAGGCACTGGATACTGCAATGGCTATGGGCCCTGACAATATTCCGGCATTAGACTTGACTTGAAAATATATCGCCAATCCTTCACTGTCACTGGATCAAAATCTTGCAACTCCCTCCCTAACTGCATTGTGGTTGCACCTATACCACATGGACTGTAGCAGTTCAAGAAGGCAGCTCACCACCACCTTCCCAAGGGCAATTAAGGATGGGCAATCAATGCTGGCCTAGCCAGCGACACCCACAACCCATAAATGAGTAAAAAAAATACTGCACAGGCTATGGGCCCTGGAAATATTCCGGCAATAGTACTGAAGACTTATGCTCCAGAACTAACTGCGCCATTAACTAAGCTGTTCCAGTACAACTACAACACTGGCATCCATCTGGCTATGTGGAAAATTGCCCAGGTATGTCCTGTCCACAAAAAGGGCAAATCCAACCCGGCCAATTACCGCTCCATCAGTCTAGTCTTGATCATCAGTAAAGTGATGGAAGGGGTCGTCGACAGTGCTATCAAATGGAACTTATTTACTTACTTACCGACCTGCTCACTGATGCTCAGTTTGGGTTCCGCCAGGCCACTCAGCTCCTGACCTCATTATAGCCTTGGTTCAAACATGGACAAAAGAGCTGAACTCCGTAGGTGAGGTGAGAGTGACTGCCCTTGACAGCAAGGCAACATTTGACTGAATGTGACATCAAAGAGCCCAAGGAAAACTGGAGTCAATGGGAATCAGGAGGAAAATCTCTCCACTGGTTGTAGTCATACCTAGCACAAAGGAAGATAGATGTGGTTACTGGAGGTTAGTCATCTCAGCTCCAGGACATCACTACAGGAGTTTCTCAAGGTAATGTCCTCGGCCCAACCATCTTCAGCTGCTTCATCAATAACCTTCCCTCCATCATAAGGTCAAAGGTGGGATGTTTGTTGATAATTACACAATGTCCACCGCCTTTTGAGACTCCTGAAGAACTGAAGTAGACCATGCCCATTTGCAGCAAGACCTGGATAACATCCAGGCTTGGGATCATAAGTGGCAAGTAACATTTGTGCAAGTTCATTAAAATTGGGCAACTTGACATTCATACACACAGAATCATACCTTTCAGACAATGTCCCAGACACCACCATCACAATCACTGGGTATACCCTGTCCCACTAGCGGGACAGACCCAGCAAAGGTGATGGCACAGTGGTATATAGTCAGGAGGGAGTTGTCTTTGGAGTTGTTAACATCGACTCCCAGATGTTAGTAAGGAGGACTTTCCAGGGTTAACAGGGATGGCTTTACTACTGTCATTTGTGGTACCTCGGTCAATGCCCGGTGTTCTGTCTGGTTTCATTCCTTTTTATAGACTTTGTAGTGGTTTGATACAACCGAGTGGCTTGCTAGGCCATTTCAGAGTGCAGTTAAGAGTCAACCACATTGCTGTAGGTCTGGAGTCACATTTAAGCCGGACCAGGTAAGGACAGCAGATTTCCTTCCCTAAAGGGATATTAGTGAACCAGATTCTATGAGAATGACAATGTTAGGTTGCCCATAAATGTCAGGCAATGACCTTCTCCAATAAGAGAGAATCTAACCATCTCTCCTTGAAATTCAATAGCATTACCATCACTGAATCCCCCATATCAACATCCTGAGCGTTACCATTGACCAGAAACTGAACTGGACTAGCCATATAAATACTGTGGCTACAAGAGTAGGACAGAGGCTGGGGCTATTGCGCAGAGTAACTGACCTCCTGACTCCTCAAAGCCTCTCCACCATCTACAAGGCACAAGTCAGGAGTGTGATGGAATACTCTCCACTTGCCTGGATGAGTGCAGCTCCAACAACACTCAAGAAGCTTGACACCGTCCAGGACAAAGGAGCCCGCTTGACTGGCACCCCATCCACCACCTTAAACATCCATTCGCTCCACTGCCAATGCACAGTGGCAGCAGTGTGCACCATCTACAAGATTCACTGCAACAACTCACCAAGGATCTTCTGACAGCACTTTCCAAACCTACAACCACGGCCAACTAGAAGGTCAAACGCAGCAGGTGCATGGGAACACCACCAGCTAGAAGTTCCCCTCCAAGCCACTCACCATCCTGACTTGGAAATATATTGCCATTCCTTCACTGTCGCTGGGTCAAAATCCTGGAACTCTCTCCCTAACAGTGTTGTGGGTGTACCTACAGCACATGGATTGCAGTGGTTCGAGAAGGCAGCTCACCACCACCTTCTAAAGGGCAACTAGGGATTGGGGAAGGTAATTGACAGTCACATTGAAGAGGTGAGTTTTTGGTATTGGGGGAGAGCAAACAGGTGACAAGGCAGAGGGGCCCAGGGAGAAGATCAGAGCTAAATAACAAAGACCGAAAGCCATGCAGCCAAAAGTGGGGTGAAGAGGGAGGCCTCAGGACGATTGCCAGCTCCGTTACATTGCTCCTGCCCCCAAGCTCTAACTATTGGTTCAATTGGATTGCCAACAGATTCATAGCTGACTGATTAAATGGTTCTTTGTTAAAAGCAAAATGCCGAGGATGCTGGAAATATGAAATAAAACCAGAAAACACTGGAAAAACTCAGCAGGTTTAACAGCATCTATGGAGGGAGAAAGAGTTTATGTTTCGAGTCCGCGCGACTCTTAGTCATACGGACTCAAAACATTAACTGTTTCTCTCCCCACAGATGCTGTCAGACCTGCTGAGTTATTCCAGCATTTTGTTTTTATTAAGTGATTTTTTGTTCTCCTCCAGCGTTTCTCCCCATCTGTAACTTGTTTTAAGGACCCTATGATTTTTCTCTTGAGTTGCTTGCAGTCTAAGAGATTAAATAACCTTTAATGCTTGGAGACTCCAGGACAATGCTGGAGGGTTGTCAACCCAGGTCCAGGATGGGATGAGTGCAGGACATTGTGTGATGGATGCAGCTCAGTGTAATATTAACTCCTGTTAACAGACAATGATTTAGGATCATTTATCTGGTAATTGCAAAGTGTTGAGAAGAATCAGCCCTGACTGACACCCTTAGAGGTTCAAATTATTAATCGTAATAATCTACGATTGAGAAAGTTTGCAGATCTGGTTTACAGTCCAACCTCTTCGATAAAAAGCTGAACAGCGGCTAGACTGTTCTGGTCAAGGGACAGCACTGAGTCCTCCCAGCCTCCGGGCGGCGCTGTGAGTCCTCCCGGCCTCCGGGTGGCGCTGTGATTTGCACCCCCCCCCCCCCCTCTGTCGCCGGGCAGCGCTGTGAGTCTTCCCGCCCTTTCTGTGTCGCTGTGAGCCCTCCCGGCCTCGGGCTGTCGCTGTGAACACTCTCGGCCTTCGGCTGTCGCTCTGAGTCCTCCCGGCCTCTGGGTGGCGCTGTGAACCCTCCCGGCCTCCGGGCGGCGCTCTGAGTCCTCCCGGCCTCTGGGCGGCGCTGTGCTGCTACTGAAGCCGGTGGGAGATGCAGACGGTGCGGGAGAGTTTGCGGCGGGTGGCGCAGGAGGCGCGGGGTGAGTGTGTGTGAAGAGCGTTGCTCTCTCCCGGCATTGACCGGCTTTACCGCTGCCGGCACCAGGGAGCACCCCCACCACCGGCTCTGACCCCGCCCCCCAACCCTCTCCACCCCCCAACCTATGGCCCCGGCCCCGGCCCCTCTACTCCAACCCGTTCCCCTCCCCCAGGCTTGTAGACCTGCTGAGTTTTTCCAGGTAATTCTGTTTTTGTTTTTTTTGTAGATAAGATTGTTTTGATGTCTTTGTAGATGCCTATCCAGTACACAGGCCACAGGCTCTTAGCTTACACCTCTCCATTTTCATGTGGCCTTCATGTATCTTCTGGAGACGCTCTCTCTCTTTTATTTTGGGTATGATTATTCTGGATCCAGCCAGCACCACCATCTAACGAAATGTCACCTCTGATAGACCAGTATGACCTTACTGCTGGCTGTGTGTGTTATATCTTATCAGACCATCGACTTGCTGAGAGAGCACCTGTAACTCTTCGTCTTTGCTGGTCTCATTGCTAATTCGACTCCGTTTTGGTGGTGTTGCATTCACTAGGTGATGGATCTTGATACCTAGATCTCGCATATCTCCTGCGGGAATAACAGAGACAGGGCATGTACGAGCACCATTTCTCTTCCTTGCTTGGATTTCGGAGTGAAATTGTAACTCTGAAGCCTCAAGGGTAACCTCTGCAGTCTTGCTGATGCTCTACACGGATTTTTCTTGTAGATCTGCTCCAGTGGTCGATGATCAGCCTTCATTATGAACTTTCTCTCATTGAAATATAAATGGAATTTCTCACATTCATACACAACCAGCAAAAGCTCTCTTTCCACATTGGCATACCTTGTCCCAGCTGATGTTAGGACTTTGGATGTGAATGCTATTAGCTTTTCATCTCGTACCAGGGCTGCTCCCAGTCCTTTTGTAGAAGCATCTACTTATAGAGCGACAGGTTTCTCTCTGTTGTAGTATGACAGACTTTTCTTCTTGCAAACGACTTCTTTGAGTTTGTTGAAATTCCTCTCAACATCTCTCATCAGCTCTCATAGGTTTGCTGTGTGTTCTGACGTGGGGTATGAAAGAGCTCATGTTTGGGATTGAACCAAGGAAACATCATAGCTCTTTATTTCCGCTTGGAGCTTCCATTTCTAAGATGGTTGTGACCTTTTCAGGACTTTGCTTGACTCTGTCAGATGTATGTACACCATTTCGAAGAATTGGCATTTTGTCACTTTCATAATGCGTTTAACTGTGTTTAGCTTGATCCCAGCTTACCTGGTTCTCTCCATGGCTTCATGTAGATGATAGCCATGATCTTTTTCATCCAAAGATTTGGATATCATCAGCAATGCCAACTGCTCCTTTACATCCTCTGTATGTCTCGCCTATTTTCTGCTGAAACACACCCTAGCTCACTTTAAGGCCGAAAGGTAGATGCAGGAATTTGTACCGTCCAAAGTTTGTGTTGCATGTTGTCAACAGCAAAGATTCCTAATCAAACTTCACATTCTAGTAGCCATTTCTGGCATCAAGCTTGCTGAAAACCTTTGCCTCTGCTAGTGTGATCTCTTCCAGTGTTGGGAGTTGGGCTAGTGATTCCTCTTTATTGTTTAAGATCTTTGGGACAAATTCGTAGCCGTCCATTTGGCTTCTCTCTCACCACAATGGAATTTACCCAATCTGTAGGTTGTATGACACTGGCAGTCACCATCTGTCCTTTCACCTCCTGGAGCTCTCCTTTTAGTTCTGTTGGTACTTTATGTGGGCGATGAATCACTGGTTTCATCGCTGGGTCAATAATGATGTGATACTCAAAATCTTCAAAGCATCCAACCATCTCATCAAAACACTCCGGATACGTTGGGACTAGGTCTTTCTTGCTTCTGATTGGAGGACACTTTTCAATGGGTGTACTACCTTCAACCCTCTGATCCTTCCTTCATCTTATGGTTTACTAAGATCGGCTGCAAGTCTTTGCAGCTGCTCAACTCCAGGGTAGCATCTATCTATTTCAGTAACATAGAGCATACAGTTAAAATTATTTCCTTTGTGTGTTCCTCTGATTTGGATTGTTCCTAGCTGTCGAATCTCAATTAGCATGACATTGCTCGGTTTCAGAGCATCTTTCTTTGGGTAATCGTTTTCTTTCAAATTTTCCGAAAGATCTCCTGGTATAGTCTGAGGGGGATGATGTTACTCTGAGCTCCAGCATTGAGCTTTAGTTTCAGAGTTATGGTTGTGGGCTTATTTCTCACTCTCTTTCTGATTTGAATTGATGTGTGAATTTCTTTTCTTTGGGAAGTGTCACATTCGGACATTTCATGCAGTTGTATGGCTCCTATGTCTATTATATTTTGAAACACTTTGCCATCTTCCAGGGTATGAATGTTTTGGTTCCTTTTCCGTCTCATTCATCCTGTTGCTCTGTCTCTGATAACTCCTTTACCATCTTCTTTCCTTGTCCTGCATATCTTCTCCCAGTGATTGGGCTTTCCACAAGCTCTGCAGGTTGATCCATATGTTGGACAATTCCTTCTCTGTGAACTCATGTCCACAGCTCATGCACATTTTTCTCTCTGTCTATTGTGGGGTTTTTTTTTGCTGTTTCACTGCATCAGCCCTGTTGCCTTTCCTTTGATTTAACTGAAGGCTAGATATTTGGGTAGCCTGGGTCCACATCTGTCTACTCGTGGCTTCATGTGCTCTGGCAGAGTCTACAGCCTGCCTTATTATAAGCTTGTCCTTTCCAGTCAGATCTTTTTATACTTCAGGATGTGCAGAGCCCTAAATGAGCTGATCTAGTAGCTTTGCGCCTGTTTCCTTGACTTTACACTTTCTGGCTACATTTTTCAATCTCCCTTAGAAATGTCAGCAGGTTCACCTGGTTCTTTTCTCAGGCTTTGAAATTCATAATCAATGGATCCAATGATTTGACTTTGGCTGGAGACATGTGTTGAATTTCTCAAAGGTTTTGTGTGGATTTTTACTATCATCCTCAGTAATCTCCCAACTATTAAACTGATCTACTCCTGTCCTGCCCACAAAAAGATGGCCGTGAAAGGCGTCACATAAATGCAAGTCTTTCTTTAAAAAAAATTGACACAGCCACATAAGGTGATATTACAACAGTCAACCAAAAGCTGGACAAAGATTTAAGGAGCATCTTAAAGGAAGAAAGAGAAGTAGAGAGGCAAAGAGGCTTAGGGAGGCAGTTCCAGAGCTTAAGGCCCATGCAGATGAAGGCAGAGCCACGATTGGTAGAGCAATGCACAAGGCTATAACTGGAGGAGTGCAGATATCTTGAAGGGTAGTGGAGTTGGAGGAGATAGGGAGAGGTAAGCGCCTGGAGGACCCTGGGTGGATGAAGGGAGGCCAGTCAGGAGAACGTTGAACAGTCAAGTCTAGAAGAAACAAAGGCATGGATGAGGGTTTCAACAACAATTGGGCAGAGGCAGGGGTGGAGTCAGACAATAGTGAGAGTGAACAGCTTTACTGATGGAGCAGATTTGAGAGCAGATGTTCCAGAGGTGATGTCTTAGGCGATGGAACAGATAAGTCATCAGAAATTTGATGAAGCAGCTGAAGATGGTTGAGTCTAGGACAATATCCTGAGGAACTCCTGCAGCGATGTCCCGGGACTGAACTGATGGACCTCCAACAACCACAATCATCTTCCTTTGTGCAAGGTATGACTTCAGTGTTGCAAGGAATACAGCTCCAACAACGCTCACGAAGCTCGACAGCATCCCACTTGATTGGCACCCCATCCACCACTTTAAACATTCATTCCCTCCACCACTGACACACGGTAGCAGCAGTGTGTATAATCTACAAAATGCACTGCAGCAGCTTTACGAGGCTCCTTCAACAACACCATGCAAGCCTGCAACCTCTACTGCCTAGATGGACAAGGGCAGCAGATGCATGGGAACACCACCACCTGCAAGTTTCCCTCTATGCCATACACACATCAACCTGACCTGGAGCTATATCACTGTTCCTTCACGGTCACTGGGTCAAAAACCTGGAACTTCCTCCCTAACAGAACTGTGGATGTTCCCACAGCACATGGACTGCAGCGATTCAAGAATGCAGCTCACCGCCACCACCTTCTCAAGGGCAATTAGGGATCATCAATAAATGTTGGTCTAGACAGCGATGTCCATATCCCATGCAAGAATAAAAAAGAGTTTGGAGAGGAAAGGTAGGATAGGCTGGGATGGTAGTTTCCAAGGACAGAGGCATCAAGGGTGGGTTTTTTGAGGGCCATTAACGATATCAACAAACATGGGGGACCGGAAAGAAAACTAGGTGGTCAGCATTTTGGTGTGATAGGGCCAAGGGAGCAGGAGGTGGTTCTCATGAACGAGATGAGCTTGGAGCGGGTTTTTATTCATTCATGGGATGTGGGCATCACTAGCTATGCCAGCATTTATTGCCCATCCTTAATTGCCCTTGTTCTGATGTGAACAACCTGTTACTCCAGGCTGTTGCTGCCATCAGGACTTTGCTGCTGTGTGGACACGTTTATCAAAATCCATCTGGTTTAAATATTGCAATGAAGTGTGATGTTGTTCACAGGACATTGCTGTGGTTGTCACATGTAGGCCAGACCAGGTAAGGATGGCAGATTTCCTTCCCAAAAGGACATTAGTGAATCAGATGGGTTTTTGCAACAATCAACAATGGTTTCATGGTCATCATCAGATGTTAAATTCCAGATTTTTATTGGATTCATCTGCCGTGGAGGGATTTGAATCCAGGTCCCCAGAGCATTACCTCTGGAATACCAGTTCAGTGACAATACCACTATGCCATCACCTCTCTGTATGTGATATGAGAAAAACTAGAGAAAGATGCAAGTTCAGGGATAGAGCATCGGGGCATTAAAGGGTGTTACCCTCAAGAGGTCTAGGGGAACAGATGGAGGGAGCAGAGGCAGCTGAGTGGATGGACTCAATCTTAGTGACAAATAAGTTGATCCTCCAACATTTCCAGTGTCCAGCTGGGTGGAACTGCCTTGACTGGTTCCATTCTTAACATAGCCAGAGATATGCCTATAATGAATTATCTTCCCACTCCTGCATCTTTACCTCTGTAGTTCCCCCAAAGGATCTGTCCTTAGCCCTGCCTTCTATTTCTCATCTACATGCTGCACCTTGATGACATCATCTAAAAACACAATTATTAGGTTCCACATGTACAACACTCAGCTCTAACTCATCACCACCTCTCTGGACCCCATCACCGTTTTTGATTTGTCACACTGCTTGACTGACATACAGAATTGGATGAGCAGAAATTTCCTCCCAAGTAAATATCGGGAAGACTGAACCCATTGTCTTTGTCCCCCGCTATAACTGCATCCCCTGGTCACCGTTTCCTTCCCCCTGCAGACAATTGTCTGAAGCTAGCCAGACCTTTTGCAACCTTGGTGCTCTATTTGATTTCGAGATGAACTTCCACACATCCGCTCCATTACTAAGATGGTGTATACTTCCTCCTCTAACATTGCCTGACTCCTATCCTGTCTCAGCTCATTTGCTGCTGAAATGCTTGTCCCTGCCTCTGTTACGTCTAGGCTTAACTATTTCAATTTCCTCCTGGCCAACCTCCCATCTTCCACCATTGTGCACATCCAAAATTCTGCAGTGCTGAACATATTCTAACACACACCAAGTCCCATTCACCCATCGCCGCCAATGCTTACCCATGCTGGCTCCCAGTCCAGCAAGGCCATAATTTAAAAATTCTCATCCTTGTTTTCAAATCCTTCCATGGCCTCATCCTTCCCAAATTCTGTGACCTCATCCAGCCCTACAAATCTTTGAGATTTCTGTGTCCTCCAGTTCTGGTCTTGCATATCTCTGATTTAGTCAATCCGAATTAATTATTGGCAGCCATGCGTTTAGCTGCCTAGGCCCTGTGCTCAGAAATTCCCTCCCCTATCTCTATGTCCCTCCTTTAAGGTGTTCCTAGAAGATGACCTCAACCAAATCCTTGCCTGTTCTAATAATTCCTGTGGCGCGGTGTCAGACTTTGATTGATGAAGCACCTTGAGGCATTCTGCTACATTGTATAAATTATTATAAACTATATAAATATGTGTTGCTGCTTCCTCGCTGAAGGCACCATCTCTACTTTGTTTGCAGAGCTGTACTTGAATGACTCAGTCCCCTACTTGGACCAGCCCCCCACAGCACTGGAATTGCAGCGTAGCTGGCTGTGTCCCAACAAGCCCTTCATAGTGCGAAATGCTATCAGTCACTGGCCAGCAGTCTCCAAATGGACAGCTTCCTACCTTAGGTATGTTTTGAACTTTGTTTACTTAATATCCTTTTGTTTTACTGAAATTCTTCCCATCCAGTAATTCTTTTCTGGGCCTTGTTTCTACATTCAGCCTTGGCCACTATTTCGTGACTGCAGATATGCACTGCACTGAGACATGCCAACTAAACGGACTGAGGAAACTCTGTCTGCAGCCTTGTCCTCCATCTTGGCATGGGGTGGGGTGAGGGTGCGGGAAGAGAGCTGTTTTTTCCCTCAATCTCCGTCGATTTTCCTTTCCTCCTGGTTCAAATGATACAAAGCCGCGATTTTAAAATTCTCCTCTTTATATTCATATCCCTCCATGGTCTCTCCCGTTCCTATCACTGTAACCTCCTTCAGTCCCACTACCCACCGAAATATCTGCACTGCTAAAATTCTGGCCTCTTGAACATCCCTGATTTTAATCGCTCTACCATAGGTGCCATGCTTTCAGCTATCCAAGGCCCAAAGCACTAGAATTTCCTCCCTAAACCTCTCTCTGCTCCCCTCCCTTAAGACACTCTTTAAAACCTACCTGTTACACCAAAATGTTTGCGCATCTACTCTAATATCTCTTTCTGCGGCTCAGTGGCAAATTTTGTTTGATAATAATCCTGTTAAGCGCCTTAGACCATATTTCTACATTGAAGGTGCGATGTAAATGCAAGTTGTTTTGATAATGTTTAACATTCAATGTTTAACTTGCAGAGAAATGGTTGGAAAGCAGATGGTGAGCGTGGCAGTGACCCCCAACGGCTACGCTGATGCTGTTCATGAGGGCCGGTTTGTGATGCCCGAGGAGCGGCGAATGCCATTCGCGGATTTTCTGGACATCATCGAGAGGAAGCGGACTGCGAGCGGAGTGTTCTATGTGCAGAAGCAGTGCTCGAACCTGACAGAGGAGTTTCCGCAGCTCCTGCCGGATATAGATCCCCACATCCTGTGGATGAGTGAAGCCCTTGGTATGGGAGTGCTGAGCGAGGAGTGGTGATTGCAGCTTAGCTGAGCTTTGCATCAGGGACTTGATGCTGATGTATATTTCATATCAGCAATTACTGAAATAAATGTCAAATTACTTTCGCTTCTACCTTTATGACCCACCAACCCAGTCATGTCCCCCGTCACTAAGATCGGTTGAAGGGTTGCTGTTTTTGTGGGTGCCTAGGGTACACTCTTAGCACTTAGAGAATGCTTTTTATGGGTGTTAAGTGCTATATTTTGTGTATGGGTTGTGATGATGGTGAGACTCTCTAATGCACTCATGGTAAGAATCTGACACACTGATGCTGTGACACTGAGGTAGGTTCTCTCTCTTCCCCCACCCCAAGCGGACTTCAGGCTGAGCTGGAGACTGCTACAGCATTCATATGTCCCATGGCAGCCTGCTCTGGACCATGGGGCTAGAAGAAGGTAGATCCCTTGGGGGGGTGGGTTGAGGTGGGTGTGGTGCTTGTGGGAATGCTAGAATAGCAGCAGCGTACACCCATTCCTCCTGCCCCCAGAAAAATAAAGAGGTACCAATCTGTGGTCTGTTCAGATGGATTGCCCACAGACCATCCAGTTGGAGGGGCCCCAGCCAAATGGAGATGGCCCCAGTGACTGGGGCTGGGGGCAGTGGATGGAGCAGTAAGTTCTTCCACCAGGATGGAGGCCTGAAGATTCAGGCTGCTTTCTTAACAGGTCAATGGACAGTTGCTCCGAGCCAGCCTGGGTTTTGATTCTTTTACTATGAGATTGATGGTTTTTTTTCTCCTCTCCTGTTTTAGGGAAGGTGCCTGATGCAGTAAATTTCTGGCTGGGGGAGTCGGCTGCAGTGACCTCCTGTGAGTAACCAGAATCTATTACTCATGTACAAATCAGGTGTTGGGCAGCGAAGAGAGATGCCTGTAAAGGGGAGGTGACATTCTGTTTTAGGAGGTATTGTCGGGAAGAGCTGCTGCAAGGAACCTGAGCTAGACAATGAGAATTTTTACATTGAGCTTATGTCTTTGACAATAAGCCTACCTCCCATTATCGATTGACCTCCAGAGACTCCACTCTACACCCAGAATTCGATGGGCCTTGATTTGCCAATGTTGTCTACCCTGCCTTTGTGCCTGCACACTTGGACAGTCATTCTGTTTGACATAACACGAATTAAACCTCTGCCTTGATTTCCTGGCTGGCCCTTGGTGCCTTGTGTCATGCAGTCACACTCCCAACCTGCAGCCTGCAGTAACCCATCACAGTGTTAGTACGTCACAAGGTTGGTGGGCGCAGTTTTGTAAATTACCCTCCTATGGACAGAGTGGTCATAGATTTCAGTATAAATCAGAAAAACTGCTGCACAGACAGAGGGGTCTGGCCTGAGTGTTGCTTTCTGAAGACCTGATTATAGAAAACCGTGGATTGCTTTAACCTCAGTGGGGATATAGGGATCATTTTCCAGACATCTGTTAATGGAAAAGAGACTCGCCTACTGGCAGTACAAATTAAATTTGTAGATGCACAGCCCATGATTTTCTGTACGTTTAAACTAGAGGACAGAAAATAGTAATTACTGTGCTCTCAACTTTTAGATAGGCTCCCAATCTAACACCTACCGGCAAAATCTACTGAAAGATCGGGTCTCTATGATATGGTACTAGATGGGCGGCCTATTGAGTGACAATGTGAGGGGGCTGGATTCACATCAGCAGAGATAAAGCCAGTAACACGTGGTGCTGGGGGGAGAGGGGTTACTGAGTGACAGTGTGAGGAAGCTGGATTAACATCAGCAGAGATGTAGTCAGTGACACAGAGTGCTGTGGAGAGAGAGGTTACTGAGTGACTGAGGAAACTACGATCAGTGGGAGGAGATACTGAGCCTGACAGTTTGAGGGAGCTGGATTAACAAAGATCAGATTTCATCCTGCACAAGGAAATTTGCTCAGGGGCACTCTTGAGATTTTTTTTAAAAAAGCATTTTAGTGGTTCAATTGGTTCATAGCAAA
The DNA here is from genome assembly GCF_017639515.1 of Carcharodon carcharias. Classification (NCBI taxonomy): domain Eukaryota; kingdom Metazoa; phylum Chordata; class Chondrichthyes; order Lamniformes; family Lamnidae; genus Carcharodon; species Carcharodon carcharias. The sequence continues at coordinate 26,122,548 of NC_054486.1, forward strand.
ACATGAAAGACAATTTGTACCCAAATGACCATTTTTTAATTATATATTTATGGACTGTTTTCCCATTATAAAATGCTCACATGTCGTTTTCTCTTTACAAATATTTATCTGAAGCATGTTACAAGATATTAATGTCAGTTTCCATGTATATGCCAATGACATCCATCTCTGTCTCACTACCACCTCTCCCAGCCCTTCCATTTTCCATGATTTGTTACCCTGCTTGCCCGACATCCAGTCCTAGAAGAGCACAAATTTTCTTCAATTCAGGAAGACTGAACACATTGTTTTTGGTTCCCTTCACAAGCTCCGTTCCCTAGCCATTGACTCTTCCTCTTCCTGGCAAGTATCTGAGGGTGAACCAGCTTGTTCATAAACGTGGTCTGATTTCCTCCATCACCAAAACTTTACTCCTGTAATTGGCCAAACTCAGCCCCTGTCTCATCTCATTTCATCCCCATTTCTTCATCCATGCCATTGTCATCTTTAGACTTGACTATTCCAATGCTCTTCTGGCTGCCCTCCCATCTTTCATCCCATACAAACGTGAGTTGATCCAAAACTCTGCTACTTGTATTCTAATTAATATCAAATTCCATTCACCCATCACCCACATGACCGCTGACCTGCATTGGCTCCCAGTTTAATTCTAAAATTCTCAACTTTGTTTTCAAATCCTTCCATGACTTCATCCCTCCCTATCTAATCTCCCCCAGCCTTCCAAGATATCTTCATTTCTCCAATTCTGGCCTCTTGAGAATCCACAATTTTAATTGCTCCACCTTGCTACCTCTCTCTCCTTTAAGACACTCCTTAACCTCACTCTTGGCCAAGCTTTCGGCCAAATGACTTAAAATCTCCTTATGGTCTCCGTGTCCAATTTTGTTTGGCAGTCGTTCCTGGATAGCCACTTGCAACATTTCACTATGTTCAAGGTGCTACCTAACTGCAAGCTGTTGTTTGTGTACAGGAATTGCATGCCATAAGCAAGATTTTCAATGCTATATGTAGATATATAGAAATATTGGGTATTAGAAAGTGAGCAACCTTGGATAACTGGGTGTCTGTGTGTTCTCCATGATGTGGGAATCAGTGCTGATTGTGATGTAAATCCATTGCTTGATTTGTCTGCACGGGATTTCTTGCACCTTTGTGCCATTTTATTTACACTTATTTCTCAACTTTATTTCAGTGCATAAAGATCACTATGAGAACATGTACTGCGTGGTTTCTGGAGAGAAGCACTTTATTCTCCTCCCTCCCACTGACAGACCCTTTATTCCATATGGTAAGTCAGGCTTTCATAGCCCCGTCCCTTACCTCTGAACTTTTGCTTCATCTGACTGTAAAAGCAAATGGTCTCCATGCTAACATTGTAAATGGTTCCCTCCCCTCAGTTGTTGCCTCCTACCTTCCTTTCATACCAACTGTCATCCACCCCCTCTTTAAAAAATGCCAACCCTTCACTTATTTGTCCTTGCACAACGCCAAATCCCACCTCCACCTTCTGTTGCCTCTTGTCCTAGAACACTTTATTGCTTCCCAGATCCATGCCCATCTTTCCTACAGTTTCACTGTTAAATGTCTCAGTCAGGTTTCTGTTACTGTGCCACGACACTGAAATGGCATTAATCTAAGTCAAAAATTACCTCCCCCTCGACCTCACTGTAGCTTTTAACATTGCCAACCGCATAGTCCTCTCCTCAGTTCTCCAGCTTAGTGAGATTTCCCTTATTTATCTAATCATACATCTGCACTAATAGCTTCCCTTGCTGCCTCTGCACTGTTGCTTCCAAAGAACCCCAAAGGATCTACCCTTTCTCTCTCCTCTTCCTCATCTAAATGCTACACATTGGAACAAAACTGAAGATGTGGAATCAGGTTCGATATGTGTGGTGCCACCCAAATTTACCTCTCTACCACCTCTTGAGCCCACTGCCTCTGCATTGTCAGACTTTTTTAAGGTCCGACATCCAGTTTTGGATGAGCTGCAATTCCTTTCACTTAAATATTGGGAGAACTGACATTGTCTTTGACCCTCACCACAGTCTCCATATCTTCTCCCAACATCATCTCAGGCTGGAGCAGACCGCTTGAATCTAAGTTGAACTTCTAATCCAATATCTTCATCACAAAGACCATCTACTTCCATTTCCGAAACATTTCCCATCTCCACCCCTGCCTGAATCCATGTGCTGCTGAATGCCTCACTCATGCCTTTGTCACCTCCACATTCCTTAATGCTGCTGTTTTGTTCTATCTCTGTAATCTTCTCCAGCCCTAGAACCTGCATTCCTACAACTCTAGCCTTTGTGTGTTCCCCTTCTTCTGACCACCAAATGGCATCTGTGACTTCGGCTGTCTGGGCCCTCCCCTCAGGAATCCCTTCTCTAAACCCCTCGCCTCCCTGTCTTCCTTTAAGTCCCTCCTTAAAACCTACTTCTTTGACTAAACTCTTGGTCATGACTCCTAATCTGATTCTTTGTTCCCTTAGTGACTTTAATGTGGAAAGGTATCAAAACAAAATTGTTCTTTTGCTTTTGCTTTGAGCAGAGACATTTAGCTGCTAATCCTGCTGGTTGGTCAAGCCAAGACTGCACCATCCACAGCTGGGCAGTTACCCTGGACCACTTCCCAGTCAAGGAGTACTCTTGCTAACTCAAACACTACAACATGCACAAGAACTAATTCTCCCACAAAATGTCTTTCCCTCTCTATGGGCTGTTGCTGCCCTCCTGTTAGCTGTGGCTGTTCATGGTACGACTGAAATTGGAAACTCGGTGAACAAGAAATGAGAAACAAACCACATTTCCCACCATAGTTCCATAGTTTAAACTGGTATAAACACAGCATATGGGGACATCACTGATGTCTTTCACAGACTGAACATTAATGCAACATTAAGACTAGGGCTAGTCATGGAAATTCAGTTCTATTGTTGATTTTTCAGAATTCTTCCAGCCTGCAACATATAAGGTGAATGAAGATGGTTCCTTTGATGTGATAGACTTGCAGAATGCAGAGAAGGTAAAGAACCATCACAAGGGCTGAAAAGACAATTCTATAAAAATGTATTTTTCAGCTTGATTTTCCAATATGTAGTAACTTTAATCGCCCTATTGTTTGTCAGAATTTGCTTGACCCCTGGCTTCAAGCTGCCCTTTGTAAATGGTTACCAGGAGGTGTCAGAAACCAATTATCATTGATACTGCCCTATAATCATTTTTCTTTCCTGTTGAGAGAAGCTCCAGTCTCTGCTCAGTACCTTCACTGTGTCATTTGGACAAACTGATAACTTGAGGTGGATTCAAACCACCATCTTCCTGCTGCTTAACATTTAGCAAAATTAGCTGTCTCACTCAGAGAGATTCCAAGAGTGCTTTGTGTGCGTAATATAAATAATACTGACCAGGTCAGGGCACTTTGATGTGTTTCAAGTTAAGGCAGAACTCATAGATGTGGCTGAAAGATCTTTCATGAGGTAAAAAGATGAAGCCCAAGCTTTTGAGACAGGCTGATGCCTTAAAGTAAAATATTAAGTGATGATCTTAAAAGACAAAGGACAATTATAATGAATAAGTATAATGGCCCCAATCTTTACTGGGCAGGGTTTCCAAGCAAGTAGGAGTTCTGGTTGTGAAACCCATTGCTTTTTTGGGAGTTAAAATTTTCCTCAATATTATTGTGAAATGCGTTAATATTTTAAAACATTTAATTAGAAGTTTATCACATTAATAGTTTCAGTTGCTGAGCCAAATTGGCAGGTGATTTTTTTTCAAAAAGTATTTTGCATGATTTAAGCAACATGGAGAACAATATGCTGAGAACTTAGAAATGGTTTTCCCATTATAAAAGTTTGTGTAGGGAATTTTAATCCTATGTGTTAATAAGAAATATGACAGAAAATCATAACAGAAGTAAGGATATGCACACTATACTATAGACTTGCATAATATTTAGTATGTATAATTAATGCTTTAAATATATATATGAAATTAATGCATACTGTAATAAGGATTAAAGCAGTTCATTCTGGACAAGTCAAGTTATTTTTAATCTTAAGTATTTGCCATTCTATTAGATATTACTTATCAAATGTTTGGTTTGCTTTACTAAGAACAGAGGAACTTAAACTTGAATGTTGTGGTTAAAGCACCATGAGGTAGGCAGTAAATTAAAAGATTACATATATTGTACCCCATAAACCAAATTACACAGGATAATTAACCCATCTTTTGAAATATATTCAGTATCAAGTTGCAGGTAGTTCTTGTTTGGTAATAAAACATTTCGCTCAACATTTTTGTGTCCAATTCCAACCTGGTCATGTGGGAAAAGTGGCGCTTTGCTCCCAGGGTCTGTCATCACTGTAGGGCATCCAGCAAATGCAGGAAAGGTGTCCAATGTGTCCCAGGGGAAACATCTGGCTCCCATTTGGTGTGCTACTTCATGATGGTGTGGCTGAAACTGTGAAGACAGTGTGGCAAATTACAGTCTCAAACTGGTATCCTAACAGTTAATACACAATGCGTCAAAACTCCAAAGCATTATGCCGGCTGCAGTTTGTTTCTATTGAACTAAAGATGCAGCTTCTCCTATGAGCCTTGTCAGAAATTATTCCACCTAGTTTAGGAGCTGGTAGTAGCAACTGTAATCTTGAATTATACTGAGTGGGTTGACTTTAGTCAAGATAGCAGCATTAATGCTACAATTGATTTTACCTACCCAAAACTAGAGATTGGAATAGTTAGCCAGGGTGATGGGAGGGGATGCAGTGTAATGGGAGTCCCTGCCCTTGAACACTATTCAGTGACTCGTGGCTGCCAAGTGTGCATGTACACACATTGGACAAGCACGGAAATGCAAAAAATCTGAATCGGGACCCCAACCTGCCCGAACCTCCACCTTCCTCTTTTAACAGAGGTGGGAGAAGGGACAGACAAACAATCCACCCGCAGGAAGTGAGTTGGCCGATTAAATATTATATTGAAGCTTCCTGCCTTCATTTAAGAGTCATTCTATTTTTTGCTCATGTCAATTGGGTTTTCCATGGCAGAGAAATCCAGCAGGTTAAAGGAGATGAGAAAAGCTTAATCCATGAGCTCAGTGCCTTAATGGCACTGTTTGTGGGTCAAGAGGAGCAGGACTGTTTCTTCCAGCAAGAGGAGCATGATTGTTTCTTCCAGCCCCAACAAGTTACCTCTCCCCAACACTCGCGGCAATCGGTCTACTCCCTGCTTACCTCCAACATCATCTGTCCCTCTGACACTGTTGGGCCTCCCCCAACCAACGTTTGCACACCCAACCACCTTCTGCTCCCTATTCTGAGCACAAAGTCATTCGGGAAGCCGTTCTTCTGAGGTTCCTGACCCGTCAACAGCACCCTTACTCCTGGGCTAAAACACAGGCCTCACGGTCTATGCTCAGAAGTGAAGTATGGTCAGTCGGTAAAATATTACAAGTCTGCTGACGTGCACAAAAATGTACCTGTGCATGAGTTGGCACTTTCAGAAGTAAAGCTGTGTTATTGGAAATGGAGAGAGCTGTAATGACGAATGTTGCTAAAGCAGCCGTGGGTGTATCTATACCAACAGTTTCTCTCCTTCATGTCATTTGGAAACCTAAGCTAAACTCACCTTCTCCATGTGCCAAAAAGGCCACACTCTCCAAGCTTACTGCCCACCTCAGGCAAAGTTTGTTTCTGTTCCTTTAGCCATGAGGAGTCATGTAATACAAAGTGATTGTGGCCTTGACAGTGGGCTTTGTTTTCAGAAACTTAGGTGAAGTGCCAAAGAAACATTCCACCTGAGGTAGTTGGTGGGACTGTGGACACTGCTTTCCTTCTTCCCTTCGTTTGTATCCCAACTTCAAACACATCCTCTCAACAGTTTCAGGTTAGTGTGATAAATAATTAAAGCCTCCAATCATCCATAAAAGGTATTTAGTATAGGTGTAAGTTCCGGTCTGTCTCCACAAATCCAGAGCAAGTATTCAAGGATTATTAATGAGTTCTTTACCTAAGGCTCCATTTGCTGGTTCAGCTCCTGGTTCTGTACAGATGGTATCCCTATCTCAGATATGCAGATCGCACACAGGTCGTAGCAATCAAATATACAATGGAAATGAGTCAGGAAATAACCAAAGCAAACAAAAATGGTTAGAAACTAACTGTATTTTGGTTCTGATTCGCTAACTATCAGGCCTAAATACTTTTGAGTGCCAGAGCTAGCCCATTTCAAGTTGTTGATCCAGGTGAATCAGTTATTGTGGTGGAGGGAAACACTGGTGAAACATGAGGAATCTAGGAGTGAAAATGAAAGTCAATAGGAACTTTTCATCCAATGTCAGTAGGGTTGTTAAACAAGTTATCGAAGACAGCCATTGGAGCTGCCAGTTGAAATGTGAGAGTGACTTGTAGGTGTTTCCAGAGTTTGAATGGTACGGCAAAGAGCTGGAATTGATCTTTTGAAAAAAGAAGTTTGTTCTGCTTTATAGCATTTTCCTGTTCTGAGGTAACCTTGCTAGTGTTTCTGCAACTGCACTCATCATTATGCGGTGCTACTAGCATGCTACTTTGTACATCCTCCTCTTTACTGATACACTAACACCAAATGTCATTTGTGAGAGTTAAACACGACCAAAGTTTTGCAGAACTTGAAATACTGTATCCATTTAATATTGTTTTATTTAAAACTTGCTCAGCATTTGGAAGGCCTGTCCCAGTCCACTCAGTCCCTTTAACTGGGGATCTATCCTTCAATGGTTAATGTGGCCTCTTTATACTTTTCTTCCTTGTAATATTGTAGAAGTATAAAGAGTACAGTGTAATGGATGTCAGTGAGACCTACTCTGCTAATGTGGATAAAGTTGAGCCATTGTACTGCATTGTTTTGCTTTAATTTACTTTTCTCTCTCAAAATTCATCCAGCAACAGCAAAAAGAGGCTCTTGAATCAAAGCCAATTGTGGAGTGCATACCCCTCTTTAATTCTGCCTTGCTTTGTCTGATGAAGTGATCCCAGGGAAAGCGACTGATAATTGCAGGGATAATATGAGTTTGTGGATTATGTAACACATAAACATTGATTAGTCAGGTTTAGTTGAACTGTATAAGCCTTGCAGGCTGATTGCCAAGTACTCTGTTTGATATTTTCTAAATCCCAGATAAACAAAGGTTAGTTTGTAACTAGCATGATTCCATGACAATCAACACTGATTCACGGTGACAAAAACTACAGACTGGTTCTTTACAAATCTCTTGACATTCAGCTCAAAGAGTTATCTAGTGTGAAGAAAGGTTCAGAAAATGATTTGATGCAGGGGACTAGTGGATAATGAGGTTCTTTATTCATAATGATAGATACAATGACGTAGCATCATGACATTGAAAAGAAAGACTTGAATTTGTATAGTGCCTTACACAACCACTTCATGTCTCAAAGCACCTTACAAACAAGTACTTTGGAAATGTAGTCACTGATGTAACAGAGGGAATGCGGCAGCCGATATTCGCACATCACAATGTTGATGGATAAATCTTGGCCACAGCACTGAGGATAGCTTGCCTGCTGTTCTTCAGAATAGTCCCATGGGATCTTTTACATTCATCAGAGCAGGTAGTTGGTGGCTCAGTCTAATGTCTTGTCCGAAATACGGTACCTCTGACAATACAGCAAGCGCTCATTACTGTGCTGGGGTGTCAGCCTTAATTTTTATGCTCAAATCCTGGAGTGTGACTTGAACCCAGAACCTTGTAACTCGGAGGCAAAAAATGCTACTAACTGAGCCACAGCTGGTGCACATTACCACTGAAACACTCTGTTGTGGCTTAGTTAGCCCCGTTGCAACCAGGATAAACAGCGAAAAACTTGCTTCCTTTACTGCTAAACTGAAAAATGTGGCAGATTTACTTTGATGTGAAAGGCCCACACTATGGGAGACAGTGGCTAAAAGACACAGTAAATGCATCTCAAGTTGATCAGAGCAATTGGGGATGCAGGAACATGACCCAAATAATCACAGCAGACATGAGACATTATCAAAACATTCAAACATGATAATGAGGCTGTAATAAAATTACTGACCCGCTAGCCACTGAGAACATAAGAAATAGGAACAGAGGTTGGCTTTTTGGCCCCTTGAGCCTGCTCTGCCATTTAATAAGGTCATGGCTGATCTGTTTATGGTCTTAATTCCACTTTGCTGCCTGTACCCTGTAACCGTTGACTCCCTTGTAGAGCTAAAATCTGTCCAGCTCAGCCTTGAATATATTCAACTATACCGCCTCCACTGTTCTCGGGTAGGGAATTCTAAAGACCAGTGACCCTTTGAGAGAAGAAGTTTCTCCTCATCTCCATCTTAAATGGGAGCCCCCTTCTTTAAAAACCATGCCCCCTAGTTCTAGATTCCCCCATGAAGCCCTTAACCTTTCCTTCCTTGTAATATTGTAGAAGTATATATATATATATATATATATATACATATATATACACATCCTCTCAGCATCTACTCTATCAAACCCCCTCAGAATCTTATAAGTTTCCATAAGATAGAGGCATTTAAAATGGAATTGAATTGTTATCTGAAAGGACAAATGTGCAGAGCTACAGGGGGATGGCGGGGGAGTGGCACTAGGTAAATTGCTCCTACGGAGACCCGGTGCAGACGGCACAGGCTGAATGGCCTCCTCTTGTGCTATGACAATTCTGTGATTCTGAGATTACCTCTCATTATTCTGAACTCCAATGAGTATAGGCCCAACCTGCTGAACCGTTCCTCATAAGATAACTCCTTCATCCCAGGAATCAAGCTAGTGAACCGTCTACATAAGAAATAGGAGCATTGACTTTAGTTACTTCTGAAAGAACTGGCCTACAGCAAGACGACAGTGCATTAAAGCCAAGAATTGTTTTCGAATGTTACCAACAATGCTGTCATATCTTCTTGTAAGACACTGACATGCATGCACAACCTTTTGTCACTCATTTCCATCATTTTGAATCCTAATGGGCCAAATTCTTTACCATTCAACCTATGCACCTCACCCTTCAATTGAAATATGTAGGGAGTAAGGGAGGAGTAGCCCCGCTCACAGGCGGGTTTCCTGCACTCTTTGGAGTGGTTTGTCTTGCATTGGTCCGCGTCTTCATCTATCTCTCACCTGTGACTCCAAGTAGTTATGAGCGTGCCACAGTGGCCACACTATAGTAAACTGCCTCGACGGGAGAGCCAAACCAGGTGAGGGTACCTGTCTGGTCTCCTACCCTCAGCAATTTAGGGATTTTTCTACCCCAGCTTGCAAAGACTGATTTCGGTGGACTGGGCAGATGAGGCCAATCTAAGGTCCAATGGTCTTGAAGGCGGGTCAGCACCGTGTTGTGGAACATGTAGAGCTTGACAAAGGCACATAAGATGCCCTGGTCACCCACTGCATCCAGATCTATCTCCAGTTGACTAGGCTCGTCTTGGAACAGGATCATTCAGGAAGACAGTGAGTCTGACAATGCACAACTCTCCCTCACTATAATCCAATTCATGTGCAAGTCATTATCTTTCTGTCATCTGTCATCCATCATCTAACTGTCACAAGTCCTGTGGCAGTGGGTGAGCGATGTAGCAACAGTTGTGGATTCACTGGGAGCTGTAGCTGCAAATCTGCATACAAGTGGTTCAGGCAACAGGGTCATTTTTTACTGGAATGAAGCAGAAGTGGAATTTGGCAGCTCTTTACTGCTCCCCTCCCTAGTATGTCGAAGGGGCAAAATAAGGTGCTCCAAGCATTGGCTGTTTCACCTCCCTGGCCAGCAGGTTGAGCTGGTAAGGATCCCATCAATGCGGTCGTGAATCAGTTTCAAAAAATGAAAGTAAAGGTGACACCGGTCACCATTTGCCCATGGAACATGCACTCCTCATGAACAACACCACAGCCGACAGACCTGAGAGAAGGACTGCTCTTATCAGTATAGGGTTGGCAAGGTACAAGGTCCAGAAAGCCACCCTCAGCGAGACCTGTCTCCCTGAGGAGGGTCAACTCAAGGAAATTGGTGCAGGCTACACATTCTTTTGGAGTGGCCCTGGAAAAGAAGAACAGCGTGAAGCTGGCGTAGGCTTTGCTATCATTAATCATCTCATCAGTAAGTTGTCTTGCCTTCCCAAGAGTGTTAATGATCATCTGATGGTGCTTAAACTCTCCCTATAAGGCAGCAGACAAGCAACTCTCAACAGTGTGTATGCCCATACCATGGCCAACCCTGATGAAGTTGAGGATAAATTCTACAATGACCACAGGACTGTCCAATGCAAGCTCAGAGAAATGCACGACACTGGCTGAATCAGACAACTTCAGTCATATGCAGACCCCAAAGACTTGTCTAAGTTCTGCGATGTCTGAAATCTTTGCTACTGTGCCAAAGTCAGACAAGTTAATCATTTTTGGTAACTTCAGTGCAAGTGTTGGTGCAGTTCACCAGGCATTGGAAGGTGCCATCAAAAAGAATGAGGGTGGCAATTGCAACAACGGTGATCTCTTGCTGAAGATATGCTGAGCATGAGCTCTTAATTATCAAGAGTTTTCTGCCTTCCTAATCACAAAAAGATGTCTTGGATGCCCCACCACCCTCCACTCATTTTCTCTGCATTGGCATCTAATCAACTATGTTATCACCAAGCAGAGAGACAGGCAGGAATGTGTAACAAAAGCCATGTGTGTCACTGACTGCTGGACTGACCACTGTCTTATCATTTCAAAGCCATAGATGTCCCCAGTGCACGAAGGCCCAGATGCGTTTCAAACAGGCAGTCATGAAGGAATCTTTCTCCGAGAAACTTGAATGACATCTGTGTGCAGTGAAAATGGACACTTGCTGCATTGAGAATGACTGGATGACCTTCAGGGATAAATTTTACTCCACTGCTCTAGAGAATCTTTGCCCCACCCCTCGTAATCATCAAGATTGGTTCGATGAAAGCATTGAGGTAATCCAGAAACTTCGGGAGGAAAAACTACCTGTACAGGGTATACCTCAATGACAGGTCATCACTATGCCTACCGAAACATCCACAGGACTTCCAGTGTAAGCTCAGAGAAATGCAAGACACTGGCTGAATTAGAAAGCAGACAACTTCAGTCATATGCAGACCACAAAAACTTGCCTAGATTCTACGATACTCTGAAAGCTGTCTACAAGCCCCAATTCTTCACAAATCCTTGGTGCCGATGAATCAATATTGCTCACAGAAAAAGCCAAAATTCTGGAAAGATGGGAAAAGCGCTTTAGCCACATCCTCATTTACCCTTCATCCATCAATGAAGAAGCAATCAACAGGCTGCCACGGGTTGCCATCAACTGCTCTGTTGTTGATCCTGCCACACAGTTAGAAAGGACAAAGGCAATCAAACTCCTGTCTAGTGGCAAAGCTTTAGGAGCTGATGCTAACCCAGCTGAGGTCCACAAGGCTATAGGTCAATGCTTGGTCAAGAAGCTTCCTGGACTCATTCACTGTATGTAGAAGCAAGGAACCATCCTGTAAGAATACAAAAATGCCTCCATGTCCACCTATACAAGCGAAACAAACTCTAATCTTGCGACAATCATAGAGGAATCTCACTCCTCCATATTGCTGGAAAAATCTTTGCCAGAACCCTTCTGAACCACTTGGTGCAACATCTTGACCAGAATACCTAGCACAAAGGAAGATGGTTGTGGTTGTTGGAGGTCAATCAGCTCAGTTCCAGGACGTCGCTGCAGGAGTTCCTCAGGGTAGTGTCCTAGGCCCAACCATCTTCAGCTCCTTCATCAATGATTTTCCTTCCTTCATAAAGTCAGAAGTGGGGATGTTTGCTGATGAATGCACATTGTTCAGCACTTTCGTGACTCCTCAGATACTGAAGCAGTCCATGTCCATATGCAGCAAGACTGGACAATATTCAGGCTTGGGCTGAAAAGTGGCAAGTAACTTTCGTGCCACACAAGTGCCAGGCAATAACCATCCCCAACATGAGAGAATCTAACCGTCTCCCCATGACATTCAATGGCATCACCATCACTGAATCCCCCACATGATGCCAGGTATGTAGGCTGTATGACCCAGCGACTGGCGGATCGTATCAAATAGCACATCCTTTTGGCTGTTTGCAATAGGCAAAGTGCTGACTTGGCCATGCTTACAAAACGCAAGACATTGTGGCCAGCGTGATTCCACGTTTGGACGACATTTGCTAAACAATCCTGATTGTGCTAAGAATTACACTGACAACCATTTAAGATCAGTCAGGCTTGCAGCATCGTTCACTTATGCATCCTAGAAGCCACATATATTTGCACAAAGGGCCCTGTCTTTTATAGACAGAAGGAACATGTCCACGTATTGCACCTCTTCCAACTAAACAAAAACTTGGAGGACAGCTATTCCCTGGTTCATTCCCCTTGGTCTTAGCCAGTCAGAGTCGACCTGCTTGGTTTTAATTTGAACAAAAGCTTGGCAGTTAACTAAAATGAAAGCAAAATACTGCGGATGCTGGAAATCTGAAATAAAAACAAAATGCTGGAAAAACTCAGCAGGTCTGACAGCATCTGTGGAGAGAGAAACAGAGTTAACATTTCAAGTCCGTGTGACTCTTCTTGCTTCCATTGGGAGTCTTAACAAGCATGAAATCAGCATATCTGAATCCTGCCCTTGCTTGATGCCCACTTTCCAGCAGACACCATGGAATGACTCTTCTTGCTCTGAAAAAGAGTCATACAAACTTGAAACGTTAACCCTGTTTCTCTCTCCACAGATGCTGTCAGACCTGCTGAGTTTTTCCAGCGTTTTCTGTTTTTATTTATTTTGGCAGTTAACTGTTATCTGCTGCATTCTCCATGGCAATGCCTCTACCAATCAGAGTCCACTTGCCAACCAATCAGTTTAAACTGTTGTTCCCTTTACTGTTGGTTTATCTTGTGAGCTGCCCTGATGTGTGCAAGACAAAAAGCTTCGATAGCATGTCTTCTTTTTCAGCAATACTCAAATTTACTGGCATTTTTCCTTTTGTTTTTGCATTTGCCCCTCATTTTTCTTTTACCCTGAAGGCTGCAACTCTTGCTCTTGCTTCCATAGGCAGTCTTACCAAGCATGAAATAAGCATATCTGAATCCTGCCCTCACTTGATGCCCACTTTCCAGCAGAGACCACTAAATGACTACTGAGCTTGGGAGCTCTAGTTGACTTTTGCGCCCCTCCAGGGGCATAGAGGCCTTATGATCAATGAATTCAGCACAGACTAGGAAGCAAATCTGAGACTTTCTGGCCAGCATATGTTTGTAATCCACCAGGCTGCAACTTAACCTAGCAGGCCGCTGGGGAGCTGTATACAACCACTGGATTTTATAGGAACTTAATGTTATCTATTTTCCAATATGAATTCCTGATATTTATTCTTAAATGTAATATCATCTGGGCATGGGCTCCACCACAACACATACTTTAAACTGACATTCCAATGCAGGAATGCTGCATGGTTTGAGGTGCTTCACTTCAATGATATTTTAAACTGAGACCCCGTTTCCCTACTCTGGTGAGCATTAAAGATTCCGTGATACCAGTTGACGAAGAATAGCGTGGTGCCCTCACTCAATTAACACCACCAAGAAAGAAATGAATTGGTTACACATTTTAATACTGTTCATATGATTTTAGTGCATTACGGCCACCACATTTGCCTATAGAACAGTATATGCACATCAAAACACAGTAATTTGTTGCATGATACAGTTGAAGAGACATAAGGCAAGTGTGACTGTTCTTCATATGACATCTATCAAAATGACATCTATTCTGGTTTTATGTAACTAATGACCTCTCCTTCCCTCCCAAAATCAGGTACCTTGGATTCCTCTTGACCCCCTGAACCCTGACTTCGGTCTTTACCCTGAATATTCTCATGCAAGGCCTCTCTACTGCACAGTGAGAGCAGGCGAGATGCTGTACCTCCCCTCTCTGTGGTTCCACCATGTCCAGCAGTCACATGGCTGCATTGCAGGTACAATATTAATGTGATTTGTCACAGAAGTAAAAGGTAGATGTCAGGCATTGGTCCATTGAGACTTAATGAACACCACATTGGATGAGACAAAAAGGAGAGGTTAGTGAAAGCAAATATGGATCCATTAGAGGCAAAGAGAGGTGAAATTATAATGGGAAACAAGGAAATGAAGAGACATGAAAATGTAGAAGACTTGAAAAGCATTCTGGAGATAATGGAGAGCCAAGCACCTTGTGACACTGGGGAACTTAGAGACCATTATAAATAAAGAAATAGAAATGGAGACATTAATGGGACTAAGTGGCAATAAATATCCTGAACCTGACAACATGCTTCCTTGGATTTCCTATATAGATAACAGATGCATTGGTTTTAATCTTCTAGAACTCCTTAGATTCTAGAACAGTTCCCAGGGATTGGAAGGTAGCAAACATAATCTCAATATTTCAGAAAGGAGGTAGAGAGAAAATCAGCAACTCTTGGCCAGTTAGCCTAATATGAGTAGCAGGCAACGTGCTAGAATCTATTATTCAGGACATGGTAACCAGGCACTTAGAAAATCATAATATGATTAAGCAGATTTAACATGGATTTATGAAAGGGAAATCACATTTGACAAATCTGTTAGTTGTTTGAGGAGTAACTAGTAAGATGGAATGGGGGAACCAATGGATGTAATGTATTTAGATTTTCAAAATGCATTTTGTAAGATGCTATACAAGAGGTTTTACACAACATTGGAACTCATACAATTGGGGGTAATGGATTGAGGATTAGTTAATGAACAGACAACAGAGAGCAGGACATTTTCAGGTTGGCAGGCCGTAACTAGTGGGGTACTGCAAGAATCAGTACTTGGGCCTCAGCTGTTTGTAATCTATATTAATAGCTTAGATGAGGAGACCGAGTGCAATGTATCCAAAGTTGCTGACAATACAAAGTTAACTGGCTTGGCCTAAATAGCCAGGTGGTTATGGTACTGGGTTTGTAACCCCATGATCAAGAGTTCAAATCTCACAATGGCAAACTATGAAACAATGTAACTTCATCTGAAACAGATGGAAACAGGTTTACTCAAAAGAGTATCAAGAGTTCAAATCTCACAATGGCAAACTATGAAACAATGTAACTTCATCTGAATAGGAACAGATGGAAACGTGTTTGTACTCAAAAGAGTTACAAAGTTAACTGGGAAAGTAAGCGGTGAGGATGTCTCAAAGAGGCTGCAGAGGGACGTAATTTGGGTGAGTGGGCAAGAACACGGCAGTGGAGTACAATGTAGTAGAGTGTGAAGTTATCCACTTTGAAAGGAAAATTAAAAAGTAATATATTCTTTGAACGGTGAGACACTGGGAAATGTTTGCATTCAGTGGGACCTGGTGTCTTTGTACATGAATTACAGAAAGTTAACATGCAGGTGCAGCACTTAATTAGGAAGGCAAATGATATGTTAGCTTTTGTTGCTAAGTGATTGGAGTATAAGAGTAAAGAAGTCTTGGTAC
This sequence comes from Carcharodon carcharias, assembly GCF_017639515.1. Classification (NCBI taxonomy): domain Eukaryota; kingdom Metazoa; phylum Chordata; class Chondrichthyes; order Lamniformes; family Lamnidae; genus Carcharodon; species Carcharodon carcharias. The sequence goes on from NC_054486.1 coordinate 26,138,072, forward strand.
AATTATACAGGGCATTGGTGTGGCCACACCTGAAGTGTTGTGTTCCGTTTTGGTCTCCTTACTAAAGGCAGAATATACCTGTACTTGCACTGGAGGGAGTGCAACAAAGATTCATTCAACTGGTTCCTCTGAACAGAGATTGAGTAGACTTTGGCCCATATTCCCTGGAATTTAGATGAATGAGAGGTTATCTAATTGAAACATGTAAAATTCTTTAGGGGCTTGACAGGGTAGATACTGCGGAGGATGTTTCCCCGGCTCAGGAATCAACAACACCGGGTCACAATCTCATTAGGGGGTCAGCCATTTAGGACTGAGTTGGAGAGAAATTTCTTCAAAGGGTTATGAATCTTTGGAATTCTCTACACCAGAGAGCTGTGGATTTTCAGTTGTTGAGTATATTCAAGACAGAGGTTGATAGGTTTTTAGACACTAAGCGAATTACCAGGATAGGGTGGGAAGGTGGAGTTGAGGTAGAAGATCAGCCATGATCACCTTCAAGGGCAGAGCAGGCTCCAGGCTCGAAGGGCCAAATGGTCTACTCCAGCTCTTATTTCTTACATACTGAACAGAATGTTATACAGGGAGCTTTACATACAGTTCAGTGTGCTACGTAGGGTGAGCTTTGCGCACTGAAAAGCCTGAAACTCCAGTCAGGTTCACCCCTTCCCCAATACTGAAGCAGCCTTTATCAAAGTCACAAATGACATACTATGGGACTGTGACACAAACAGCTCCAATTTTTCCATGTCTTTCTCCAATAATTTATTTATAGCAGGCAGCAGCTTAGTCAATCCGCATCTTCTCTATTGCTTCAACATACATCCAATGTAGCATGGAGCCCAAAACTCCATACTTTAAACATAGTAAGGCTTTAGATTCACCATTATGTCTTGACTTTTATATTCTTGTATTCTATACCGTTGCCTTAAAACCCATAATTTTGTCAGCTCTTTTTTGGCAATATCCATTTTAGCTGCTGCTTTTAAGGTTTTATGAACCTGACCCCTAAATCTCTTAGTTCTTCCACATCATCTAACATTCCTCCATTCAAAAGATTATTATTTGTTTTTTTCATCTCAATTACTGACACTGAATTCCATCCACCCTTCCCCTGTGCCCCCCGCCCCATTCTACCTTCTTCTCACTGTCTCCTTTGGAGCTTCCTTTCATTCTCAGAATTGGTTAGTATGCCTACTTTAGAAGTTTCTGCAAATTATGTCACCCCTTCCTTTAACCAGATTATTGATGTACACGACGAACAAAATGATCTCAGAACAGGTGCTCCCAGGTCAGATGTATCACACACACGCTGTAAAGGTAGTCTCCCAGTAATGTGCCTCAGCCCCACTCTCAGGATAGTGCCCTCTACTGCTCCAGTGTGACATTATTCCCAACTGTAACCATCCTGTTGTGTCTATGGGTGAGATTACCAATTCAGTGCCTTATTTGGAGCCCATGCTCAATAAGAATGGACGGAGAGTGCACTTTCAGAATGGCAGAGCAGAAAATTAGATGTTTTCAAGACAAAATTGAGAGGAAATGCAGCTTTTCGTACTGTACCAAGTTTGGTTTCATGTTTCTGTTTCAGTGAATTTCTGGTATGACATGGAGTACGACATCAAGTACAATTACTTCCAGTTTCTGGACTCTATAACAAAAGCAATGAATACAGTGTGATTAACCCAGTCAAAGTTCCAGAACAGTTCAGGTAGAGACAAACCGGGATCCAGACTTCATGAACTCCTCCGTATAAATTCAGCCAAGACTACGTGAACTGCACCAGAAATACTGTTGACACATGGGCTGGGCTTTTTACTACGTGCCTTATAGGTCACTGTGTGACCACAGCAAATGATGCACGTTTGTTTTCACTTTGATGAGACAATGCCAGTTACCAAGAGCAAATCATTGTTACAACTGCAGGGTTCATTTTTCATTACTATATAACTAATTATGTGCTAGTAACTCAATGTATATAGACCAGACCTTGTGTTTACATGTACAATTTCCCAGGTTCGAATGGATAAATGTGGTGACATGGAATGAACACAAATCTGCTGCTCCCCAAATGGAGATGTATGAGGTGGTTTTGAAGGTGGTACATTTTGTTCTGAATCATTTCAAGGCACTTAACATAGTTATTAACCTAGTTCATCAGGTAGACTGGTAAAGCAGTGACTTGGGCATATTCTTCAATGTTGGCTCCACACAAACTGCAAAACTCCCATTGTTAATGATAATCCACATCAGCAACTCACCAAGCCGCCTCCAGCAGCACCTGCCAAACCTGCCTCTACCACCAGAAGACGGATGGGTACATTACTACCTGCAGTTTCACCTCCAAGCCACACACCATCCTGACTTGGAACTATATCTCTGTTCCTTCACTGTCACTGGGTCAAAATCCTGGAACCCTGGGAGTGTACCTAAAGCAGGTGGACTGCAGCGGTTCAAGAAAAGGCTCACCACCACCTTTTCAAGCGCAGTTACGGATGGACAACAGAAGTTGGCCTAGCCAGTGACGCTCACATCCCATGAAAGGATTAAAAAAAAATCATGGTTTGAATAAGATGGTTGAACTGTTTAACAAATAATCATCCCATGTGGAACACTACTTCATGGCCATTCAGGCTACACCTGCCTTGTGATGTTAAATGGTTGTGTAGCTTTCAGGAAGGTGCAGGTGGCTAGCAACTCAGGAACACAAGGTCCTAACTGTGTATCAGGCAACGTCTAGTAAGCACAGGCAGAACGTTTTACTCTACCTCACTAATTGCAATAAACAGAGCATAAAGAATGGTGAACAGCGGTAAATGAACTTCATTCTGCACGTCAGGCTGATGGACGCAGAGTAAAATAGTATTGCGGGATAACCTGGATATTCCTGTTTTCCAACATATACCTTGTATTTGTTGTATAATAAAATATCCATATGGTGAATATGTTTCTGTCATTTATGGCGTGTTGTCCAAACTACTTTGGTCATTTAAACCATGTTGTTAAGTGGTTTGTACACGGTACCCACTAAAGCACAATTTGTCAACTGTGATTTATACCTGCACATGTCATTAGAGTTTCTCTGCACTATACCACGCGGTGCCATTAGTGGATTCTGGCCACTAAACCAGTGCCAATGGGAGAGGGGGGTTGGGGATGATGGGGGCAGAGGACGCTTTGAATTTTAAATCCCCTCAATCCTGAAACATCAGCTCATAACTGAATCTCCAACTTGCAGATTATACACACAACTTGCTGCACGTTAACTGACACTCAGCCCTTGTCAGATCGCCAGATATTCAAGCCATTTTCCAGCTGATCTGTAGCTACTAACCTACTAAAAGACCCCCAGGTTTCAGGATCAAGTTCTCTCTTTTCTAGTCCTCCTCTTTAAAGCTTTTGTTTTAACAATTTGCATGTATATGGCACCTTTAATATAGTCAAACCTCCCAAAGTGAATCACAGGATATCTGATATCATTTGGCACTGAGCCACATAAGGAGATGTTAGGACAGGTTGGTTTTGAAGAGCATCTTAAAGGAAGAAAGCAAGGTCGAGACAAAGAGAGGTTTAGAGAGGGAAATCCAGAGCTCAGGGTCTTGGCAGCTGCGAGCACAGTACCTAACGGTGGAGCAATTAAAATCGTGCATGGCCAAAAGTAATGCACCCTCTAATTTTTTTGAGAGTGCACGTGTGAATCGTTCCAGTGTGTGGACCCTTTACATTTCTTTTGTGTGCCTATGAATGTGTGTTAACTTAAAGGGGCAAATTTGTGCACAGCCTGTGAAGGAACTCTTAGGCTGCTGTGTGGCTGTGCAGCTTAGAAGAAAAATTGGTAAAGAGGGCAGAATTGGAGGAGTGCACATTGTAGATGTGAGCCAAGGATAGATGCTTGGGGGACACCAGAGGTAAAGGTGCAGGAGTGGGAAGAGAAGTCATTGCAGGTGACTCTCTGGCTACAATTAGATAGTTAAGAATGGAACCAGGTGAGTGTATTGCCACCCAGCTGGACAATGGTGGATAGGCTTTTGGAAGAGCATGGTGTGGTCGACCATGTCAAAGGCTGCAGACAGCTCAAGAAACACCAGGAGGGATCATTTACAACACATTCAAGGACTTTGGAGAGGAAAACGATGTTGGAGATTGGGTAAACAAGTTGTCATATCCATTTAAGTCTACGCCCTTTGGCAAATAGAGTTGACATGAGGGCCATACAGGGGTGAGAGTGAATAATGGTTTTAATTGAGCTTATTCACAACTCTTTCTCAACCTTGATAACATTAAGGCTAGGGCTAATAAGTGGCAAGTAACATTCATAACAAAAGTGCCAGGCGATGGCCAGTTCCGATAAGAAAGAATCTCATCATCTGTGCTTGATATTCAATGACATTACCATCACTGAATTTCCACCAGCAACATCCTGGAGGACATCACTGACAAGAAACTTAATGGACCAGCCACATAAATATGGTGGCTACAAAAGCAGGTCAGAAGATGAGAATTCTGCAGCGAGTAACTCAGCTGCCAGTTGCCAGCTCCCCAGACCTTTCCAGCACCATCAGGACACATCAGTAGTGTGATGGAATACTCTCTACTTCTCTGAATGGGTGCAGCTCCACTGAAAAACTGAAAAAGCACAACATCATCCAGGACAAAGCAGCCCACTTGATTAGTACCCCACCCACCACCTTAAGCATGCACTCCCTCCACCACCAGTGCAGAGTGCCAGCTGTGTGTACCATCCACCAGATAACTGTAGCAACTTGCCAAGGCTCCTTTGACAGCACCTTCCAAACCTGTGACCTCTATCGCCTAAAAGAACAAGGGCAGCAGACACATGGAACACTTTCACTTGCAAGTTCCCTTCTAAGTCATGTGCCACCCTGACTTGGAACTATATTGCCATTCCTTCACTGTTGCTGGCTCAAAATTGTGGAACTCCTTTCCTAACAGCATTGTGGGTTTACCTACACCATGTGGACTGCAGCAGTTCAAGAAAGCAGCTTACCACCACCTTAAATGGGGGATAAATACTGGGCTTGCCAGCAATACCTACATCCCATGAATGAATAAAAAAAATCGTTTATACAGCTATCTATGCTCCACCTGAACCTCCTCTCACCTCTTTTTATCTAACCCTACCATGTTAATACTGACGGTGGTCCAAACAGAGCTTTGTACAACTGTAGTAAAGCTTCCCCCACTTTATATTCTAACCCTCTTGTTATAAAGATCTCCACTGCTCTTGACTTTTCACCATTTAAGTAATACTTACCTCCACATGCAAAATAGATGAGCCCCCACACACATGCATTGAAATCCATTTGCTACAGTTTTGAAACATTGCTTTTTTTGAGTTGAAATAGAATTTAATTAAAGAGCACGATTTTGTAAAGTAATTATTTTGAGAAAACTGGTTTGGAATTTTCTTTAGCACACACTTCATATGCCTATGTTATTAGGGGATTCATTAGCTATGGTGTTACCACATAAATTAAATGGCTGTATTCCAACTAATAGTAACTTTCAAATGGAAATGGGATAAATGCGTAAAAAAAAGTTGTAGGGCTATGGGGAAAGAGCACGGGGACATGGGTCTAAGCGGCTGGTTCTTTTAAAGAGTTGGCGATAGCATGGTGGACCAAACGGCCTTCTGCTGTGTTTTATGATTTTACGTACAGATAACACTCAGGAGACACAGCCCAGCTATCAAAGCCTTGGCCTCCCAATGTGACATTAACATGTGTTAAGCTATATCCAGCTCTGCTATCCAGATTTCCATGCTTCGGCTGATTGGATTTATACACAAGTTCTGTGATCCTCTGGGAGTCTGATCTGGCCAAGAGAAACTTAAGCTTGATGTCCCAAGCTTAAGTCATTCGATAATTCTAGACTTGTCAGTAGGACGTGTTGATATCACCAGTCCAGTTGTCCCAAGACTGAGCTTACCAGTTCCAGAAATGCCAATTTATCCTGGGCTGGAACCTTACTCTAGCGATGCGCTTTTTATTGAAAGGGTTTTCTCTGCCCCATTCCATCATTCCATGTAGAGCGGCAGCCATAGAGTTTGGAAGAACCTATGAAATCAATAGCACCTCTAAAAGCTGCAGCATTCTCTCCAGCCATATTGGGGGCTTCTGGTTAGGTGATGTTGCTAAAATCCTGGCATGGTTGTGGGGAGGTGGGGGTTGCGGTTTGGGGGTGAACCCAAAATCTTTCAACTTAGAGGCCAAAGGGCTGCCAAGCTGACAAGGGACAGAGGGAAGACATTGAAGTCTGAGTTCCAGGATCCAGCATGACAGACTGGATTGTCATTTTTTAGCCATTGTTTCCAGGCACATCATAACTGAAAACCTCCTAGCTGGGACTCGTCCAATGTTGACAATTTTCAGAACGAGAGGAAGGCGTGAGTTAGAAATGAAGGGGGAGGGAGAAAGGGAACTATAGAGAAAGAAAGAAGCTAAAACATTTTCAACAATGGGGAACCAGCAGTGTTTCTTTGAAGCCATTATCCTTCTCAGGTGGCAGAATCCTATTCCACTGGCCAATTATTTTTTGTGTTCTCTGAAAAGAAGTGGAGATCCCTGGCCCAAATTAAAAACAGTTAACATTTAGCAGTTAGTGTCTGCTTTAACTACTGTAATACCATAAGTTGGCTTGTGTCACTCCATATTGTTCCATCCAGACTGATAGGTTAATGGAAACAGAAAGTGCTGGAAAAATTCAGCAGGTCTGGCAGCATCTGTGGAGACAGAGACAGATTTAACGTTTCGAGTCCAATAAGACGACTTATAATGGACTCCACATTAACTCCGTTTCTCTCTCCGCAGATCCTGCCAAACCTGCTGAGTTTTTCCAGCACTTTCAGTTTTTATTTCAGATCTCCAGTATCCACAACATTTTGCTTTTATGATAGATTAATGGTCTCTGGACTCTGCTGGCTGGTAGGATTAGATAGGCGCTGTTACACTTATCACTTCACATTACCAGACACTGCACTGGCTCCTCATGTTTACATTGGAAAGGATATATCAGAATATTAAAGCAGACTTATCTTTAATGAAACAAACTCATCTGAAGCATTTCCAGACTACCCTGCCCAATACATTCAATCACATCTCTATTTTTTTTGTGAAGAATTGCCTAAAACTAGTTTGGTTTTTTTTACATATATATTTATGGAACACCATTAATGGGAGTAACACCATATATAATGATTGCTCTTTGTTTGATGGGGAAACTACATTCAAAGGGCTAGATCATGGGTCAGCAACCTTTTTTTTTACCTGAACAGCCTTTTAAACAGAAGGTTTAACATTAAAACAATTGGGAGCCAGAAGACTAAAGTTTTAAACCAAACGCTTGGTAAGTTGCCTAGTGCCTCTGATGGAATGTAAAATTTAATATATAATTGAAATATACATGTACTGATTTTTCATATAAATAGAAAAAATTCAAAATTAAGATAGTTCTATCTCTGAATTATCACATTTTTTGACTTTTTAAAGCAATATTTTTGTCAGTAAAGTCATCTTTAAAACAAACTTTAACTCAGTGTTTCACATATTGGTGGCATGCCTGTTGGTTGCTAGCTGTGTGGCCTATCTTGCCGAGAGACACTAGTCTTACTGTGGCAGATACTTCAAACTGGTTTATTAACACCATATAGGATTGCTTACAGAGTAGGTATGTCTCTTATGAGTACAGACTGTTCCATCTTTTCTCCCAAGAGGGGCTGATTACTGTGTGTGTGTATGAGCAGGGGAGTGGATGATTACTGTGTGTGTCGGGTGAGGAGAGAGGCTGATTACTGTGTGCGTGGGCAGGGGTGGAGGGCGGGAGAAGAGGGGAGAAGAAAGGGGATGATTACAGTGCGTGAGGTGAGGGGGAAAGGAGAGAGGAAAGGGGCTGGTTAGAGCATGTGAGCGCAGTGGTGGTGGAAGAGGAGCTGATTACAGTGTGTGTGGGGTTGATGTGAGTGGAAGAGGGGTTGATTACTGTGTGTGTTGGGGGAAGAGGTTGGTTGGTTATAACGTGTAGGAAGGGTGTTGGGGAGAGGGGCTTCAATGAGTCTTCTGTCACCAGGAAATATGGAGACTAAAACCTACATGAGTACATATAATAACATGTTTACATTTGAAAGATTTTCACATTTATGTGATGTATATGTTAATACACAAACTGTAATAATTATTTACTGCAACAAAAACAGAATTACCTGGAAAAACTCAGCAGGTCTGGCAGCATCGGCGGAGAAGAAAAGAGTTGATGTTTCGAGTCCTCATGACCCTTCGACAGAACTTGAGTTCGAGTCCAAGAAAGAGTTGAAATATAAGCTGGTTTAAGGTGTGTGGGGGGGAGCGGAGAGAGAGAGGGAGAGAGAAGTGGAGGGGGTTGGTGTGGTTGCAGGGACAAACAAGCAGTGATAGAAGCAGATCATCAAAAGATGTCACCAACAATAGAACAAAAGAACACATAGGTGTTAAAGTTGGTGATATTATCTAAACAAATGTGCTAATTAAGAATGGATGGTAGGGCACTCAAGGTATAGCTCTAGTGGGGGTGGGGAGAGCATAAAAGATTTTAAAATATTTAAAAATAATGGAAATAGGTGGGAAAAGAAAAATCTATATAATTTATTGGAAAAAAACAAAAGGAAGGGGTAAACAGAAAGGGGGTGGGGATGGGGGAGGGAGCTCAAGACCTAAAGTTGTTGAATTCAATATTCAGTCCGGAAGGCTGTAAAGTGCCTAGTCGGAAGATGAGGTGTTGTTCCTCCAGTTTGCGTTGGGCTTCACTGGAACAATGCAGCAAGCCAAGGACAGACATGTGGGCAAGAGAGCAGGGTGGAGTGTTAAAATGGCAAGCAACAGGGAGGTTTCGGTCATTCTTGCGGACAGACCGCAGGTGTTCTGCAAAGCGGTCACCCAGTTTACGTTTGGTCTCTCCAATGTAGAGGAGACCACATTGGGAGCAACGAATGCAGTAGACTAAGTTGGGGGAAATGCAAGTGAAATGCTGCTTCACTTGAAAGGAGTGTTTGGACCCTTGGACGGTGAGGAGAGAGGAAGTGAAGGGGCAGGTGTTGCATCTTTTGCATGGGCATGGGGTGGTGCCATAGGAGGAGGTTGAGGAGTAGGGGGTGATGGAGGAGTGGACCAGGGTGTCCCGGAGGGAGCGATCCCTACGGAATGCCGATGGGGGGGGTAAAGGGAAGATGTGTTTGGTGGTGGCATCATGCTGGAGTTGGCAGAAATGGCGGAGGATGATCCTTTGAATGCGGAGGCTGGTGGGGTGATAAGTGAGGACAGGGGGACCCTATCATGTTTCTGGGAGGGAGGAGAAGGCGTGAGGGCGGATGCGCGGGAGATGGGCCGGACACGGTTGAGGGCCCTGTCAACGACCGTGGGTGGAAAACCTCGGTTAAGGAAGAAGGAGGACATGTCAGAGGAACTGTTTTTGAAGGTAGCATCATCGGAACAGATGCGACGGAGGCGAAGGAACTGAGAGAATGGGATGGAGTCCTTACAGGAAGCGGGGTGTGAGGAGCTGTAGTCGAGGTAGCTGTGGGAGTCGGTGGGTTTGTAATGGATATTGGTGGACAGTCTATCACCAGAGATTGAGACAGAGAGGTCAAGGAAGGGAAGGGAAGTGTCAGAGATGGACCACGTGAAAATGATGGAGTGGTGGAGATTGGAAGCAAAATTAATAAATTTTTCCAAGTCCCGACGAGAGAGTGAAGCAGCACCGAAGAAAGAGTTGTGGAAGGGGGCCGGAGTAGGACTGGAACAAGGAATGTTCCACATACCCCATAAAGAGACAGGCATAGCTGGGGCCCATGCGGGTACCCATAGCCACACCTTTTATTTGGAGGAAGTGAGAGGAGTTGAAGGAGAAATTGTTCAGCGTGAGAACAAGTTCAGCCAGACGGTGGAGAGTAGTGGTGGATGGGGATTGTTTGGGCCTCTGTTCGAGGAAGAAGCTAAGGGCCCTCAGACCATCTTGGTGGGGGATGGAGGTGTAGAGGGATTGGACGTCCATGGTGAAGAGGAAGCGGTTGGGGCCAGGGAACTGGAAATTGTTGATGTGACGTAAGGTGTCAGAGGAATCACGGATGTAGGTGGGAAGGGACTGGACAAGGGGAGAGAGAAGGGAGTCAAGATAATGAGAAATGAGTTCTGTGGGGCAGGAACAAGCTGAGATAATCGGTCTACCGGGGCAGTTCTGTTTGTGGATTTTGGGTAGGAGATAGAAGCGGGCCGTCCGAGGTTGCGCGGCTATCAGGTTGGAAGCTGTGGGAGGAAGATGCCCAGAGGAAATGAGGTCAGTGACAGTAGAGACCAAACGTAAACTGGGCGACCGCTTTGCAGAACACCTGTGGTCTGTCCGCAAGAATGACCCAAACCTCCCTGTCGCTTGCCATTTTAACACTCCACCCTGCTCTCTTGCCCACATGTCTGTCCTTGGCTTGCTGCATTGTTCCAGTGAAGCCCAAAGCAAACTGGAGGAACAACACCTCATCTTCCGACTAGGCACTTACAGCCTTCCGGACTGAATATTGAATTCAACAACTTTAGGTCTTGAGCTCCCTCCCCCATCCCCACCCCCTTTCTGTTTCCCCCTTCCTTTTGTTTTTTTTCTAATAAATTATATAGATTTTTCTTTTCCCACCTATTTCCATTATTTTTAAATATTTTAAAATCTTTTATGCTCTCCCCACCCCCACTAGAGCTATACCTTGAGTGCCCTACCATCCATTCTTAATTAGCACATTCGTTTAGATAATATCACCAACTTTAACACCTATGTGTTCTTTTGTTCTATTGTTGGTGACATCTTTTGATGATCTGCTTCTATCACTGCTTGTTTGTCCCTACAGCCACACCAACCCCCTCCACTTCTCTCTCTCTCTCTCTCTCCACCCCCCCCCCCCCCCCACACACACCGTAAACCAGCTTATATTTCAACTCTTTCTTGGACTCGAACTCAAGTTCTGTTGAAGGGGCATAAGGACTCGAAACATCAACTCTTTTCTTCTCCGCCGATACTGCCAAACCTGCTGAGTTTTTCCAGGTAATTCTGTTTTTGTTTTGGATTTCCAGCATCCGCAGTTTTTTTGTTTTTATAATTATTTACTGAACGTTGCTATTAGGGCCAGGGAGAGAAATCGTGGGTCCTGGTGCTTCTCCTGTTTCTGGACACCCTATTTCTCCTCCTGTCGCCACTTCAACCCTCCCCTGAAGCATGCATGATATTTTTTTCACCTTTCAAGATTCACCAAACAATTACAGAAAGATCCTAGTAAAATGTTGGCATTTGGTTACATATGTTGTCTGATATATATGTAGCATGGGTCATTCATGTTAAGAGCAGCAACAATATAATGCAGTGTTAGTTGTGTGTGCATCCCATAGGTGATCCCACCATGACTATTAAACAAACCAGAGAGAACAAATTTCACTTTAATAGCATTGTGCAATATTGTTCGTTTGATAGGAAAGTGTCCAATTAGTTATTTACATCACTGTGCAGACGATAACACTGATTTTGGTGACTGCCTCAGCCCTGATTAACATGTTCTGCACATTGCATCGTATGAACATGGTGACAGTACATTCATATTTGGGGGAGAGATTCAATACATAATGGAATGATTGAACAACTTAGGTCTTCATTATCAGTGAGAAGCGTTGAAGCCCTCAGGTATCTCAGTGCAAAACAACTTTTAAGAGGCCAGATGACAAAGACTAAATGGTTCACAGTTGTATCTGTGTTTTCTTGATCAGCAAGTCTGAAGACTCTGCTGATTGCTGCTTCTTACTACAATATATTATCAATATTTTACTATGCAACACAACCTAATCATGATATTTTAATACTTCAAAAAACTCATAAAAAGCACCAAGATATATAATAGGTAAGTAGACAAAAGGAAAAGGTTGAAGTCAGTGGAAAAGAGACTTGAGAATCATATGCAGTATTAAATAGGTTATTGATTCATTATGCATTCCTGTCCTGGTAATTTCACCCCACAAAGCTTGCTCACAGTAACTTAATTAGCAACAAAATAAACAGAACTCCAGCCATGATTCCGCCCTCTGTTTGCAAGGTAACTAGATGACAAAGGCATCTAGTCCAGCTCATCTCATCCATCCAGAATGACATATGGACATAGGTATTAGGAGCAGAGTAAACCATTCAGCCCCATGAGCCTGCTCTGCCATTTGATAACATTGCCCATATTATACCAGTGACTACAACTCAAAAGTACCTAATTGGCTCTAACATGAATTGAGACATTGTGAAAGGTGCTGTTTAAATGTAGGTTTTGTCTTTCTTTCATTACACCTGCATGCAGTAGGCAGATTGATTGTAGCAATGGTGAAATTGGAGGCCCAATGCTGATTCTTTAAGGATAATTAATCATAGAGCAAGCAACTATTAGGAAAGTAGTTACAAAGAATCACTATATTTACAAAACAAATAATTCTGTAGCTAATACAACCATTCCACTCTGACTTCTCTGACACCAACCCACTGTCGTACAACTGTGTTTTACACTGTGAATTTACACGATCCATGAAGTTCCATATGATGTTGCATTACATTTCTACCAAATAAATTTGAAAATAATATTTAAAGAAAAATAATTGTAGTTTGAGGTGAGAGAGAAACAGGCTAATAAAGTTGTAAAATGTAATTAACAAGAAACTCCAACAGCAAAAAAAAAGTGTAACGGTAAAATTCTGAGAGAAAATATTTCTAGAAGCATAGGACTGGGTTTTCGTAAAGATCGTTTATGGTAAAAGCCCTTTATGCTGTTTCTCTGGGATTTCAAGGGTTTTTTTTAACCGAAGTTACAATGGATGATCAGGAATCCTCAACCCAGTCTGACCACCTTTGGCTAGATTTTAAACAGGAAGATGCAGGGGAGATGAACCTAGGATGGTGTAGAGATTTGTAAAACACTTCCTTAAGCAATCTCCTAGTGACAAATAGTGACATTCCCAGACTTTGCAAGAGTAATAAAACGGGTGATAGTGAGTCAACACCCTGTTTTGCATCATTCCTGGTTTTTAGTTTCTTACATTTATTTTGATGAGGCCCAAGATTCTCAAGCCTCTGGTACACCCATCAGAATTGTCTCTACTTTAGAGCATAATGAAAATTTAGACTAATATTTATATACTGGTTTAAATTCAAAAGAGAATTTTAAGAAGTGTTTAGTATTTAATTTTGCGGCACTAAACCTTAGAAGTGAGATGGACAGAGGTGTGTGAAGACCTAGGATGGAGTCAGCACCATACCTGTACCCTCTAGTGTATATATGTATATAGTTATGAGTTGTTAATAAAGACTTGCTGTTAATATGCTCAAGGTTACAAAGCCTACTTCTTGTCTGAAGCAGGATTCTTCATGGTGGCAGTGTCCAGATCAAAAACCCTTATCCTTACAAGAATTAAAAACTAAGATAAAGAACACCTTCAATAGATTCTGAACTGAAACAAGCTCCCAAATGAAGCTGCTGACATGGAGAAAATTTACCAGAGAGAAAGAGCTCCAGAAAGAGAAGAGCCTGGAAGCGAAAAGTTAGAAGGGTTTATTCCAGCCTAAGACTCGCATTGAATTTCCCTTGGAAGTCCAGCTTCAGCAAGCAGAGCTCACAACCTGCAAGGGTGAGATAAAACTTTTAAAATTCCAGGCCAGCCAGTCCTGAAGAGCCAGCAAGCCTGGAAGATCCGTTGTTCAGCAGTGAATGGCGACACCACCTTGGAAACCTGTAATCTCTTAAAGCTGTACCCACATTTTTAAAAACCTTCAAAATGGATCACAATTCCACACTTCCAGCTCCACTAGGATTCGTCCATGGTCACAGAAATTGAGCTTTTGGAGGAAAAGATTTTTAAGCTACAGCATTTCTACAGATCTAAGTAAAAAAATCAGAAGCAGGGCAAGTCAATGCACTTCTTTACTCGACTGGGTCAATTGCAAACGACATCACTGCATGACAAGCTATTGTTGAGTCATCTGCCAAATTTGATGTTTTAAAATCCTTTGACATTTATTTCAACCTGAGATCCAATAAACTATTGGAGAGCCAAATTTAATAAGGGAGTCCAACTGCCTGGGGAACCTGTTGATTCCTTCATAAACAATTGCTACAAGCTGGTAGAGGGATGTGCATATGTGATTTCAAGTCTGAGCTCATCCAAGACAGAACCATGGTGAGTGTTGCAGACGCTTCACTCTCTGACCTCCTACAAATTAAAGATGATCTTACCCTGGACAAGGAATCCAGCTAGTTAGACTGCCTGAGTTACATGAACAACACAGGGCCATCTTAAGGGGAGAGAACGCTACTTGGTGCAGAAATCAACCCTCAGTCCACCATATTAGGTCGCAGAAACACAGTGACCATCCAAGTCAAAGAAACCAATTCCTAAAACACCCAGCAGAGCAACCTTGCCAGCCCTCACAGGAAAGATCAGTGTCCTGCAAGCACTGCCCAATGCATCCACTGCAACCGAGAGGGACACTTGGTAAACTGTGCAAGTCAAAACCCCAGCACCGCACAGACATCTCAAAGGTCATCCACGAGGTTGAGACTGAAAACCCTGAAGACACACAACCATGCTTCTGGGTGACATCAGAGAGTGCGTTACTTCATTTTGGAATGCTGACATCTTGGTAAACCATCATCTAACAAACTTTAAGTTAGTTTCAGGTGCCAGTGTGACCGTCCTGTCGGATGAGGAAACATGGCTCTAAGGCCTTTGGATTCGAACGATGGACACTCCACTTTATGGAGCAGGGGGAGTCCGACTCCCGGTCATCTGCATGATCCTTGAACCAGTGACGTATGGCAACAGCCAGATCTTTGAGCTGATGTACGTTGTCCGGAATCAGCCTTTCTCTCTTGTGAGCAGGAATGCAAGCGTAGCCCTTGATCTCCTCCAGACAGAAGATGTCAAAACTACCACTATTGTTAGCCAACTAGAACTGCATGGTCCTGAGTCCTCAAACACTAAAGAGCAGTCAGACTCTGATTTCACCTGCGATCTGTTTTCTTTTTGCAGAGAAGATTTGTCCATTATCATTCCAGGTCCTGGAAAGTCCCCAGTGGTCAGACCAACCTGCAGCACTTGGGATTACCATAGCACCTCTGGTGGAAGTGGTACCAGAGAAGAATCAACAGTCTGAGGAGCCTCCACCTCCAACAACTGTACAGTTGGTAGACACACCAACCACTATGCACACAAGGCAACTTCCAGCCAGCGTGTCAGAGCCACAAGGGATGCCGGAACCTCTTGGCAGTTTTGCACCAGCATCAACAAAAAACAGAGGTGAGCATGCTCGTCAATCTTCTTCTTGCCAGAGTGACACCCTTCCTCAGCCTCAGAGACCTTTTCGACAGCCCAAATGGAGAAAGAAGAAACAACACCATCAAGCAGACAAATGCTATTTTCATTCACCCCACCAGAAACAATCAAGAGTAACAACAACCATTCACCACCGAAGCAGCCAGACCAACCAGGCATGGTTTAACGTTAAGCAATTGGAGAAACAGATGAAACCATTACCCAGATGCCAGTCTAACCTTCAAACCAACAACACAAACCGGAACCACCAGAGCCTAACACTCTCCCAATAGTATGGCGAATGAGATGTGGAAGGGTTATAATGCCTCCAGACCGTGTGACCCTCTAACTTCAAGGGCTTGAAGAGGGGAGATGGGGTAATGAGAATGTTGCAAATGTTAATAGTAATAGCAAAAATGTTGGAATAGCATTAACTTTGTAACAATAAGGTAAATGCACAAGGCTTATTAGAATGTAAGATTTGAAGTAAACTGAAGTAACTCTATATCCATGGGATAAAGACTTGGGGGTTTATGTAGTAGGGTCTAGTACAAGCAAGGTTAATGTGGAAATGAGTACAGTATGCCCACGAGCATGATGTAAGAAAGCATGTGACCCAGAGCTAGAGTGTTCAGAGATGGACAGAGATGTGTAAAGACCTAGGATGGAGCCAGCTCCATATTTGTACCTGCTACTGTATATATGTATATAGTTATGAGTTGTTAATAAAGACTTGCTGTTAAAGTACCCAAGACTACAAAGCCTACTTCATGGTGTCTGAAACAGGATTCTTCAGTTTGGGGTGGGAGGATGGGGGGAGTTTGCAGGGGGCTGGTGGGTGGTTGGAGGGGAGGGGTGGAGTACAGGGAGAATAAGACCAATCAGCTTGGGAGCTTTACATTGAGCTCATCTTGTTGGACAGCAAAAAATCCTTGTCATTCTCATTCTAGACCCCTAGATAGAGCCAGTGAAGCCCGATTTCTTGTGGTTGGTGGAAAGCAGTACCTTACAGACCGGGGGATGGCAACCTTAATAACAAGATGAGCTATTTCTTAAACTTCAAGTAAAAACGCAATTTCTTAAAAGCTGCAATGCTTTTACTCAATTAGCGCTAATGAGAATCCGGAGACTCATTTCAAAATGTTAGAAGTTTTTACATAAGAGTTTTAATTGATTGATACTTTTTCACAAGTACAAGATTAATAAAAGGTGAAAAAAATGAAACTAGCCATTTAATACCACCAAATTGGGTTTGATTAATCAAGGTTGGGAGGTGTGTATGAATCCTTAATAAGCTACAAGTGACTCTGGAGCTGTACGTTGCGGACTTCTGTGATAGACCACCAGGGCAATAATTCTGGAAATAATCAGCAGGTCAGGCAGCATCCGTGTAGAGAGAAGCAGGGTTAATGTTTCAGGTTTATGACCCTTTTCAAAACTGGGGAAAGTTAGAAATGTAATAGGTTTTGAGCAAGGGGTGGGTGGGACAAGGACAATAGGAAGGTCCTTTACCTATTATAGTATCCATTCAACACTTCCAAGTTTTGTAGCATCCATAAATTTTGAAATTGTGCCCTGTACTCCTAGGTCTCAGTCATTCATGTATATGAAGAACAGCAGGTGTCCTAACACCAATCTCTGGGGAACTCCACTATAAGCTTCCCTCCAGTCCAAAAAACAACCATTCACCACTACTGTTTCCTGTCACTCAGCCAATTTCATATCCATGTTGCTACTGTCCTTTTTATTCTATGAGCTCTAACTTTGTTCATAGGTCTGTTCTGCAGCACTTTATCAAAAGCCTTTTGGAAGTCTATGTACACCATATCAGAAGCATTACCCTCATCTATCCTCTCTGTTACCTCATCAAAAAACTTGAGCAAGTTAGTTAAAATGATTTGCTCTTAACAAATGTGTGCTAGTTTTCCTTAATTAATCAGCATTTGCCCAAGTGACTATTAATTTTGTCCCAAATTATCCTTTCTAAAAGCTTCCCCACAACTGGGGTTAAACTGGCTGGCTTTTAATTGCTGGGCTTATCTTTACACCTTTTTTTGAACAAGGGTGTAACATTTGCAATCTTCCAGTCCTCAGGCACCACCCAAATCTAAGGAAAATTGGAAAATTATGGCCAGTTCTTCTGCAGTTTCCACTCTCACATCCCTCAGTATGCTTGGATGCGTCTTATCTGGTCTTGGTGTCTTTATCAACTTTAAGTACAGACATCCTATCTAATACCCCTTCCTGAACAGTTGTAAACCCTTCAAAACATCTCAACTACCTCCTCTTTCATCATGACCTGGGCAGCACCTTCTTTCTTAATAAAGACAGATGCAAAGTATTTATTTAATACCTCAGCCATGCCCCTGCTTCCATGTGTAAATCCCCTTTTTGGTCCCTAATTAGCTCCACTCCTCCTCTTACCACTCTTTTACTAGTTATATGCCTATAGAAGACTTTTGGATTTCCTTTTATGTTCTCATTCTCTCTCTTTGCTTCTCTTATCTGTTTTAGCAATTCCCTCTGAGCCTTTTATATTTGGCCTGGTTCTCAATTGTATTATCTATCTGACATCATAAGTACACATTTTCTGCTTCATCTTAACCTCTATTTCTTTTGTCATCCAGAGTGCCCTAGATTTGTTTGGCTCCTTTTACCCTTTTGTGGGTATATTGTTCAGTTACAGTTTTGCCTGCCAATCTTTGATTCCACTTTTTCTGGGCCAACTCCATTCTTACCCCATTGAAATTGGTTTTCCCCCAGCTCTTCTTATCCTGGATTGCTCCTTGTCATTTTCTATAACGAACCTAAATCTTCAATACAATGAGCACAGCAAATTTCCCCTCCTGATGCTTGATCATTTGACCCATCTCATTCCCAAGAGCCAGGTCCAGCAATGCCTCTGTTCTCACTGGGCTGGAAACATACTGCTGTAGAAAATTCTCCTGAACACATTCTAGGAACTCTTTCCCCTCTCTGCCCATTACACTACTATTCTCCCAGTCTGTTTTCCTATCATTAAGTTCCTGCACTATAACTACTCTATAATTCTTGCACTTTTCAGTAATTGTTTTGCAGATTTGTTCCTCTACATCTTTCCCACTAGTTTGTGGCCTTTTAGACTACACCAAGTAATGTAATTGCACTTTTTTTGTTCCTTAGCTCTAGCCAAACAGATTCAGTTCTTGACCCCTCTGAGACATCCTGTTCTTCAGCAATGTAATGTTCTCCTTAATCAATACTGCCGCTCCTCCTCCTTTACTATCTTTCCTGAATACCTGAATGGAGTTGGCCCAGAAAAAGTGGAATCAAAGATTGGCAGGCAAAACTAACTGAACAATATACCCACAAAAGGGTAAAAGGAGGCAAACAAATCTAGGGCACTCTGGATGACAAAAGAAATAGAGGTTAAGATGAAGCAGAAAATGTGTATTTAATACCCAGTCCTGCCCATCTGTTATCGGCACATCAAATTTCCACATGGCTATCTGCATCTGCAACTCACTGGTCTTATTTATCACATTCTGCCATTCACATACACGCACTTTAATGCTAATTTAGACTTTATTACTTTCCTCCTTATGTTGAGCCCAACTAATACACCTATTTCCTATACTAGAACTATCTCTCTCCAAATATTCCTTGCACCTTGGTAGAGACAGAAGCTAGAATTGGAGAAGCAAGGATATGTTGGAGGGTTGTGCGGGAGATTACAGAGGGTTGTGGGGGATGAGACCATAGAGGGATTTGAGCATAAGGATGACAATTTTAAAATCAAGGTATTGCTTAACTGGGAGCCAGTGTAGGTCAGGAGTGAAAGGAACTTGGTACGAGTTAGGACAAAGGCAACAGAGTTTTGGCTGATGTCAGTTTTTTATACAGAGAAGAACGTGGGAGGCCAGCCACAAGTGCATTGGAATAGTTAAGTCTAGTAGTAAGATAGATGTGGATGAGGGTTTGAGCAGCAAATGAACTGAAGCAGGGATGGAGTCCAAAAAGTTACGGAGCTGGAAATAGGCAGTCTTAATGATGATGCAGATTTGTAGTTGGAAGCTCACCTTGCAGTCAAATATGATACCAATGTTCAGCCACAAACAGTTGCTAGGGAGAGGCATGGAATCAGTGGTTGCAGAATGGGGGTTTTGTGGGGAACCTAAGACAATGGCTTCGGTCTTCCCAATATTTAGTTGGATGAATATTTTGCTCATCTGGTACTGAATGTTGGACAAGCAGTCTAGAGTTAGTGGAAGAGACGATAAAGTATTGGGAGTCATCAGCGAACATGCGAAAAGTGATAAAAACAAAAACAGAATTACCTGGAAAAACTCAGCAGGTCTGGCAGCATCGGTGGAGAAGAAAAGAGTTGACGTTTTGAGTCCTCATGACCCTTTGCTGTATTTTCAGATGATGTCACAAAGGCACCATTTTTATGAGAACCAGGAAGGGGCCAAGGATAGATCCTTGGGAGACATCAGAGGTAACAGTGTGGGAATAGGAACAGAAGCCAATGCAAGTGATTTTCTGGCTATGATTAGATAGATAAGAATGGATTCAGCCAAGTGCTGTCCCATGCAGCCGGACAAGAATGGAAAGGCATTCGAGGAGGATGATGTGGTCAACCGTGCCAAAGGCTGCAGACAGGTCGAGAAGGATAAAGAAGGAAAGTCTCCCTTTATCTCAGTCACATAGGATGCAATTTGTGACTTTGATAAGAGCAGTTTTGATACTGTGGCAGAGGAAGAGCCATGATAGGAGGCATTCAAACATGGAGATCTAGGAAAAATGAACGTAGAAGACAACACATTCAAGGACTTGAGAGCAGAAAGGGAAGCTGGAGATTGGTCTTTCCTCTTCTCATCCTGAGGTTCTTCCTTCCACCTACTCAAGGGTGGCCTGCTAGCTCTCAGGATTTGCTACACAACAACAACTTGTGTTTATATAGTGCCTTAATGTAGAAAAACATCCCAAGGATCTTCACAGGCATGTTATCAAACAAAATTTGACACTGAGCAAAAGATGGAGATATTAGGGCAGCAAGAGGTAGGTTTTAAGGAGCCTCTTAAAGGAAAAAAATCACCACGCACATTGCTATGTCCAAGTTAGGTAAGAGATGTGGAACAACAGCAACTTGACTGAGAACACCAAGCCTGTGTCCTCAGTGTACGCCTCTATAGCAGTGAGACCTGGACAACATATCCATGACAGGAGAAAAGGTTGAATGGTTTCCACATTCATGTCTCAGATGTGACCTCAGCATCTCTTAGCAGGACAGGTCACCAACTCAAGAGGTTCTGGAGAAAGCTACTTCCATCAGCAAACACTTATTAATAAGCCAACAATATCTACACTGGCTCAGCCATGGTCATCAAATGGATGACAGCCATATACCCAAAAGCCTTCTTTCTTGTGAACTGGCCACAATGTCACGGCCTTCTGAGCATCTATAATTCTGCTACAAGGATGCTTGTGAGCAAGATATGAAGATGGCGAACATGAACACAGATTGTGAAGTTGTGAAGAGGACATAAGGAGGCTATAAAGGACTGTACATAGGTTAAGTGAGTAGGCAAGGATCTGGCAAATTGAGTATAATGTGAGAAAATGTGAAATTGTCCATTTTGACAGGAAGAATAAAGAAGCATATTATCTAAATGGTGAGAGATTGCAGAGCTCTGAGATACAGAGGGATCAGGGTGTCCCAGTGCATGAATCGTAAAAGGCCAGTATGCAGGTACAGCAAGTAATCAGGAAAGCTAATAGAATGTTGTTGTTTATTGTGAGGGGAATTGAATACAAAAGTAGAGAGGTTATTCTTCAGTTATACATTGGTGAAACCATATCTGGAGAACAGTGTATAGTACTGGTCTCCTTATTTAAGATGCAAATGTGTTGGAAGCAGTTCAGGGAAGGTTTACTAGACTAACATCTGGAATGGGCAGGTAGCCTTATGAGGAAAGGTTGGACAGGCTAGACTTGTATCTGCTGGAGTTTAGAAGAGTAAGAGGTGCCTTGATTGAAACATATAAGATCCTGAGGGGCCTTGACAGGGTGGATGTGGAGAGGATGTTTCTTCTTGTGGGAGAATTTAGAATGGAGGGGGTCAGTTTAAAATAAAGGGTCACCCATTTAAGACAACCAAGAGGAGAAATTTTTTCTCTCAGAGGGTTGAGAGTCTTTGGAACTCTCTTCCCCAAAAGGCAGTGGAAGCAGAGTCTTTGAATATTTTTAAGGCAGAGCTAGCTAGATTAGATAGAGCTAGATAGAGCTAGGGGGTGAAACATTATCAGGGTAGGCAGGAACATGAATTTGTGTTACAATTAGATCAGCCATGATCTTATTGAATGACAGAGCAGACTCGAGGGACTGAGTGGCCTACTCCTGCTCTTAACTTGTATGTTCATATGTCAATGACTGGGGTCAGTTGCTGATAGCTGTGACCACTGGGTACTGACCATTTGGAGGAGCATTGGAAGAGGCAAAGAGAAATGGAAGCCCAACCGCCTGGAAGAGGGTTCAGAGGAATTAGACGCCAGTGAATCCTGCAACTTCTCAGACCACTGTCTTCATCTCCAACAAGTGCAGCAAAGACTGCCATGCCGGAGTGGGGCTCCTGAACCTGAACAAGTAATGTTTAACAGACTCGACCACCAAGACACAAACAATCATCTCATTAGATGGAAGGTTGCCAGATACAAGAGTTAGGTTTTAAACAGCGTCTTGAAGGAGGAATGTGAGGTACTGGGAGAGAGAGAGAGAAAGGGGTTCAGGGTGGGAATTCCAGAGCTAAGGGCCTTGGCAACTGAAGGCACAGTTGCCAGCAGTAGAGAAATTAAAATTGGGGATGTTCAAAGGTCAAAATCGGAGAAGCCCGAAGGTGAAGGCTTCTGGGGGCTGGAGATTTTTATGGAGAGAAAGAGGGTTGAGGCCATGGAGGGAATTGAAAACAGGGAAGAGAATTTTCAAATCAAGATGTTGCTTACCTGGGAGCCAATGAAGCTCTGAAGATGCAAGGGTGATGGATGAATGGAGCTGATGAGAGTTAGGTGTCATGTCCAGTAAACACAGAACAAATCCAGTATGGAATTTCTGGAACTGCCTTTTCCTTAATAAATGGACATTAACAGGCTGCTAAGATGGTTGCTGAGGGTTAGGTGACTTTTTCAATTTCTTCATAGACTCAGAAGTCAAGTCAAGGGAAAGTTTCTAATTGAATGACCATGGGTGGAGTGCCTCCCTTGAATGGACAGAGGAACACAGGAGCAGGAGCAGGCCATTTGGCACCTCAAGCCTGCTCCACCATTAAACTTGATCACAGCTGATCTTAATACCTCAGTGCCATTTTCCCGCACTATCCTCATATCCCTTGGAATCTTTAATATCGAGAAATCTATCAATCTCTGTCTTGAACGTTCTCAATGACTGAGCCTCCATAGCCCTTTGGGGTAGAGAATTACAAAGATTCATCACCGTGTGAATGAAGAAATTTCTCCTCCCCTCGGTCCTAAATGGCCTGTCCCTTATTCTGAGACTGTGTTCCCTGTTCTCGACCACCACTACCCCCCACCACACCGAACCAGGGGAAGCATCTTTCCTGCATCTATTCTGTCGAGCCCTGTAAGAATTAAATATGTTTCAATGAGATCATCTTTCATTCTTCTAAACTCTAAGAATACAGGCCCAGTCTCCTCAAACTGTCCCCATAGTACAATCCCACCATTCACCTTTGCTGCAATCTGTCTATGGCAAGTATATCCTTCCTTAGGCAAGGAGACCAAAGCTGTACACAATATGCCAGGTGCAATCTCGCCAAGACTATACAATTGTAGCAAGACATCTTTACTCCTATACTCAAATCCTCTTGCAATAAAGGCCAACATACCATTTTCCTTCCCAATTGCTTGCTGCACCTGCATGTTAGCTTTCAGTGACTCATGAACGAGGACACTCGGCCTATTTGGACACTTCCCAATCTCTCACTATTTAAGAAATACTCTGTTTTTCCTAGCAAAGTGGATAACTTCACTTTTTTCCCACATGATATCCCATCTGCCATGTTCTTGCCCACTCACTTAGCCCGTCTAAATCTCTTCAACATAACAAGATGAAACCATTTGTGCAATTCACATCTCCTATTGTTTGTAGACTTACTCAAAACCTCTGGACTCCTAGACTCACTGCCTCTAAACTTGAAACTTAAGAAAGAGGGCTGTAGGGAAACCAGTTCAATCATAAGTAGGTGTGAATGGCCACTGTCAACCTCCCATTGTGTAGCAATGACTTTGAACTTCAACTCATTCTGGATGGACAATAGAAGCATTGCTTATGTGGTCAGCTGAACAAAACTGTCTTCAGGTACCCAATCTTACTTACTCCAAGCACCATAGAGCAACCACTCTGCAAACAACACAGTAAGAAATAGCAGCAGCAGTAAAGACTGTTTCAGTAACATCTGTGCCATGAAACTGGAGACTGCAACATCGTAAGGCCCCCAAGCCTGTTCCTTTTCAAGTCAAGAAGTACAGAAAACTGACCTCCTAGTAATAAGACTACAAGCATCTAACTTTGTGACCAGCTGAAAATCCATCTCTTCGAGGGAATCCTGCAACAACTTTGATGTACAACTTCAGTTACTGAATTCACCTAGCTACACCTCAAGCATGTAAAAGAACCTCTTCATCCCCAGGTGTGCATCGAGACAAGCCAATCACGTGACTTAATGAACCATTCATCTCACCACTGCCTTCTCCAGGTTAATTAGGGATGGGCAATAAAGGCTGGCCTAGCTAGCAACACCCACATCCCATGAATGAATAAAAATTCCTTTTTTATGTAACAGTGCACTAAGGTTGTAAAAGTACATTGTCCCCTTTAACTGTATTTTTCCTTGAGTGTTAATGTGCGTGTGTGTGTGTGACATAGCATAAGATTTTCAGGGCGAACATGTGTATAAATAATCTTCTTAATTTAATCCACGAAAGCTTGCTGCTAGTTATGTAAATTGACCATATACTCAAGGGTTAAAAAAATGCATCTTCGTTTTCAAAGACACACTGATTACAGACAGTAAGGGAACGGGAGTTTCAGTTGTCTCTAATCACTGTCTGTAACATAGGACACAGGCAGCAGAGTTTTGGATGACTTCAAACTTACAGAGAATTCACAACAGCTGCTGCCATGAAACCACAAATGAAAATACTCAACTGCAGGGGTTCAAAACTTCATGAGGTAAATGCAATAACTTATGCAGACGTAGTGTGCAAACCTCTTGGAATTGTTGCAATCTGAGTTGGTAAACCTGCTGCAAGATATTTGTGAAGGCTTTGGATTTCCCCAAATCACTGATGTCTTTTCTACTTTCAATCACAAATTAATGAATGTTGGATCCTATGTTCAAGATACAAAGCCCTTGGAAACCACATTATGGGTTTATAACCAGGATTATTTCTCTGTTGGCAGCATGTGATATACAGCTGTATTGGTGTCTCTAGTTTGGCAAACCCTAGACTGGGCTTGAACCGACAGCCTCTAAGTGGGGCCAGGCTTCTGTTCCACACTGGGGCCAGGGGGATCCATGTTCCTGCTCCGCGCTGGGGCCAGGGGGGATCCAGGTTCTTACTCCGCGCTGGTGCCAGGGGGATTCAGGTTTCTGCTCTGTGATGGGGCCAGGGTGGATCCAGTATTCTGCTCCGTGCTGGGGCCAGGGTGGATCCAGGTTGCTGCTCTGAACTGGGACCAGGGTAGATCCAGGTTCCTGCTACGCTCTGGGGCCAAGGGCTACTCCGGATTTGCTCTTTGCTGGGGCCAGGGTGGATCCAGGTTGCTGCTCTGCACTGGGGCCCGGGTGAATCCAGGTTCCTGCTCCACACTGGGGCCAGGGGGATCCTAGTTCCTGCTCCCCATTGGGGTCAGGGTGACCCAGGTTCCTGCTCCACGCTGGGGCCAGTAGGGATCCAAGTTCCTGCTGTGCCCTGGGGCTGTGGGGGCTTGGGGGGGGTGGGGTGCGTTGGGAGGAGGATGACCAGGTTCCTGCTCCACATTGGGGCCAGGATGATCGAGGTTCCTGCTCCGCGCTGGGGCCAGAGGGATCCAGGTTCCTGCTCTGCACTGGGGCCAGGGTGAATCAAGGTTCCTGCTCCGCATTGGGGCCAGTGGGGACCCAGGTACCTGCACCGCGCTTGGTTCAGGGGGATCCAGGTTTCTGCTCCGCATTGGGGCCAGAGGGATCCAGGTGCCTGCTCCGCGCTGGGGCCAGGGTAGATCCAGGTTTCTGCTCTGTGTTGGGGCCAGGGTGGATCCAAGTTCCTGCTCCGCGCTGGGGTAAGGGGGGTACCCAGGTTCCTGCTCTGCTCTGGGACCAGGGGGAATCCAGGTTCCTGCTCCGCACTGGGGCCAGGGGGATCCAATTTCCTGCTCCGCACTGGGGCCAGGGGGATCCAGGTTCCTGCTCCGCACTGGGGCCAGGGGGATCCAATTTCCTGCTCCTCATTGGGGCCAGGGGGATCCAGGTTCCTGCTCCGCGCTGGGGCCAGGGTGGATCCAAGTTCCTGCTCCACGCTGGGGCAAGGGAGACTCAGGTTCCTGCTCCGCTCTGGGACCAGGGGGATCCAGGTTCCTGCTCCGCTCTGGGACCAGGGGGATCCAGGTTCCTGCTCCGCACTGGGGCCAGGGGGATCCAAGTTCCTGCTCCGCATTGGGGCCAGGTGGATCCAATTTCCTGCTCCGCATTGGGGCCAGGGGGATCCAGGTTCCTGCTCCGCGCTGGGGCAAGGGAGACTCAGGTTCCTGCTCCGCTCTGGGACCAGGGGGATCCAGGTTCCTGCTCCGCTCTGGGACCAGGGGGATCCAGGTTCCTGCTCCGCACTGGGGCCAGGGGGATCCAAGTTCCTGCTCCGCATTGGGGCCAGGTGGATCCAATTTCCTGCTCCGCATTGGGGCCAGGGGGATCCAGGTTCCTGCTCCGCGCTGGGGCCAGGGGGCGATCCAGGTTCCTGCTGCACGTTGGGGTCAGGGGGAACCAGATTCCTGCTCCGCGTTGGTGCCAGGCAGACCCAGTTTCCTGCTCCACGCTGGGGCCAGTAGGGATCCAAGTTTCTGCTGTGCCCTGGGGCCATGTGGGCTTGGAGTGGGGTGGGGGGGTGGCTGTGGTGGAGGGGGAAGACCAGGTTACTGCTCCACATTGGGGCCAGGATGATCGAGGTTCCTGCTCCGCACTGGGGCCACTGGGGTATCCAGATTCCTGCTCCACTCTGGGATGAGGGGGTCCCAGGTACCTGCTCCGCGCTGGGGGAGGAGTGATCCAGGTTCCTGCTCCTCGTTTGTGCCAGGGGTATCCAGGCTCCTGCTCCGTGCTGGGGCCAGGGGCTACCCAGGTACATGTTCCGCGCTGGTGTGAGGGGGGGTCCTAGGATCTTGCTCCATGCTGGCGCCAGGGGGATCCAAGTTCCTGCTCCGCATTGGGGCCAGGGTGGATCCAGGTTCCTGCTCTGCGCTGGGTCCAGGGGGATCCAGGTTCCTGCTGCACGTTGGGGTCAGGGGGAACCAGATTCCTGCTCCGCCCAAGGGTGAGGTGGATCCAGGTTCCTGCTTTGCATTTGGGCCAGAGGGACCCAAGTTCCTGCTCTGCGCTGGGGCCAGGGGTATCCAGGGTCCTACTCCGTTATGGGGCCAGGGGGGACCCAGGTTCCTGCTCCACGTTGGGCCCACAGGGGATCCAGGCTCCTGCTCCACGCTGGAGTGAGGGGGTCCCAGATACCTGATCCGTGCGGGGTCCAGGGGGACCCAAGTTCCTGCTCTGTGCTGGGGCCAGGGTTATCCAGGTTCCTGCTCCGCATTAGGGCCAGTAGGGATCCATGTTCCTGCTGTGTCCTGAGGCCACGGGGGGAGGGGAGTGGGGGAATCCAGGTTCCTGCTCCACGCTGGGGCCAGGATGATTGAGGTTCCTGCTCCGTGTTGGGGCCACTGGGGAACCCAGATTCCTGCTCTGCGCTGGGCCCATGGGGGATCCAGGTTCCTGCTCCACGCTGGAGTGAGGGGGTCCCAGGCACCTGCTCCACGCTGGGGCCATGAGGGACCCAGGTTCCTGCTCTGCGCTGGGGGAGGAGGGATCTAGGTTCCTGCTCTGCGCTGGGGCCAGGGGTATCCAGGTTCCTGCTCTGCACTGGGGAAGGAGGGATACAGATTCCTGCTCCATGCTGGGGCCAGCGTGGATCCATGTTCCTGCTCCGCGTTGGAGCGAGGGAGATCCAGGTTCCTGCTCCATGTAGGAGCGAGGGGGATCCAAGTTCCTGCTCCGCATTTGAGTGAGGGGGATCCAAGTTCCTGCTCCGTGTTGGAGCCAGGAGGTACACAGGTACCTGCTCCACGCTGGGGCCAGGGGCATCCAAGTTCCTGCTCCACATTCCGGCCAGGGGGATCCAGGTTCCTGCTCCGCATTCCGGCCAAGGGTGATCCAGGTTGCTGCGGCGTGCTGGGGAAGGAGGGATCCAGATTCCTGCTCTGCGCTGTGGCCAGGGGGAGGGTGGATCCAGGTTCCTGCTCCACGCTGGGGTGAGGGTGGACCCAGGTTCCTGCTCCGTGCTGGGGCCAGGGGCTAGCCAGGTACCTACTCCACGCTGGGGCAAGGGGGGAGGGTGGATCCAGGTTCCTGCTCCACGCTGGGGCCAGGGGGATCCAAGATCCTGCTCCGCGCTGGGTGAGGAGGGATCCAGGTTCCTGCTTCGTGTTTGGGCCAGGGGGGAACCAAGATCCTGCTCCGTGCTGGGGCCAGGGGTATCCTGGTTCCTGCTCCGTGCTGGGGCCAGGGGCTACCCAGGTACATGTTCCGCGCTGGGGTGAGGGGGGTGTCCCAGGTTGTTGCTCCGTGCTGGGGCCAGGGGGATCCAAGTTCCTGCTCCGCGTTGGGGCCAGGCGGACCCAGGTTCCTGTTTCACGCTGGGGCCAGTAGGGTTCCAAGTTCCTGCTGTGCCCTGGGGCTGTGGGGGGAGGGGGTTGGGTGGATCCAGGTTCCTGCTCCACACTGGGGCCAGGATGATCGAGGCTCCTGCTCCGCGCTGGGGCCACTGGGGGACCCAGATTCCTGCTCCACGCTGGGTCCACAGGGGATCCAGGTTCCTGCTCCACGCTGGGGTGAGGGTGTCCCAGGTACCTGCTGCGTGCTGGGGCCAGGGGGGACCCAAGTTCCTGCTCCGCGCTGGGGCCGGGGTGATCCAGGTTCCTGCTCTGCACTGGGAAAGGAGGGATCCAGATTCCTGTTCCATGCTGGGGCCAGGGTGGATCCAGGTTCCTGCTCCGCATTTGAGTGAGGGGGTTCCAGGTTCCTGCTCCGCGTTGGAGCCAGGGGGTACACAGGTACCTGCTCCATGCTGGGGCCAGGGGGATCCAGGTTCCTGCTCTGCATTCCGGCCAAGGGGGATCCAGACTGATGCTGCGTGCTGGGGAAGGAGGGATCCAGATTCCTGCTCTGCGCTGTGGCCAGGGTGAGAGTGGTCCCAGGTTCCTGCTCAGTGCTGGGGCCAGGGGCTAGCAAGGTACCTGCTCCGCACTGGGTGAGGAGGGATTCAGGTTCCTGCTCCGCATTTGGGCCGGGGGGTACCGAAGTTCCTGCTCTGCGCTGGGGCCTGCGGGTACCCAGGTACCTGCTCCGTGCTGGGGCCAGGGCCTACCCAGGTACATGTTCCGCGCTGGGGTGAAGGGGATCCCAGGTTCTTGCTCTGTGCTGGGGCCAGGGGGATCCAAGTTCCTGCTCCGCGTTGGGGCCTGTAGGGATCCAAGTTCCTGCTGTGCCCTGGGGCTGTGGGGGGAGGGGGTTGGGCAGATCCAGGGTCCTGCTCCACGCTGGGGCCAGGATGATTGAGGTTCCTGCTCCACTCTGGGCCCACGGGGATCCAGGTTCCTGCTCCACACTGGGGTGAGGGGGTCCCAGGTACCTGCTCCGTGCTGGGGCCAGGGGGTACCCAAGTTCCTGCTCCGCGCTGGGGGAGGAGGGATCCAGGTTGCTGCTCTGTGCTGTGGTCAGGGTGATCCAGGTTCCTGCTCTGCACTGGGGAAGGAGGGATCCAGATTCCTGTTCCACGCTGGGGCCAGGGTGGATCCAGGTTCCTGCTCCGCGTTGGAGCCAGGGGGTATACAGGTACCTGCTCCATGCTGGGGCCAGGGGGATGCAGGTTCCTGCTCCGCATTCCAGCCAAGGGGGATCCAGACTGATGCTGCGCGCTGGGGAAGGAGGGATCCAGATTCCTGCTCTGCGCTGTGGCCAGGGGGAAGGCGGACCAAGGTTCCTGCTCCGCGCTAGGGTGAGGGTGGTCCCAGGTTCCTGCTCAGTGCTGGGGCCAGGGGCTAGCAAGGTACCTGCTCCGCGTTTGGGCCGGGGGGTACCGAAGGTCCTGCTCCGCGCTGGGGCCAGCGGGTACCCAGGTATATGTTCCGCGCTGGGGTGAGGGTGGGTCCCAGGTTCTTGCTCTGTGCTGGGGCCAGGGGGATCCAAGTTCCTGCTCCGCGTTGGGGCCTGTAGGGATCCAAGTTCCTGCTGTGCCCTGGGGCTGTGGGGGGAGGGGGTTGGGCAGATTCAGGTTCCTGCTCCACGCTGGGGCCAGGATGATTGAGGTTCCTGCTCCACTCTGGGCCCACGGGCGATCCAGGTTCCTGCTCCACGCTGGGGTGAGGGGGTCCCAGGTACCTGCACTGCACTGGGGCCAGGAAGGACCAAGGTTTCTGCTCCGTGCTGGGGGAGGAGTGATCCAGGTTCCTGCTCTGCTTTTGGATCAGGGGGGACCCTGTTCCATACTGTGGCCAGGTGTATCCAGGTTCCTGCTCCTTGCTGGGGCCAGGGGGATCCAAGTTGCTGCTCCATGTTGGGGCCAGGAGCTGCCCAGGTACCTGCTCTGCGCTGGGGCCATGGGGTACCCAAGTTCCTGCTCTGTGCTGGGGTCAGGGTGATCCAGGTTCCTTCTCTGCACTGGGGAAGGAGGGATCCAGATTCCTGCTCCGCGCTAGGGCCAGGGTGGATCCAGGTTCCTGCTCCGCGCTGCGGTCAGGGTGATCCAGGTTCCTGCTCCGCATTGGAGCGAGTGGGATCCAGGTTCCTGCTCCACGGTGGAGCGAGGGGGATCCAAGTTCCTGCTCGGCGTTGGAGCCAGGATGGATCCAGGTTTCTGCTCCATATTTGAGCGAGGGGGATCCAAGTTCCTGCTCTGTGTTGGAACCAGTGGGTACCCAGGTACCTGTTCCACGCTGGAGCCAGGGGGATCCAAGTTCCTGCTCCGCGTTCCGGCCAAGGGATATCCAGGTTGCTGCTCCGCACTGAGGAAGGAGGGATCCAGATTCCTACTCTGTGCTGGGGTGAGGGGGGTCCCAGGTTCCTGCTCTGTGCTGGGGCCAGGGGGAGGCTGGATCCAGGTTCCTGCTCCACACTGGGGCCAGGGGGATCAAAGATCCTGCTCTGCGCTGGGTGAGGAGGGATCCAGGTTCCTGTCTGTGGTTCCTGCTCCGCGCTGGTGAGGAGGGATCCAGGTTCATTCTCCGCGTTTGGGCCAGGGGGTCCCAAGTTCCTGCTCTGCGCTGGGGCCAGGGGGTACCCAGGAAACCTGCTCCACGCTGGGGCCAGGGAGGAGCAAGGTTCCTGCTCCGCACTGGGGGAGGAGGGATCCAGGTTCCTGCTCTGCGCTGTGGCCAGGGGGAGGCTGCATCCAAGTTCCTGCTCCGCGTTGGAGCCAGGATGGATCCAGGTTCCTGCTCCATATTTGAGCGAGGGGGATCCAAATTCCTGCTCTGTGTTGGAGCCAGGGGGTACCCAGGTACCTGCTCAATGCTGGGGCCAGGGGGATCCAAGTTCCTGCTCCATGTTCCAGCCAAGGGGATCCAGGTTGCTACTCCGCACTGGGGATGGATGGATCCAGATTCCTGCTCTGCGCTGGGGTGAGGGGGGTCCCAGATTCCTGCTCTGCGCTGGGGTGAGGGGTGTCCCAGGTTCCTGCTCTGTGCTGGGGCCAGGGGCTAGCCAGGTACCTGCTCCACTCTGGGGCCAGGGGGATCAAAGATCCTGCTCCGCGTTGGGGCCAGGGGTATCCAGGTTCCTGCTCCACGCTGGGGCCAGGGGCTACCCAGGTACATGTTCCGCGCTGGAGTGAGGGGGGGGGTCCCAGGTTCTTGCTCCATGCTGGGGCCAGGGGGATCCAAGTTCCTGCTCCGTGTTTGGGCCAGGTGGACCCAGGTTCCTGCTCCATGCTGGGGCCAGGATGATCGAGGTTCCTGCTCTGCGCTGGGGCCACGGGGAGACCCAGATTCCTGCTCTGTGCTGGGCCCATGGGGGATCCAGATTCCTACTCCATGCTGGGGTGAGGGGGTCCCAGGTACCTGCTCCGCGCTGGGGCCAGGGTGGGCCCAGGTTCCTGCTCCGCACTGGGGGAGGAGGGATCCAGGCTCCTGCTCCACGTTTGGGCCAGGGGGGACCCAAGTTCCTGCTCTGCGTTTGGGCTAGGGGGGACCCAAGTTCCTGCTCCGCGCTGGGGCCAGGGGTATCCAGGTTCCTGCTTCGTGCTGGGGCGAGGGGGATCCAAGTTGCTGCTCCGCGTTGGGGCCAGGGGCTGCGCAGGCACCAGCTCCACGCTGGGGCCATTGGGTGCCCAGGTTCCTGGTCCGCGTTGGGGTCAGGGTGATCCAGGTTCCTGCTCTGCACTGGGGAAGGACGGATCCAGATTCCTGTTCCGCGCTGGGGCCAGGGTGGATCCAGGTTCCTGCTCCGCATTGGAGCGAGGGGCATCCAAGTTCCTGCTCCGCGTTGGAGCCAGGTTCGATCCAGATTCCTGCTCCGCATTTGAGCGAAGGTGTACCAAGTTCCTGCTCCGCGTTGGAGCCAGGGGGGACCCAGGTACCTGCTCCACGCTGGGGCCAGGGGCATCCAAGTTCCTGCTCCACGTTCCGGCCAGGGGGATCCAGGTTGATGCTGCGTGCTGGGGAAGGAGGGATCCAGATTCCTACTCTGCGCTGTAGCCAGGGGGAGGGTGGATCCAGGTTCCTGCTCCGCGCTGGGGTGAAGGGGGTCCCAGATTCCTGCTCCATGCTGGGGCCAGTAGGGTTCCAAGTTCCTGCTGTGCCCATAGGGGGAGGGATCCAGATTCCTGCTCTGTGCTGTAGCCATGGGGAGGGTGGCTCCAGGTTCCTGCTCCACACTGGGGCCAAGGGGATCCAAGATCCTGCTCCGCGCTGGGTGAGGAAGGATCCAGATTCCTACTCCGGGTTTGGGCCGGGGGGGACCCTAGTTCCTGGTCCACTTTGGGGCCAGGGGTATCCACGTTCCTGCTCTGCGCTGGGGCCGGGAGCTCCCAGGTTCCTGCTCCGCGCTGGGTGAGGGGGGCACCCAAGGTCCTGCTCCGCGCTTTGGCCAGGGGCTACCCAGGTACATGTTCCGTGCTGTGGTGAGGGGGGGGGTCCCAGGTTCTTGCTCCGTGCTGGGGCCAGGGGGATACAAGTTCCTGCTCCGCGTTGAGGCCAGGCAGACCCAGGTACCTGCTCCATGCTGGAGCCAGTAGGGTTCCAAGTTCCTGCTGTGCCCTGGGGGGGAGGGATCCAGATTCTTGCTCTGCGCTGGGGTGAGGGGGGTCCCAGGTTCCTGTTCCGTGCTCCTCAGTGCGGAGCAGGAACCTGGATCCCCCTTGGCCGGAATATGGAGCAGGAACTTGGTGGGGGTGGGTGTTGGGCAGATCCAGATTCCTGCTCCACGTTGGGGCCAGGATGATCGAGGTTCCTGCTCCGTGCTGGGGCCACTGGGGTCCCAGATTCCTGCTCCGCGCTGGGCCCACGGGGGGTTCAGTTTCCTGCTCTGCGCTGGGGCCAGGGGGGACCCAAGATCTTGCTCCGTGCTGGGGCGAGGGGGATCCAAGTTGCTGCTCCGCATTGGGGCCAGGGGGTACCCAGGTTCCTGCTCCGCGCTGGGACCATGGGGTACCCAGGTTCCTGCTCCGCACTGGGGCCAGGGTGAATCCAGGTTCCTGCTCCGCGCTGGGGTCAGGGTGATCCAGGTTCCTGCTCTGCACTGGGGAAGGAGGGATCCAGATTCCTGCTACGCGTTGGGGCCAGGGTGGATCCTGGTTCCTGCTCCGTGCTGCGGTCAGGGTGATCCAGGTTGCTTCTCTGCGCTGGGGCCAGGGTGAATCCAGGTTGCTTCTCCGCACTGGGGCCAGGGTGGATCCAGGTTCCTGCTCCGCGATGGAGCGAGGGGGATCCAAGTTCCTGCTCCGTGTTGGAGGCAGGGTGGATCCAGATTCCTGCTTCGCGCAGGTGCCACTGGGGGACCCAGATTCCTGCTCCGCGCTGGGCCCACGGGGGTTCCACGGTCATGCTTTACGTTGGGGTGAGGGTGTCCCAGGTACCTGCTCCACGCTGGGGCCAGGGTGGACCCAGGTTCCTGCTCCAGGCTGGGGGAGGAGGGATCCAGGTTCCTTCGCCTTGCTGGGGCCAGTGGGATCCAAGTTCCTGCTCCACATTCCAGCCAGGGGATCCAGGTTCCTGCTCTGCACTGCGGTCAGGGTGATCCAGGTTGCTGCTCCGCATTCTAGCCAAGGGGGATCCAGGTTGCTGCTGCGCGCTGGGGAAGGAGGGATCCAGATTCCTGCTCCGCGCTGTGGCCAGAGGGAGGGTGGATCCAGGTTTCTGCTCCGTGCTGGGATGAGGGCGCTCCCAGGTTCCTGCTCCGTGCTGGGGCCAGGGGGAGGGTGCATCCAGGTTCCTGCTCCATGCTAGAGCCAGGGGGATCCAATTTCCTGCTCCATATTGGGACCAGGGGCATCCAGGTTCCTGCTCCGCCCAAGGGCTGGGGGCATTAAGATTTCTGCTCCGCGTTGGGGCCAGTGGGATCCAAGATCCAGCTCCGTGTTGGGGCCAGGAGGGATCCAGGTTCCTGATCCACGTTGGGGCCAGGAGGGTCCAGGTTCCGCGTCCGTGCTGGGGTCGGGGGATCCAGGTTCATGCTCCGTGCTGGGGCCAGTAGGGATCCAAGTTCCTGCTGTGCCCTGGGGCCAGGGGGATCCAAGTTCTTGCTCCGTGTTCCGGCCTAGGCGTTCCAGGTTCCTGCTCCGCGCTGGGGCCAGGGTGAGCGTGGTTCCAGGATCCTGCTCTGCACTGGGGCCGTGGGGGCGGGGGGGGGGGGGGCGGGTGGTGTGGTGTTGGTAGGGGGGTTGTGTGCGGGGATCCAGGTTCCTGGTCCGCGCCGGAGCCAGGATTATCCAGGTTCCTGCTCCGTGCTGGGGGAGGAGGGATATAGGTCCTGCTCCGTGTTTGGGCCAGGGGAACCCAAGCTCCTGCTTCGTGCTGGGGCCAGGTGGATCCAAGTTGCTGCTCTGCATTGCGGCCAGGGGCTGCTTAGGAACCTGCTCCATGCTGGAGCCATGGGGTACCCAGTTTCCTGTTCTGCGCTGGGGTCAGCGTGGGTCCAGGTTCCTGCTCTGCACTGGGGAAGGAGGGATCCAGATTCCTGCTCCGTGCTGCGGTCAAGGTGATCCAGGTTGCTTCTCCGCGCTAGGGCCAGGGTGGATCCAGATTCCTCCTGCTCCGCGCTGGGGCCAGGGTGGATCCAGGTTCCTGCTCCGCGATGGAGCGAGGGGGATCCAAGTTCCTGCTCCGCGTTGGAGCCAGGGGGTACCCAGGTACCTGCTCCACGCTGGGGCCAGGGGGATCCAAGTTCCT
The DNA here is from genome assembly GCF_017639515.1 of Carcharodon carcharias. Taxonomy (NCBI): domain Eukaryota; kingdom Metazoa; phylum Chordata; class Chondrichthyes; order Lamniformes; family Lamnidae; genus Carcharodon; species Carcharodon carcharias. The sequence continues at coordinate 26,173,108 of NC_054486.1, forward strand.
GCTCTACGTTCCGGCCAGGGGGATCCAGGTTCCTGCTCCGCATTCCGGCCAAAGGGATCCAGGCTTCTGCTCTGCGCTGGGGAAGGAGGGATCCAGATTCCTGCTCTGTGCTGTGGCCAGGGGAGGGTGGATCCAGGTTCCTGCTCCACGCTGGGGCCAGGGGGATCCAAGATCCTGCTCCGCGCTGGGGGAGGAGGGATCCAGGTTCGTGCTTCGTGTTTGGGCCAGGGGGGAACCAAGATCCTGCTCTGCGCTGGGGCCAGGGGTATCCTGGTTCCTGCTCCGTGCTGGGGCCAGGGGCTACCCAGGTACTTGTTCCACACTGGGGTGAGGCAGGGTCCCAGGTTCCTGCTCCGTGCTGGGGCCAGTAGGGATCCAAGTTCCTGCTGTGCCCTGGGGCCGTGGCGGGGAGGTGGGGGTGGCGGGTGGGTGGAGGGATCCAGGTTCCTGCTCCACGCTGGGGCCAGGATGATCGAGTTTCCTGCTCCGCGCAGGTGCCACTGGGGGACTCAGATTCCTACTCCGCGCTGGGCCCACGGGGGTTCCACGGTCATGCTCCATGCTGGGGCCAGTGGGATCCAAGTTCCTGCTCCGCATTCCAGCCAGGGGATCCAGGTTCCTGCTCTGCACTGCGGTCAGGGTGATCCAGGTTGCTTCTCCGCATTCTGGCCAAGGGGGATCCAGGTTGCTGCTGCGCGCTGGGGAAGGAGGGATCCAGATTCCAGCTCCGCGCTGTGGCTAGAGGGAGGGTGGATCCAGGTTCCTGCTCCATGCTGGGGCCAGGGGGAGGGTGCATCCAGGTTCCTGCTCTACGCTGGGGCCAGGGGATCCAAGATCCTGTTCGCCCTGGGGCCAGGGGGAGCCAAGTTCCTGTTCCACGCTGGGGCCAGGGGGATCCAAGTTCCTGCTCCGTATTGGGACCAGGGAGATCCAGGTTCCTGCTCTGCCCAAGGGCTGGGGGCATTAAGATTCCTGCTCCGCGTTGGGGCCAGTGGGATCCAAGATCCAGCTCCGTGTTGGGGCCAGGAGGGTCCAGGTTCCTCGTCCGCACTGGGAGCAGGGGGATCCAGGTTCATGCTCCGTGCAACGGCCAGGGTGAGGGTGCGTCCAGGTTCCTGCTCCGCGCTGGGGCCAGTAGGGGTCCAAGATCCTGCTGTCCCCTGGGGCCAGGGGGATCCAAGTTCTTGCTCTGTGTTCTGGCCTAGGGGTTCCAGGTTCCTGCTCCGCGCTGGAGCCAGGATTATCCAGGTTCCTGCTCCATGCTGGGGGAGGAGGGATACAGGTTCCTGCTCTGTGTTTGGGCCAGGGGAACCCAAGCTCCTGCTCCGCGCTGGGGCCAGGTGGATCCAAGTTGCTGCTCTGCATTGGGGCCAGGGGCTGCCAAGGTCCCTGCTCCGTGCTGGAGCCATGGGGTACCCATTTTCCTGCTCCGTGCTGGGGTCAGGGTGGGTCCAGGTTCCTGCTCTGCACTGGGGAAGGAGGGATCCAGATTCCTGCTCCGTGCTGGGGCCAGGGTGGATCCAGGTTCCTGCTCCGCACTGGAGTGAGGGGGATCCAAGTTCCTGCTCCGTGTTCCGGCCAGGGGGATCCAGGTTCTTGCTCCGTGCTGGGGCCAGGGGGTACCCAGTTTCCTGCTCCATGTTGGGGCCTGGGGGATCCAAGTTCCTGCTCCGCATTCCAGCCTAGGGGGATCCAGGTTCCTGCTCCGCGCTGGGGCCAGGTGGAGGGTTGATCCAGGTTCCTGCTCTGTGCTGGGGCCATGGGAGGGTGGATCCAGGTTCCTGCTCCACGCTGGGGCCCGGGGGAACCAAGATCCTGCTCCGCCCTGGGGCCAGAGGGGACCCAGGTTCTTGCTCAGCATTGGGGCCAGGGGGATCCTAGTTCCTGCTCCGTATTGGGGACAGGGGGATCCAGGTTCCTGGTCTGCACGGAGCCAGGATTATCCAGGTTCATGCTCCGTGCTGGGGGAGGAGGGATACAGGTTCCTGCTCCGTGTTTGGGCCAGGGGAACCCAAGCTCCTGCTCCGTGCTGGGGCCAGGTGGATCCAAATTGCTGCTCTGCATTGGGGCCAGGGGCTGCCCAGGTACCTGCTCTGTGCTGGGGCCAGGGGGTACCCCAGGTTCCTCCTCTGCGCTGGGGCCAGGGGGATCCAAGTTCCTGCTCTGCTTTGGGGCCAGGGGGACCCACGTTCCTGGTCCGCATTGGGGTCAGGGGGATCCAGGTTCCTGCTCCGCGCTGGGGCCAGGGGGAGGGTGGCTCAATGTTCCTGCTCTACGCTGGGGCCAAGCGGATCCAAGTTCCTGCTCCGCATTCCGGCCAGGGGGATCCAGGTTCCTGCTCCGCGCTGGGGCCAGGATGTACCCAGTTTCCTGCTCCGTGTTGGGGCCAGGGGTATCCAAGTTCCTGCTCCGCATTCCGGCCTACGGGCATCCAGTTTTCTGCTCCACGCTGCGGACAGGGGGATCCAAGATCCTGCTCCGACCTGGGGCCAGGGGGGACCCAGGTTCCTGCTCATCATTGGGACCAGGAGGATCCAAGTTCCTCCTCCATATTGGGGCCAGGGGGATCCAGGTTCCTGCTCTGCAAAAGGGCCGGGGGCATTAAGGTTCTGGCTCCACGTTGGGGCCAGGGGGATCCAAGTTCCTGGTCCATGTTGGGGCCAGGAGGGATCCAGGCACCTGCTCCCCGCTGGGGTCAGGGTGAGCGTGGTTCCAGGATCTTGCTCTGCGCTGCGGCAGTTGGGGGGGTGCAGGGGAGTGTTGTGTGCGGGGATCCAGGTTCCTGGTCCGCGCTGGAGCCAGGATTATCCAGGTTCCTGCTCCGTGCTGGAGTCAGGGTGCTCCAGGTTCCTGCTCTGCGCTGTGGTCAGGGTGATCCAGATTCCTGGTCCGCGCTGGGGCCAGGCTGGATCCAGGTTCCTGCTCTGCGCTGTGGTCAGGGTGATCCAGTTTCCTGCTCCGCGTTCCAGCCTAAGGGGATCCAGGTTCCTGCTCCGCGCAGGGGCCAGGGGAGAGTGGATCAAGGTTCCTGCTCTGCGCTGGGGCCATGGGAGGGTGGATCCAGGTTCCTGCTCCACGCTGGGGCCCATGGGATCCAAGATCCTGTTCCGACCTGGGGCCAGGTGGATCTAAGTTCCTGCTCCGCGCTGTGGCCAGGGGGGACCCAGGTTCCTCCTCAGCATTGGGGCCAGGAGGGATCCAGGTACCTGCACCGCGTTGGGGCCAGGGGCTACCCACTTTCCTGCTCTGCGCTGGGGCCAGGGGGCTTCAGGTTCTTGCTCCGCACTGGGGCCAGGTGGAGGGTGGATCCAAGTTCCTGATCCACGCAGTGGCCGGGGGTACCCAGGTACCTGCTCTGCGCTGGGGCCTGGGGGAGGGTGGATCCAGGTTCCTGCTCTACGCTGGGGCCAATGGGATCCAAGTTCCTGCTCCGCGTTGTGGCCAGGGGGATCCAGGTTCCTGCTCCGCGCTGGGGCCAGGTGGATCCAAGTTGTTGCTCTGCATTGGGGCCAGGGGCTGCTCAGGTACCTTCTCCGTGCTGGGGCCATGGGGTACCCAGGTTCCTGCTCCGTGTTGGGGCCAGGGGGATCCAGGTTCCTGCTCCGCGCTGGGGCCAGGGGGCAGGTGGATCCAGGTTCCTGCTCCACGCTGGGGTCAGGGGGGACCCAGGGTCCTACTCAGCATTGGGGCCAAGGGGATCCAAGTTCCTCCTCCGTATTGGGGCCAGGGAGATCCAGGTTCCTGCTCCACATTGGTGCCGGGGGATCCAAGTTCCTCCTCCGCGTTGAGTCCAGGAGGGATCGAAGTTCCTGATCCGCATTGTGGCCAGGGGGATCCAAGTTCCTGGTCCGCGTTGGGGCCAGGAGGGATCCAGGTACCTGCACTGGGTTGGGGCCAGGGTGGTCCAGGTTCCTACTCCGCACTGGGGTCAGGGGGATCCAGGTTCCTGCTCCGCGCTAGGGTCAGGGGGATCCAGGTTCCTGCTCCGGGCTGGGGTCAGGTGGAGGGTGGATCCAGGTTCCGGCTGCATGCAGGGGCCAGGGGGTACCCAGGTACCTGCTCTGCGCTGGGGCCAGGGGGAGGGTGGATCCAGGTTCCTTCTCTACGCTGGGGCCAATGGGATCCAAGTTCCTGCTCCGCGTTGTGGCCAGGCAGACCCAGGTTCCACTCCACGCTGGGGCAGTAGGGACCAAGTTCCTACTGTGCTCTGGGTCGGGGTGGGAGGCGCGGGAGCGGTGGGGGGAATCCAGGTTCCTGCTCCACGCTGGGGCCAGGATTATCCAGGTTTCTGTTTCACGCTGGGGCCAGGGGGGACCCAGGTTCCTGCTCCATGTCTGGGCCAGGGGGGACCCAATTTCCTGCTCCGCGCTGGGGCCAGGTGGATCCAAGTTCCTGCTCTGCGCTGGGGCCAGGGGTATCCAGGTTCCTGCTCCGCGCTGGGGTCAGGGTGATCCAGGTTGCTGCTCTGCACTAGGGCCAGGCTGGATCCTGGTTCCTGCACTGTGCTGGGGTCAGGGTGATCCAGGTTGCTGCACTGCACTTGGGAAAGGAGAGATCCAGATTCCTGCTCCACGCTGGGGCCAGGCTGGATCCTGGTTCCTGCTCTGCACTGGGGTGAAGGGGGTCTCAGTTTCCTGCTCCGTGCTGGGGCCAGGCTGGATCCTGGTTCCTGCTCTGCACTAGGGTGAGGGGGGTCTCAGTTTCCTGCTCCGTGCTGGGGCCAGGCTGGATCCTGGTTCCTGCTCTGCACTGGGGTGAGGGGGGTCTCAGTTTCCTGCTCCGTGCTGGGGCAGGGGCTAGCCAGGTACCTGCTCCTCGCTGGTGCCAGGGGGTGAATGGATCCAGGTCCCTGCTCTGCGCTGGGGCCAGGTTTGTCCATGATCCTGCTCCGCGATGGGGCCAGGTGGATCCAGGTTGCTGCTCTGCACTGGGGCCAGGCTGGATCCTGGTTCCTGCACCGTGCTAGGGTCAGGGTGATCCAAGTTCCTGCTCTGCGCTGTGGTCAGGGTGATCCAGGTACCTGCTCTGTACTGGTGCCAGGGGTGGGTGGATCAAGGTTCCTGCTCCATGCAGTGGCCAGTGGGTACCCAGGTACCTGCTCCACACTGGGGCCAGTAGTGATCCAAGTTCCTGCTGTGCCCTGGGGCCAGGGGGATTCAGGTTCCTGCTACACGCTGGGGCTAGGATTATCCAGGTTCCAGCTCCGCGTTGGGGCCAGGGGGATACAAGTTCCTGCTCCGCATTCCGGCCAGGGGGATCCAGGTTCCTGCTCCGTGCTGGGGCCAGGGGGTACCCAGTTTCCTGCTCCGTGATGGGGCCAGGTGGATCCAAGTTGCTGCTCTGCATTGGGGCCAGGCGCTGCCAGGGTACCTGCTCCCTGCTGGGGCCATGGGGTACCCAGGTTCCTGCTCCGTCTTGTCGCCAGGGGGATCCAAGTTCCTGCTCCGTGTTCCGGCCTAGGGGGATCCAGTTTCCTGCTCCACGCTGGGACCATGGGGTAACCAGGTACCTGCTCCGCGCTGGGGTCAGGGTGATCCAGGTTCCTGTTCTGCACTGGGGAAGGAGGGATCCAGATTCCTGCTCCGTGCTGGGGCCAGGGGGTACCCCAGGTTCCTGCTCCACGCTTTGGCCGGGGGATCCAAGTTCCTGCTCCGCATTCCGGCCAGGGGGATCCAGGTTCCTGCTCTGCGCTGGGGCCAGTAGGGGTCCAAGATCCTGCTGTGCCCTGGGGCCAGGGGGATCCAAGTTCTTGCTCCGTGTTCTGGCCTAGGGGTTCCAGGTTCCTGCTCCGCGCTGGAGCCAGGATTATCCAGGTTCCTGCTCCATGCTGGGGGAGGAGGGATACAGGTTCCTGCTCTGTGTTTGGGCCAGGGGAACCCAAGCTCCTGCTCCGCGCTGGGGCCAGGTGGATCCAAGTTGCTGCTCTGCATTGGGGCCAGGGGCTGCCCAGGTCCCTGCTCCGTGCTGGAGCCTTGGGGTACCCATTTTCCTGCTCCGTGCTGGGGTCAGGGTGTGTCCAGGTTCCTGCTCTGCACTGGGGAAGGAGGGATCCAGATTCCTGCTCCGTGCTGGGGCCAGGGTGGATCCAGGTTCCTGCTCCGCACTGGAGTGAGGGGGATCCAGGTTCTTGCTCCGTGCTGGGGCCAGGGGGTACCCAGGTTCCTGCTCCATGTTGGGGCCTGGGGGATCCAAGTTCCTGCTCCGCATTCCGGCCTAGGGGGATCCAGGTTCCTGCTCCGCGCTGGGGCCAGGTGGAGGGTTGATCCAGGTTCCTGCTCCACGCTGGGGCCCGGGGGAACCAAGATCCTGCTCTGCCCTGGGGCCAGAGGGGACCCAGGTTCCTGCTCAGCATTGGGGCCAGGGGGATCCAAGTTCCTGCTCCGTATTGGAGACAGGGGGATCCAGGTTCCTGGTCTGCACGGAGCCAGGATTATCCAGGTTCCTGCTCCGTGCTGGGGGAGGAGGGATACAGGTTCCTGCTCCGTGTTTGGGCCAGGGGAACCCAAGCTCCTGCTCTGTGCTGGGGCCAGGGGGTACCCCAGGTTCCTCCTCTGCGCTGGGGCCAGGGGGATCCAAGTTCCTGCTCTGCTTTGGGGCCAGGGGGACCCACGTTCCTGGTCCGCATTGGGGTCAGGGGGATCCAGGTTCCTGCTCCGCGCTGGGGCCAGGGGGAGGGTGGCTCAATGTTCCTGCTCTACGCTGGGGCCAAGCGGATCCAAGTTCCTGCTCCGCATTCCGGCCAGGGGGATCCAGGTTCCTGCTCCGCGCTGGGGCCAGGAGGTACCCAGTTTCCTGCTCCGTGTTGGGGCCAGGGGTATCCAAGTTCCTGCTCCGCATTCCGGCCTACAGGCATCCAGTTTTCTGCTCCATGCTGCGGACAGGGGGATCCAAGATCCTGCTCCGACCTGGGGCCAGGGGGGACCCAGGTTCCTGCTCATCATTGGGACCAGGAGGATCCAAGTTCCTCCTCCATATTGGGGCCAGGGGGATCCAGGTTCCTGCTCTGCAAAAGGGCCGGGGGCATTAAGGTTTTGGCTCCACGTTGGGGCCAGGGGGATCCAAGTTCCTGGTCCACGTTGGGGCCAGGAGGGATCCAGGCACCTGCTCCCCGCTGGGGCCAGGGTGAGCGTGGTTCCAGGATCCTGCTCTGCGCTGCGGCAGTGGGGGGGGTGCAGGGGAGTGTTGTGTGCGGGGATCCAGGTTCCTGGTCCGCGCTGGAGCCAGGATTATCCAGGTTCCTGCTCCGTGCTGGGGTCAGGGTGCTCCAGGTTCCTGCTCTGCGCTGTGGTCAGGGTGATCCAGATTCCTGGTCCGCGCTGGGGCCAGGCTGGATCCAGGTTCCTGCTCTGCGCTGTGGTCAGGGTGATCCAGTTTCCTGCTCCGCATTCCAGCCTAGGGGGATCCAGGTTCCTGCTCCGCGCAGGGGCCAGGGGAGGGTGGATCAAGTTTCCTGCTCTGCGCTGGGGCCATGGGAGGGTGGATCCAGGTTCCTGCTCCACGCTGGGGCCCATGGGATCCAAGATCCTGTTCCGCCCTGGGGCCAGGTGGATCTAAGTTCCTGCTCCGCGCTGTGGCCAGGGGGGACCCAGGTTCCTCCTCAGCACTGGGGCCAGGAGGGATCCAGGTACCTGCACCGCGTTGGGGCCAGGGGCTACCCACTTTCCTGCTCTGCGCTGGGGCCAGGGGGCTTCAGGTTCCTGCTCCGCACTGGGGCCAGGTGGAGGGTGGATCCAAGTTCCTGATCCACGCAGTAGCCAAGGGGTACCCAGGTACCTGCTCTGCGCTGGGGCCTGGGGGAGGGTGGATCCAGGTTCCTGCTCTACGCTGGGGCCAATGGGATCCAAGTTCCTGCTCCGCGTTGTGGCCAGGGGGATCCAGGTTCCTGCTCCGCGCTGGGGCCAGGTGGATCCAAGTTGTTGCTCTGCATTGGGGCCAGGGGCTGCTCAGGTACCTGCTCCGTGCTGGGGCCATGGGGTACCCAGGTTCCTGCTCCGTGTTGGGGCCAGGGGGATCCAGGTTCCTGCTCCGCGCTGGGGCCAGGGGGCAGGTGGATCCAGGTTCCTGCTCCACGCTGGGATCAGGGGGGACCCAGGTTCCTACTCAGCATTGGGGCCAAGGGGATCCAAGTTCCTCCTCCGTATTGGGGCCAGGGAGATCCAGGTTCCTGCTCCACAAAAGGTCCGGGGCATTAAGGTTCCTGCTCCACGTTGGTGCCGGGGGATCCAAGTTCCTCCTCTGCGTTGAGTCCAGGAGGGATCGAAGTTCCTGATCCGCATTGTGGCCAGGGGGATCCAAGTTCCTGGTCCGCGTTGGGGCCAGGAGGGATCCAGGTACCTGCACTGCGTTGGGGCCAGGGTGGTCCAGGTTCCTGCTCCGCACTGGGGTCAGGGGGATCCAGGTTCCTGCTCCGCGCTAGGGTCAGGGGGATCCAGGTTCCTGCTCCGGGCTGGGGTCAGGTGGAGGGTGGATCCAGGTTCCGGCTGCATGCAGGGGCCAGGGGGTACCCAGGTACCTGCTCTGCGCTGGGGCCAGGGGGAGGGTGGATCCAGGTTCCTTCTCTACGCTGGGGCCAATGGGATCCAAGTTCCTGCTCCACGTTGTGGCCAGGCAGACCCAGGTTCCACTCCACGCTGGGGCAGTAGGGACCAAGTTCCTACTGTGCTCTGGGTCGGGGTGGGAGGCGCGGGAGCGGTGGGGGGAATCCAGGTTCCTGCTCCGCGCTGGGGCCAGGATTATCCAGGTTTCTGTTTCACGCTGGGGCCAGGGGGGACCCAGGTTCCTGCTCCATGTCTGGGCCAGGGGGGACTCAATTTCCTGCTCCGCACTGGGGCCAGGTGGATCCAAGTTCCTGCTCTGCGCTGGGGCCAGGGGTATCCAGGTTCCTGCTCCGCGCTGGGGTCAGGGTGATCCAGGTTGCTGTTCTGCACTGGGGCCAGGCTGGATCCTGGTTCCTGCACTGTGCTGGGGTCAGGGTGATCCAGGTTGCTGCTCTGCACTTGGGAAAGGAGAGATCCAGATTTCTGCTCCACGCTGGGGCCAGGCTGGATCCTGGTTCCTGCTCTGCACTGGGGTGAGGGGGGTCTCAGTTTCCTGCTCCGTGCTGGGGCAGGGGCTAGCCAGGTACCTGCTCCTCGCTGGGGCCAGGTTTGTCCATGATCCTGCTCCGCGATGGGGCCAGGTGGATCCAGGTCCCTGCTCTGCACTGGGGCCAGGCTGGATCCTGGTTCCTGCACCGTGCTGGGGTCAGGGTGATCCCAGTTCCTGCTCTGCGCTGTGGTCAGGGTGATCCAGGTACCTGCTCTGTACTGGTGCCAGGGGGAGGGTGGATCAAGGTTCCTGCTCCATTCAGTGGCCAGTGGGTACCCAGGTACCTGCTCCACACTGGGGCCAGTAATGATCCAAGTTCCTGCTGTGCCCTGGGGCCAGGGGGATCCAGGTTCCTGCTACACGCTGGGGCTAGGATTATCCAGGTTCCAGCTCCGCGTTGGGGCCAGGGGGATACAAGTTCCTGCTCCGCATTCCGGCCAGGGGGATCCAGGTTCCTGCTCCGTGCTGGGGCCAGGGGGTACCCAGTTTCCTGCTCCGTGATGGGGCCAGGTGGATCCAAGTTGCTGCTCTGCATTGGGGCCAGGCGCTGCCAGGGTACCTGCTCCCTGCTGGGGCCATGGGGTACCCAGGTTCCTGCTCCGTCTTGTCGCCAGGGGGATCCAAGTTCCTGCTCCGTGTTCCGGCCTAGGGGGCTCCAGTTTCCTGCTCCACGCTGGGACCTTGGGGTAACCAGGTACCTGCTCCGCGCTGGGGTCAGGGTGATCCAGGTTCCTGTTCTGCACTGGAGAAGGAGGGATCCAGATTCCTGCTCCGTGCTGGGGCCAGGGGGTACCCCAGGTTCCTGCTCCACGCTTTGGCCGGGGGATCCAAGTTCCTGCTCCACATTCCGGCCAGGGGGATCCAGGTTCCTGCTCCGCGCTGGGGCCAGGGGGTACCCAGGTTCCTGCTCCGTGTTGGGACCAGGGGGATCCAAGTTCCTGCTCTGCGTTCCGGCCTAGGGGGATCCAGGTTCCTGCTCCACGCTGGGGCCAGGGGGAGTCTGGATCCAGGTTCCTGCTCTGCTCTGGGGCCAGGGGGAGGGTGGATCCAGGTTCCTGCTCCACACTGGAGCCAGGGGGATCCAAGATCCTGCTCCGCCCTGGGGCCAGGGGGATCCAAGTTCCTGCTCCGCGATGGGGCCAGGGGCTGCCCAGGTACCTGCTCCACACTAGGGCCATGGAGTACGCAGGTTATTGCTCTGCGCTGCGGTCAGGGTGGACCCAGGTTCCTGCTCAGCATTGGGGCCAGTGGGATCCAGGTTCCTGCTCCGCAAAAGGTCCGGGTCATTAAGGATCCTGATCCGCGTTGGGGCCAGGGTGATCCAAGTTCCTGGTCCGCGTTGGGGCCAGGGTGATCCAAGTTCCTGGTCCGCATTGGGGCCAGGAGGGATCCAGGTACCTGCTCCACGTTGGGGCCAGGAGGGATCCAGGTACCTGCTCCACGTTGGGTCCAGGAGGGATCGAGGTTCCTGATCTGCATTGTGGCCAGGGGGATCCAAGTTCCTGGTCCGCGTAGGGCCAGGGGGATCCAAGTTCCTGCTCCACGTTGGGGCCAGGGGGAGGCTGGATCCAGGTTCCTGCTCTGCGCTGGGGCCAGGGGGAGGGTGGATCCAGGTTCCTGCTCCACACTGGGGCCAGGGGGATCCAAGATCCTGCTCTGCCCTGGGGCCAGGGAGATTCAAGTTCCTGCTCCGCGTTGGGGCCAGGGGCTGACCAGGTACCTGCTCTGCACTAGGGCCATGGAGTACGCAGGTTATTGCTCCGCGCTGCGGTCAGGGTGATCCAGGTTCCTGCTCTGCACTGAGGTAGGAGGGATCCAGATTCCTGCTCCGCGTTGGGGCCAGGAGGGATCCACGTTCCTGATCAGCGTTGGGGCCAGGGGTATCCAAGTTCCTGCACTGCACTGGGGCCAGGGGCTACCCAGTTTCCTGCTCCGCGCTGGGGCCAGGAGTGAACAGGTTCCTGCTCCGCGCTGGTGTCAGGGGGATCTAGGTTCCTGCTCCACGCTGGGGCCAGGGGGAGGGTGGATCCAGGTTCCTGCTCCATGCAGGAGCCAGGGAGTAGTCAGGTACCTGCTCTGCGCTGCGGCCATGTGGGGGGGTGGGTGATGTGGGGGGTTGGTGCGCGCTGAAGCCAGGATTATCCAGGTTCCTGCTCCGCGCTGGGGGATGAGGGATACAGGCTCCTGCTCCACGCTGGGGCCAGGTGGATCCAAGTTGCTGCTCCGCGTTGGGGCCAGGGGCTGCCCAGGTAACTGCTCCACGCTGGGACCATGGGGTAACCAGGTTCCTGCTCTGCGCTGGGGTCAGGGTGATCCAGGTTCCTGTTCTGCACTGGGGAAGGAGGGATCCAGATTCTTGCTCCGTGCTGGGGCCAGGGTGGATCCAGTTTCCTGCTCCGCATTGGAGCGAGGGGGTACCCAGGTACCTGCTCCATGCTGGGGCCAGGGGGTACCCCAGGTTCTTGCTCCGCGCTTTGGCCAGGGGGATCCAAGTTCCTGCTCCGCATTCCGGCCTAGGGGGATCCAGGTTCCTGCTCCGCGCTGAGGCCAGGGGGTGGGTGGATCCAGGTTCCTGCTCCACACTGGGGCCAGGGGGAGGGTGGATCCAGGTTCCTGCTCCACACTGGGGCCAGGGGGATCCAAGTTCCTGCTCCACGCTGGGGCCAGGGGTTTCCCAGGTTCCTGCTCAGCATTGGGGCCAGGGGGATCCAGGTTCCTGCTCCGTACTGGGGCCAAGGGGACCCAGGTCCTGCCCCGGGCTGGGGGAGGAGGGATCCAGGTTCCTGCTCTGCTTTTGGGCTAGGGGGCGACCCAAGTTCCTGCTCCGCGCTGGGGCCAGGGGTGTCCAGATTCCTGCTCCGCACTAGGGCCATGGAGTACGCAGGTTACTGCTCCGCGCTGCGGTCAGGGTGATCCAGGTTCCTGCTCTGCACTGAGGTAGGAGGGATCCAGATTCCTGCTCCGCATTGGGGCCAGGAGGGATCCACGTTCCTGATCAGCGTTGGGGCCAGGGGTATCCAAGTTCCTGCACTGCATTGGGGCCAGGGGCTACCCAGTTTTCTGCTCCGCGCTGGGGCCAGGGGCACCCATGTTCCTGCTCCGCGCTGGGGCCAGGTGGAGGGTGGATCCAGGTTCCTGTTCTCCGCTGGGTTCAAGTGGATCCAAGTACTTGCTCCGCGCTGGGGCCATGGGCGGGTGGATCCAGGTTCCTGCTGTGCCCTGGGGCCCGGGAGATCCAAGTTCCTGCTCAGCATTGGGCCAGGGGTTCCAAGTTCCTCCTCCGTATTGGGGCCAGGGTGATCAGGTTCCTGCTCCGCAAAAGGTCCGGGGGCATTAAGGATCCTGCTCTGTGTTGGGGCCAAGGTGATCCAAGTTCCTGGTCCGCGTTGGGGCCAGGAGGGATCCAAGTTCCTGCTCCACGTTGGGTCCAGGAGGGATCCAGGTTCCTGATCCGCGTTGTTGCCAGGGGGATCCAAGTTCCTGGTCCGCGTTGGGGCCAGGAGGGATCCAGGTTCCTGCACTGCATTGGGGCCAGGGGGATCCAGGTACCTGCACTGCATCGGGGACAGGGACTACCCACTTTCCTGCTCCGCACTGGGGCCAGGGGTGTCCAGGTTCCTGTTCCGCACTGAGTTCAGGGGGATCCAAGTTCCTGCTCCACGTTGGGTCCAGGAGGGATTGAGGTTCCTGATCCATGTTGTGGCCAGGGGGATCTAAGTTCCTGGTCCGCGTTGGGGCCAGGAGGGATCCAGGTTCCTGCACTGCATTGGGGCCAGGGGGATCCAGGTACCTGCACTGCGTTGGGGCCAGGGACTACCCACTTTCCTGCTCTGCACTGAGGTAGGAGGGATCCAGATTCCTGCTCCGCGTTGGGGCCAGGAGGGATCCATGTTCCTGATCAGCATTGGGGCCAAGGGTATCCAAGTTCCTGCACTGCATTGGGGCCAGGGGCTACCCAGTTTGCTTCTCCGCGCTGGTGTCAGGGGGATCTAGGTTCCTGCTCCATGCTGGGGCCAGGGGGAGGGTGGATCCAGGTTCCTGCTCCATGCAGGAGCCAGGGAATAGTCAGGTACCTGCTCTGCGCTGGGGCCAGGGGGAGGGTGGATCCAGGTTCCTACTCCCTGCTGGGGCCAAGGGGATCCAAGTTCCTGCTCCACACTGGGGCCAGTAGGGATCCAAGTTCCTGCTGTGCCTTGGGGCCGGGGGGGGGGGGGGGGGTGGTGGTGGTGGTGGTGGGGGGATCGAGGTTCCTGCTCCCCGCTGGGGTCAGCATTATCCAGGTGCCTGCTCCACGCTGAGGCCAGCGTGTCCTAGGTTCCTGCTCCGCAATGGGGCCAGGTGGATCCAAGTTGCTGCTCCGTGTTGGGGCCAGGGTGATCCAGCTTCCTGCTCTGCACTGTGGAAGGAGGGATCCAGATTCCTGCTCCGTGTTGGGGCCAGGGTGGATCCAGGTTCCTGCTCCGCATTGGAGTGAGGGGGTTCCAAGTTCCTGCTCCGCTTTGGAGCCAGGGGGTACCCAGGTTCCTGATCCGCGCTGAGGCCAGGTGTATCCATGTTCCTGCTCCGCGATGGGTTCAGGTGGATCCAAGTTGCTGCTCCGCATTGGGGCCAGGGTCTGCCCAGGTAACTGCTCCATGCTGGGACCATGGGGTAACTAGTTTCCTGCTCCGCGCTGGGGTCAGGGTGATCCTGGTTCCTGTTCTGCACTGGGGAAGGAGGGATCCAGATTCCTGCTCGTGCTGGGGCCAGGGTGGATCCAGGTTCCTGCTCCGCATTGGAGCGAGGGGGTACCCAGGTACCTGCTCCATGCTGGTGCCAGGGGGTACCCAGGTACCTGCTCCACGCTGGGGCCAGGGGGTACCCCAGGTTCCTGCTCCGCGCTTTGGCCAGGGGGATCCAGGTTCCTGCTCCGCACTGGGGCCAGGGGGTACCCAGGTTCCTGCTCCGTGTTGGGACCAGGGGATCCAAGTTCCTGCTCCGCGTTCCAGCCTAGGGGGATCCAGGTTCCTGCTTCACGCTGGCGCCAGGGGGCGGCTAGATCCAGGTTCCTGCTCTGCGCTGGGGCCAGGGGGAGGGTGGACCCAGGTTCCTGCTCCACACTGAGGCCAGGGGGATCCAAGATCTTGCTCCGCCCTGGGGCCAGGGATTCCAAGTTGCTGCTCTGCGTTGGGGCCAGGGGCTGCCAGGTACCTGCTCCGCACTAGGGCCATGGAGTACACAGGTTACTGCTCCGCGCTGCAGTCAGGGTGATCCAGTTTCCAGCTCTGCACTGAGATAGGAGGGATCCAGATTCCTGCTCCGCATTGGGGCCAGGAGGGATCCACGTTGCTGATCAGCGTTGGGGCCAGGGGATCCAAGTTCATGCTCCGTGATGGGGTCAGGGGAGGCTGGATCCAGGTTTCTGATCTCGCAGTGGCCAGGGGGTACCCAGGTGCCTGCTCTACACTGGGGCCAGGGGGAGGGTGGATCCAGGTTCCTGCTCTACGCTGGGGCCAGGGGGATCCAGGTTCCTGCTCCGTGCTGGGGCCGGGTGGACCCAGGTTCCTGCTCCGTGATGGGCCAGGTGGATCCAAGTTCCTGCTCCGCGTTCCGGCCTAGGGGGATCCAGGTTCCTGCTCCGCGCTGGGGCCAGGGGGAGGGTGGATCCAGGTTCCTGCTCCACGCTGGGGCCTGGGGGAACCAAGTTTCCTGCTCCGCGCTAGGGCCAGGGTGGACCCAGGTTCCTGCTCAGCATTGGGGCCTGGGGTTCCAAGTTCCTCCTCCGTATTGGGTCCAGGGGGATCCAGGTTCCTGCTCCGCCAAAGGTCCGGGGGTATTAAGGATCTGCTCCGCGTGGGGCCAGGGGGATCCAAGTTCCTGCTCCACGTTGGGTCCAGGAGCGATCGAGGTTCCTGATCCGCGTTGTGGCCAAGGGGGTTCCAAGTTCCTGGTCCGCGTTGGGGCCAGGAGGGATCCAGGTACCTGCACTGCATGGGGCCAGGTGGATCCAGGTACCTGCACTGCGTTTGGGCCAAGGGCTACCCACTTTCCTGCTCTGCGCTGGGGCCAGGGGGGTCCAGGTTCCTGCTCTGCGCTGGGGTTAGGGGATCAGGTTCCTGCTCCGCACTGGGGCCAGGTGGAGGGTGGATCCAGGTTCCTGCTGCATGCATGGGCCAGGGGGTACCCAGGTACCTGCTCTGCGCTGGGGCCAGGGGGAGGGTGGATCCAGGTTCCTGCTCTACGCTGTGGCCAATGGGAGCCAAGTTCCTGCTCCGCGTTGTGGCCAGGGGGTTCCCAGGTTTCTGCTCCATGCTAGGGCCAGGAGGATCCAAGTTGCTGCTCCGCCTAGGGGGCGACCCAAGTTCCTGCTCCGCGCTGGGGCCAGGGGTGTCCAGATTCCTGCTCCGCACTAGGGCCATGGAGTACGCAGGTTACTGCTCCGCGCTGCGGTCAGGGTGATCCAGGTTCCTGCTCTGCACTGAGGTAGGAGGGATCCAGATTCCTGCTCCGCATTGGGGCCAGGAGGGATCCACGTTCCTGATCAGCGTTGGGGCCAGGGGTATCCAAGTTCCTGCACTGCATTGGGGCCAGGGGCTACCCAGTTTTCTGCTCCGCGCTGGGGCCAGGGGCACCCATGTTCCTGCTCCGCGCTGGGGCCAGGTGGAGGGTGGATCCAGGTTCCTGTTCTCCGCTGGGGCCAAGTGGATCCAAGTACTTGCTCCGCGCTGGGGCCATGGGCGGGTGGATCCAGGTTCCTGCTGTGCCCTGGGGCCCGGGAGATCCAAGTTCCTGCTCAGCATTGGGCCAGGGGTTCCAAGTTCCTCCTCCGTATTGGGGCCAGGGTGATCAGGTTCCTGCTCCGCAAAAGGTCCGGGGGCATTAAGGATCCTGCTCTGTGTTGGGGCCAAGGTGATCCAAGTTCCTGGTCCGCGTTGGGGCCAGGAGGGATCCAAGTTCCTGCTCCTCGTTGGGTCCAGGAGGGATCCAGGTTCCTGATCCGCGTTGTTGCCAGGGGGATCCAAGTTCCTGGTCCGCGTTGGGGCCAGGAGGGATCCAGGTTCCTGCACTGCATTGGGGCCAGGGGGATCCAGGTACCTGCACTGCATCGGGGACAGGGACTACCCACTTTCCTGCTCCGCACTGGGGCCAGGGGTGTCCAGGTTCCTGTTCCGCACTGAGTTCAGGGGGATCCAAGTTCCTGCTCCACGTTGGGTCCAGGAGGGATTGAGGTTCCTGATCCATGTTGTGGCCAGGGGGATCTAAGTTCCTGGTCCGCGTTGGGGCCAGGAGGGATCCAGGTTCCTGCACTGCATTGGGGCCAGGGGGATCCAGGTACCTGCACTGCGTTGGGGCCAGGGACTACCCACTTTCCTGCTCTGCACTGAGGTAGGAGGGATCCAGATTCCTGCTCCGCGTTGGGGCCAGGAGGGATCCATGTTCCTGATCAGCATTGGGGCCAAGGGTATCCAAGTTCCTGCACTGCATTGGGGCCAGGGGCTACCCAGTTTGCTTCTCCGCGCTGGTGTCAGGGGGATCTAGGTTCCTGCTCCATGCTGGGGCCAGGGGGAGGGTGGATCCAGGTTCCTGCTCCATGCAGGAGCCAGGGAATAGTCAGGTACCTGCTCTGCGCTGGGGCCAGGGGGAGGGTGGATCCAGGTTCCTACTCCCTGCTGGGGCCAAGGGGATCCAAGTTCCTGCTCCACACTGGGGCCAGTAGGGATCCAAGTTCCTGCTGTGCCTTGGGGCCGGGGGGGGGGGGGGGGTGGTGGTGGTGGTGGTGGGGGGATCGAGGTTCCTGCTCCCCGCTGGGGTCAGCATTATCCAGGTGCCTGCTCCACGCTGAGGCCAGCGTGTCCTAGGTTCCTGCTCCGCAATGGGGCCAGGTGGATCCAAGTTGCTGCTCCGTGTTGGGGCCAGGGTGATCCAGCTTCCTGCTCTGCACTGTGGAAGGAGGGATCCAGATTCCTGCTCCGTGTTGGGGCCAGGGTGGATCCAGGTTCCTGCTCCGCATTGGAGTGAGGGGGTTCCAAGTTCCTGCTCCGCTTTGGAGCCAGGGGGTACCCAGGTTCCTGATCCGCGCTGAGGCCAGGTGTATCCATGTTCCTGCTCCGCGATGGGTTCAGGTGGATCCAAGTTGCTGCTCCGCATTGGGGCCAGGGTCTGCCCAGGTAACTGCTCCATGCTGGGACCATGGGGTAACTAGTTTCCTGCTCCGCGCTGGGGTCAGGGTGATCCTGGTTCCTGTTCTGCACTGGGGAAGGAGGGATCCAGATTCCTGCTCGTGCTGGGGCCAGGGTGGATCCAGGTTCCTGCTCCGCATTGGAGCGAGGGGGTACCCAGGTACCTGCTCCATGCTGGTGCCAGGGGGTACCCAGGTACCTGCTCCACGCTGGGGCCAGGGGGTACCCCAGGTTCCTGCTCCGCGCTTTGGCCAGGGGGATCCAGGTTCCTGCTCCGCACTGGGGCCAGGGGGTACCCAGGTTCCTGCTCCGTGTTGGGACCAGGGGATCCAAGTTCCTGCTCCGCGTTCCAGCCTAGGGGGATCCAGGTTCCTGCTTCACGCTGGCGCCAGGGGGCGGCTAGATCCAGGTTCCTGCTCTGCGCTGGGGCCAGGGGGAGGGTGGACCCAGGTTCCTGCTCCACACTGAGGCCAGGGGGATCCAAGATCTTGCTCCGCCCTGGGGCCAGGGATTCCAAGTTGCTGCTCTGCGTTGGGGCCAGGGGCTGCCCAGGTACCTGCTCCGCACTAGGGCCATGGAGTACACAGGTTACTGCTCCGCGCTGCAGTCAGGGTGATCCAGTTTCCAGCTCTGCACTGAGATAGGAGGGATCCAGATTCCTGCTCCGCATTGGGGCCAGGAGGGATCCACGTTGCTGATCAGCGTTGGGGCCAGGGGGATCCAAGTTCATGCTCCGTGATGGGGTCAGGGGGAGGCTGGATCCAGGTTTCTGATCCTCGCAGTGGCCAGGGGGTACCCAGGTGCCTGCTCTACACTGGGGCCAGGGGGAGGGTGGATCCAGGTTCCTGCTCTACGCTGGGGCCAGGGGGATCCAGGTTCCTGCTCCGTGCTGGGGCCAGGGTGGACCCAGGTTCCTGCTCCGTGATGGGCCAGGTGGATCCAAGTTCCTGCTCCGCGTTCCGGCCTAGGGGGATCCAGGTTCCTGCTCCGCGCTGGGGCCAGGGGGAGGGTGGATCCAGGTTCCTGCTCCACGCTGGGGCCTGGGGGAACCAAGTTCCTGCTCCGCGCTAGGGCCAGGGTGGACCCAGGTTCCTGCTCAGCATTGGGGCCTGGGGTTCCAAGTTCCTCCTCCGTATTGGGTCCAGGGGGATCCAGGTTCCTGCTCCGCCAAAGGTCCGGGGGTATTAAGGATCCTGCTCCGCGTTGGGGCCAGGGGGATCCAAGTTCCTGCTCCACGTTGGGTCCAGGAGCGATCGAGGTTCCTGATCCGCGTTGTGGCCAAGGGGGTTCCAAGTTCCTGGTCCGCGTTGGGGCCAGGAGGGATCCAGGTACCTGCACTGCATTGGGGCCAGGTGGATCCAGGTACCTGCACTGCGTTTGGGCCAAGGGCTACCCACTTTCCTGCTCTGCGCTGGGGCCAGGGGGGTCCAGGTTCCTGCTCTGCGCTGGGGTTAGGGGATCCAGGTTCCTGCTCCGCACTGGGGCCAGGTGGAGGGTGGATCCAGGTTCCTGCTGCATGCATGGGCCAGGGGGTACCCAGGTACCTGCTCTGCGCTGGGGCCAGGGGGAGGGTGGATCCAGGTTCCTGCTCTACGCTGTGGCCAATGGGAGCCAAGTTCCTGCTCCGCGTTGTGGCCAGGGGGTTCCCAGGTTTCTGCTCCATGCTAGGGCCAGGAGGATCCAAGTTGCTGCTCCGCCTTTGGGCCAGGGGCTGCCCAGGCTTCTGCACCGTGCTGGAGTCAGGCTGGATCCTGGTTCCTGCTCTGCGCTGTGGTCAGGGTGATCCAGGTTCCTGCTCTGCAGTGTGGCCAGGTGGAGGGTAGATCAAGGTTCCTGCTCCACGCAGGGGCCAGGGGGTCCCCAGGTACCTGCTCCGCGCTGGGGCCAGTAGTGATCCAAGTTCCTGCTGTGCCCTGGGGCCAGGGGGATCCAGGTTCCTGCTTCACGCTGGGGCTAGGATTATCCACGTTCCTGCTCCACGCTGGGGCCAGGGTGAGTGTGGATCCAGGATCTTGCTCTGCACTGGGGCAGGGGGTGAGGGTGGGTGGGGGTGGGTGGTGTGTGGGGTTGGTCCGTGCTGGAGCCAGGATTATCCAGGTTCCTGCTCCGCGCTGGGGGATGAGGGATACAGGCTCCTGCTACGCACTGGGGCCAGGTGGATCCAAGTTGCTGCTCTGCACTGGGGCCAGGGGCTGCCCAGGTACCTGCTCCGTGCTGGGGCCATGGGTTACGCGGGTTCCTGCTCCGCATAGGGGTGAGGGTGGACCCCGGTTCCTACTCCGTGCTGGGGCCAGGGGCTAGCCAGCTACCTGCTCCACGCTGGGGCCAGGTTTGTCCATGTTCCTGCTCCGTGTTGGGGCCAGGGTGATCCAGCTTCCTGCTCTGCACTGTGGAAGGAGGGATCCAGATTCCTGCTCCTTGCTGGGGCCAGGGTGGATCCAAGTTCTTGCTCCGCGCTGGGGCCAGGGGGATCCAAGTTGCTGCTGTCCGTTGGGGTCAGGAGCTGCCCAGGTACCTGCTCCGTGCTGGAGCCATGGGTTACCCGGGTTCCTACTCCGCACTGGGGTGAGGGGGGTCCCAGATTCCTGCTCCGCGTTGAAGCCAGGGGGTACCCAGGTTCCTGCTCCGTGATGGGGCCAGGTGGATCCAAGTTGCTGCTCCGTGTTGGGGCCATGGGGTACCCAGGCTCCTGCTCCGCGCTGGGGTCAGGGTGATCCAGGTTGCTGCTCTGCACTGGGGAAAGGAAAGATCCTGGTTCCTGCTCTGTGCTGTGGTCAGGGTGATCCAGGTTCCTGCTCTAAACTGTGGTCAGGGGGATCCAAGATCCTGCTCCGCCCTGTGGCCAGGGGGATCCAGGTTCCTACTCCCCAAAAGGTCCGGGGGCATTAAGGATCCTGCTCCACTTTGGGGCCAGGGGGATTCAAGTTCCTCCTCCGTTTTGGGGCCAGGGGGATCCAGGTTTCTGCTCCGCCCAAGGACTGGGGGCATTAAGGTTCCTGCTCCGCACTGGGGCCAGGGGGAGTGTGGATCCAGGTTCCTGCTCTACACTGGGGCAGTAGGGATCCAACTTCCTGCTGTGCCCGGGGTCAGGGTGGGAGGCGAGGGAGGGGTGGGGGAGGGGTGGGGGGGATCCAGGTTCCTGCTCCATGCTGGGGCCAGGGTGGATCCAGATTCCTGCTCCGCGCTGTGGTCAGGGTGATCCAGGTTGCTGCTCTGCGCTGGGGCCAGGGGGAGGGTGGATCCAAGTTCCTGCTCTGCACTGGGGTGAGGGGGGTCCCAGGTACCAGCTCCGTCCTGGGGCCAGTGTGAGGGCGGATCCAGGTTCCTGCTCCGTGCTGGGGCCACGGGGGATCCAGATTCCTGCTCCACGCTTGGGCCAGTGGGATCCAAGTTCCTGCTCCGTGTTGGGGCCAGGGGGGATCCAAGTTCCTGCTCCGCCCAAGGGCAAGGGGGCAATAAGGTTCCTGATCCGCGCTGGGGCCATGGGGGACCCAGGTTCCTGCTCCGTACTAGGGCCAGGGGGATCCAAGTTCCTGCTCTGTATTGGGGCTAGGGGGATCCAGGTTCCTGCTCCGCAAAAGTGCTGGGGGCATTAAGGTTCCTGCTCCGCGTTGGGGCCAGGAGGGATCCAGGTACCTGCACCGCGTTGGGGCCAGGAGGGATCCAGGTACCTGCACCGCGTTGGGACCAGGGGCTACCCAGTTTCCTGCTCTGTGCTGGGGCAATGGGGGTACAGGTTCCTGCTCCGTGTTGCGGTCAGGGGGATCCAGGTTCCTGCACCGCTTTGGGGCCAGGGGCTACCCAGGCTCCTGCTCCTTTCTGGGGCCAGGGGGGATCCAAGTTCCTGTTCCGCATTGGGGCCAGGAGGGATCCAGGTACCTGGTCTGCGTTGGGGCCAGTGTGAGGGCGGATCCAGGTTCCCGCTCCGCAAAAGGTCCGGGGGCATTAAGGTTCCTGCTCCGCTTTGGGGCCAGGGGGATCCAAGTTCCTGCTCCGTGTTGGGGCCAGGGGGATCCAGGTACCTGCACCGTGTTGGGGCCAGGGGCTACCCAATTTCCTGCTCTGTGCTGTGGCCAGGGGGGATCCAAGTTCCTGTTCCGCATTGGGGCCAGGAGGGATCCAGGTACCTGCTCTGCGTTGGGGCCAGTGTGAGGGCGGATCCAAGTTCCCGCTCCGCAAAAGGTCCGGGGGCATTAAGGTTCCTGCTCCGCTTTGGGGCCAGGGGGATCCAAGTTCCTGCTCCGCGTTGGGGCCAGGGGCTACCCAGGCTCCTGCTCCGTGCTGGGGCCAGGGGGGGGGGCCAAGTTCCTGCTCCACTTTGGGGCCAGGAGAGATGCAGGTTCCTGATCAGCGTTGGGGCCAGGGCCAGAGGGATCCAAGTTCCTGTTCCGTGTTGGGGCCAGGGTCTACCCAGTTTCCTGCTCTGCGCTGGAGCCAGGGTGGTCCAGGTTCCTACTCCGTGCTGGTGTCAGGGGGATCCAGGTACCTGCTCTGCGCTGGGGACAGGGGGAGGGTGGATCCAGGTTCCTGCTCTACGCTGGGGCCAAGGGGATCCAAGTCCCTGCTCCACGCTGGGGCCAGTAGGGATCCAAGTTCCTGCTGTGCTCTGGGTCGGGCTGGGAGGCGAGGGAGGGATGGGGGAGGGGTGGGGGATCCAGGTTCCTGCTCTGCGCTGGGGCCAGGGTTATCCAGGTTCCTGTTCCGTGCTGGGGCCAGGGTGGATCCAGGTTCCTGTTCTGCATTTGGGCCAGGGGGGACCCAAGTTCCTGCTCCGTGCTGTGGCCAGGGGTATCCAAGTTCCTGCTCTGCACTGGGGCCAGGGGGAGGGTGGATCAAGGTTCCTGATCCGCACTGGGGTGAGGGGGTACCCATGAACCTGCTCCGCGCTGGGGCCAGGGTGGATCCAGATTCCTGCTCCACGCTGTGGTCAAGGTGATCCAGGTTCCTGCTCTGCACTGGGGACTGGGTGATCCAGGTTCCTGCTCTGCACTGGGGCCAGGGGGAGGGTGGATCCAAGTTCCTGCTCCGCACTGGGGTGAGGAGGGTCCCAGGTACCTGCTCCATGCTGGGGCCAGGGGGTCCCAGGTTCCTGCTCCGCACTGTGGCCAGGGGGTCCCAGGTTCCTGCTCCGCACTGTGGCCAGGGTGTCCCAGGTTCCTGCTCCGCGCTTGGGCCAGGGGGATCAAAATTCTTGCTCCGTGTTGGGGCCAAGGGGGATTCAGGTTCCTGCTCCGCAAAAGGGCCGGGGGCATTAAGGTTCCTGCTCCGCGTTGGGGCCAGGGGCTACCCAAGTTCCTGCTCCACTTTGGGGCCAGGAGGGATCCAGGTTCCTGCTCTGCGCTGGGGTCAGGGGGATCCAGGTTCCTGCTCTGCACTGGGGCCAGGAGGGATCCAGGTTCCTGATCAGCATTGGGGCCAGAGGGGCCCAAGTTCCTGCTCCGTGTTGGGGCCAGGAGGGATCCAGGTTCCTGCTCTGCGCTGGGGTCATGGGGATCCAAGTTCCTGCTCCGTGCTGGGGCCATGGGGTACCCAGGTTCCTGCTCTGCACTGGGGAAGGAGAGATCCAGATTCCTGCTCCACACTGGGGCCAATAGGGATCCAAGTTCCTGCTGTGCCCTGGGGCCGGGGTGGTGGTGGGTGGATCCATGTTCCTGCTCCATGCTGGAGCCAGGATTATCCAGGTTCCTGCTCCGCGCTGGGGCCTGTGGGTCCCAGGTTCCTGTTCCACGCTGGGACCAGGTGGATCCAGGTTCCTGTTCCATGCTGGGGCTAGAGGGATGGTGGATCCAGGTTCTTGCTCTATGCTGGGGCCAGGGGGTTCCAGGTTCCAGCCCTGGGCTGGGGCTAGGTTGGATCCAGGTTCCTGCTCCGTGCTGTGGGGGGGGGGGGGTGGGGGGTGGAGGGGGGGGGGAAGGGATGTTCCAGTGTTATGCCCCGTGCTGGGGGCAGTGTTATCCAGGTTCCTGTTCCATGTTGGGGCCATGGGAGGGTGGATCCATGTTCCTGCTCTGCGCTGGAGCCTGGGGGGATGCAGGTTCCTGCTCCACTCTGGGGCCTGTGGGTCCCAGGTTACTGCTCTGCGATGGGGCCAGGGTGGATGCAAGATGCTGCTCCCTGTTGGGGCCAGGAGGGATCCAGGTTCCTGCCCTACACTTAGGCCAGGGGGAGTGTGGATCCATGTTCCTACTCTGCGCTGGAGCCTGGGGGGACCCAGGTTCCTGCTCCACGCTGGGACCAGGGGATCACAAGTTCCTGATACGCACTGAGGCCAGGGTGGATGTAAGTTCCATCTCCTCTCTGGGGCCAGGGTGGATGCAAGTTCCAGCTCCGCGCTGGAGCCAGGGGCGTCACATTTTCCTGCTCCGCACTGGGGCTAGAGGGATGGTGGATCCAGGATCTTGCTCTACACTGGGGCCAGGGGACCAAGGTTCCTGCCCTGGGCTGGGGCCAGGATGGATCCAGGTACCTGCTACGTGCTGTGGGAGTGGGGGAGGTGGGGGGTGGGGGGGGGGGGGGCATGTTCCAGTTTTCTGCCCCGTGCTGGGTGAGTGTTATCCAGGTTCATGCTCCATGTTGGGGGCATGGGAGGGTGGATCCAGGTTCCTGCTCCGCTTTGGGGCCACTGGGGGACCCAGGGTTCGGCACCGTGCTGGGGTCAGTGGGAGGACGGATCCAGGTTCTTGCTCTGTGCTGTGGATGCGGGGGTTGTTCCAGTTTTCTGCCCCGTGCAGGGGGGAGTGTTATCCAGGTTCCTGTTCCCTGTTGGGGCCAGGGGGAGTGTGGATCCATGTTCCCGCTCTGTGCTGGAGCCTGTGGGTCCCAGGTTCCTGTTCCACGCTGGTACCAGGGGATCACAAGTTCCTGCTCTGCACTGGGGCCAGGGTGGATGCAAGATGCCGCTCCATGCTGTGGCTAGAGGGATGGTGGATCCAGTTTCTTGCTCTACGCTGGGGCCAGGATGGATCCAGGTTCCTGCTCCGTGCTGTGGGAGGAGGGGATGTTCCAGTTTTCTGCCCCATGCTGGGGGGAGTGTTATCCAGGTTCCTGCTCCGTGTTGGGGCCATGGGAGTGTGGATCCATGTTCCTGCTCTGCGCTGGAGCCTGTGGGTCCCAGGTTGCTGCTCCGCGATGGGGCCAGGGTGGATGCAAGTTGCTGCTCCGTGCTGGGGCCAGGGTGGATGCAAGTTACGGCTCCGCGCTGGGTCCAGGGTGGATGTAAGTTCCTGTTCCCTGTTGGGGCCAGGAGGGATCCAAGTTCCTGCTCTGCGCAGGAGCCTGGGGGGGACCCAGGTTCCTGCTCCACGCTGGGACCAGGGGGTCACAAGTTCCGGCTCCGCGCTGGGGCCAGTATAACCCATGTTCCTGTTACTCGCTGGTGCTGTGGTGGGAGGGATCCAGGTTCCTGCTCCACTCTGGGCCCTGTGGGTCCCAGGTTCCTGTTCCACACTGGGACCAGGGGGTCACAAGTTTCTGCTCTGCGCTGGAGCCAGGAGGGATAGAGGCTCTTGCTCCGCGTTGGGTCCAGGGGTGACAGAGATTCCTGCTGCGTGCTGGGGCCAGTGTAATCCAGGGACCTGCTCCGCGCTGGGGCCAGTGTAACCCTGGTACCTGTTATACGCTGGTGCTGTGGGGGGAGGGATCCAGCTTCCTGCCCTGCACTGGGGCCAGGAGGGATCCAGGTTCCTGCCCCGCGCTGGGGCCAGGGGAGTGTGGATCCATGTTCCTGCTCTGCGCTGGAGCCTGGGGTGACACAGGTTCCTGTTCCATGCTGGGACCAGGGGGGTAACAAGTTCCTGTTCCGCACTGGTGCTAGGGAGGATGCAAGTTCCAGCTCCGTGCTGGGGCCAGGGTGGATGCAAGTTCCGGCTCCGCGCTGGGGCCAGGGTGAATGCAAGTTCTGGCTCCGCGCTAGGGCCAGGGTGGATGCAAGTTCCAGCTCCGTGCTGGGGCCAGGGTGCATGCAAGTTCCTGATCCGTGCTGGGGCCAGGGGCGACACAGGTTCCTGCCCTGAGCTGGGGCCAGGGGGATCCAGGTTCCTGCTCCGCACTTGGGCTAGAGGGATGGTGGATCCAGGTTCCTGCTCCACGCTGGGCAAAGGGGGATCCAGGTTCCTGCCCTGGGCTGGGGCCAGGATGGATCCAGGTTCCTGCTCCGTGCTGTGGGAGAGGTGTGATGTTCCAGTTTTCTGCCCCGTGCTGGGGGGAGTGTTCTCCAGGTTCCTGCTCCGTGTTGGGTCCATGGGAGGGTGGATCCAGGTTCCAGCTCCGCGCTGGGACCAAGGGGTCACAATTTCCTGCTTCGCGCTGGAGCCAGGGGGACAGAGATTCCTGCTCCGCGCTGGGGCCATGTAACCCAGGTTCCTGTTATGTGCTGGTGCTGCGGCCAGGAGGGATCCAGGTTCCTGCTCCATGCTGTGGAAGGCGGGGCAGGATGTTCCAGTTTTATTCACGGTGCTGGGGGGAGTGTTATCCAGGTTCCTGCTCCGTGTTGGGGCCAGGGTTAATGCAAGTTCCAGCTTTGCGCTGGGGCCAGGGTGGATG
Organism: Carcharodon carcharias; assembly: GCF_017639515.1. Lineage (NCBI taxonomy): Eukaryota > Metazoa > Chordata > Chondrichthyes > Lamniformes > Lamnidae > Carcharodon > Carcharodon carcharias. The sequence continues at coordinate 26,198,895 of NC_054486.1, forward strand.
CAAGTTCATGCTCCGCGCTGGGGCCAGGGGTGACACAGGTTCCTGCTCCGCGCTGGGGCCAGGGTGGATGCTAGTTCCTGCTCCGCGCTGGGGCCAGGGTGGATGCTAGTTCCTGCTCCATGCTGGGGCCAGGGTAACCCAGGTTCCTGTTATGCGCTGGTGCTGTGGGGGGAGGGATCCAGGTTACTGCTCCGCTTTGGGGCCCCTGGGGGGACCCAGGATTCGGCTCCGCACTGGGGTTAGTGGGAGGATGGATGCAGGTTCCTGCTCCGTGCTGTGCCAGGGTGGATGCAAGTTCCTGTTCCGCGCTGGAGCCAGGCGCGACACAGGTTCCTGCTCCACGCTGGGGTCAGGGGTGACACAGATTCCTTCTCTGCACTGGGGCTAGAGGGATGGGGGATCCAGGTTCCAGCCCTGGGCTGGGGCCAGGATGGATCCAGGTTCCTGCTCCGTGCTGTGGGAGAGGTGTGATGTTCCAGTTTTCTGCCCCGTGCTGGGGGGAGTGTTCTCCAGGTTCCTGCTCCGTGTTGGGTCCATGGGAGGGTGGATCCAGGTTCCAGCTCCGCGCTGGGACCAAGGGGTCACAAGTTCCTGCTTCGCGCTGGAGCCAGGGGGACAGAGATTCCTGCTCCGCGCTGGGGCCATGTAACCCAGGTTCCTGTTATGTGCTGGTGCTGCGGCCAGGAGGGATCCAGGTTCCTGCTCCGTGCTGTGGGAGGGGGGGTGATGTTCCAGTTTTCTGCCCCATGTTGGGGGCAGTGTTATCCAGGTTCCTGCTCCGTGCTTTGGGAGGGCGGGGGGGGGGATTGTTCCAGTTTTCTGCCCCATGCTGGGGGGAGTGTTATCCAGGTTCCTGTTCCCTGTTGGGGCCATGGGAAGGTGGATCAAGGTTCCAGATCCACGCTGGGGCCTGTGGGTCCCAGGTTCCTGTTCCACGCTGGCACCAGGGGTCACAAGTTCCTGCTCCGCGCTGGGGCCAGGGTGGGTGTAAGTTGCTGCTCCGCACTGGGGCCAGGGTGGATGCAAGTTCGGGCTCCGCGCTGGGGCCAGGGTGGATGCAAGTTCCGGCACTGCGCTGGGGCCAGGGTGAATGCAAGTTCCGGCACTGCGCTGGGGCCAGGGGGGACAGAGATTCCTGCTCCGTGCTGCGGCCAGGGGAATTGAGATTCCTGCTTCGCGCTGCGGCCATGGGGATTGATTCCTGCTTCACGCTGGGGCCAGGGGGATTGAGATTCCTGCTTCGCGTTGGGGCCAGTGTAACCCAGGTTCCTGTTACGCGCTGGTGCTGTGGGGGGAGGGATCCAGGTTCCTGCTCCACGCTGGAGCCTGGGGGTCACAAGTTCCTGCTCTGCGCTGAGGCCAGGTTGGATGTAAGTTCCAGCTCTGCGCTGGGGCCAGGGTGCATGTAAGTTCCAGCTCCTCTCTGGGACCAGGGTGGATGCAAGTTCCAGCTCCTCTCTGGGGCCAGGGTGGATGCAAGTTCCAGCTCCGCGCTGGAGCCAGGGTTAATGCAAGATCCCGCTCCGCGCTGGAGCCAGGGGTTCACAAGTTGCTGCTCCGTGCTGGTGCTAGGGAGGATGCAAGTTCCAACTCTGCGCTGGTGCCAGGGTGGATGCAAGTTGCTGCTCTGCGCTGGAGCCAGGGTTAATGCAAGATCCGGCTCTGCGCTGGGGCCAGGGTGGATGCAAGTTCCAGCTCTGCGCTGGGGCCAGGGTTAATGCAAGATCCCGCTCCGTGCTGGAGCCAGGCATTCACAAGTTGCTGCTCCACGCTGGCGCCAGGGTGGATGCAAGTTCCAGCTCTGCGCTGGGGCCAGGGTTAATGCAAGATCCCGCTCCACGCTGGAGCCAGGCGTTCACAAGTTGCTGCTCCGCGCTGGCGCCAGGGTGGATGCAAGTTCCGGCTCTGCGCTGGGGCCAGGGTGGATGCAGATTCCTACTCCGCGCTGGGGCCAGGGGGATCCAGGTTCCTGCTGTACGCTGGGGCCAGGACGGATCGAGGCTTTTGCTCCGCGTTGGGACGAGGGGTGACAGAGATTCCTGCTCCATGCTGGGGCCAGGGGGATCGAGGTTCCTGCTTCCTGCTGGGGCCAGTGTAACCCAGGTTCCTGTTATGCGCTGGTGCTGTGGGGGGAGGGATCCAGGTTCCTGCCCTGCTCTGGAGCCCCTGGGGGACCCAGGATTCGGATCCGCACTGGGGTCAGTGGGAGGATGGATCCAGGTTACTGCTCCGCACTGGGGCCAGGGTGGATGCAATTTCCTGCTCCGTGCTGTGGAGTGGGGGGGGGATGTTCCAGTTTTCTGCCCGATACTTGGGGGAGTGTTATCCAGGTTCCTGCCCTGCGCTGGAGCCAGGGTGGATGCAAGTTCCGGCTCCGCGCTGGGGCCAGGGTGAATGCAAGTTCTGGCTCTGCGCTAGGGCCAGGGTGGATGCAAGGTCCAGCTCCGTGCTGGGGCCAGGGTGCATGCAAGTTCCTGCTCCGCGCTGTGGAAGGGCGAGGATGTTCCAGTTTTCTGCCCGATACTTGGGGGAGTGGTATCCAGGTTCCTGTTCCCTGTTGGGGCCATGGGAGGGTGGATGCAGGTTCCTGCTCTGCGCTGGAGCCTGGGGTGACACAGGTTCCTGTTCCACGCTGGGACCAGGGGGCACAAGTTCCTGCTCCGCACTGGTGCTAGGGAGGATGCAAGTTGCTGCTCCGCGCTGGGGCCAGGATGGATGCAAGTTCAGCTCCTCTCTGGGGCCTGGGTGGGTGCAAGTTCCTGCTCCGCACTTGGGTCAGGGGCGACCCAGGTTCCTGCTCCGCGCTGGGGCTAGCGGGATGGTGGATCCAGGTTCCTGCTTTATGCTGGGGCCAGGGGGATCCAGGTTCCTGCCCTGCGCTGGGGCCAGGGTGGATGCAAGTTCGGCTTCGCGCTGGGGCCAGGGTGAATGCAAGTTCTGGCTCCGCGCTAGGGCCAGGGTGGATGCAAGTTCCAGCTCAGTGCTGGGGCCAGGGTGCATGCGAGTTCCTGATCCGCGCTGGGGCCAGGGGCGACACATGTTCCTGCTCCGCGCTGGGGCCAGGGGTGACACAGATTCCTTCTCTGCACTGGGGCTAGAGGGATGGTGGATCCAGGTTCCTGCTCCATGCTGGGGCCTGGGGGATCCAGGTTCCAGCCCTGGGCTGGGGCCAGGATGGATCCAGGTTCCTGCTCCGTGCTGTGGGAGATGGGGGATGTTCCAGTTTTCTGCCCCATGTTGGGGGCAGTGTTATCCAGGTTCCTGCTCCGTGTTGTGGCCATGAGAGGGATGATCCAGGTTCCAGCTCCACGCTGGGGCCAGGAGGAGAGTAGATCCATGTTCCTGCTCTGCGCTGGGGCCTGGGGGGGATGCAGATTCCAGCTTCATGCTGGGGCCTGTGGGTCCCAGGTCCCTGTTCCACGCTTGCACCAGGGGTCACAAGTTGCTGCTCCGTGCTGGGGCCAGGGTGGATGCAAGTTCCGGCTCCATTCTGGGGCCAGTGGGGACAGCGATTCCTGCTCCGTGCTGCGGCCAGGGGGATTGAGGTTCCTGCTTCGTGCTGGGGCCAGTGTAACCCATGTTCCTGTTACACGCTTGTGCTTTGTGGGGAGGGATCCAGGTTCCTGCCCTGCGCTGGAGCCAGGAGGGATCCAGGTTCCTGCTGCGCGCTGGGGACTGGGGTGACACAGGTTCCTGCTCCACGCTGGGACCAGGGGGTCAAAAGTTCCTGCTCTGCGCTGAGGCCAGGGTGGATGTAAGTTCCAGCTCTGCGCTGGGGCCAGGGTGCATGCAAGTTCCAGCTCCGCGCTGGGGCCAGGGTTAATGCAAGATCCCGCTCCGCGCTGGTGCCAGGGGTTCACAAGCTGCTGCTCCACGCTGGGGCCAGGGTGGATGTAAGTTGCTGCTCCACGCTGGGGCCATGGTGGATGTAAGTTGCTTCTCCGCGCTGGGGCCAGGGTGGATGCAAGTTGCTGCTCCACGCTGGGACCAGGGAGGATGCAAATTCCAGCTCCGCGCTGGGGCCAACGGGTCACAAGTTCCTGCTCCGCCCTGGGGCCAGGAGGGTTCCAGGTTTCTGCTCCGCGCTGGGGCCAGTGTAATCCAGGTTCCTGTGCTGGTGCTTTGGGGGGAGCGATCCAGGTTCCTGCCCTGCACTGGGGCCACTGGGGGGCCCAGGATTCGGCTCCACGCTTGGATCAGCGGGAGTGTGCGTCCAGGTTACTGCTCTATGCTGGGGGCTGGATGGATCCAGGTTCCTGTTCCGTGCTGTTGAAGGCGGGGCAGGATGTTCCAGTTTTAGGCACCGTGCTGGGGGAGTGTTATCCAGGTTCCTGCTCTGTGTTGGGGCCAGGGTTAATGCAAGTTCCAGCTTCGCGCTGGGGCCAGCGTGGATGCAAGTTCCAGCTCCGCGCTGGGGCCAGGGTGGATGCAAGTTCCAGCTCCACGCTGGGGCCAGGGTGGATGCTAGTTCCTGCTCCGCACTGGGGCCAGGGTGGATGAAAGTTCCAGCTCCGCGCTGGGGCCAGATTGGATGCAAGATCCAGCTCTGCGCTGGGGCCAGTGTGGATGAAAGTTCCAGCTCCGCGCTGGGGCCAGAATGGTTGCAAGATCCAGCTCTGCGCTGGGGCCAGGGTGGATGCAAGATCCAGCTCTGCGCTGGGGCCAGGGTGGATGCAAGTTACTGCTCCGCGCTGGTGTCAGGGGCGACACAGATTCCAGCTCTGCGCTGGGGCCAAGGGTGACCCAGGTTCCTGCTCCGCACTTGGTCTAGAGGGATGGTGGATCCAGGTTCATGCTGTACGCTGGGGCCAGGGGGATCCAGGTTCCTGCCCTGCGCTGGGGCCAAGGGGTATCCAGGTTCCTGCCCTGCGCTGGGGCCAAGGGGGGATCCAGGTTCCTGCTCCACACTGGGGCCAAGGGGATCCAGGTTCCTGCTGCATGCTGGGGCCAGGAGGGATCCAGGTTCCTGCCCAGGGCTGGGGTCAGGGGGTTCCTGTTTCCTGCTCCACGCTGGGACCAGGGGGACCAGGTTCCTGCTGCATGCTGGGGCCAGGAGGGATCCAGGTTCCTGCTTTGCGCTGGGACAATGGTGGATGCAAGTTCCAGCTCCACGCTGGGGACAGGGTGGATACAAGTTCCAGCTCCGCGCTGGGGCCAGGGTGGATGCAAGTTCCAGCTCCGCGCTGGGGCTAGGTTGGATGCAAGTTCCAGCTCCGCGCTGGGGCCAGGGTGGATGCAAGTTCCAGCTCCGCGCTGGGGCCAGGGTGGATGCTAGTTCCTGCTTGGTGCTGGGGCCAGGTTTGATGCAAGTTCATGCTCCGCGCTGGGGTTGGGTCTACACAGATTCCTGCTCCATGCTGGGGCCAGGGACGGCCCTGGTTCCTGCTCCGCACTGGGGCTAGAGGGATGGTGGACCCAGGTTGCTGCTCTACGCTGGGGCCAGGTGGATCCAGGTTCCTTCTCCACGCTGGGGCCAGGTGGATCCAGGTTCCTGCTCTGCGCTAGTGCTAGGGTGATCCAGGTTCCTGCTCCGCGCTGGGGCCAGTGGGATCCAGGTTCCTGCCCTGCACTGGGGCCAGTGGGATCCAGGTTCCTGCTCTGTGCTGGGATCAGGGGCGACACAGATTCCTGCTCCGCGCTGGGGCCAGGGGCGACCCAGGTTCCTGCTCCACACTGGGGCTAGCGGGAGGATGGACCAGGTTCCTGCTCTACACTGGGGCCAGGTGAATCCAGGTTCCTGCCCTGGGCTAAGGCCAGGATGGATCCAGGTTCCTGCTCCGTGCTGTGGGTGGGAGGGAAATGTTCCAGTTTTCTGCCCCGTGCTGGGGGGAGTGTTCTCCAGCTTCCTGCTCTGTGTTGGGTCCATGGGAGGGTGGATCCAGGTTCCTGCTCCGCGCTGGGACCAGGGGGACAGAGATTCCTGCTCTGCGCTGGGGCCAGGGGGACAGAGATTCCTGCTCCACGCTGGGGCCATGTAACACAGGTTCCTGTTGTGCGCTGGTGCTGCGGCCAGGAGGTATCGAGGTTCCTGCTCCATGCTGTGGAAGGCGGGGCAGGATGTTCCAGTTTTATTCACGGTGCTGGGGGGAGTGTTATCCAGGTTCCTGCTCTGTGTTGGGGCCAGGGTTAATGCAAGTTCCAGCTCTGCGCTGGGGCCAGTTTGGATGCAAGTTCATGCTCCGCGCTGGGGTCAGGGTTAATGCAAGTTCCAGCTCCGCGCTGGGGCCAGGGTGGATGAAAGTTCATGCTCCGCGCTGGGGTCAGGGTTAATGCAAGTTCCAGCTCCGTGCTGGGGCCAGGGGCGACACAGGTTCCTGCTCCACGCTGGGGTCTGGGGGATCCAGGTTCCAGCCCTGGGCTGTGGTAGGGGGGTGATGTTCTCGTTTTCTGCCCCATGTTGGGGGCCGTGTTATCCAGGTTCCTGCTCCGTGTTGGGGCCATGGGAGGGTGGATCCAGGTTCCATCTCCATGCTGGGGCCTGTGGGTCCCAGGTTCCTGTTCGACACTGGCACCAGGGGTCACAAGTTGCTGCTCCGTGCAGGGGCCAGGGTTGGTGCAAGTTGCTGCTCCTCGCTGGGGCCAGGGTGGTTGCAAGTTCCGGCTCCATGCTGGGGCCAGTGGGGACAGAGATTCCTGCTCCGCGCTGGGGCCAGGGGGATTGAGGTTCCTGCTTTGCGTTGGGTCAGTGTAACCCAGGTTCCTGTTACTCGCTTGTGCTGTGGGGGGAGGGATCCAGGTTCCTGCCCTGCGCTGGAGCCTGGGGTGATACAGGTTCCTGCTCCACGCTGGAGCCTGTAGATCCCAGGTTCCTGTTCCAAGCTGGGAGCAGGGGGTCACAAGTTCCAGCTCCGCGCTGGGGCCAGGGTGCATGCAAGTTCCAGCTCCACTCTTGGGCCAGGGAGGATGCAAGTTCCCGCTCCGCGCTGGAGCCAGGGGTTCACAAGTTGCTGCTCCGTGTTGGGGCCAGGAGGGATCCAGGTTCCTGCTCTGCGCTGGGGTCATGGGGATCCAAGTTCCTGCTCCGTGCTGGGGCCATGGGGTACCCAGGTTCCTGCTCTGCACTGGGGAAGGAGAGATCCAGATTCCTGCTCCACACTGGGGCCAATAGGGATCCAAGTTCCTGCTGTGCCCTGGGGCCGGGGTGGTGGTGGGTGGATCCATGTTCCTGCTCCATGCTGGAGCCAGGATTATCCAGGTTCCTGCTCCGCGCTGGGGCCTGTGGGTCCCAGGTTCCTGTTCCACGCTGGGACCAGGTGGATCCAGGTTCCTGTTCCATGCTGGGGCTAGAGGGATGGTGGATCCAGGTTCTTGCTCTATGCTGGGGCCAGGGGGTTCCAGGTTCCAGCCCTGGGCTGGGGCTAGGTTGGATCCAGGTTCCTGCTCCGTGCTGTGGGGGGGGGGGGGGGGGTGGGGGGTGGAGGGGGGGGGGGAAGGGATGTTCCAGTGTTCTGCCCCGTGCTGGGGGCAGTGTTATCCAGGTTCCTGTTCCATGTTGGGGCCATGGGAGGGTGGATCCATGTTCCTGCTCTGCGCTGGAGCCTGGGGGGATGCAGGTTCCTGCTCCACTCTGGGGCCTGTGGGTCCCAGGTTACTGCTCTGCGATGGGGCCAGGGTGGATGCAAGATGCTGCTCCCTGTTGGGGCCAGGAGGGATCCAGGTTCCTGCCCTACACTTAGGCCAGGGGGAGTGTGGATCCATGTTCCTACTCTGCGCTGGAGCCTGGGGGGACCCAGGTTCCTGCTCCACGCTGGGACCAGGGGGTCACAAGTTCCTGATACGCACTGAGGCCAGGGTGGATGTAAGTTCCATCTCCTCTCTGGGGCCAGGGTGGATGCAAGTTCCAGCTCCGCGCTGGAGCCAGGGGCGTCACATTTTCCTGCTCCGCACTGGGGCTAGAGGGATGGTGGATCCAGGATCTTGCTCTACACTGGGGCCAGGGGACCAAGGTTCCTGCCCTGGGCTGGGGCCAGGATGGATCCAGGTACCTGCTACGTGCTGTGGGAGTGGGGGAGGTGGGGGGTGGGGGGGGGCGGGGGGCATGTTCCAGTTTTCTGCCCCGTGCTGGGTGAGTGTTATCCAGGTTCATGCTCCATGTTGGGGGCATGGGAGGGTGGATCCAGGTTCCTGCTCCGCTTTGGGGCCACTGGGGGACCCAGGGTTCGGCACCGTGCTGGGGTCAGTGGGAGGACGGATCCAGGTTCTTGCTCTGTGCTGTGGATGCGGGGGTTGTTCCAGTTTTCTGCCCCGTGCAGGGGGGAGTGTTATCCAGGTTCCTGTTCCCTGTTGGGGCCAGGGGGAGTGTGGATCCATGTTCCCGCTCTGTGCTGGAGCCTGTGGGTCCCAGGTTCCTGTTCCACGCTGGTACCAGGGGATCACAAGTTCCTGCTCTGCACTGGGGCCAGGGTGGATGCAAGATGCCGCTCCATGCTGTGGCTAGAGGGATGGTGGATCCAGTTTCTTGCTCTACGCTGGGGCCAGGATGGATCCAGGTTCCTGCTCCGTGCTGTGGGAGGAGGGGATGTTCCAGTTTTCTGCCCCATGCTGGGGGGAGTGTTATCCAGGTTCCTGCTCCGTGTTGGGGCCATGGGAGTGTGGATCCATGTTCCTGCTCTGCGCTGGAGCCTGTGGGTCCCAGGTTGCTGCTCCGCGATGGGGCCAGGGTGGATGCAAGTTGCTGCTCCGTGCTGGGGCCAGGGTGGATGCAAGTTACGGCTCCGCGCTGGGTCCAGGGTGGATGTAAGTTCCTGTTCCCTGTTGGGGCCAGGAGGGATCCAAGTTCCTGCTCTGCGCAGGAGCCTGGGGGGGACCCAGGTTCCTGCTCCACGCTGGGACCAGGGGGTCACAAGTTCCGGCTCCGCGCTGGGGCCAGTATAACCCATGTTCCTGTTACTCGCTGGTGCTGTGGTGGGAGGGATCCAGGTTCCTGCTCCACTCTGGGCCCTGTGGGTCCCAGGTTCCTGTTCCACACTGGGACCAGGGGGTCACAAGTTTCTGCTCTGCGCTGGAGCCAGGAGGGATAGAGGCTCTTGCTCCGCGTTGGGTCCAGGGGTGACAGAGATTCCTGCTGCGTGCTGGGGCCAGTGTAATCCAGGGACCTGCTCCGCGCTGGGGCCAGTGTAACCCTGGTACCTGTTATACGCTGGTGCTGTGGGGGGAGGGATCCAGCTTCCTGCCCTGCACTGGGGCCAGGAGGGATCCAGGTTCCTGCCCCGCGCTGGGGCCAGGGGAGTGTGGATCCATGTTCCTGCTCTGCGCTGGAGCCTGGGGTGACACAGGTTCCTGTTCCATGCTGGGACCAGGGGGTAACAAGTTCCTGTTCCGCACTGGTGCTAGGGAGGATGCAAGTTCCAGCTCCGTGCTGGGGCCAGGGTGGATGCAAGTTCCGGCTCCGCGCTGGGGCCAGGGTGAATGCAAGTTCTGGCTCCGCGCTAGGGCCAGGGTGGATGCAAGTTCCAGCTCCGTGCTGGGGCCAGGGTGCATGCAAGTTCCTGATCCGTGCTGGGGCCAGGGGCGACACAGGTTCCTGCCCTGAGCTGGGGCCAGGGGGATCCAGGTTCCTGCTCCGCACTTGGGCTAGAGGGATGGTGGATCCAGGTTCCTGCTCCACGCTGGGCAAAGGGGGATCCAGGTTCCTGCCCTGGGCTGGGGCCAGGATGGATCCAGGTTCCTGCTCCGTGCTGTGGGAGAGGTGTGATGTTCCAGTTTTCTGCCCCGTGCTGGGGGGAGTGTTCTCCAGGTTCCTGCTCCGTGTTGGGTCCATGGGAGGGTGGATCCAGGTTCCAGCTCCGCGCTGGGACCAAGGGGTCACAATTTCCTGCTTCGCGCTGGAGCCAGGGGGACAGAGATTCCTGCTCCGCGCTGGGGCCATGTAACCCAGGTTCCTGTTATGTGCTGGTGCTGCGGCCAGGAGGGATCCAGGTTCCTGCTCCATGCTGTGGAAGGCGGGGCAGGATGTTCCAGTTTTATTCACGGTGCTGGGGGGAGTGTTATCCAGGTTCCTGCTCCGTGTTGGGGCCAGGGTTAATGCAAGTTCCAGCTTTGCGCTGGGGCCAGGGTGGATGCAAGTTCATGCTCCGCGCTGGGGCCAGGGGTGACACAGGTTCCTGCTCCGCGCTGGGGCCAGGGTGGATGCTAGTTCCTGCTCCGCGCTGGGGCCAGGGTGGATGCTAGTTCCTGCTCCATGCTGGGGCCAGGGTAACCCAGGTTCCTGTTATGCGCTGGTGCTGTGGGGGGAGGGATCCAGGTTACTGCTCCGCTTTGGGGCCCCTGGGGGACCCAGGATTCGGCTCCGCACTGGGGTTAGTGGGAGGATGGATGCAGGTTCCTGCTCCGTGCTGTGCCAGGGTGGATGCAAGTTCCTGTTCCGCGCTGGAGCCAGGCGCGACACAGGTTCCTGCTCCACGCTGGGGTCAGGGGTGACACAGATTCCTTCTCTGCACTGGGGCTAGAGGGATGGGGGATCCAGGTTCCAGCCCTGGGCTGGGGCCAGGATGGATCCAGGTTCCTGCTCCGTGCTGTGGGAGAGGTGTGATGTTCCAGTTTTCTGCCCCGTGCTGGGGGGAGTGTTCTCCAGGTTCCTGCTCCGTGTTGGGTCCATGGGAGGGTGGATCCAGGTTCCAGCTCCGCGCTGGGACCAAGGGGTCACAAGTTCCTGCTTCGCGCTGGAGCCAGGGGGACAGAGATTCCTGCTCCGCGCTGGGGCCATGTAACCCAGGTTCCTGTTATGTGCTGGTGCTGCGGCCAGGAGGGATCCAGGTTCCTGCTCCGTGCTGTGGGAGGGGGGGTGATGTTCCAGTTTTCTGCCCCATGTTGGGGGCAGTGTTATCCAGGTTCCTGCTCCGTGCTTTGGGAGGGCGGGGGGGGGGATTGTTCCAGTTTTCTGCCCCATGCTGGGGGGAGTGTTATCCAGGTTCCTGTTCCCTGTTGGGGCCATGGGAGGGTGGATCAAGGTTCCAGATCCACGCTGGGGCCTGTGGGTCCCAGGTTCCTGTTCCACGCTGGCACCAGGGGTCACAAGTTCCTGCTCCGCGCTGGGGCCAGGGTGGGTGTAAGTTGCTGCTCCGCACTGGGGCCAGGGTGGATGCAAGTTCGGGCTCCGCGCTGGGGCCAGGGTGGATGCAAGTTCCGGCACTGCGCTGGGGCCAGGGTGAATGCAAGTTCCGGCACTGCGCTGGGGCCAGGGGGGACAGAGATTCCTGCTCCGTGCTGCGGCCAGGGGAATTGAGATTCCTGCTTCGCGCTGCGGCCATGGGGATTGATTCCTGCTTCACGCTGGGGCCAGGGGGATTGAGATTCCTGCTTCGCGTTGGGGCCAGTGTAACCCAGGTTCCTGTTACGCGCTGGTGCTGTGGGGGGAGGGATCCAGGTTCCTGCTCCACGCTGGAGCCTGGGGGTCACAAGTTCCTGCTCTGCGCTGAGGCCAGGTTGGATGTAAGTTCCAGCTCTGCGCTGGGGCCAGGGTGCATGTAAGTTCCAGCTCCTCTCTGGGACCAGGGTGGATGCAAGTTCCAGCTCCTCTCTGGGGCCAGGGTGGATGCAAGTTCCAGCTCCGCGCTGGAGCCAGGGTTAATGCAAGATCCCGCTCCGCGCTGGAGCCAGGGGTTCACAAGTTGCTGCTCCGTGCTGGTGCTAGGGAGGATGCAAGTTCCAACTCTGCGCTGGTGCCAGGGTGGATGCAAGTTGCTGCTCTGCGCTGGAGCCAGGGTTAATGCAAGATCCGGCTCTGCGCTGGGGCCAGGGTGGATGCAAGTTCCAGCTCTGCGCTGGGGCCAGGGTTAATGCAAGATCCCGCTCCGTGCTGGAGCCAGGCATTCACAAGTTGCTGCTCCACGCTGGCGCCAGGGTGGATGCAAGTTCCAGCTCTGCGCTGGGGCCAGGGTTAATGCAAGATCCCGCTCCACGCTGGAGCCAGGCGTTCACAAGTTGCTGCTCCGCGCTGGCGCCAGGGTGGATGCAAGTTCCGGCTCTGCGCTGGGGCCAGGGTGGATGCAGATTCCTACTCCGCGCTGGGGCCAGGGGGATCCAGGTTCCTGCTGTACGCTGGGGCCAGGACGGATCGAGGCTTTTGCTCCGCGTTGGGACGAGGGGTGACAGAGATTCCTGCTCCATGCTGGGGCCAGGGGGATCGAGGTTCCTGCTTCCTGCTGGGGCCAGTGTAACCCAGGTTCCTGTTATGCGCTGGTGCTGTGGGGGGAGGGATCCAGGTTCCTGCCCTGCGCTGGAGCCCCTGGGGGACCCAGGATTCGGATCCGCACTGGGGTCAGTGGGAGGATGGATCCAGGTTACTGCTCCGCACTGGGGCCAGGGTGGATGCAATTTCCTGCTCCGTGCTGTGGAGTGGGGGGGGGATGTTCCAGTTTTCTGCCCGATACTTGGGGGAGTGTTATCCAGGTTCCTGCCCTGCGCTGGAGCCAGGGTGGATGCAAGTTCCGGCTCCGCGCTGGGGCCAGGGTGAATGCAAGTTCTGGCTCTGCGCTAGGGCCAGGGTGGATGCAAGGTCCAGCTCCGTGCTGGGGCCAGGGTGCATGCAAGTTCCTGCTCCGCGCTGTGGAAGGGCGAGGATGTTCCAGTTTTCTGCCCGATACTTGGGGGAGTGGTATCCAGGTTCCTGTTCCCTGTTGGGGCCATGGGAGGGTGGATGCAGGTTCCTGCTCTGCGCTGGAGCCTGGGGTGACACAGGTTCCTGTTCCACGCTGGGACCAGGGGGCACAAGTTCCTGCTCCGCACTGGTGCTAGGGAGGATGCAAGTTGCTGCTCCGCGCTGGGGCCAGGATGGATGCAAGTTCAGCTCCTCTCTGGGGCCTGGGTGGGTGCAAGTTCCTGCTCCGCACTTGGGTCAGGGGCGACCCAGGTTCCTGCTCCGCGCTGGGGCTAGCGGGATGGTGGATCCAGGTTCCTGCTTTATGCTGGGGCCAGGGGGATCCAGGTTCCTGCCCTGCGCTGGGGCCAGGGTGGATGCAAGTTCGGCTTCGCGCTGGGGCCAGGGTGAATGCAAGTTCTGGCTCCGCGCTAGGGCCAGGGTGGATGCAAGTTCCAGCTCAGTGCTGGGGCCAGGGTGCATGCGAGTTCCTGATCCGCGCTGGGGCCAGGGGCGACACATGTTCCTGCTCCGCGCTGGGGCCAGGGGTGACACAGATTCCTTCTCTGCACTGGGGCTAGAGGGATGGTGGATCCAGGTTCCTGCTCCATGCTGGGGCCTGGGGGATCCAGGTTCCAGCCCTGGGCTGGGGCCAGGATGGATCCAGGTTCCTGCTCCGTGCTGTGGGAGATGGGGGATGTTCCAGTTTTCTGCCCCATGTTGGGGGCAGTGTTATCCAGGTTCCTGCTCCGTGTTGTGGCCATGAGAGGGATGATCCAGGTTCCAGCTCCACGCTGGGGCCAGGAGGAGAGTAGATCCATGTTCCTGCTCTGCGCTGGGGCCTGGGGGGGATGCAGATTCCAGCTTCATGCTGGGGCCTGTGGGTCCCAGGTCCCTGTTCCACGCTTGCACCAGGGGTCACAAGTTGCTGCTCCGTGCTGGGGCCAGGGTGGATGCAAGTTCCGGCTCCATTCTGGGGCCAGTGGGGACAGCGATTCCTGCTCCGTGCTGCGGCCAGGGGGATTGAGGTTCCTGCTTCGTGCTGGGGCCAGTGTAACCCATGTTCCTGTTACACGCTTGTGCTTTGTGGGGAGGGATCCAGGTTCCTGCCCTGCGCTGGAGCCAGGAGGGATCCAGGTTCCTGCTCCGCGCTGGGGACTGGGGTGACACAGGTTCCTGCTCCACGCTGGGACCAGGGGGTCAAAAGTTCCTGCTCTGCGCTGAGGCCAGGGTGGATGTAAGTTCCAGCTCTGCGCTGGGGCCAGGGTGCATGCAAGTTCCAGCTCCGCGCTGGGGCCAGGGTTAATGCAAGATCCCGCTCCGCGCTGGTGCCGGGGTTCACAAGCTGCTGCTCCACGCTGGGGCCAGGGTGGATGTAAGTTGCTGCTCCACGCTGGGGCCATGGTGGATGTAAGTTGCTTCTCCGCGCTGGGGCCAGGGTGGATGCAAGTTGCTGCTCCACGCTGGGACCAGGGAGGATGCAAATTCCAGCTCCGCGCTGGGGCCAACGGGTCACAAGTTCCTGCTCCGCCCTGGGGCCAGGAGGGTTCCAGGTTTCTGCTCCGCGCTGGGGCCAGTGTAATCCAGGTTCCTGTGCTGGTGCTTTGGGGGGAGCGATCCAGGTTCCTGCCCTGCACTGGGGCCACTGGGGGGCCCAGGATTCGGCTCCACGCTTGGATCAGCGGGAGTGTGCGTCCAGGTTACTGCTCTATGCTGGGGGCTTGATGGATCCAGGTTCCTGTTCCGTGCTGTTGAAGGCGGGGCAGGATGTTCCAGTTTTAGGCACCGTGCTGGGGGAGTGTTATCCAGGTTCCTGCTCTGTGTTGGGGCCAGGGTTAATGCAAGTTCCAGCTTCGCGCTGGGGCCAGCGTGGATGCAAGTTCCAGCTCCGCGCTGGGGCCAGGGTGGATGCAAGTTCCAGCTCCACGCTGGGGCCAGGGTGGATGCTAGTTCCTGCTCCGCACTGGGGCCAGGGTGGATGAAAGTTCCAGCTCCGCGCTGGGGCCAGATTGGATGCAAGATCCAGCTCTGCGCTGGGGCCAGTGTGGATGAAAGTTCCAGCTCCGCGCTGGGGCCAGAATGGTTGCAAGATCCAGCTCTGCGCTGGGGCCAGGGTGGATGCAAGATCCAGCTCTGCGCTGGGGCCAGGGTGGATGCAAGTTACTGCTCCGCGCTGGTGTCAGGGGCGACACAGATTCCAGCTCTGCGCTGGGGCCAAGGGTGACCCAGGTTCCTGCTCCGCACTTGGTCTAGAGGGATGGTGGATCCAGGTTCATGCTGTACGCTGGGGCCAGGGGGATCCAGGTTCCTGCCCTGCGCTGGGGCCAAGGGGTATCCAGGTTCCTGCCCTGCGCTGGGGCCAAGGGGGGATCCAGGTTCCTGCTCCACACTGGGGCCAAGGGGATCCAGGTTCCTGCTGCATGCTGGGGCCAGGAGGGATCCAGGTTCCTGCCCAGGGCTGGGGTCAGGGGGTTCCTGTTTCCTGCTCCACGCTGGGACCAGGGGGACCAGGTTCCTGCTGCATGCTGGGGCCAGGAGGGATCCAGGTTCCTGCTTTGCGCTGGGACAATGGTGGATGCAAGTTCCAGCTCCACGCTGGGGACAGGGTGGATACAAGTTCCAGCTCCGCGCTGGGGCCAGGGTGGATGCAAGTTCCAGCTCCGCGCTGGGGCTAGGTTGGATGCAAGTTCCAGCTCCGCGCTGGGGCCAGGGTGGATGCAAGTTCCAGCTCCGCGCTGGGGCCAGGGTGGATGCTAGTTCCTGCTTGGTGCTGGGGCCAGGTTTGATGCAAGTTCATGCTCCGCGCTGGGGTTGGGTCGACACAGATTCCTGCTCCATGCTGGGGCCAGGGACAGCCCTGGTTCCTGCTCCGCACTGGGGCTAGAGGGATGGTGGACCCAGGTTGCTGCTCTACGCTGGGGCCAGGTGGATCCAGGTTCCTTCTCCACGCTGGGGCCAGGTGGATCCAGGTTCCTGCTCTGCGCTAGTGCTAGGGTGATCCAGGTTCCTGCTCCGCGCTGGGGCCAGTGGGATCCAGGTTCCTGCCCTGCACTGGGGCCAGTGGGATCCAGGTTCCTGCTCTGTGCTGGGATCAGGGGCGACACAGATTCCTGCTCCGCGCTGGGGCCAGGGGCGACCCAGGTTCCTGCTCCACACTGGGGCTAGCGGGAGGATGGACCAGGTTCCTGCTCTACACTGGGGCCAGGTGAATCCAGGTTCCTGCCCTGGGCTAAGGCCAGGATGGATCCAGGTTCCTGCTCCGTGCTGTGGGTGGGAGGGAAATGTTCCAGTTTTCTGCCCCGTGCTGGGGGGAGTGTTCTCCAGCTTCCTGCTCTGTGTTGGGTCCATGGGAGGGTGGATCCAGGTTCCTGCTCCGCGCTGGGACCAGGGGGACAGAGATTCCTGCTCTGCGCTGGGGCCAGGGGGACAGAGATTCCTGCTCCACGCTGGGGCCATGTAACACAGGTTCCTGTTGTGCGCTGGTGCTGCGGCCAGGAGGTATCGAGGTTCCTGCTCCATGCTGTGGAAGGCGGGGCAGGATGTTCCAGTTTTATTCACGGTGCTGGGGGGAGTGTTATCCAGGTTCCTGCTCTGTGTTGGGGCCAGGGTTAATGCAAGTTCCAGCTCTGCGCTGGGGCCAGTTTGGATGCAAGTTCATGCTCCGCGCTGGGGTCAGGGTTAATGCAAGTTCCAGCTCCGCGCTGGGGCCAGGGTGGATGCAAGTTCATGCTCCGCGCTGGGGTCAGGGTTAATGCAAGTTCCAGCTCCGTGCTGGGGCCAGGGGCGACACAGGTTCCTGCTCCACGCTGGGGTCTGGGGGATCCAGGTTCCAGCCCTGGGCTGTGGTAGGGGGGTGATGTTCTCGTTTTCTGCCCCATGTTGGGGGCCGTGTTATCCAGGTTCCTGCTCCGTGTTGGGGCCATGGGAGGGTGGATCCAGGTTCCATCTCCATGCTGGGGCCTGTGGGTCCCAGGTTCCTGTTCGACACTGGCACCAGGGGTCACAAGTTGCTGCTCCGTGCAGGGGCCAGGGTTGGTGCAAGTTGCTGCTCCTCGCTGGGGCCAGGGTGGTTGCAAGTTCCGGCTCCATGCTGGGGCCAGTGGGGACAGAGATTCCTGCTCCGCGCTGGGGCCAGGGGGATTGAGGTTCCTGCTTTGCGTTGGGTCAGTGTAACCCAGGTTCCTGTTACTCGCTTGTGCTGTGGGGGGAGGGATCCAGGTTCCTGCCCTGCGCTGGAGCCTGGGGTGATACAGGTTCCTGCTCCACGCTGGAGCCTGTAGATCCCAGGTTCCTGTTCCAAGCTGGGAGCAGGGGGTCACAAGTTCCAGCTCCGCGCTGGGGCCAGGGTGCATGCAAGTTCCAGCTCCACTCTTGGGCCAGGGAGGATGCAAGTTCCCGCTCCGCGCTGGAGCCAGGGGTTCACAAGTTGCTGCTCCGTGTTGGGGCCAGGAGGGATCCAGGTTCCTGCTCTGCGCTGGGGTCATGGGGATCCAAGTTCCTGCTCCGTGCTGGGGCCATGGGGTACCCAGGTTCCTGCTCTGCACTGGGGAAGGAGAGATCCAGATTCCTGCTCCACACTGGGGCCAATAGGGATCCAAGTTCCTGCTGTGCCCTGGGGCCGGGGTGGTGGTGGGTGGATCCATGTTCCTGCTCCATGCTGGAGCCAGGATTATCCAGGTTCCTGCTCCGCGCTGGGGCCTGTGGGTCCCAGGTTCCTGTTCCACGCTGGGACCAGGTGGATCCAGGTTCCTGTTCCATGCTGGGGCTAGAGGGATGGTGGATCCAGGTTCTTGCTCTATGCTGGGGCCAGGGGGTTCCAGGTTCCAGCCCTGGGCTGGGGCTAGGTTGGATCCAGGTTCCTGCTCCGTGCTGTGGGGGGGGGGGTGGGGGGTGGAGGGGGGGGGGAAGGGATGTTCCAGTGTTCTGCCCTGTGCTGGGGGCAGTGTTATCCAGGTTCCTGTTCCATGTTGGGGCCATGGGAGGGTGGATCCATGTTCCTGCTCTGCGCTGGAGCCTGGGGGGATGCAGGTTCCTGCTCCACTCTGGGGCCTGTGGGTCCCAGGTTACTGCTCTGCGATGGGGCCAGGGTGGATGCAAGATGCTGCTCCCTGTTGGGGCCAGGAGGGATCCAGGTTCCTGCCCTACACTTAGGCCAGGGGGAGTGTGGATCCATGTTCCTACTCTGCGCTGGAGCCTGGGGGGACCCAGGTTCCTGCTCCACGCTGGGACCAGGGGGTCACAAGTTCCTGATACGCACTGAGGCCAGGGTGGATGTAAGTTCCATCTCCTCTCTGGGGCCAGGGTGGATGCAAGTTCCAGCTCCGCGCTGGAGCCAGGGGCGTCACATTTTCCTGCTCCGCACTGGGGCTAGAGGGATGGTGGATCCAGGATCTTGCTCTACACTGGGGCCAGGGGACCAAGGTTCCTGCCCTGGGCTGGGGCCAGGATGGATCCAGGTACCTGCTACGTGCTGTGGGAGTGGGGGAGGTGGGGGGTGGGGGGGGGGGGGCATGTTCCAGTTTTCTGCCCCGTGCTGGGTGAGTGTTATCCAGGTTCATGCTCCATGTTGGGGGCATGGGAGGGTGGATCCAGGTTCCTGCTCCGCTTTGGGGCCACTGGGGGACCCAGGGTTCGGCACCGTGCTGGGGTCAGTGGGAGGACGGATCCAGGTTCTTGCTCTGTGCTGTGGATGCGGGGGTTGTTCCAGTTTTCTGCCCCGTGCAGGGGGGAGTGTTATCCAGGTTCCTGTTCCCTGTTGGGGCCAGGGGGAGTGTGGATCCATGTTCCCGCTCTGTGCTGGAGCCTGTGGGTCCCAGGTTCCTGTTCCACGCTGGTACCAGGGGATCACAAGTTCCTGCTCTGCACTGGGGCCAGGGTGGATGCAAGATGCCGCTCCATGCTGTGGCTAGAGGTATGGTGGATCCAGTTTCTTGCTCTACGCTGGGGCCAGGATGGATCCAGGTTCCTGCTCCGTGCTGTGGGAGGAGGGGATGTTCCAGTTTTCTGCCCCATGCTGGGGGGAGTGTTATCCAGGTTCCTGCTCCGTGTTGGGGCCATGGGAGTGTGGATCCATGTTCCTGCTCTGCGCTGGAGCCTGTGGGTCCCAGGTTGCTGCTCCGCGATGGGGCCAGGGTGGATGCAAGTTGCTGCTCCGTGCTGGGGCCAGGGTGGATGCAAGTTACGGCTCCGCGCTGGGTCCAGGGTGGATGTAAGTTCCTGTTCCCTGTTGGGGCCAGGAGGGATCCAAGTTCCTGCTCTGCGCAGGAGCCTGGGGGGGACCCAGGTTCCTGCTCCACGCTGGGACCAGGGGGTCACAAGTTCCGGCTCCGCGCTGGGGCCAGTATAACCCATGTTCCTGTTACTCGCTGGTGCTGTGGTGGGAGGGATCCAGGTTCCTGCTCCACTCTGGGCCCTGTGGGTCCCAGGTTCCTGTTCCACACTGGGACCAGGGGGTCACAAGTTTCTGCTCTGCGCTGGAGCCAGGAGGGATAGAGGCTCTTGCTCCGCGTTGGGTCCAGGGGTGACAGAGATTCCTGCTGCGTGCTGGGGCCAGTGTAATCCAGGGACCTGCTCCGCGCTGGGGCCAGTGTAACCCTGGTACCTGTTATACGCTGGTGCTGTGGGGGGAGGGATCCAGCTTCCTGCCCTGCACTGGGGCCAGGAGGGATCCAGGTTCCTGCCCCGCGCTGGGGCCAGGGGAGTGTGGATCCATGTTCCTGCTCTGCGCTGGAGCCTGGGGTGACACAGGTTCCTGTTCCATGCTGGGACCAGGGGGTAACAAGTTCCTGTTCCGCACTGGTGCTAGGGAGGATGCAAGTTCCAGCTCCGTGCTGGGGCCAGGGTGGATGCAAGTTCCGGCTCCGCGCTGGGGCCAGGGTGAATGCAAGTTCTGGCTCCGCGCTAGGGCCAGGGTGGATGCAAGTTCCAGCTCCGTGCTGGGGCCAGGGTGCATGCAAGTTCCTGATCCGTGCTGGGGCCAGGGGCGACACAGGTTCCTGCCCTGAGCTGGGGCCAGGGGGATCCAGGTTCCTGCTCCGCACTTGGGCTAGAGGGATGGTGGATCCAGGTTCCTGCTCCACGCTGGGCAAAGGGGGATCCAGGTTCCTGCCCTGGGCTGGGGCCAGGATGGATCCAGGTTCCTGCTCCGTGCTGTGGGAGAGGTGTGATGTTCCAGTTTTCTGCCCCGTGCTGGGGGGAGTGTTCTCCAGGTTCCTGCTCCGTGTTGGGTCCATGGGAGGGTGGATCCAGGTTCCAGCTCCGCGCTGGGACCAAGGGGTCACAAGTTCCTGCTTCGCGCTGGAGCCAGGGGGACAGAGATTCCTGCTCCGCGCTGGGGCCATGTAACCCAGGTTCCTGTTATGTGCTGGTGCTGCGGCCAGGAGGGATCCAGGTTCCTGCTCCATGCTGTGGAAGGCGGGGCAGGATGTTCCAGTTTTATTCACGGTGCTGGGGGGAGTGTTATCCAGGTTCCTGCTCCGTGTTGGGCCAGGGTTAATGCAAGTTCCAGCTCTGCGCTGGGGCCAGGGTGGATGCAAGTTCATGCTCCGCGCTGGGGCCAGGGGTGACACAGGTTCCTGCTCCGCGCTGGGGCCAGGGTGGATGCTAGTTCCTGCTCCGCGCTGGGGCCAGGGTGGATGCTAGTTCCTGCTCCATGCTGGGGCCAGGGTAACCCAGGTTCCTGTTATGCGCTGGTGCTGTGGGGGGAGGGATCCAGGTTACTGCTCCGCTTTGGGGCCCCTGGGGGACCCAGGATTCGGCTCCGCACTGGGGTTAGTGGGAGGATGGATGCAGGTTCCTGCTCCGTGCTGTGCCAGGGTGGATGCAAGTTCCTGTTCCGCGCTGGAGCCAGGCGCGACACAGGTTCCTGCTCCACGCTGGGGTCAGGGGTGACACAGATTCCTTCTCTGCACTGGGGCTAGAGGGATGGGGGATCCAGGTTCCAGCCCTGGGCTGGGGCCAGGATGGATCCAGGTTCCTGCTCCGTGCTGTGGGAGAGGTGTGATGTTCCAGTTTTCTGCCCCGTGCTGGGGGGAGTGTTCTCCAGGTTCCTGCTCCGTGTTGGGTCCATGGGAGGGTGGATCCAGGTTCCAGCTCCGCGCTGGGACCAAGGGGTCACAAGTTCCTGCTTCGCGCTGGAGCCAGGGGGACAGAGATTCCTGCTCCGCGCTGGGGCCATGTAACCCAGGTTCCTGTTATGTGCTGGTGCTGCGGCCAGGAGGGATCCAGGTTCCTGCTCCGTGCTGTGGGAGGGGGGGTGATGTTCCAGTTTTCTGCCCCATGTTGGGGGCAGTGTTATCCAGGTTCCTGCTCCGTGCTTTGGGAGGGCGGGGGGGGGGATTGTTCCAGTTTTCTGCCCCATGCTGGGGGGAGTGTTATCCAGGTTCCTGTTCCCTGTTGGGGCCATGGGAGGGTGGATCAAGGTTCCAGATCCACGCTGGGGCCTGTGGGTCCCAGGTTCCTGTTCCACGCTGGCACCAGGGGTCACAAGTTCCTGCTCCGCGCTGGGGCCAGGGTGGGTGTAAGTTGCTGCTCCGCACTGGGGCCAGGGTGGATGCAAGTTCGGGCTCCGCGCTGGGGCCAGGGTGGATGCAAGTTCCGGCACTGCGCTGGGGCCAGGGTGAATGCAAGTTCCGGCACTGCGCTGGGGCCAGGGGGGACAGAGATTCCTGCTCCGTGCTGCGGCCAGGGGAATTGAGATTCCTGCTTCGCGCTGCGGCCATGGGGATTGATTCCTGCTTCACGCTGGGGCCAGGGGGATTGAGATTCCTGCTTCGCGTTGGGGCCAGTGTAACCCAGGTTCCTGTTACGCGCTGGTGCTGTGGGGGGAGGGATCCAGGTTCCTGCTCCACGCTGGAGCCTGGGGGTCACAAGTTCCTGCTCTGCGCTGAGGCCAGGTTGGATGTAAGTTCCAGCTCTGCGCTGGGGCCAGGGTGCATGTAAGTTCCAGCTCCTCTCTGGGACCAGGGTGGATGCAAGTTCCAGCTCCTCTCTGGGGCCAGGGTGGATGCAAGTTCCAGCTCCGCGCTGGAGCCAGGGTTAATGCAAGATCCCGCTCCGCGCTGGAGCCAGGGGTTCACAAGTTGCTGCTCCGTGCTGGTGCTAGGGAGGATGCAAGTTCCAACTCTGCGCTGGTGCCAGGGTGGATGCAAGTTGTTGCTCTGCGCTGGAGCCAGGGTTAATGCAAGATCCGGCTCTGCGCTGGGGCCAGGGTGGATGCAAGTTCCAGCTCTGCGCTGGGGCCAGGGTTAATGCAAGATCCCGCTCCGTGCTGGAGCCAGGCATTCACAAGTTGCTGCTCCACGCTGGCGCCAGGGTGGATGCAAGTTCCAGCTCTGCGCTGGGGCCAGGGTTAATGCAAGATCCCGCTCCACGCTGGAGCCAGGCGTTCACAAGTTGCTGCTCCGCGCTGGCGCCAGGGTGGATGCAAGTTCCGGCTCTGCGCTGGGGCCAGGGTGGATGCAGATTCCTACTCCGCGCTGGGGCCAGGGGGATCCAGGTTCCTGCTGTACGCTGGGGCCAGGACGGATCGAGGCTTTTGCTCCGCGTTGGGACGAGGGGTGACAGAGATTCCTGCTCCATGCTGGGGCCAGGGGGATCGAGGTTCCTGCTTCCTGCTGGGGCCAGTGTAACCCAGGTTCCTGTTATGCGCTGGTGCTGTGGGGGGAGGGATCCAGGTTCCTGCCCTGCGCTGGAGCCCCTGGGGGACCCAGGATTCGGATCCGCACTGGGGTCAGTGGGAGGATGGATCCAGGTTACTGCTCCGCACTGGGGCCAGGGTGGATGCAATTTCCTGCTCCGTGCTGTGGAGTGGGGGGGGGATGTTCCAGTTTTCTGCCCGATACTTGGGGGAGTGTTATCCAGGTTCCTGCCCTGCGCTGGAGCCAGGGTGGATGCAAGTTCCGGCTCCGCGCTGGGGCCAGGGTGAATGCAAGTTCTGGCTCTGCGCTAGGGCCAGGGTGGATGCAAGGTCCAGCTCCGTGCTGGGGCCAGGGTGCATGCAAGTTCCTGCTCCGCGCTGTGGAAGGGCGAGGATGTTCCAGTTTTCTGCCCGATACTTGGGGGAGTGGTATCCAGGTTCCTGTTCCCTGTTGGGGCCATGGGAGGGTGGATGCAGGTTCCTGCTCTGCGCTGGAGCCTGGGGTGACACAGGTTCCTGTTCCACGCTGGGACCAGGGGGCACAAGTTCCTGCTCCGCACTGGTGCTAGGGAGGATGCAAGTTGCTGCTCCGCGCTGGGGCCAGGATGGATGCAAGTTCCTGCTCCGCACTTGGGTCAGGGGCGACCCAGGTTCCTGCTCCGCGCTGGGGCTAGCGGGATGGTGGATCCAGGTTCCTGCTTTATGCTGGGGCCAGGGGGATCCAGGTTCCTGCCCTGCGCTGGGGCCAGGGTGGATGCAAGTTCGGCTTCGCGCTGGGGCCAGGGTGAATGCAAGTTCTGGCTCCGCGCTAGGGCCAGGGTGGATGCAAGTTCCAGCTCAGTGCTGGGGCCAGGGTGCATGCGAGTTCCTGATCCGCGCTGGGGCCAGGGGCGACACATGTTCCTGCTCCGCGCTGGGGCCAGGGGTGACACAGATTCCTTCTCTGCACTGGGGCTAGAGGGATGGTGGATCCAGGTTCCTGCTCCATGCTGGGGCCTGGGGGATCCAGGTTCCAGCCCTGGGCTGGGGCCAGGATGGATCCAGGTTCCTGCTCCGTGCTGTGGGAGATGGGGGATGTTCCAGTTTTCTGCCCCATGTTGGGGGCAGTGTTATCCAGGTTCCTGCTCCATGTTGTGGCCATGAGAGGGATGATCCAGGTTCCAGCTCCACGCTGGGGCCAGGAGGAGAGTAGATCCATGTTCCTGCTCTGCGCTGGGGCCTGGGGGGGATGCAGATTCCAGCTTCATGCTGGGGCCTGTGGGTCCCAGGTCCCTGTTCCACGCTTGCACCAGGGGTCACAAGTTGCTGCTCCGTGCTGGGGCCAGGGTGGATGCAAGTTCCGGCTCCATTCTGGGGCCAGTGGGGACAGCGATTCCTGCTCCGTGCTGCGGCCAGGGGGATTGAGGTTCCTGCTTCGTGCTGGGGCCAGTGTAACCCATGTTCCTGTTACACGCTTGTGCTTTGTGGGGAGGGATCCAGGTTCCTGCCCTGCGCTGGAGCCAGGAGGGATCCAGGTTCCTGCTCCGCGCTGGGGACTGGGGTGACACAGGTTCCTGCTCCACGCTGGGACCAGGGGGTCAAAAGTTCCTGCTCTGCGCTGAGGCCAGGGTGGATGTAAGTTCCAGCTCTGCGCTGGGGCCAGGGTGCATGCAAGTTCCAGCTCCGCGCTGGGGCCAGGGTTAATGCAAGATCCCGCTCCGCGCTGGTGCCAGGGGTTCACAAGCTGCTGCTCCACGCTGGGGCCAGGGTGGATGTAAGTTGCTGCTCCACGCTGGGGCCATGGTGGATGTAAGTTGCTTCTCCGCGCTGGGGCCAGGGTGGATGCAAGTTGCTGCTCCACGCTGGGACCAGGGAGGATGCAAATTCCAGCTCCGCGCTGGGGCCAACGGGTCACAAGTTCCTGCTCCGCCCTGGAGCCAGGAGGGTTCCAGGTTTCTGCTCCGCGCTGGGGCCAGTGTAATCCAGGTTCCTGTGCTGGTGCTTTGGGGGGAGCGATCCAGGTTCCTGCCCTGCACTGGGGCCACTGGGGGGCCCAGGATTCGGCTCCACGCTTGGATCAGCGGGAGTGTGCGTCCAGGTTACTGCTCTATGCTGGGGGCTGGATGGATCCAGGTTCCTGTTCCGTGCTGTTGAAGGCGGGGCAGGATGTTCCAGTTTTAGGCACCGTGCTGGGGGAGTGTTATCCAGGTTCCTGCTCTGTGTTGGGGCCAGGGTTAATGCAAGTTCCAGCTTCGCGCTGGGGCCAGCGTGGATGCAAGTTCCAGCTCCGCGCTGGGGCCAGGGTGGATGCAAGTTCCAGCTCCACGCTGGGGCCAGGGTGGATGCTAGTTCCTGCTCCGCACTGGGGCCAGGGTGGATGAAAGTTCCAGCTCCGCGCTGGGGCCAGATTGGATGCAAGATCCAGCTCTGCGCTGGGGCCAGTGTGGATGAAAGTTCCAGCTCCGCGCTGGGGCCAGAATGGTTGCAAGATCCAGCTCTGCGCTGGGGCCAGGGTGGATGCAAGATCCAGCTCTGCGCTGGGGCCAGGGTGGATGCAAGTTACTGCTCCGCGCTGGTGTCAGGGGCGACACAGATTCCAGCTCTGCGCTGGGGCCAAGGGCGACCCAGGTTCCTGCTCCGCACTTGGTCTAGAGGGATGGTGGATCCAGGTTCATGCTGTACGCTGGGGCCAGGGGGATCCAGGTTCCTGCCCTGCGCTGGGGCCAAGGGGTATCCAGGTTCCTGCCCTGCGCTGGGGCCAAGGGGGGATCCAGGTTCCTGCTCCACACTGGGGCCAAGGGGATCCAGGTTCCTGCTGCATGCTGGGGCCAGGAGGGATCCAGGTTCCTGCCCAGGGCTGGGGTCAGGGGGTTCCTGTTTCCTGCTCCACGCTGGGACCAGGGGGACCAGGTTCCTGCTGCATGCTGGGGCCAGGAGGGATCCAGGTTCCTGCTTTGCGCTGGGACAATGGTGGATGCAAGTTCCAGCTCCACGCTGGGGACAGGGTGGATACAAGTTCCAGCTCCGCGCTGGGGCCAGGGTGGATGCAAGTTCCAGCTCCGCGCTGGGGCTAGGTTGGATGCAAGTTCCAGCTCCGCGCTGGGGCCAGGGTGGATGCAAGTTCCAGCTCCGCGCTGGGGCCAGGGTGGATGCTAGTTCCTGCTTGGTGCTGGGGCCAGGTTTGATGCAAGTTCATGCTCCGCGCTGGGGTTGGGTCGACACAGATTCCTGCTCCATGCTGGGGCCAGGGACAGCCCTGGTTCCTGCTCCGCACTGGGGCTAGAGGGATGGTGGACCCAGGTTGCTGCTCTACGCTGGGGCCAGGTGGATCCAGGTTCCTTCTCCACTCTGGGGCCAGGTGGATCCAGGTTCCTGCTCTGCGCTAGTGCTAGGGTGATCCAGGTTCCTGCTCCGCGCTGGGGCCAGTGGGATCCAGGTTCCTGCCCTGCACTGGGGCCAGTGGGATCCAGGTTCCTGCTCTGTGCTGGGATCAGGGGCGACACAGATTCCTGCTCCGCGCTGGGGCCAGGGGCGACCCAGGTTCCTGCTCCACACTGGGGCTAGCGGGAGGATGGACCAGGTTCCTGCTCTACACTGGGGCCAGGTGAATCCAGGTTCCTGCCCTGGGCTAAGGCCAGGATGGATCCAGGTTCCTGCTCCGTGCTGTGGGTGGGAGGGAAATGTTCCAGTTTTCTGCCCCGTGCTGGGGGGAGTGTTCTCCAGCTTCCTGCTCTGTGTTGGGTCCATGGGAGGGTGGATCCAGGTTCCTGCTCCGCGCTGGGACCAGGGGGACAGAGATTCCTGCTCTGCGCTGGGGCCAGGGGGACAGAGATTCCTGCTCCACGCTGGGGCCATGTAACACAGGTTCCTGTTGTGCGCTGGTGCTGCGGCCAGGAGGTATCGAGGTTCCTGCTCCATGCTGTGGAAGGCGGGGCAGGATGTTCCAGTTTTATTCACGGTGCTGGGGGGAGTGTTATCCAGGTTCCTGCTCTGTGTTGGGGCCAGGGTTAATGCAAGTTCCAGCTCTGCGCTGGGGCCAGTTTGGATGCAAGTTCATGCTCCGCACTGGGGTCAGGGTTAATGCAAGTTCCAGCTCCGCGCTGGGGCCAGGGTGGATGCAAGTTCATGCTCCGCGCTGGGGTCAGGGTTAATGCAAGTTCCAGCTCCGTGCTGGGGCCAGGGGCGACACAGGTTCCTGCTCCACGCTGGGGTCTGGGGGATCCAGGTTCCAGCCCTGGGCTGTGGTAGGGGGGTGATGTTCTCGTTTTCTGCCCCATGTTGGGGGCCGTGTTATCCAGGTTCCTGCTCCGTGTTGGGGCCATGGGAGGGTGGATCCAGGTTCCATCTCCATGCTGGGGCCTGTGGGTCCCAGGTTCCTGTTCGACACTGGCACCAGGGGTCACAAGTTGCTGCTCCATGCAGGGGCCAGGGTTGGTGCAAGTTGCTGCTCCTCGCTGGGGCCAGGGTGGTTGCAAGTTCCGGCTCCATGCTGGGGCCAGTGGGGACAGAGATTCCTGCTCCGCGCTGGGGCCAGGGGGATTGAGGTTCCTGCTTTGCGTTGGGTCAGTGTAACCCAGGTTCCTGTTACTCGCTTGTGCTGTGGGGGGAGGGATCCAGGTTCCTGCCCTGCGCTGGAGCCTGGTGTGATACATGTTCCTGCTCCACGCTGGAGCCTGTAGATCCCAGGTTCCTGTTCCAAGCTGGGAGCAGGGGGTCACAAGTTCCAGCTCCGCGCTGGGGCCAGGGTGCATGCAAGTTCCAGCTCCACTCTTGGGCCAGGGAGGATGCAAGTTCCCGCTCCGCGCTGGAGCCAGGGGTTCACAAGTTGCTGCTCCGTGTTGGGGCCAGGAGGGATCCAGGTTCCTGCTCTGCGCTGGGGTCATGGGGATCCAAGTTCCTGCTCCGTGCTGGGGCCATGGGGTACCCAGGTTCCTGCTCTGCACTGGGGAAGGAGAGATCCAGATTCCTGCTCCACACTGGGGCCAATAGGGATCCAAGTTCCTGCTGTGCCCTGGGGCCGGGGTGGTGGTGGGTGGATCCATGTTCCTGCTCCATGCTGGAGCCAGGATTATCCAGGTTCCTGCTCCGCGCTGGGGCCTGTGGGTCCCAGGTTCCTGTTCCACGCTGGGACCAGGTGGATCCAGGTTCCTGTTCCATGCTGGGGCTAGAGGGATGGTGGATCCAGGTTCTTGCTCTATGCTGGGGCCAGGGGGTTCCAGGTTCCAGCCCTGGGCTGGGGCTAGGTTGGATCCAGGTTCCTGCTCCGTGCTGTTGGGGGGGGGGGGGGGGTGGGGGGTGGAGGGGGGGGGGAAGGGATGTTCCAGTGTTCTGCCCCGTGCTGGGGGCAGTGTTATCCAGGTTCCTGTTCCATGTTGGGGCCATGGGAGGGTGGATCCATGTTCCTGCTCTGCGCTGGAGCCTGGGGGGATGCAGGTTCCTGCTCCACTCTGGGGCCTGTGGGTCCCAGGTTACTGCTCTGCGATGGGGCCAGGGTGGATGCAAGATGCTGCTCCCTGTTGGGGCCAGGAGGGATCCAGGTTCCTGCCCTACACTTAGGCCAGGGGGAGTGTGGATCCATGTTCCTACTCTGCGCTGGAGCCTGGGGGGACCCAGGTTCCTGCTCCACGCTGGGACCAGGGGGTCACAAGTTCCTGATACGCACTGAGGCCAGGGTGGATGTAAGTTCCATCTCCTCTCTGGGGCCAGGGTGGATGCAAGTTCCAGCTCCGCGCTGGAGCCAGGGGCATCACATTTTCCTGCTCCGCACTGGGGCTAGAGGGATGGTGGATCCAGGATCTTGCTCTACACTGGGGCCAGGGGACCAAGGTTCCTGCCCTGGGCTGGGGCCAGGATGGATCCAGGTACCTGCTACGTGCTGTGGGAGTGGGGGAGGTGGGGGGTGGGGGGGGGGGGGGCATGTTGCAGTTTTCTGCCCCGTGCTGGGTGAGTGTTATCCAGGTTCATGCTCCATGTTGGGGGCATGGGAGGGTGGATCCAGGTTCCTGCTCCGCTTTGGGGCCACTGGGGGACCCAGGGTTCGGCACCGTGCTGGGGTCAGTGGGAGGACGGATCCAGGTTCTTGCTCTGTGCTGTGGATGCGGGGGTTGTTCCAGTTTTCTGCCCCGTGCAGGGGGGAGTGTTATCCAGGTTCCTGTTCCCTGTTGGGGCCAGGGGGAGTGTGGATCCATGTTCCCGCTCTGTGCTGGAGCCTGTGGGTCCCAGGTTCCTGTTCCACGCTGGTACCAGGGGATCACAAGTTCCTGCTCTGCACTGGGGCCAGGGTGGATGCAAGATGCCGCTCCATGCTGTGGCTAGAGGGATGGTGGATCCAGTTTCTTGCTCTACGCTGGGGCCAGGATGGATCCAGGTTCCTGCTCCGTGCTGTGGGAGGAGGGGATGTTCCAGTTTTCTGCCCCATGCTGGGGGGAGTGTTATCCAGGTTCCTGCTCCGTGTTGGGGCCATGGGAGTGTGGATCCATGTTCCTGCTCTGCGCTGGAGCCTGTGGGTCCCAGGTTGCTGCTCCGCGATGGGGCCAGGGTGGATGCAAGTTGCTGCTCCGTGCTGGGGCCAGGGTGGATGCAAGTTACGGCTCCGCGCTGGGTCCAGGGTGGATGTAAGTTCCTGTTCCCTGTTGGGGCCAGGAGGGATCCAAGTTCCTGCTCTGCGCAGGAGCCTGGGGGGGACCCAGGTTCCTGCTCCACGCTGGGACCAGGGGGTCACAAGTTCCGGCTCCGCGCTGGGGCCAGTATAACCCATGTTCCTGTTACTCGCTGGTGCTGTGGTGGGAGGGATCCAGGTTCCTGCTCCACTCTGGGCCCTGTGGGTCCCAGGTTCCTGTTCCACACTGGGACCAGGGGGTCACAAGTTTCTGCTCTGCGCTGGAGCCAGGAGGGATAGAGGCTCTTGCTCCGCGTTGGGTCCAGGGGTGACAGAGATTCCTGCTGCGTGCTGGGGCCAGTGTAATCCAGGGACCTGCTCCGCGCTGGGGCCAGTGTAACCCTGGTACCTGTTATACGCTGGTGCTGTGGGGGGAGGGATCCAGCTTCCTGCCCTGCACTGGGGCCAGGAGGGATCCAGGTTCCTGCCCCGCGCTGGGGCCAGGGGAGTGTGGATCCATGTTCCTGCTCTGCGCTGGAGCCTGGGGTGACACAGGTTCCTGTTCCATGCTGGGACCAGGGGGTAACAAGTTCCTGTTCCGCACTGGTGCTAGGGAGGATGCAAGTTCCAGCTCCGTGCTGGGGCCAGGGTGGATGCAAGTTCCGGCTCCGCGCTGGGGCCAGGGTGAATGCAAGTTCTGGCTCCGCGCTAGGGCCAGGGTGGATGCAAGTTCCAGCTCCGTGCTGGGGCCAGGGTGCATGCAAGTTCCTGATCCGTGCTGGGGCCAGGGGCGACACAGGTTCCTGCCCTGAGCTGGGGCCAGGGGGATCCAGGTTCCTGCTCCGCACTTGGGCTAGAGGGATGGTGGATCCAGGTTCCTGCTCCACGCTGGGCAAAGGGGGATCCAGGTTCCTGCCCTGGGCTGGGGCCAGGATGGATCCAGGTTCCTGCTCCGTGCTGTGGGAGAGGTGTGATGTTCCAGTTTTCTGCCCCGTGCTGGGGGGAGTGTTCTCCAGGTTCCTGCTCCGTGTTGGGTCCATGGGAGGGTGGATCCAGGTTCCAGCTCCGCGCTGGGACCAAGGGGTCACAAGTTCCTGCTTCGCGCTGGAGCCAGGGGGACAGAGATTCCTGCTCCGCGCTGGGGCCATGTAACCCAGGTTCCTGTTATGTGCTGGTGCTGCGGCCAGGAGGGATCCAGGTTCCTGCTCCATGCTGTGGAAGGCGGGGCAGGATGTTCCAGTTTTATTCACGGTGCTGGGGGGAGTGTTATCCAGGTTCCTGCTCCGTGTTGGGCCAGGGTTAATGCAAGTTCCAGCTCTGCGCTGGGGCCAGGGTGGATGCAAGTTCATGCTCCGCGCTGGGGCCAGGGGTGACACAGGTTCCTGCTCCGCGCTGGGGCCAGGGTGGATGCTAGTTCCTGCTCCGCGCTGGGGCCAGGGTGGATGCTAGTTCCTGCTCCATGCTGGGGCCAGGGTAACCCAGGTTCCTGTTATGCGCTGGTGCTGTGGGGGGAGGGATCCAGGTTACTGCTCCGCTTTGGGGCCCCTGGGGGACCCAGGATTCGGCTCCGCACTGGGGTTAGTGGGAGGATGGATGCAGGTTCCTGCTCCGTGCTGTGCCAGGGTGGATGCAAGTTCCTGTTCCGCGCTGGAGCCAGGCGCGACACAGGTTCCTGCTCCACGCTGGGGTCAGGGGTGACACAGATTCCTTCTCTGCACTGGGGCTAGAGGGATGGGGGATCCAGGTTCCAGCCCTGGGCTGGGGCCAGGATGGATCCAGGTTCCTGCTCCGTGCTGTGGGAGAGGTGTGATGTTCCAGTTTTCTGCCCCGTGCTGGGGGGAGTGTTCTCCAGGTTCCTGCTCCGTGTTGGGTCCATGGGAGGGTGGATCCAGGTTCCAGCTCCGCGCTGGGACCAAGGGGTCACAAGTTCCTGCTTCGCGCTGGAGCCAGGGGGACAGAGATTCCTGCTCCGCGCTGGGGCCATGTAACCCAGGTTCCTGTTATGTGCTGGTGCTGCGGCCAGGAGGGATCCAGGTTCCTGCTCCGTGCTGTGGGAGGGGGGGTGATGTTCCAGTTTTCTGCCCCATGTTGGGGGCAGTGTTATCCAGGTTCCTGCTCCGTGCTTTGGGAGGGCGGGGGGGGGGATTGTTCCAGTTTTCTGCCCCATGCTGGGGGGAGTGTTATCCAGGTTCCTGTTCCCTGTTGGGGCCATGGGAGGGTGGATCAAGGTTCCAGATCCACGCTGGGGCCTGTGGGTCCCAGGTTCCTGTTCCACGCTGGCACCAGGGGTCACAAGTTCCTGCTCCGCGCTGGGGCCAGGGTGGGTGTAAGTTGCTGCTCCGCACTGGGGCCAGGGTGGATGCAAGTTCGGGCTCCGCGCTGGGGCCAGGGTGGATGCAAGTTCCGGCACTGCGCTGGGGCCAGGGTGAATGCAAGTTCCGGCACTGCGCTGGGGCCAGGGGGGACAGAGATTCCTGCTCCGTACTGCGGCCAGGGGAATTGAGATTCCTGCTTCGCGCTGCGGCCATGGGGATTGATTCCTGCTTCACGCTGGGGCCAGGGGGATTGAGATTCCTGCTTCGCGTTGGGGCCAGTGTAACCCAGGTTCCTGTTACGCGCTGGTGCTGTGGGGGGAGGGATCCAGGTTCCTGCTCCACGCTGGAGCCTGGGGGTCACAAGTTCCTGCTCTGCGCTGAGGCCAGGTTGGATGTAAGTTCCAGCTCTGCGCTGGGGCCAGGGTGCATGTAAGTTCCAGCTCCTCTCTGGGACCAGGGTGGATGCAAGTTCCAGCTCCTCTCTGGGGCCAGGGTGGATGCAAGTTCCAGCTCCGCGCTGGAGCCAGGGTTAATGCAAGATCCCGCTCCGCGCTGGAGCCAGGGGTTCACAAGTTGCTGCTCCGTGCTGGTGCTAGGGAGGATGCAAGTTCCAACTCTGCGCTGGTGCCAGGGTGGATGCAAGTTGCTGCTCTGCGCTGGAGCCAGGGTTAATGCAAGATCCGGCTCTGCGCTGGGGCCAGGGTGGATGCAAGTTCCAGCTCTGCGCTGGGGCCAGGGTTAATGCAAGATCCCGCTCCGTGCTGGAGCCAGGCATTCACAAGTTGCTGCTCCACGCTGGCGCCAGGGTGGATGCAAGTTCCAGCTCTGCGCTGGGGCCAGGGTTAATGCAAGATCCCGCTCCACGCTGGAGCCAGGCGTTCACAAGTTGCTGCTCCGCGCTGGCACCAGGGTGGATGCAAGTTCCGGCTCTGCGCTGGGGCCAGGGTGGATGCAGATTCCTACTCCGCGCTGGGGCCAGGGGGATCCAGGTTCCTGCTGTACGCTGGGGCCAGGACGGATCGAGGCTTTTGCTCCGCGTTGGGACGAGGGGTGACAGAGATTCCTGCTCCATGCTGGGGCCAGGGGGATCGAGGTTCCTGCTTCCTGCTGGGGCCAGTGTAACCCAGGTTCCTGTTATGCGCTGGTGCTGTGGGGGGAGGGATCCAGGTTCCTGCCCTGCGCTGGAGCCCCTGGGGGACCCAGGATTCGGATCCGCACTGGGGTCAGTGGGAGGATGGATCCAGGTTACTGCTCCGCACTGGGGCCAGGGTGGATGCAATTTCCTGCTCCGTGCTGTGGAGTGGGGGGGGGATGTTCCAGTTTTCTGCCCGATACTTGGGGGAGTGTTATCCAGGTTCCTGCCCTGCGCTGGAGCCAGGGTGGATGCAAGTTCCGGCTCCGCGCTGGGGCCAGGGTGAATGCAAGTTCTGGCTCTGCGCTAGGGCCAGGGTGGATGCAAGGTCCAGCTCCGTGCTGGGGCCAGGGTGCATGCAAGTTCCTGCTCCGCGCTGTGGAAGGGCGAGGATGTTCCAGTTTTCTGCCCGATACTTGGGGGAGTGGTATCCAGGTTCCTGTTCCCTGTTGGGGCCATGGGAGGGTGGATGCAGGTTCCTGCTCTGCGCTGGAGCCTGGGGTGACACAGGTTCCTGTTCCACGCTGGGACCAGGGGGCACAAGTTCCTGCTCCGCACTGGTGCTAGGGAGGATGCAAGTTGCTGCTCCGCGCTGGGGCCAGGATGGATGCAAGTTCAGCTCCTCTCTGGGGCCTGGGTGGGTGCAAGTTCCTGCTCCGCACTTGGGTCAGGGGCGACCCAGGTTCCTGCTCCGCGCTGGGGCTAGCGGGATGGTGGATCCAGGTTCCTGCTTTATGCTGGGGCCAGGGGGATCCAGGTTCCTGCCCTGCGCTGGGGCCAGGGTGGATGCAAGTTCGGCTTCGCGCTGGGGCCAGGGTGAATGCAAGTTCTGGCTCCGCGCTAGGGCCAGGGTGGATGCAAGTTCCAGCTCAGTGCTGGGGCCAGGGTGCATGCGAGTTCCTGATCCGCGCTGGGGCCAGGGGCGACACATGTTCCTGCTCCGCGCTGGGGCCAGGGGTGACACAGATTCCTTCTCTGCACTGGGGCTAGAGGGATGGTGGATCCAGGTTCCTGCTCCATGCTGGGGCCTGGGGGATCCAGGTTCCAGCCCTGGGCTGGGGCCAGGATGGATCCAGGTTCCTGCTCCGTGCTGTGGGAGATGGGGGATGTTCCAGTTTTCTGCCCCATGTTGGGGGCAGTGTTATCCAGGTTCCTGCTCCGTGTTGTGGCCATGAGAGGGATGATCCAGGTTCCAGCTCCACGCTGGGGCCAGGAGGAGAGTAGATCCATGTTCCTGCTCTGCGCTGGGGCCTGGGGGGGATGCAGATTCCAGCTTCATGCTGGGGCCTGTGGGTCCCAGGTCCCTGTTCCACGCTTGCACCAGGGGTCACAAGTTGCTGCTCCGTGCTGGGGCCAGGGTGGATGCAAGTTCCGGCTCCATTCTGGGGCCAGTGGGGACAGCGATTCCTGCTCCGTGCTGCGGCCAGGGGGATTGAGGTTCCTGCTTCGTGCTGGGGCCAGTGTAACCCATGTTCCTGTTACACGCTTGTGCTTTGTGGGGAGGGATCCAGGTTCCTGCCCTGCGCTGGAGCCAGGAGGGATCCAGGTTCCTGCTCCGCGCTGGGGACTGGGGTGACACAGGTTCCTGCTCCACGCTGGGACCAGGGGGTCAAAAGTTCCTGCTCTGCGCTGAGGCCAGGGTGGATGTAAGTTCCAGCTCTGCGCTGGGGCCAGGGTGCATGCAAGTTCCAGCTCCGCGCTGGGGCCAGGGTTAATGCAAGATCCCGCTCCGCGCTGGTGCCAGGGGTTCACAAGCTGCTGCTCCACGCTGGGGCCAGGGTGGATGTAAGTTGCTGCTCCACGCTGGGGCCATGGTGGATGTAAGTTGCTTCTCCGCGCTGGGGCCAGGGTGGATGCAAGTTGCTGCTCCACGCTGGGACCAGGGAGGATGCAAATTCCAGCTCCGCGCTGGGGCCAACGGGTCACAAGTTCCTGCTCCGCCCTGGGGCCAGGAGGGTTCCAGGTTTCTGCTCCGCGCTGGGGCCAGTGTAATCCAGGTTCCTGTGCTGGTGCTTTGGGGGGAGCGATCCAGGTTCCTGCCCTGCACTGGGGCCACTGGGGGGCCCAGGATTCGGCTCCACGCTTGGATCAGCGGGAGTGTGCGTCCAGGTTACTGCTCCACGCTGGGGGCTGGATGGATCCAGGTTCCTGCTCCGTGCTGTTGAAGGCGGGGCAGGATGTTCCAGTTTTATGCACCGTGCTGGGGGAGTGTTATCCAGGTTCCTGCTCCGTGTTGGGGCCAGGGTTAATGCAAGTTCAAGCTCCGCGCTGGGGCCAGGATTAATGCAAGTTCCAGCTCCGCACTGGGGCCAGCGTGGATGCAAGTTCCAGCTCCGCACTGGGGCCAGGGTGGATGCAAGTGCCAGCTCCACGCTGGGGCCAGCGTGGATGCAAGATCCAGCTCCACGCTGGGGCCAGGGTTGATGCAATTTACTGCTCCGCGCTGGGGCCAGGGTGGATGAAAGTTCCAGCTCCGCGCTGGGGACAGGGTGAATGCGAGTTCCAGCTCCGCGCTGTTGCCAGGGTGGATGCAAGTTGCTGCTCTGCGCTGGGGCCTGTGGGTCCCAGGTCCCTGTTCCATGCTGGCACCAGGGGTCACAAGCTGCTGCTCCGTGCTGGGGCCAGGGTGGATGCAAGTTCCGGCTCCACGCTGGGGCCAGTGGGGACAATGATTCCTGCTCCGTGCTGCGGCCAAGAGGATTGAGATTCCTGCTTCGTGCTGGGGCCAGTGTAACCCAGGTTCCTGTTACGTGCTTGTGCTGTGGGGGGGAGGGATCCAGGTTCCTGCCCTGCGCTGGAGCCAGGAGGGATCCAGGTTCCTGCTCCGCACTGGGGCCTGGGGTGACACAGGTTCCTTCTCCACGCTGGGACCCGGGGGTCACATGTTCCTGCTCTGCACTGAGGCCAGTGTGGATGTAAGTTCCAGCTCCGCGTTGGGGCCAGGGTGCATGCAAGTTCCAGCTTTGCGCTGGGGCCAGGGTTAATGCAAGATCCTGCTCCGCGCTGGAGCCAGGGGTTCACAAGTTGCTGCTCCGCGCTGGGGCCAGGATGGATGCAAGTTCTGGCTCCGCACTCGGGCCAGGGTGGATGCAAGTTCCGGCTCCGCACTGGGGCCAGGGTGAATGCGAGTTCCGGCTCCACGCTGGGGCCAGGGTGAATGCAAGGTCCGGCTCCGCACTGGGGCCAGAGTGGATGCAAGTTCCTGCTCCGAGCTGGGACCAGGGGCGACAAAGGTTCCTGCTCTGCGCTGGGGCCAGGGTGGATGCAAGTTCCAGCTCCGCGCTGGGGCCAGTGTGGATGCAAGTTCCAGCTCTCCGCTGGGGCCAGGGAGGATGCAAGTTCCAGCTGCACGCTGGGACCAGGGTGTATGCAAGTTCCAGCTCCGCGCTGGGGCCAGGGTGGATGCTAGTTCCTGCTCCACGCTGGGGCCAGGGTGGAAGCAAGTTCCAGCTCCGTGCTGGGGCCAGATTGGATGCAAGATCCAGCTCTGTTCTGGGACCATGCAAGTTACTGCTCGGCGCTGGTGTCAGGTGCAACCCAGGTTCCTGCTCCGCACTTGGTCTAGAGGGATGGTGGGTCCTGGTTCATGCTGTATGCTGGGGCCAGGGGGATCCAGGTTCCTGCCCTGCGCTGGGGCCAAGGGGGGATCCAGGTTCCTGCTCCACACTGGGACCGGGGGACCAGGTTCCTGCTGCATGCTGGGGCCAGGAGGGATCCAGGTTCCTGCTTTGTGCTGGGACAACGGTGGATGTAAATTCCATCTCCGCGCTGGGGCCAGGGTGGATGCAAGTTCCAGCTCCGTGCTGGGGCCAGGGGCGACACAGGTTCCTGCTCCACACTGGGACCAGGGGCAACACAGGTTCCTGCTCCACGCTGGGGTCTGGGGGATCCAGGTTCCAGCCCTGGGCTGTGGTAGGGGGGGTGATGTTCTAGTTTTCTGCCCCATGTTGGGGGCCGTGTTATCCAGGTTCCTGCTCCGTGTTGGGGCCATGGGAGGGTGGATCCAGGTTCCATCTCCATGCTGGGGCCTGTGGGTCCCAGGTTCCTGTTCGACACTGGCACCAGGGGTCACAAGTTGCTGCTCCGTGCAGGGGCCAGGGTTGGTGCAAGTTGCTGCTCCTCGCTGGGGCCAGGGTGGTTGCAAGTTCCGGCTCCATGCTGGGGCCAGTGGGGACAGAGATTCCTGCTCCGCGCTGGGGCCATGGAGATTGAGGTTCCTGCTTTGCGTTGGGTCAGTGTAACCCAGGTTCCTGTTACTCGCTTGTGCTGTGGGGGGAGGGATCCAGGTTCCTGCCCTGCGCTGGAGCCTGGGGTGATACAGGTTCCTGCTCCACGCTGGAGCCTGTAGATCCCAGGTTCCTGTTCCAAGCTGGGACCAGGGGGTCACAAGTTCCAGCTCCGCGCTGGGGCCAGGGTGCATGCAAGTTCCAGCTCCACTCTGG
The DNA here is from genome assembly GCF_017639515.1 of Carcharodon carcharias. Lineage (NCBI taxonomy): Eukaryota > Metazoa > Chordata > Chondrichthyes > Lamniformes > Lamnidae > Carcharodon > Carcharodon carcharias. Next base: position 26,235,575 of record NC_054486.1, read on the forward strand.
GGCCAGGGAGGATGCAAGTTCCCGCTCCGCGCTGGAGCCAGGGGTTCACAAGTTGCTGCTCCGTACTGGCGCCAGGGTGGATGCAAGTTGCTGCTCCATGCTGGGGCCAGGGTGGATGCAAGTTCCGGCTCCACACTGGGGCCAGGGTGGATGCAAGTTCCGGCTTCTCACTGGGGCCAGGGTGGATGCAAGTTCCAGCTCCGCGCTGGGGCCAGGGTTAATGCAAGATCCCGCTCCGCGCTGGTGCCAGGGGTTCACAAGCTGCTGCTCCCGGCTGGGGCCAGGGTGGATGTAAGTTGCTGCTCCGCGCTGGGGCCAGGGTGGATGCAAGTTGCTGCTCCGTGCTGGGGCCAGGGTTAATGCAAGATCCTGCTCCACGCTGGTGCCAGGGGTTCACAAGCAGCTGCTCCACGCTGGGGCCAGGGTGTATGTAAGTTGCTGCTCCGTGCTGGGGCCATGTTGGATGCAAGTTGGTGCTCCACGCTGGGACCAGGGAGGAAGCAAATTCCAGCTCCGCGCTGGGGCCAAGGGGTCACAAGTTCCTGCTCCGCCCTGGGGCCAGGAGGGATCCAGGTTTCTGCTCCATGCTGGGGCCAGGAGGATCAAGGTTCCTGCTCCGCGCTGGGGCGAGTGTAATCCAGGTTCCTGTTATGCGCTGGTTCTTTGGGGGGAGGGATCCAGGTTCCTGCCCTGCACTGGGGCCATTTGGGGGCCCAGGATTTGGGTCCACAGTTGGATCAGTGGGAGTGTGCGTTCAGGTTACTGCTCCGTGCTGGGGCCAGGATGGATGCAAGTTCTGGCTCCGCACTCGGGCCAGGGTGGATGCAAGTTCCGGCTCCACACTGGGGCCAGGGTGAATGCGAGTTCCGGCTCCGCGCTGGGGCCAGGGTGAATGCAAGGTCCGGCTCTGCACTGGGGCCAGAGTGGATGCAAGTTCCTGCTCCGAGCTGGGACCAGGGGCGACAAAGGTTCCTGCTCTGCGCTGGGGCCAGGGTGGATGCAAGTTCCAGCTCCGCGCTGGGGCCAGGGTGGATGCAAGTTCCAGCTCTGCGCTGGGGCCAGGGTGGATGCAAGTTCCAGCTTCGTGCTGGGGCCAGATTGGATGCAAGATCCAGCTCTGTCCTGGGACCATGCAAGTTACTGCTCGGCGCTGGTGTCAGGTGCGACCCAGGTTCCTGCTCCGCACTTGGTCTAGAGGGATGGTGGGTCCTGGTTCATGCTGTATGCTGGGGCCAGGGGGATCCAGTTTCCTGCCCTGCGCTGGGGCCAAGGGGGGATCCAGGTTCCTGCTCCACACTGGGACCGGGGGACCAGGTTCCTGCTGCATGCTGGGGCCAGGAGGGATCCAGGTTCCTGCTTTGTGCTGGGACAACGGTGGATGTAAATTCCATCTCCGCGCTGGGGCCAGGGTGGATGCAAGTTCCTGCTCCGAGCTGGGACCAGGGTGGCTGCAAGTTCCTGCTCCACACTGGGGCCAGGTTGGATGCAAGTTCCTGCTCTGCGCTGGGGCCAGGGTGGATGCAAGTTCCAGCTCCGTGCTGGGGCCAGGGGCGACACAGGTTCCTGCTCCGCGCAGGGGCCAGGGGCGACACAGGTACCTGGTCTGTGCTGGGGCCTGGGGCGACACAGGTTCCTGCTCCACACTGGGACCAGGAGGGACACAGGTTCCTGCTCCATGCTGGGGCCAGTGTAACCCAGGTTCCTGTTACGCGCTGGTGCTGTGGTGGGGGGGATCCAGGTTCCTGCTCCGTGCTAGGGCCAGGGGGAGTATGGATCCATGTTCCTGCTCTGCGCTGGGCCCTGTGGGTCCCATTTTCCTGTTCCATGCTGGGCAAAGGGGGAACCAGGTTCCTGCCCTGGGCTGGGGCCAGGATGGATCCAGGTTCCTGCTCTGTGCTGTGGGAGGGGTGTGATGTTCCAGTTTTCTGCCCCGTGCTGGGGGGAGTGTTCTCCAGCTTTCTGCTCCGTGTTGGGTCCATGGGAGGGTGGATCCAGGTTCCTGCTCCGCGCTGGGACCAGGGGGACAGAGATTCCTGCTCTGTGCAGGGGCCAGGGGGACAGAGATTCCTGCTCCGCGCTGGAGCCATGTAACCCAGGTTCCTGTTATGCGCTGGAGCTGCGGCCAGGAGGTATCCAGGTTCCTGCTCCATGCTGTGGAAGGCGGGGCAGGATGTTCCAGTTTTATTCACGGTGCTGGAGGAATTGTTATCCAGGTTCCTGCTCTGAGTTGGGGCCAGGGTTAATGCAAGTTCCAGCTCTGCGCTGGGGCCAGTTTGGATGCAAGTTCATGCTCCACGCTGGGGTCAGGGTTAATGCAAGTTCCAGCTCCGCGCTGGGGCCAGGGTGGATGCAAGTTCATGCTCCGCGCTGGGGTCAGGGTTAATGCAAGTTCCCGCTCCGTGCTGAGGCCAGGGGCGACACAGGTTCCTGCTCCACGCTGGGGTCTGGGGGATCCAGGTTCCAGTCCTGGGCTGTGGTAGGGGGGGTGATGTTCTAGTTTTCTGCCCCATGTTGGGGGCCGTGTTATCCAGGTTCCTGCTCCGTGTTGGAGCCATGGGAGGGTGGATCCAGGTTCCAGTTCCATGCTGGGGCCTGTGGGTCCTAGGTTCCTGTTCCACGCTGGCACCAAGGGTCACATGTTGCTGCTCCGTGCAGGGGCCAGGGTGGATGCAAATTGCTGCTCCTCGCTGGGGCCAGGGTGGTTGCAAATTCCGGCTCCATGCTGGGGCCAGTGGGGACAGAGATTCCTGCTCCGCGCTGGGGCCAGGGGGATTGAGGTTCCTGCTTTGCGTTGGGTCAGTGTAACCCAGGTTCCTGTTACTCGCTTGTACTGTGGGGGGAGGTATCCAGGTTCCTGCCCTGCGCTGTAGCCTGGGGTGATACAGGTTCCTGCTCCACACTGGAGCCTGTGGATCCCAGGTTCCTGTTCCAAGCTGGGACCAGGGGGTCACAAGTTCCAGCTCCGCGCTGGGGCCAGGGTGCATGCAAGTTCCAGCTCCACTCTTGGGCCAGGGAGGATGCAAGTTCCCGCTCCGCGCTGGAGCCAGGGGTTCACAAGTTGCTGCTCCGTACTGGCGCCAGGGTGGATGCAAGTTGCTGCTCCACGCTGGGGCCAGGGTGGATGCAAGTTCCAGCTCCGCGCTGGGGCCAGGGTTAATGCAAGATCCCGCTCCGCGCTGGTGCCAGGGTTTCACAAGCTGCTGCTCCACACTGGGGCCAGGGTGGATGTAAGTTGCTGCTCCGTGCTGGGGCCATGGTGGATGCAATTTCCGGCTCCGCGCTGGCGCCAGGGTGGATGCAAGTTCCGGCTCTGTGCTGGGGCCAGGGTGGATGCAAGTTGCTGCTCCCCGCTGGGGCCAGAATGGATGTAAGTTGCTGCTCCGCGCTGGGGCCAGGGTGGATGCAAGTTGGTGCTCCACGCTGGGACCAGGGAGGAAGCAAATTCCAGCTCCGCACTGGGGCCAAGGGGTCACAAGTTCCTGCTCCGCCCTGGGGCCAGGAGGGATCCAGGTTTCTGCTCCATGCTGGGGCCAGGAGGATCAAGGTTCCTGCTCCGCGCTGGGGCGAGTGTAATCCAGGTTCCTGTTATGCGCTGGTTCTTTGGGGGGAGGGATCCAGGTTCCTGCCCTGCACTGGGGCCACTGGGGGGCCCAGGATTCGGCTCCACACTTGGATCAGTGGGAGTGTGTGTTCAGGTTACTGCTCCACGCTGGGGGCTGGATTGATCCAGGTTCCTGCTCCGTGCTGTTGAAGGCGGGGCAGGATGTTCCAGTTTTATGCAGCGTGCTGGGGGTGTGTTATCCAGGTTCCTGCTCCGTGTTGGGGCCAGGGTTAATGCAAGTTCCAGCTCCGCGCTGGGGCCAGGGTTAATGCAAGTTCCAGCTCCGCACTGGGGCCAGTGTGGATGCATGTTCCAGCTCCACACTGGGGCCAGGGTGAATGCAAGATCCAGCTCCATGCTGGGGCCAGGGTGGATGCAAGTTCCAGCTCCACGCTGGGGCCAGGGTTGATGCAAGTTACTGCTCCGCGCTGGGGCCAGGGTGGATGAAAGTTCCAGCTCCGCGCTGGTGCCAGATTGGATGCAAGATCCAGCTCCGCGCTGGGGCCAGAATGGATGCAAGATCCGGCTCCGTGCTGGGGCCAGGGGTTCACAAGTTGCTGCTCCGCGCTGGGGCCAGGGTGGATGTAATTTGCTGCTCCGCGCTGGGGCCAGGCTGGATGCAAGTTCCGGCTCCGCACTCGGGCCAGGGTGGATGCAAGTTCCGGCTCCGCGCTGGGGCCAGGGTGAATGCGAGTTCCGGCTCCGCGCTGGGGCCAGGGTGGATGCATGTTCCTGCTCCGAGCTGGGACCAGGGGTGACAAAGGTTCCTGCTCTGCGCTGGGGCCAGGGTGGATGCAAGTTCCAGCTCCGCGCTGGGGCCAGGGTGGATGCAAGTTCCAGCTCTGCGCTGGGGCCAGGTTGGATGCAAGTTCCAGCTCCGTGCTGGGGACAGGGTGGATGCAAGTTCCAGCTCCGCGCTGGGGCCAGGGTGGATGCTAGTTCCTGCTCCGCGCTGGGGCCAGGGTGGAAGCAAGTTCCAGCTCCGTGCTGGGGCCAGATTGGATGCAAGATCCAGCTCTGTCCTGGGACCATGCAAGTTACTGCTCGGCACTGGTGTCAGGTGCGACCCAGGTTCCTGCTCCGCACTTGGTCTAGAGGGATGGTGGGTCCTGGTTCATGCTGTATGCTGGGGCCAGGGGGATCCAGGTTCCTGCCCTGCGCTGGGGCCAAGGGGGGATCCAGGTTCCTGCTCCACACTGGGACTGGGGGACCAGGTTCCTGCTGCATGCTAGGGCCAGGAGGGATCCAGGTTCCTGCTTTGTGCTGGGACAATGGTGGATGTAAGTTCCATCTCCGTGCTGGGGCCAGAGTGGATGCAAGTTCCTGCTCCGAGCTGGGACCAGGGTGGCTGCAAGTTCCTGCTCCACACTGGGGCCAGGGTGGATGCAAGTTCCTGCTCCGCGCTGGGGCCAGGGTGGATGCAAGTTCCAGCTCCGTGCTGGGGCCAGGGGCGACACAGGTTCCTGCTCCACACTGGGACCAGGGGCGACACAGGTTCCTGCTCCATGCTGGGGCCAGTGTAACCCAGGTTCCTGTTACGCGCTGGTGCTGTGGTGGGGGGATCCAGTTTCCTGCTCCATGCTAGGGCCAGGGGGACAGAGATTCCTGCTCCGCGCTGGGGCCAGGGGGACAGAGATTCCTGCTCCGCGCTGGTGCCATGTAACCCAGGTTCCTGTTATGCGCTGGTGCTGCGGCCAGGAGGTATCCAGGTTCCTGTTCCATTCTGTGGAAGGCGGGGCAGGATGTTCCAGTTTTATTCACGGTGCTGGGGGGAGTGTTATTCAGGTTCCTGCTCTGTGTTGGGGCCAGGGTTAATGCAAGTTCCAGCTCTGCGCTGGGGCCAGTTTGGATGCAAGTTCATGCTCCACGCTGGGGTCAGGGTTAATGCAAGTTCCAGCTCCGCGCTAGGGCCAGGGTGGATGCAAGTTCATGCTCCGTGCTGGGGTCAGGGTTAATGCAAGTTCAGCTCCGCGCTGGGGCCAGGGGTGACACAGGTTCCTGCTCCACGCTGGGGTCTGGGGGATCCAGGTTCCAGCCCTGGGCTGTGGTAGGGGGGTTTATGTTCTAGTTTTCTGCCCCATGTTGGGGGCCGTGTTATCCAGGTTCCTGCTCCGTGTTGGGGCCATGGGAGGGTGGATCCAGGTTCCATCTCCATGCTGGGGCCTGTGGGTCCCAGGTTCCTGTTCGACACTGGCACCAGGGGTCACAAGTTGCTGCTCCGTGCAGGGGCCAGGGTTGGTGCAAATTGCTGCTCCTCGCTGGGGCCAGGGTGGATGCAAGTTCCAGCTCCGCGCTGGGGCCAGGGTGGATGCAAGTTCCAGCTCCGCGCTGGGGCCAGGGTCGATGCTAGTTCCTGCTCCGCGCTGGGGCCAGGGTGGAAGCAAGTTCCAGCTCCGTGCTGGGGCCAGATTGTATGCAAGATCCAGCTCTGTCCTGGGACCATGCAAGTTACTGCTCGGCACTGGTGTCAGGTGCGACCCAGGTTCCTGCTCCGCACTTGGTCTAGAGGGATGGTGGGTCCTGGTTCATGCTGTATGCTGGGGCCAGGGGGATCCAGTTTCCTGCCCTGCGCTGGGGCCAAGGGGGGATCCAGGTTCCTGCTCCACACTGGGACCGGGGGACCAGGTACCTGCTGCATGCTGGGGCCAGGAGGGATCCAGGTTCCTGCTTTGTGCTGGGACAACGGTGGATGTAAATTCCATCTCCGCGCTGGGGCCAGGGTGGATGCAAGTTCCAGCTCCGTGCTGGGGCCAGGGGCGACACAGGTTCCTGCTCCACACTTGGTCTAGAGGGATGGTGGGTCCTGGTTCATGCTGTATGCTGGGGCCAGGGGGATCCAGGTTCCTGCCCTGCGCTGGGGCCAAGGGGGGATCCAGGTTCCTGCTCCACACTGGGACCGGGGGACCAGGTTCCTGCTGCATGCTGGGGCCAGGAGGGATCCAGGTTCCTGCTTTGTGCTGAACAAAGGTGGATGTAAATTCCATCTCCGTGCTGGGGCCAGGGTGGATGCAAGTTCCTGCTCTGCGCTGGGGCCAGGGTGGATGCAAGTTCCAGCTCCGTGCTGGGGCCAGGGGCGACACAGGTTCCTGCTCCGTGCTGGGGCCAGGGGCGACACAGGTACCTGCTCTGTGCTGGGGCCAGGGGCGACACAGGTTCCTGCTCCACACTGGGACCAGGGGAGACACAGGTTCCTGCTCCATGCTGGGGCCAGTGTAACCCAGGTTCCTGTTACGCGCTGGTGCTGTGGTGGGGGGGATCCAGGTTCCTGCTCCATGCTAGGGCCAGGGGGAGTGTGGATCCATGTTCCTGCTCTGCGCTGGGCCCTGTGGGTCCCATTTTCCTGTTCCATGCTGGGCAAAGGGGGATCCAGGTTCCTGCTCCGTGTTGTGGGGGGGGGTGGGGGGGGGGGAGTGGTGATGTTCCAGTTTTCTGCCCCGTGCTGGGGGGAGTGTTCTCCAGGTTCCTGCTCCGTCTTGGGTCCATGGGAGGGTAGATCCAGGTTCCTGCTCCGCGCTGGGACCAAGGGGTCACAAGTTCCTGCTCCGCCCTGGGGCCAGGAGGGATCCAGGTCTCTGCTCCACACTGGGGCCAGGGGGATAGAGGTTCCTGCTCCGCGCTGGGACCAGTGTAAACCAGGTTCCTGTTATGCGCTGGTGCTGTGGGGGGAGGGATCCAGGTTCCTGCCCTGCGCTGGTGCCACTGGGGGACCCAGGATTCGGCTCTGCGCTGGTATCAGTGGAAGCGTGCATCCAGGTTCCTGCTCCGTGCTGTGGAAAGCGGGGCAGGATGTTCCAGTTTTATGCACCGTGCTGTGGGGAGTGTTATCCAGGTCCCTGCTCTGTATTGGGGCCAGGTTTAATGCAAGTTCCAGCTCCGCGCTGGGGCCAGTGTGGATGCAAGTTCCAGCTCCGCGCTGGGGCCAGTGTGGATGCAAGATCCAGCTCCGCGCTGGGGCCAGGGTGGATGCAAGTTCCAGCTTTGCATTGGGGCCAGGGTGGATGCAAGTTCCAGCTCTGCGCTGGGGCCAGGGACGGCCCAGGTTCCTGCTCCCCACTGGGGCTGGTGGGATGGTGGATCCAGGTTCCTGCTCTATGTTGGGGCCAGGGGGATCCGGGTTCCTGCTCCGCGCTGGGGCCAGGGTGGATGCAAGTTCCTGCTCCGCGCTGGGGCCAGGGTGGATGCAAGTTCCTGCTCCGCGCTGGGGCTAGAGGGACGGTGGATCCAGGTTCCTGCTCCATGCTGGGGCCTGGGGGATCCAGGTTCCAGCCCTGGGCTGGGGCCAGGATGGATCCAGGTTCCTGCTCCGTGCTGTGGGAGGGGGGGTGAGGTTCCAGTTTTCTGCCCCATGTTGGAGGCCGTGTTATCCAGGTTCCTGCTCCGTGTTGGGGCCATGGGAGGGTGGATCCAGGTTCCAGCTCCACGCTGGGGCCGGGGGAGAGTGATCCATGTTCCTGCTCATCGCTGGAGCCTGTGGGTCCCAGGTCCCTGTTCCACGCTGGCACCAGGGGTCACAAGTTGCTGCTCCGCGCACGGGCCAGGGTGGATGCAAGTTGCTGCTCCGCGTTGGGGCCAAGGTGAATGCGAGTTCCGGCTCCGCGCTGGGGCCAGGGTGGATGCAAGGTCCGGCTCCGAGCTGGGGCCAGGGGCGACACAGGTTCTTTCTCCGCGCTGGGGCCAGGGGCGACACAGGTTCTTTCTCCGCACTGGGGCCAGGGGCGACACAGGTTCTTTCTCCGCGCTGGGGCCAGGGGCGACACAGGTTCTTTCTCCGCGCTGGGGCCAGGGGCGACTCAGGTTCCTGCTCCGCGCTGGGGCCACGGGACCCAGGTTCCTGCTCCGCGCTGGGGCCACGGGGACCCAGGTTCCTGCTCCGCGCTGGGGCCGCGGGGTCCCAGGTTCCTGCTCCGCGCTGGGGCCACGGGGACCCAGGTTCCTGCTCCGCGCTGGGGCCACGGGGACCCATGTTCCTGCTCCGCGCTGGGGCCACGGGGACCCAGGTTCCTGCTCCACTCTGGGGCCCCGGGTCCCAGGTTCCTGCTCCGCACTGGGGCCACGGGGATCCAGGTTCCTGCTCTGTGCTGTGGGAGGGGAGGGATGTTCCAGTTTTCCGCCCCATGCTGGGGGTAATGTTATCCAGGTTCCTGCTCCATGTTGGGGCCATGGGAGAGTGGATCCAGGTTCCTGCTACGCGCTGGGGCCAGAGAGAAAGTGATCCATGTTTCTGTTCTTTGCAGGAGCCTGTGGTTCCCAGGTTCCTGCTCTGCACTGGGATCTTGGGCGACACAGATTCTTTCTCCGCTCTGGGGCCAGGGGCGACCCAGGTTCCTGCTCCACGCTGGGGCTAGAGGGATGGTGGATCCAGGTTTCTGCTCTATGCTGGGGCCAGGGGGATCCAGGTTCCTGCTCCGCGCTGGCGCCAGGGGGATCCAGGTTCCTGCACCGCGCTGGCGCCAGCGGGATCCAGGTTCCTGCTCCGCGCTGGCGCCAGGGGGATCCAGGTTCCTGCTCCGCGCTGGCGCCAGGGGGATCCAGGTTCCTGCTCTGCGCTGGCACCAGGGGGATCTAGGATCCTGCTCCGCGCTGGCGCCAGGGGGATCCAGGTTCCTGCTCCGCGCTGGCGCCAGGGGGTTCCAGGTTCCTGCTCCGCGCTGGTGCCAGGGGGATCCAGGTTCCTGTTACGCGCTGGGGCCAGGGGGATCCAGGTTCCTGCTACGCGCTGGGGCCAGGGGGATCCAGGTTCCTGCTACGTGCTGTGGCCAGGGGGATCCAGGTTCCTGCTACGCGCTGGGGCCAGGGGGATCCAGGTTCCTGCCCCACGCAGGAGAGAGGAGGAGGGTGGAACCAGGTTCCTGCTCCACGCTGCGGCCAAGGGGGGATCCAGGTTCCTGTTCCGCGCTGGGGTCAGGGGCGACCCAGGTTCCTGCTCCACACTGGGGCTAGAGGGATGGTGGATCCAGGTTCCTGCTTTACGCTGGGGCCAGGGGGATCCAGGTTCCTGCCCTGGGCTGGAACCAGGGTGGATCCAGGTTCCTGCTCCGTGCTGGGGCCACTGGGGGACCAAGGATTCAGCTCCACGCTGGGGTCAGTGGGAGGGTGCGTCCAGGTTACTGCTCCCCGCTGGGGCCAGGGTGGATCCAAGTTCCGGCTCTGCGCTGGGGCCAGGATGGATGCAAGTTCCAGCTCCGCATTGGGGCCAGGGTGGATGCAAGTTCCAGCTCTGCGCAGGGGTCAGGGGGATCCAGGTTCCTGCTTTGCGCTGGGGCCAGTGTAACCCTGGTTCCTGTTACGTGCTGGTGCTGTGGGGGGAGAGATCCAGGTTCCTGCTCCGCGCTGGGGCCAGGGGCGACACAGGTTCCTGCTCCGCGCTGGGGCCAGGGGCGACACAGGTTCTTTCTCCGCGCTGGGGCCAGGGGCGACACAGGTTCTTTCTCCGCGCTGGGGCCAGGGGCGACACAGGTTCTTTCTCCGCACTGGGGCCAGGGGCGACACAGGTTCTTTCTCCGCGCTGGGGCCAGGGGCGACACAGGTTCTTTCTCCGCGCTGGGGCCAGGGGCGACTCAGGTTCCTGCTCCGCGCTGGGGCCACGGGACCCAGGTTCCTGCTCCGCGCTGGGGCCACGGGGACCCAGGTTCCTGCTCCGCGCTGGGGCCGCGGGGTCCCAGGTTCCTGCTCCGCGCTGGGGCCACGGGGACCCAGGTTCCTGCTCCGCGCTGGGGCCTCGGGGACCCATGTTCCTGCTCCGCGCTGGGGCCACGGGGACCCAGGTTCCTGCTCCACTCTGGGGCCCCGGGTCCCAGGTTCCTGCTCCGCACTGGGGCCACGGGGATCCAGGTTCCTGCTCTGTGCTGTGGGAGGGGAGGGATGTTCCAGTTTTCCGCCCCATGCTGGGGGTAATGTTATCCAGGTTCCTGCTCCATGTTGGGGCCATGGGAGAGTGGATCCAGGTTCCTGCTACGCGCTGGGGCCAGAGAGAAAGTGATCCATGTTTCTGTTCTTTGCAGGAGCCTGTGGTTCCCAGGTTCCTGCTCTGCACTGGGATCTTGGGCGACACAGATTCTTTCTCCGCTCTGGGGCCAGGGGCGACCCAGGTTCCTGCTCCACGCTGGGGCTAGAGGGATGGTGGATCCAGGTTTCTGCTCTATGCTGGGGCCAGGGGGATCCAGGTTCCTGCTCCGCGCTGGCGCCAGGGGGATCCAGGTTCCTGCACCGCGCTGGCGCCAGCGGGATCCAGGTTCCTGCTCCGCGCTGGCGCCAGGGGGATCCAGGTTCCTGCTCCGCGCTGGCGCCAGGGGGATCCAGGTTCCTGCTCTGCGCTGGCACCAGGGGGATCTAGGATCCTGCTCCGCGCTGGCGCCAGGGGGATCCAGGTTCCTGCTCCGCGCTGGCGCCAGGGGGTTCCAGGTTCCTGCTCCGCGCTGGTGCCAGGGGGATCCAGGTTCCTGTTACGCGCTGGGGCCAGGGGGATCCAGGTTCCTGCTACGCGCTGGGGCCAGGGGGATCCAGGTTCCTGCTACGTGCTGTGGCCAGGGGGATCCAGGTTCCTGCTACGCGCTGGGGCCAGGGGGATCCAGGTTCCTGCCCCACGCAGGAGAGAGGAGGAGGGTGGAACCAGGTTCCTGCTCCACGCTGCGGCCAAGGGGGGATCCAGGTTCCTGTTCCGCGCTGGGGTCAGGGGCGACCCAGGTTCCTGCTCCAAACTGGGGCTAGAGGGATGGTGGATCCAGGTTCCTGCTTTACGCTGGGGCCAGGGGGATCCAGGTTCCTGCCCTGGGCTGGAACCAGGGTGGATCCAGGTTCCTGCTCCGTGCTGGGGCCACTGGGGGACCAAGGATTCAGCTCCACGCTGGGGTCAGTGGGAGGGTGCGTCCAGGTTACTGCTCCCCGCTGGGGCCAGGGTGGATCCAAGTTCCGGCTCTGCGCTGGGGCCAGGATGGATGCAAGTTCCAGCTCCGCATTGGGGCCAGGGTGGATGCAAGTTCCAGCTCTGCGCAGGGGTCAGGGGGATCCAGGTTCCTGCTTTGCGCTGGGGCCAGTGTAACCCTGGTTCCTGTTACGTGCTGGTGCTGTGGGGGGAGAGATCCAGGTTCCTGCTCCGCGCTGGGGCCAGGGGCGACACAGGTTCCTGCTCCGCGCTGGGGCCAGGGGCGACACAGGTTCTTTCTCCGCGCTGGGGCCAGGGGCGACACAGGTTCTTTCTCCGCGCTGGGGCCAGGGGCGACACAGGTTCTTTCTCCGCGCTGGGGCCAGGGGCGACCCAGGTTCCTGCTCCGCGCTGTGGCCACGGGGACCCAGGTTCCTGCTCCGCGCTGGGGCCACGGGGACCCAGGTTCCTGCTCCGCGCTGGTGCCACGGGGACCCAGGTTCCTGCTCCGCGCTGGGGCCACGGGGACCCAGGTTCCTGCTCCGCGCTGGGGCCACGGGGTCCCAGGTTCCTGCTCCGCGCTGAGGCCACGGGGTCCCAGGTTCCTGCTCCGCGCTGGGGCCACGGGGATCCAGGTTCCTGCTCCGCGCTGGGGCCACGGGGACCCAGGTTCCTGCTCCGCGCTGAGGCCACGGGGTCCCAGGTTCCTGCTCCGCGCTGGGGCCACGGGGATCCAGGTTCCTGCTCCGCGCTGGGGCCACGGGGACCCAGGTTCCTGCTCCGCGCTGGGGCCACGGGGACCCAGGTTCCTGCTCCGCGCTGGGGCCAGGGTGATCCAGGTTCCTGCTTTGTGCTGGGGCCAGTGTAACCCTGGTTCCTGTTACGTGCTGGTGCTGTGGGGGGAGAGATCCAGGTTCCTGCTCCACGCTGGGGCCAGGGGCGACACAGGTTCTTTCTCCGCGCTGGGGCCAGGGGCGACACAGGTTCTTTCTCCGCGCTGGGGCCAGGGGCGACACAGGTTCTTTCTCCGCGCTGGGGCCAGGGGCGACACAGGTTCTTTCTCCGCGCTGGGGCCAGGGGCGACACAGGTTCTTTCTCCGCGCTGGGGCCAGGGGCGACCCAGGTCCCTGCTCCGCGCTGGTGCCACGGGGACCCAGGTTCCTGCTACGCGCTGGGGCCAGGGGGATCCAGGTTCCTGCCCCACGCAGGAGAGAGGAGGAGGGTGGAACCAGGTTCCTGCTCCACGCTGCGGCCAAGGGGGGATCCAGGTTCCTGTTCCGCGCTGGGGTCAGGGGCGACCCAGGTTCCTGCTCCACACTGGGGCTAGAGGGATGGTGGATCCAGGTTCCTGCTTTACGCTGGGGCCAGGGGGATCCAGGTTCCTGCCCTGGGCTGGAACCAGGGTGGATCCAGGTTCCTGCTCCGTGCTGGGGCCACTGGGGGACCAAGGATTCAGCTCCACGCTGGGGTCAGTGGGAGGGTGCGTCCAGGTTACTGCTCCCCGCTGGGGCCAGGGTGGATCCAAGTTCCGGCTCTGCGCTGGGGCCAGGATGGATGCAAGTTCCAGCTCCGCATTGGGGCCAGGGTGGATGCAAGTTCCAGCTCCACGCTGGGGCCAGGGTGGATGCAAGTTCCAGCTCCGCGCTGGGTCCAGGGTGGATGCATGTTCCAGCTCCGCGCTGGGGCCAGGGTGGATGCAAGTTCCGGCTCCGCGCTGGGGCCAGGGTGGATGCAAGTTCCGGCTCCGCGCTGGGGCCAGGGTGGGTGCTAGTTCCAGCTCCGCGCTGGGCCCAGGGGGATCCAGGTTCCTGCCCCAGACGGGGGACAGGAATAGGGTGGATCCAGTTTCCTGCTCCACGTTGCTGCCAAGGGGAGGATCCAGGTTCCTGCTCTACGTTGAAGCCAGGGGGGGACAGAGATTCCTTATCCGTGCTGGGGCCAGGGTGGATGCAAGTTCCAGCTCTGCGCAGGGGTCAGTGGGATCCAGGTTCCAGCTTTGCGCTGGGGCCAGTGTAACCCTGGTTCCTGTTACGTGCTGGTGCTGTGGGGGGAGAGATCCAGGTTCCTGCTCCGCGCTGGGGCCAGGGGCGACACAGGTTCCTGCTCCGCGCTGGGGCCAGGGGCGACACAGGTTCTTTCTCCGCGCTGGGGCCAGGGGCGACACAGGTTCTTTCTCCGCGCTGGGGCCAGGGGCGACACAGGTTCTTTCTCCGCGCTGGGGCCAGGGGCGACACAGGTTCTTTCTCCGCGCTGGGGCCAGGGGCGACCCAGGTTCCTGCTCCGCGCTGTGGCCACGGGGACCCAGGTTCCTGCTCCGCGCTGGGGCCACGGGGACCCAGGTTCCTGCTCCGCGCTGGTGCCACGGGGACCCAGGTTCCTGCTCCGCGCTGGGGCCACGGGGGACCCAGGTTCCTGCTCCGCGCTGGGGCCACGGGGACCAGGTTCCTGCTCCGCGCTGAGGCCACGGGGTCCCAGGTTCCTGCTCCGCGCTGGGGCCACGGGGACCCAGGTTCCTGCTCCGCACTGGGGCCATGGGGATCCAGGTTCCTGCTTTGTGCTGGGGCCAGTGTAACCCTGGTTCCTGTTACGTGCTGGTGCTGTGGGGGGAGAGATCCTGGTTCCTACTCCGCGCTGGGGCCAGGGGCGACACAGGTTCCTGCTCCGCGCTGGGGCCAGGGGCGTCACAGGTTCTTTCTCCGCGCTGGGGCCAGGGGCGACACAGGTTCTTTCTCCGCGCTGGGGCCAGGGGCGACACAGGTTCTTTCTCCGCGCTGGGGCCAGGGGCGACACAGGTTCTTTCTCCGCGCTGGGGCCAGGGGCGACCCAGGTCCCTGCTCCGCGCTGGTGCCACGGGGACCCAGGTTCCTGCTACGCGCTGGGGCCAGGGGGATCCAGGTTCCTGCCCCACGCAGGAGAGAGGAGGAGGGTGGAACCAGGTTCCTGCTCCACGCTGCGGCCAAGGGGGGATCCAGGTTCCTGTTCCGCGCTGGGGTCAGGGGCGACCCAGGTTCCTGCTCCACACTGGGGCTAGAGGGATGGTGGATCCAGGTTCCTGCTTTACGCTGGGGCCAGGGGGATCCAGGTTCCTGCCCTGGGCTGGAACCAGGGTGGATCCAGGTTCCTGCTCCGTGCTGGGGCCACTGGGGGACCAAGGATTCAGCTCCACGCTGGGGTCAGTGGGAGGGTGCGTCCAGGTTACTGCTCCCCGCTGGGGCCAGGGTGGATCCAAGTTCCGGCTCTGCGCTGGGGCCAGGATGGATGCAAGTTCCAGCTCCGCGTTGGGGCCAGGGTGGATGCAAGTTCCAGCTCCACGCTGGGGCCAGGGTGGATGCAAGTTCCAGCTCCGCGCTGGGGCCAGGGTGGATGCAAGTTCCAGCTCCGCGCTGGGTCCAGGGTGGATGCATGTTCCAGCTCCGCGCTGGGGCCAGGGTGGATGCAAGTTCCGGCTCCGCGCTGGGGCCAGGGTGGATGCAAGTTCCGGCTCCGCGCTGGGGCCAGGGTGGGTGCTAGTTCCAGCTCCGCGCTGGGCCCAGGGGGATCCAGGTTCCTGCCCCAGACGGGGGACAGGAATAGGGTGGATCCAGTTTCCTGCTCCACGTTGCTGCCAAGGGGAGGATCCAGGTTCCTGCTCTACGTTGAAGCCAGGGGGGGACCGAGATTCCTTATCCGTGCTGGGGCCAGGGTGGATGCAAGTTCCAGCTCTGCGCAGGGGTCAGGGGGATCCAGGTTCCTGCTTTGCGCTGGGGCCAGTGTAACCCTGGTTCCTGTTACGTGCTGGTGCTGTGGGGGGAGAGATCCAGGTTCCTGCTCCGCGCTGGGGCCAGGGGCGACACAGGTTCCTGCTCCGCGCTGGGGCCAGGGGCGACACAGGTTCTTTCTCCGCGCTGGGGCCAGGGGCGACACAGGTTCTTTCTCCGCGCTGGGGCCAGGGGCGACACAGGTTCTTTCTCCGCGCTGGGGCCAGGGGCGACCCAGGTTCCTGCTCCGCGCTGTGGCCACGGGGACCCAGGTTCCTGCTCCGCGCTGGGGCCACGGGGACCCAGGTTCCTGCTCCGCGCTGGGGCCACGGGGACCCAGGTTCCTGCTCCGCGCTGGGGCCACGGGGACCCAGGTTCCTGCTCCGCGCTGAGGCCACGGGGTCCCAGGTTCCTGCTCCGCGCTGGGGCCACGGGGATCCAGGTTCCTGCTCCGCGCTGGGGCCACGGGGACCCAGGTTCCTGCTCCGCGCTGGGGCCACGGGGACCCAGGTTCCTGCTCCGCACTGGGGCCAGGGTGATCCAGGTTCCTGCTTTGTGCTGGGGCCAGTGTAACCCTGGTTCCTGTTACGTGCTGGTGCTGTGGGGGGAGAGATCCAGGTTCCTGCTCCGCGCTGGGGCCAGGGGCGACACAGGTTCTTTCTCCGCGCTGGGGCCAGGGGCGACACAGGTTCTTTCTCCGCGCTGGGGCCAGGGGCGACACAGGTTCTTTCTCCGCGCTGGGGCCAGGGGCGACACAGGTTCTTTCTCCGCGCTGGGGCCAGGGGCGACACAGGTTCTTTCTCCGCGCTGGGGCCAGGGGCGACCCAGGTCCCTGCTCCGCGCTGGTGCCACGGGGACCCAGGTTCCTGCTACGCGCTGGGGCCAGGGGGATCCAGGTTCCTGCCCCACGCAGGAGAGAGGAGGAGGGTGGAACCAGGTTCCTGCTCCACGCTGCGGCCAAGGGGGGATCCAGGTTCCTGTTCCGCGCTGGGGTCAGGGGCGACCCAGGTTCCTGCTCCACACTGGGGCTAGAGGGATGGTGGATCCAGGTTCCTGCTTTACGCTGGGGCCAGGGGGATCCAGGTTCCTGCCCTGGGCTGGATCCAGGGTGGATCCAGGTTCCTGCTCCGTGCTGGGGCCACTGGGGGACCAAGGATTCAGCTCCACGCTGGGGTCAGTGGGAGGGTGCGTCCAGGTTACTGCTCCCCGCTGGGGCCAGGGTGGATCCAAGTTCCGGCTCTGCGCTGGGGCCAGGATGGATGCAAGTTCCAGCTCCGCGTTGGGGCCAGGGTGGATGCAAGTTCCAGCTCCACGCTGGGGCCAGGGTGGATGCAAGTTCCAGCTCCGCGCTGGGGCCAGGGTGGATGCAAGTTCCAGCTCCGCGCTGGGTCCAGGGTGGATGCATGTTCCAGCTCCGCGCTGGGGCCAGGGTGGATGCAAGTTCCGGCTCCGCGCTGGGGCCAGGGTGGATGCAAGTTCCGGCTCCGCGCTGGGGCCAGGGTGGGTGCTAGTTCCAGCTCCGCGCTGGGCCCAGGGGGATCCAGGTTCCTGCCCCAGACGGGGGACAGGAATAGGGTGGATCCAGTTTCCTGCTCCACGTTGCTGCCAAGGGGAGGATCCAGGTTCCTGCTCTACGTTGAAGCCAGGGGGGGACAGAGATTCCTTATCCGTGCTGGGGCCAGGGTGGATGCAAGTTCCAGCTCTGCGCAGGGGTCAGGGGGATCCAGGTTCCTGCTTTGCGCTGGGGCCAGTGTAACCCTGGTTCCTGTTACGTGCTGGTGCTGTGGGGGGAGAGATCCAGGTTCCTGCTCCGCGCTGGGGCCAGGGGCGACACAGGTTCCTGCTCCGCTCTGGGGCCAGGGGCGACACAGGTTCTTTCTCCGCGCTGGGGCCAGGGGCGACACAGGTTTTTTCTCCGCGCTGGGGCCAGGGGCGACACAGGTTCTTTCTCCGTGCTGGGGCCAGGGGCGACACAGGTTCTTTCTCCGCGCTGGGGCCAGGGGCGACCCAGGTTCCTGCTCCGCGCTGTGGCCACGGGGACCCAGGTTCCTGCTCCGCGCTGGGGCCACGGGGACCCAGGTTCCTGCTCCGCGCTGGTGCCACGGGGACCCAGGTTCCTGCTCCGCGCTGGGGCCACGGGGACCCAGGTTCCTGCTCCGCGCTGGGGCCACGGGGACCCAGGTTCCTGCTCCGCGCTGGGGACACGGGGTCCCAGGTTCCTGCTCTGCGCTGGGGCCACGGGGATCCAGGTTCCTGCTCCGCGCTGGGGCCACGGGGACCCAGGTTCCTGCTCCGCGCTGGGGCCACGGGGACCCAGGTTCCTGCTCCGCACTGGGGCCAGGGTGATCCAGGTTCCTGCTTTGTGCTGGGGCCAGTGTAACCCTGGTTCCTGTTACGTGCTGGTGCTGTGGGGGGAGAGATCCAGGTTCCTGCTCCACGCTGGGGCCAGGGGCGACACAGGTTCTTTCTCCGCGCTGGGGCCAGGGGCGACACAGGTTCTTTCTCCGCGCTGGGGCCAGGGGCGACACAGGTTCTTTCTCCGCGCTGGGGCCAGGGGCGACCCAGGTCCCTGCTCCGCGCTGGTGCCACGGGGACCCAGGTTCCTGCTCCACGCTGGGGCCACGGGGACCCAGGTTCCTGCTCCGCGCTGGGGCCACGGTGACCCAGGTTCCTGCTCCGCGCTGGGGCCACGGGGACCCAGGTTCCTGCTCCGCGCTGGGGCCACGGGGACCCAGGTTCCTGCTCCGCGCTGGGGCCACGGGGACCCAGGTTCCTGCTCCGCGCTGGGGCCACGGGGACCCAGGTTCCTGCTCCGCGCTGGGGCCACAGGGACCCAGGTTCCTGCTCCGCGCTGGGGCCACGGGGTCCCAGGTTCCTGCTCCGCGCTGGGGCCACGGGGACCCAGGTTCCTGCTCCGCACTGGGTCCACAGGGATCCAGGTTCCTGCTCCGTGCTGTGGGAGGGGAGGGATGTTCCATTTTTCTGCCCCATGCTGGGGGGAATGTTATCCAGGTTCCTGCTCCATGTTGGGGCCATGGGAGGGTGGATCCAGGTTCCTGCTTCGCGCTGGGGCCAGGGAGAAAGTGATCCATATTCCTGTTCTTTGCTGGAGCCTGTGGTTCCCAGGTTCCTGCTCTGCACTGGGATCTTGGGCGACACAGATTCTTTCTCTGCTCTGGGGCCAGGGGGATCCAGGTTCCTGCTCCGCGCTGGCGCCAGGGGGCTCCAGGTTTCTGCTCTATGCTGGGGCCAGGGGGATCCAGGTTCCTGCTCCGCGCTGGCACCAGGGGGCTCCAGGTTCCTGCTCCGCGCTGGGGCCAGGGGGATGCAGGTTCCTGCTCCGCGCTGGCGCCAGGGGGATCCAGGTTCCTGCTCCGCGCTGGCGCCTGGGGGATCCAGGTTCCTGCTCCGCGCTGGCGCCAGGGGGATCCAGGTTCCTGCTCCGCGCTGGTGCCAGGGGGATCCAGATTCCTGCTCCGCGCTGGGGCCAGGGTGGGCGCAAGTTCCGGCTCCGCGCTGGGGCCAACGTGGATTCAAGTTCCGGCTCCGCGCCCTGGCCAGCGTGGGTGCAAGTTCCGGCTCCTCGCTGGGGCCAGGGTGGGTGCAAGTTCCGGCTCTGCGCTGGGGCCAAGGCTAATGCAAGATCCCGCACTGCGCTGGTGCCAGGGGTTCACAAGCTGCTGCTCCACGCTGGGGCCAGATTGGATGCAAGATCCAGCTCTGTTCTGGGACCATGCAAGTTACTGCTCGGCACTGGTGTCAGGTGCGACCCATGTTCCTGCTCCGCACTTGGTCTAGAGGAATGGTGGGTCCTGGTTCATGCTGTATGTTGGGGCCAGGGGGATCCAGGTTCCTGCCCTGCGCTGGGGCCAAGGGGGGATCCAGGTTCCTGCTCCACACTGGGACTGGGGGACCAGGTTCCTGCTGCATTCTAGGGCCAGGAGGGATCCAGGTTCCTGCTTTGTGCTGGGACAATGGTGGATGTAAGTTCCATCTCCGTGTTGGGGCCAGGGTGGAAGCAAGTTCCTGCTCCGAGCTGGGACCAGGGTGGCTGCAAGTTCCTGCTCCACACTGGGGCCAGGGTGGATGCAAGTTCCAGCTCCGTGCTGGGGCCAGGGGCGACACAGGTTCCTGCTCAGCGCTGGGGCCAGGGGCGACACAGGTACCTGCTCTGTGCTGGGGCCAGGGGTGACACAGGTTCCTGCTGCACACTGGGACCAGGGGAGACACAGGTTCCTGCTCCATGCTGGGGCCAGTGTAACCCAGGTTCCTGCTCCGCGCTGGGGCCACAGGGACCCAGGTTCCTGCTCCGCGCTGGGGCCACGGGGTCCCAGGTTCCTGCTCCGCGCTGGGGCCACGGGGACCCAGGTTCCTGCTCCGCACTGGATCCACGGGGATCCAGGTTCCTGCTCCGTGCTGTGGGAGGGGAGGGATGTTCCATTTTTCTGCCCCATGCTGGGGGGAATGTTATCCAGGTTCCTGCTCCATGTTGGGGCCATGGGAGGGTGGATCCAGGTTCCTGCTTCGCGCTGGGGCCAGGGAGAAAGTGATCCATATTCCTGTTCTTTGCTGGAGCCTGTGGTTCCCAGGTTCCTGCTCTGCACTGGGATCTTGGGCGACACAGATTCTTTCTCTGCTCTGGGGCCAGGGGGATCCAGGTTCCTGCTCCGCGCTGGCGCCAGGGGGCTCCAGGTTTCTGCTCTATGCTGGGGCCAGGGGGATCCAGGTTCCTGCTCCGCGCTGGCACCAGGGGGCTCCAGGTTCCTGCTCCGCGCTGGGGCCAGGGGGATGCAGGTTCCTGCTCCGCGCTGGCGCCAGGGGGATCCAGGTTCCTGCTCCGCGCTGGCGCCTGGGGGATCCAGGTTCCTGCTCCGCGCTGGCGCCAGGGGGATCCAGGTTCCTGCTCCGCGCTGGTGCCAGGGGGATCCAGATTCCTGCTCCGCGCTGGGGCCAGGGTGGGCGCAAGTTCCGGCTCCGCGCTGGGGCCAACGTGGATTCAAGTTCCGGCTCCGCGCCCTGGCCAGCGTGGGTGCAAGTTCCGGCTCCTCGCTGGGGCCAGGGTGGGTGCAAGTTCCGGCTCTGCGCTGGGGCCAAGGCTAATGCAAGATCCCGCACTGCGCTGGTGCCAGGGGTTCACAAGCTGCTGCTCCACGCTGGGGCCAGATTGGATGCAAGATCCAGCTCTGTTCTGGGACCATGCAAGTTACTGCTCGGCACTGGTGTCAGGTGCGACCCATGTTCCTGCTCCGCACTTGGTCTAGAGGAATGGTGGGTCCTGGTTCATGCTGTATGTTGGGGCCAGGGGGATCCAGGTTCCTGCCCTGCGCTGGGGCCAAGGGGGGATCCAGGTTCCTGCTCCACACTGGGACTGGGGGACCAGGTTCCTGCTGCATTCTAGGGCCAGGAGGGATCCAGGTTCCTGCTTTGTGCTGGGACAATGGTGGATGTAAGTTCCATCTCCGTGTTGGGGCCAGGGTGGAAGCAAGTTCCTGCTCCGAGCTGGGACCAGGGTGGCTGCAAGTTCCTGCTCCACACTGGGGCCAGGGTGGATGCAAGTTCCAGCTCCGTGCTGGGGCCAGGGGCGACACAGGTTCCTGCTCAGCGCTGGGGCCAGGGGCGACACAGGTACCTGCTCTGTGCTGGGGCCAGGGGTGACACAGGTTCCTGCTGCACACTGGGACCAGGGGAGACACAGGTTCCTGCTCCATGCTGGGGCCAGTGTAACCCAGGTTCCTGTTACGCGCTGGTGCTGTGGTGGGGGGGATCCAGGTTCCTGCTCCGTGCTAGGGCCAGGGGGACAGAGATTCCTGCTCCGCGCTGGGGCCAGGGGGACAGAGATTCCTGCTCCGCGCTGGGGCCATGTAACCCAGGTTCCTGTTATGCGCTGGTGCTGCGGCCAGGAGGTATCCAGGTTCCTGCTCCATGCTGTGGAAGGCGGGGCAGGATGTTCCAGTTTTATTCACGGTGCTGGGGGGAATGTTATTCAGGTTCCTGCTCTGTGTTGGGGCCAGGGTTAAATGCAAGTTCCAGCTCTGCGCTGGGACCAGTTTGGATGCAAGTTCATGCTCCACGCTGGGGTCAGGGTTAATACAAGTTCCAGCTCCGCGCTGGGGCCAGGGTGGATGCAAGTTCATGCTCCGCGCTGGGGTCAGGGTTAATGCAAGTTCCAGCTCCGCGCTGGGGCCAGGGGCGACACAGGTTCCTGCTCCATGCTGGGGTCTGGGGGATCCAGGTTCCAGCCCTGGGCTGTGGTAGGGGGGGTGATGTTCTAGTTTTCTGCCCCATGTTGGGGGCTGTGTTATCCAGGTTCCTGCTCCGTGTTGAGGCCATGGGAGGGTGGATCCAGGTTCCAGCTCCATGCTGGGGCCTGTGGGTCCCAGGTTCCTGTTCCACGCTGGCACCAGGGGTCACAAGTTGCTGCTCCATGCAGGGGCCAGGGTGGATGCAAATTGCTGCTCCTCACTGGGGCCAGGGTGGTTGCAAGTTCCGGCTCCATGCTGGGGCCAGTGGGGACAGAGATTCCTGCTCCGCGCTGGGGCCAGGGGGATTGAGGTTCCTGCTTTGCGTTGGGTCAGTGTAACCCAGGTTCCTGTTACTCGCTTCTGCTGTGGGGGGAGGGATCCAGGTTCCTGCCCTGCGCTGGAGCCTGGGGTGATACAGGTTCCTGCTCCACGCTGGAGCCTGTAAATCCCAGGTTCCTGTTCCAAGCTGGGACCAGGGGGTCACAAGTTCCAGCTCCGCGCTGGGGCCAGCGTGCATTCAAGTTCCAGCTCCACTCTGGGGCCAGGGAGGATACAAGTTCCCGCTCCGCGCTGGAGCCAGGCGTTCACAAGTTGCTGCTCCGTACTGGCGCCAGGGTGGATGCAAGTTGCTGCTCCACGCTGGGGCCAGGGTGGATGCAAGTTCCGGCTCCGCGCTGGGGCCAGGGTGGATGCAAGATCCAGCTCTGCGCTGGGTCCAGGGTGGATGCAACTTCCGGCTTCGCGCTGGGGCCAGTGGGGACAGAGATTCCTGCTCCGTGCTGCGGCCAGATGGATTGAGGTTCCTGCTCCGTGCTGCGGCCAGTGTAACCCAGGTTCCTGTTACATGCTGGTGCTGTGTGGGGAGGGATCCAGATTCCTGCCCTGCACTGGGGCCTGGGGTGACACAGGTTCCTGCTCCACGCTGGGACCAGGGGGTCACAAGTTCCTGTTCTGCGATGAGGCCAGGGTGGATGTAAGTTCCAGCTCCGCGCTGGGGCCAGGATGCATGCAAGTTCAGCTCCGCGCTGGAGCCAGGGTTAATGCAAGATCCCGCTCCGCACTGGAGCCAGGGGTTCACAAGTTGCTGCTCCGTGTTGGGGCCAGAGTGGAGCCAAGTTCCGGCTCCGCGCTGGGGCCAGTGGGGACAGAGATTCCTGCTCTGTGCTGTGGCCAATGTAACCCAGGTTCTTGTTACACGCTTGTGCTGTGGGGGGAGGGATCCAGGTTTCTTCCCTGCGCTGGGGCCTGGGGTGACACAGGTTCCTGCTCCACACCGGGAGCAGCTGGTCACAAGTTCCTGTTCTGCGCTGAGGCCAGGGTGGATGTAAGTTCCAGCTCCGCGCTGGGGCCAGGGTGCATGCAAGTTCCAGCTCTGCGCTTGGGCCAGGGTTAATGTAAGATCCTGCTCCACGCTGGAGCCAGGGGTTCACAAGTTGCTGCTCCTGTGTTGGGGCCAGGGTGGATGCAAGTTGCTGCTCTGCGCTGGGGCCTGTGGGTCCCAGGTCCCTGTTCCACGCTGGCACCAGGGGTCACAAGCTGCTGCTCCGTGCTGGGGCCAGGGTGGATGCAAGTTCCGGCTCCACGCTGGGGCCAGTGGGGACAATGATTCCTGCTCCGTGCTGCGGCCAAGAGGATTGAGGTTCCTGCTTCGTGCTGGGGCCAGTGTAACCCAGGTTCCTGTTACGTGCTTGTGCTGTGGGGGGGAGGGATCCAGGTTCCTGCCCTGCGCTGGAGCCAGGAGGGATCCAGGTTCCTGCTCCGCACTGGGGCCTGGGGTGACACAGGTTCCTGCTCCACGCTGGGACCAGGGGGTCACACGTTCCTGCTCTGCACTGAGGCCAGGGTGGATGTAAGTTCCAGCTCCACGTTGGGGCCAGGGTGCATGCAAGTTCCAGCTTTGCGCTGGGGCCAGGGTTAATGCAAGATCCTGCTCCGCGCTGGAGCCAGGGGTTCACAAGTTGCTGCTCCGCACTGGGGCCAGGGTGGATGTAAGTTGCTGCTCCGCGCTGGGGCCAGGATGGATGCGAGTTCCGGCTCCGCACTCGGGCCAGGGTGGATGCAAGTTCCGGTTCCGCGCTGGGGCCAGGGTGAATGCGAGTTCCGGCTCCGCGCTGGGGCCAGGGTGGATGCAAGGTCCGGCTCTGCACTGGGGCCAGGGGCAACAAAGGTTCCTGCTCTGCGCTGGGGCCAGGGTGGATGCAAGATCCGGCTGCGCGCTGGGGCCAGAGCGGATGCAAGTTACTGCTCCGAGCTGGGACCAGCGGCGACACAGGTTCCTGCTCCACACTGGGGCTAGAGTGATGGTGGATCCAGGTTCCTGCTCCATGCTGGGCAAAGGGGGATCCAGGTTCCTGCTCCGTGTTGTGGGGGGGTGGGGGGGGGGGAGTGGTGATGTTCCAGTTTTCTGTCCCGTGCTGGGGGGAGTGTTCTCCAGGTTCCTGCTCCGTCTTGGGTCCATGGGAGGGTAGATCCAGGTTCCTGCTCCGCGCTGGGACCAAGGGGTCACAAGTTCCTGCTCCGCCCTGGGGCCAGGAGGGATCCAGGTCTCTGCTCCACACTGGGGCCAGGGGGATAGAGGTTCCTGCTCCGCGCTGGGACCAGTGTGGATGCAAGTTCCAGCTCCGCGCTGGGGCCAGTGTGGATGCAAGATCCAGCTCCGCGCTGGGGCCAGGGTGGATGCAAGTTCCAGCTTTGCATTGGGGCCAGGGTGGATGCAAGTTCCAGCTCTGCGCTGGGGCCAGGGACGGCCCAGGTTCCTGCTCCCCACTGGGGCTGGTGGGATGGTGGATCCAGGTTCCTGCTCTATGTTGGGGCCAGGGGGATCCGGGTTCCTGCTCCGCGCTGGGGCCAGGGTGGATGCAAGTTCCTGGTCCGCGCTGGGGCTAGAGGGACGGTGGATCCAGGTTCCTGCTCCGTGCTGTGGGAGGGGGGGTGATGTTCCAGTTTTCTGCCCCATGTTGGAGGCAGTGTTATCCAGGTTCCTGCTCCGTGTTGGGGCCATGGGAGGGTGGATCCAGGTTCCAGCTCCACGCTGGGGCCGGGGGAGAGTGATCCATGTTCCTGCTCATCGCTGGAGCCTGTGGGTCCCAGGTCCCTGTTCCACGCTGGCACCAGGGGTCACAAGTTGCTGTTCCGCGCACGGGCCAGGGTGGATGCAAGTTGCTGCTCCGCGTTGGGGCCAAGGTGAATGCGAGTTCCGGCTCCGCGCTGGGGCCAGGGTGGATGCAAGGTCCGGCTCCGAGCTGGGGCCAGGGGCGACAAAGGTTCCTGCTCCGCGCTGGGGCTAGAGGGATGGTGAATCCAGGTTCCTGCTCCATGCTGGGCAAAGGGGGATCCAGGTTCCTGCTCCGTGCTGTGGTGGGGGGGGGGGGGGGGGGGGGGTGATGTTCCAGTTTTCTTCCCCGTGCTGGGGGGAGTGTTCACCAGGTTCCTGCTCCGTCTTGGGTCCATGGGAGGGTAGATCCAGGTTCCTGCACCGCGCTGGGACCAAGGGGTCACAAGTTCCTGCTTCGCGCTGGGGTCAGGAGGGATCCAGGTTTCTGCTCCACACTGGGGCCAGGGGGATAGAGGTTCCTGCTCCGCGCTGGGGCCAGTGTAATCCAGGTTCCTGTTATGCGCTGGTGCTGTGGGGGGAGGGATTCAGGTTCCTGCCCTGCGCTGGTGCCACTGGGGGACCCAGGATTCGGCTCCGCACTGGGATCAGTGGGAGTGTGCGTCCAGGTTCCTGCTCCGTGCTGTGGAAGGCAGGGCAGGACGTTCCAGTTTTATGCACAGTGCTGGGGGGAGTGTTGTCCAGGTTCCTGCTCCGTTTTGGGGCCAGGGTTAATGCAAGTTCCAGCTCCGCACTGGGGCCAGGGTGGATGAAATTTCCAGCTCCGCGCTGGGGCCAGATTGGATGCAATTTCCAGCTCCGCGCTGGGGCCAGGGTGGATGCAAGTTCCTGCTCCGTGCTGGGGACAGGGTGGATGCATGTTCCTGCTCCGCGCTGGGGCCAGGGGCGACACAGGTTCCTGCTCCGCGCTGGGGCCATGGGCGACACAGGTTCCTGCTCCGCGCTGAGGCCAGGGGCGCCACAGATTCCTTCTCTGCACTGGGGCTAGAGGGATGGTGGATCCAGGTTCCTGCTCCATGCTGGGGCCTGGGGGATCCAGGTTCCAGCCCTGGGCTGGGGCCAGGATGGATCCAGGTTCCTGCTCAGTGCTGTGGGAGGGGGGGTGATGTTCCAGTTTTCTGCCCCATGTTGGGGGCAGTGTTATCCAGGTTCCTGCTCCGTGTTGGGACCATGGGAGGGTGGATCCAGATTCCAGCTCCACGCTGGGGCCAGGGTGAGTGTGGATCCATGTTCCTGCTCTGCGCTGGAGCCTGGGGGACCCAGGTCCTGCTCCAAGCTGGGACCAAGGGGTCACAATTTCCAGCTCTGCGCTGGGGCAAGGGTAGATGCAAGTTCCGGCTCCGCGCTGGTGCCAGGGTGAATGCAAGTTCTGGCTCTGCGCTGGGGCCAGAGTGAATGCAAGTTCCGGCTCCGCGCTGGGGCCAGGGTAGATGCAAGTTCCGGCTCCGTGCTGGGGCCAGGGTGAATGCAAGTTCCTGCTCCGCACTGGGGCCAGGATGTATGCAAGTTCCGGCTCTGCGCTGGGGCCAGGGTGAATGCAAATTCCGGCTCCGCGCTGGGACCAGGGTGAATGCAAGTTCCGGCTCCGCGCACGGGCCAGGGTGAATGCAAGTTCCGGCTCCGCGCTGGGGCCAGGGTGAATGCAAGTCCCGGCTCTGCGCTGGGGCCAGGGTGGATCCAGGTTCTTGCTCCGTGCTGTGGGAGGGGGGTGAATGTTCGTTTTCTGCCTCGTGCTGGGGGAGTGTTATCCAGGTTCCTGCTCCGTGTTGGGGCCAGGGTGGATCCAGGTTCTTGCTCCGTGCTTTGGGAGGGGGGTGAATGTTCGTTTTCTGCCTCGTGCTGGGGGAGTGTTATCCAGGTTCCTGCTCCGTGTTGGGGCCATGGGAGGGTGGATCCAGGTTCCTGCTCCGCACTGAGGCCAGGGGGAGAGTGGATCCATGTTCCTGCTCTGCGCTGGAGCCTGGGATGACCCAGGTTTCTGATCCACACTGGGGCCTGTGGGTCCCAGGTTCCTGTTCCACGCTGGGACCAGGGGGTCTGCAAGTTCCTGCTCCGTGCTGGGGGCAGGGTGGATGCAAGTTGCTGCTCCGCGCTGGGGCCAGGTTGGATGCAAGTTCTGGCCCCGCGCTGGGGTCAGGGTGGATGCAAGTTCCGGCTCCTCGCTGGGTCCAGGAGGGATCCAGGTTCCTGCCCCGTGTTGGGGCCAGGGGAATGTGGATCTATGTTCCTGCTCTGTGCTGGAGCCTGGGGGGACCCAGGTTCCTGCTCTATGCTGGGGCCAGGGGGATCCAGGTTCCTGCTCTGCGCTGGGGCCTGGGTGATCCAGGTTCCTGCCCTGCACTGGGGCCAGGGGGATCCAGGTTCCTGCTCTGCACTGGGGCCAGGGGCGACACAGATTCCTGCTCCGTGCTGGGGCCAGAGGCGACCCAATTTCCTGCTCCACACTGGGGCTAGAGGGTTGGTGGATCCAGGTTCCTCCTCTACATTGGGCCAGGGGGACCCAGGTTCCTGCCCTGTGCTGGGGCCAGGATAGTTCCAGGTTCCTGCTCCATGCTGTGGGGAGTGTTATCCAGGTTCCTGCTCCGTGTTGGGTCCATGGGAGGGTAGATCCAGGTTCCTGCACCGCGCTGGGGCCAGGGAGACCCAGGTCCTGCTCCATGCTGGGACCAAGTGGTCACAAGTTCCGGCTCCGCGCTGGGGCCACTTGGGGACCCAGGATTCGGCTCCGCACTGGGGCCAGTGCGAGGGTGCGTCCAGGTTACTGCTCCGTGCTGTGGAGGGAGGGGGGGTGGGGGATGTTCCAGTTTTCTGCCCCGTGCTTGGGGGAGTGTTATCCAGGTTCCTGCTCCGTGTTGGGGCCAGGGGGAGCATGGATCCATGTTCCTGCTCTGCGCTGGAGCCTGGGGGGGCCCAGGTTCCTGCTCCACACCGGGGCCTGTGGGTTCCAGGTTCCAGTTCCACGCTGGGACCAGGGTGGATGCACGTTCCAGCTCCGCACTGGGGCCCGGGTGGATGCTAGTTCCTGCTCCGCGCTGGGGTCAGGGGCGACACAGATTCCTGCTCTGCACTTGGGCTAGAGGGATCTAGGTTCATGCTCCACGCTGGGGCCAGGGGTATCCAGGTTCCTGCACCGCGCTGGGGTCAGTGGAAGGGTGGATCCAGGTTACTGCACCGCGCTGTGGAAGAAGAGGGGAATGTTCCAGTTTTATACACCGTGCTGGGGGGAGTGTTATCCAGGTTCCTGCCCCACGCTGGGGCAAGGGTGAGTGTGGATCCATGCTCCTGTTCCACGCTGGGACCAGGGGGTCACAAGTTCCTGCTCCGCGCTGGGGCCAGATTGGATGCAAGTTCCAGGGTCCCAGGATTCGGCTCTGCGCTGGGGTCAGTGAGAGGGTGCGTCCACATTACTGCTCCGTGCTGGGGCAGGATGGATCCAGGTTCCTGCTCCGTGCTGTGGAAGGGGGTGGTTATTCCAGTTTTCTGCCCCATGCTTGGGGGAGTGTTATCCAGGTTCCTGCTCCATGATGGGGCCAGGGGGAGTGTGGATCCATGTTCCTGCTCTGCGCTGGAGCCTGGGGGGACACAGGTTCCTGCTCCACGCTGGGACCAGGGGTCACAAGTTCCAGCTCCGCGCTGGGGCCAGGGTGGATGCAAGTTCCTGCTCCACGCTGGGACCAGGGGTCACAAGTTCCAGCTCCGTGCTGGGGCCAGGGTGGATGCAAGTTCCTGCTCCGCGCTGGGGCCAGGGTGGATGCAAGTTCCTGCTCTGCGCTGGGGCCAGGGGCGACCCAGATTCTTGCTCCGCACTTGGGCTAGAGGGATGATGGATCCAGGTTCATGCTCTACGTTGGGGCCAGGTTCCTGCTTCGTGCTGGGGTCAGGGGCGACACAGATTTCTGCTTCGCGCTGGGGCTAGAGGGATGGTGAATCCAGATTCCTGCTTTGCGCTGGTGCCTGGGGGGACGCAGTTTCCTGCTCCACGCTGGGGCCTGTGGGTCCCAGGCACTTGTTACACGCTAGGACCAGAGGGTCTGCAAGTTGCTGCTCCGCGCTGGGGCTAGTGTAAAGCAGGTACCTGTTACACGCTGGCGATGTGGGGGGAGGGATCCTGGTTCCTGCCTTGCGCTGCGGCCAGGAGGGATGCAAGTTCCAGTTCCGCACTGGGGCTAGAGGGATGGTGGATCCAGGTTCCTGCTCCGTGCTGTGGGAGGGTGGGGATGTTCCAGTTTTCTGCCCCATGCTGAGGGGTGTGTTATCCACGTTCCTGCACTGAGCTGGGGCCAGGCAGTCTGCAAGTTGCTGCTCCGCGCTGGGGCCAGGGTGGATGCAAGTTCTGGCTCAGCGCTGGGGCCAGGAGCGACACAGATTCCTGCTCTGCGCTGGGGCTAGAGGGATGGTGGATCCAGGTTCCTCCTCTATGCTTGGGCTAGGGGGATCCAGGTTCCTGCTCCGCTCTGGGGCCAGGGGGATCCAGATTCCTGCTCCGCGCTGGGGCCAGGGTGGGCGCAAGTTCCGGCTCCGCGCTGGGGCCAGCGTGGATGCAAGTTCCGGCTCCGCGCTGGGGCCAGGGTGGGTGCAAGTTCCGGCTCCGCGCTGGGGCCAGCGTGGGTGCAAGTTCCGGCTCCTCGCTGGGGCCAGGGTGGGTGCAAGTTCCGGCTCCGCGCTGGGGCCAGGGTGGGTGCAAGTTCCAGCTCCGCGCTGGGCCCAGGGGGATCCAGGTTCCTGCCCCAGACGGGGGACAGGAATAGGGTGGATCCAGTTTCCTGCTCCACGTTGCTGCCAAGGGTGGGATCCAGGTTCCTGCTCTACGTTGAAGCCAGGGGGGGACAGAGATTCCTTATCCGTGCTGGGGCCAGGGTGGATGCAAGTTCCAGCTCTGCGCAGGGGCCAGGGGGATCCAGGTTCCTGCTTTGCACTGGGGCCAGTGTAACCCTGGTTCCTATTACGTGCTGGTGCTGTGGGGGAAGAGATCCAGGTTCCTGCTCCGCGCTGGGGCCAGGGGCGAAACAGGTTCCTGCTCCGCGCTGGGGCAAGGGGCGACACAGTTTCCTGCTCCGCGCTGGGGCCAGGGGCGACACAGGTTATTTCTCCGCGGTGGGGCCAGGGGCGACACAGGTTCTTTCTCCGCGCTGGGGCCAGGGGCGACACAGGTTCTTTCTCCGCGCTGGGGCCAGGGGCGACACAGGTTCTTTCTCCGCGCTGGGGCCAGGGGCGACCCAGGTAACTGCTCCGCGCTGGGGCCACGGGGACCCAGGTTCCTGCTCCGCGCTGGGGCCAATGGCGACACGGGTTCTTTCTCCGCGCTGGGGCCACGGGGACCCAGGTTCCTGCTCCGCGCTGGGGCCACGGGGACCCAGGTTCCTGCTCCGCGCTGGGGGCCACGGGGACCCAGGTTCCTGCTCCGCGCTGGGGCCACGGGGACCCAGGTTCCTGCTCCGCGCTGGGGCCACGGGGACCCAGGTTCCTGCTCCGCACTGGGGCCAGGGGGATCCAGGTTCCTGCTTTGCACTGGGGCCAGTGTAACCCTGGTTCCTGTGACGTGCTGGTGCTGTGGGGGGAGAGATCCAGGTTCCTGCTCCGCGCTGGGGCCAGGGGCGACACAGGTTCCTGCTCCGCGCTGGGGCCAGGGGCGACACAGGTTCTTTCTCCGCGCTGGGGCCAGGGGCGACACAGGTTCTTTCTCCGCGCTGGGGCCAGGGGCGACACAGGTTCTTTCTCCGCGCTGGGGCCAGGGGCGACACAGGTTCTTTCTCCGCGCTGGGGCCATGGGCGACACAGGTTCTTTCTCCGCGCTGGGGCCAGGGGCGACCCAGGTTCCTGCTCCGCGCTGGGGCCACGGGGACCCAGGTTAATGCTCCGCGCTGGGGCCACGGGGACCCAGGTTCCTGCTCCGCGCTGGGGCCACGGGGACCCAGGTTCCTGCTCCGCGCTGGCGCCAGGGGGATCCAGGTTCCTGCTCCAGGCTGGCGCCGGGGGATCCAGATTCCTGCTCCTCGCCCCGGCCAGGGTGGGTGCAAGTTCCGGCTCCGCGCTGGGGCCAGGGTGGGTGCAAGTTCCAGCTCCGCGCTGGGCCCAGGGGGATCCAGGTTCCTGCCCCAGACGGGGGACAGGAATAGGGTGGATCCAGTTTCCTGCTCCACGTTGCTGCCAAGGGGGGGATCCAGGTTCCTGCTCTACGTTGAAGCCAGGGGGAGACAGAGATTCCTTATCCGTGCTGGGGCCAGGGTGGATGCAAGTTCCAGCTCTGCGCAGGGGCCAGGGGGATCCAGGTTCCTGCTTTGCGCTGGGGCCAGTGTAACCCTGGTTCCTGTTACGTGCTGGTGCTGTGGGGGGAGAGATCCAGGTTCCTGCTCCGCGCTGGGGCCAGGGGCGACACAGGTTCTTTCTCCGCGCTGGGGCCAGGGGCGACACAAGTTCTTTCTCCGCGCTGGGGCCAGGGGCGACACAGGTTCTTTCTCCGCGCTGGGGCCAGGGGCGACACAGGTTCTTTCTCCGCGCTGGGGCCAGGGGCGACACAGGTTCTTTCTCCGCGCTGGGGCCAGGGGCGACACAGGTTCTTTCTCCACGCTGGGGCCAGGGGCGACACAGGTTCTTTCTCCGCGCTGGGGCCAGGGGCGTCACAGGTTCTTTCTCCGCGCTGGGGCCACGGGGACCCAGGTTCCTGCTCCGCGCTGGGGCCAGGGGCGACCCAGGTTCCTGCTCCGCGCTGGGGCCACGGGGATCCAGGTTCCTGCTCCGCGCTGGGGCCACGGGGACCCAGGTTCCTGCTCTGCGCTGGGGCCACGGGGACCCAGGTTCCTGCTCCGCGCTGGGGCCATGGTGACCCAGGTTCCTGCTCCGCGCTGGGGCCACGGGGAACCAGGTTCCTGCTCCGCGCTGGGGCCATGGGGACCCAGGTTCCTGCTCCGCGCTGGGGCCATGGGGACCCAGGTTCCTGCTCCGCACTGGGGCCACGGGGATCCAGGTTCCTGCTCTGTGCTGTGGGAGGGGAGGGATGTTCCAGTTTTCTGCCCCATGCTGGGGGGAATGTTATCCAGGTTCCTGCTCCATGTTGGGGCCATGGGAGGGTGGATCCAGGTTCCTGCTACGCGCTGGGGCCAGGGAGAAAGTGATCCATGTTCCTGTTCTTTGCTGGAGCCTGTGGTTCCCAGGTTCCTGCTCTGCACTGGGATCTTGGGCGACACAGATTCTTTCTCCGCTCTGGGGCCAGGGGCGACCTAGGTTCCTGCTCCATGCTGGGGCTAGAGGGATGGTGGATCCAGGTTTCTGCACTATGCTGGGGCCAGGGGGATCCAGGTTCCTGCTCCGCGCTGGCACCAGGGGGATCCAGGTTCCTGCTCCGCGCTGGGGCCACGGGAATCCAGGTTCCTGCTCCGCGCTGGGGCCACGGGGACCCAGGTTCCTGCTCCGCACTGGGGCCACGGGGATCCAGGTTCCTGCTCTGTGCTGTGGGAGGGGAGGGATGTTCCAGTTTTCTGCCCCATGCTGGGGGGAATGTTATCCAGGTTCCTGCTCCATGTTGGGGCCATGGGAGGGTGGATCCAGGTTCCTGCTACGCGCTGGGACCAGGGAGAAAGTGATCCAGGTTTCTGTTCTTTGCTGGAGCCTGTGGTTCCCAGGTTCCTGCTCTGCACTGGGATCTTGGGCGACACAGATTCTTTCTCCGCTCTGGGGCCAGGGGCGACCCAGGTTCCTGCTCCACGCTGGGGCTAGAGGGATGGTGGATCTAGGTTTCTGCTCTATGCTGGGGCCAGGGGGATCCAGGTTCCTGCTCCGCGCTGGCACCAGGGGGCTCCAGGTTCCTGCTCCGCGCTGGCGCCAGGGGGCTCCAGGTTACTGCTCCGCGCTGGCGCCAGGGGGATCCAGGTTCCTGCTCCGCGCTGGCGCCAGGGGGATCCAGGTTCCTGCTCCGCGCTGGGGCCAGGGGGATCCAGGTTCCTGCTACGCGCTGGGGCCAGGGGGATCCAGGTTCCTGCGTCGCGCTGGGGCCAGGGGGATCCAGGTTCCTGCTACGCGCTGGGGCCAGGGGGATCCAGGTTCCTGCTACGCGCTGGGGCCAGGGGGATCCAGGTTTCTGCCCCACGCAGGGGACAGGAGGAGGGTGGAACCAGGTTCCTGCTCCACGCTGCGGCCAAGGGGGGATCCAGGTTCCTGTTCCGCGCTGGGGTCAGGGGCGACCCAGGTTCCTGCTCCACACTGGGGCTAGAGGGATGGTGGATCCAGGTTCCTGCTTTACGCTGGGGCCAGGGGGATCCAGGTTCCTGCCCTGGGCTGGAACCAGGGTGGATCCAGGTTCCTGCTCCGTGCTGGGGCCACTGGGGGACCAAGGATTCAGCTCCGCGCTGGGGTCAGTGGGAGGGTGCGTCCAGGATACTGCTCCCCGCTGGGGCCAGGGTGGATCCAAGTTCCGGCTCTGCGCTGGGGCCAGGATGGATGCAAGTTCCAGCTCCGCGTTGGGGCCAGGGTGGATGCAAGTTCCAGCTCCGCGCTGGGGCCAGGGTGGATGCAAGTTCCAGCTCCGCGCTGGGGCCAGGGTGGATGCAAGTTCCAGCTCCGCGCTGGGGCCAGGGTGGATGCAAGTTCCGGCTCCGCGCTGGGGCCAGGGTGGGTGCAAGTTCCAGCTCCGCGCTGGGCCCAGGGGGATCCAGGTTCCTGCCCCAGACGGGGGACAGGATTAGGGTGGATCCAGTTTCCTGCTCCACGTTGCTGCCAAGGGTGGGATCCAGGTTCCTGCTCTACGTTGAAGCCGGGGGGGACAGAGATTCCTTATCCGTGCTGGGGCCAGGGTGGATGCAAGTTCCAGCTCTGCGCAGGGGTCAGGGGGATCCAAGTTCCTGCTTTGCGCTGGGGCCAGTGTAACCCTGGTTCCTGTTACGTGCTGGTGCTGTGGGGGGAGAGATCCAGGTTCCTGCTCCGCGCTGGGGCCAGGGGCGACACAGGTTCCTGCTCCGCGCTGGGGCCAGGGGCGACACAGGTTCTTTCTCCGCGCTGGGGCCATGGGCGACACAGGTTCTTTCTCCGCGCTGGGGCCAGGGGCGACACAGGTTCTTTCTCCGCGCTGGGGCCACGGGCGACACAGGTTCTTTCTCCGCGGTGGGGCCAGGGGCGATACAGGTTCTTTCTCCGCGCTGGGGCCGGGGCGACACAGGTTCTTTCTCCGCGCTGGGGCCAGGGGCGACACAGGTTCTTTCTCCGCGCTGGGGCCAGGGGCGACCCAGGTCCCTGCTCCGCGCTGGGGCCACGGGGACCCAGGTCCCTGCTCCACGCAGGGGCCATGGGGACCCAGGTTCCTGCTCCGCGCTGGGGCCACAGGGACCCAGGTTCCTGCTCCGCGCTGGGGCCACGGGTACCCAGGTTCCTGCTCCACGCTGGGGCCACGGGGACCCAGGTTCCTGCTCCGCGCTGGGGCCACGGGGATCCAGGTTCCTGCTCCGTGCTGGGGCCACGGGGACCCAGGTTCCTGCTCCGCACTGGGGCCACGGGGATCCAGGTTCCTGCTCTGTGCTGTGGGAGGGGAGGGATGTTCCAGTTTTCTGCCCCATGCTGTGGGGAATGTTATCCAGGTTCCTGCTCCATGTTGGGGCCATGGGAGGGTGGATCCAGGTTCCTGCTACGCGCTGGGGCCAGGGAGAAAGTGATCCATGTTCCTGTTCTTTGCTGGAGCCTGTGGTTCCCAGGTTCCTGCTCTGCAGTGGGATCTTGGGCGACACAGATTCTTTCTCCGCTCTGGGGCCAGGGGCGACCTAGGTTCCTGCTCCACGCTGGGGCTAGAGGGATGGTGGATCCAGGTTTCTGCTCTATGCTGGGGCCAGGGGGATCCAGGTTCCTGCTCCGCGCTGGCGCCAGGGGGATCCAGGTTCCTGCTCCGCGCTGGCGCCTGGGGGATCCAGGTTCCTGCTCCGCGCTGGTGCCACGGGGACCCAGGTTCCTGCTCCGCGCTGGGGCCACGGGGACCCAGGTTCCTGCTCCGCGCTGGGGCCACGGGGACCCAGGTTCCTGCTCCGCACTGGGGCCACGGGGATCCAGGTTCCTGCTCTGTGCTGTGGGAGGGGAGGGATGTTCCAGTTTTCTGCCCCATGCTGGGGGGAATGTTATCCAGGTTCCTGCTCCATGTTGGGGCCATGGGAGGGTGGATCCAGGTTCCTGCTACGCGCTGGGACCAGGGAGAAAGTGATCCAGGTTTCTGTTCTTTGCTGGAGCCTGTGGTTCCCAGGTTCCTGCTCTGCACTGGGATCTTGGGCGACACAGATTCTTTCTCCGCTCTGGGGCCAGGGGCGACCCAGGTTCCTGCTCCACGCTGGGGCTAGAGGGATGGTGGATCCAGGTTTCTGCTCTATGCTGGGGCCAGGGGGATCCAGGTTCCTGCTCCGCGCTGGCACCAGGGGGCTCCAGGTTCCTGCTCCGTGCTGGCGCCAGGGGGCTCCAGGTTACTGCTCCGCGCTGGCGCCAGGGGGATCCAGGTTCCTGCTCCGCGCTGGCGCCAGGGGGATCCAGGTTCCTGCTCCGCGCTGGGGCCAGGGGGATCCAGGTTCCTGCTACGCGCTGGGGCCAGGGGGATCCAGGTTCCTGCGTCGCGCTGGGGCCAGGGGGATCCAGGTTCCTGCTACGCGCTGGGGCCAGGGGGATCCAGGTTCCTGCTACGCGCTGGGGCCAGGGGGATCCAGGTTTCTGCCCACGCAGGGGACAGGAGGAGGGTGGAACCAGGTTCCTGCTCCACGCTGCGGCCAAGGGGGGATCCAGGTTCCTGTTCCGCGCTGGGGTCAGGGGCGACCCAGGTTCCTGCTCCACACTGGGGCTAGAGGGGTGGTGGATCCAGGTTCCTGCTTTACGCTGGGGCCAGGGGGATCCAGGTTCCTGCCCTGGGCTGGAACCAGGGTGGATCCAGGTTCCTGCTCCGTGCTGGGGCCACTGGGGGACCAAGGATTCAGCTCCGCGCTGGGGTCAGTGGGAGGGTGCGTCCAGGATACTGCTCCCCGCTGGGGCCAGGGTGGATTCAAGTTCCGGCTCTGCGCTGGGGCCAGGATGGATGCAAGTTCCAGCTCCGCGTTGGGGCCAGGGTGGATGCAAGTTCCAGCTCAGCGCTGGGGCCAGGGTGGATGCAAGTTCCAGCTCTGCGCTGGGGCCAGGGTGGATGCAAGTTCCAGCTCCGCGCTGGGGCCAGGGTGGATGCAAGTTCCGGCTCCGCGCTGGGGCCAGGGTGGGTGCAAGTTCCAGCTCCGCGCTGGGCCCAGGGGGATCCAGGTTCCTGCCCCAGACGGGGGACAGGAATAGGGTGGATCCAGTTTCCTGCTCCACGTTGCTGCCAAGGGTGGGATCCAGGTTCCTGCTCTACGTTGAAGCCAGGGGGGGACAGAGATTCCTTATCCGTGCTGGGGCCAGGGTGGATGCAAGTTCCAGCTCTGCGCAGGGGTCAGGGGGATCCAAGTTCCTGCTTTGCGCTGGGGCCAGTGTAACCCTGGTTCCTGTTACGTGCTGGTGCTGTGGGGGGAGAGATCCAGGTTCCTGCTCCGCGCTGGGGCCAGGGGCGACACAGGTTCCTGCTCCGCGCTGGGGCCAGGGGCGACACAGGTTCTTTCTCCGCGCTGGGGCCAGGGGCGACACAGGTTCTTTCTCCGCGCTGGGGCCAGGGGCGACACAGGTTCTTTCTCCGCGCTGGGGCCACGGGCGACACAGGTTCTTTCTCCGCGGTGGGGCCAGGGGCGACACAGGTTCCTGCTCCGCGCTGGGGCCGGGGCGACACAGGTTCTTTCTCCGCGCTGGGGCCAGGGGCGACACAGGTTCTTTCTCCACGCTGGGGCCAGCGGCGACCCAGGTCCCTGCTCCGCGCTGGGGCCACGGGGACCCAGGTCCCTGCTCCGCGCAGGGGCCATGGGGACCCAGGTTCCCGCTCCGCGCTGGGGCCACAGGGACCCAGGTTCCTGCTCCGCGCTGGGGCCACGGGGACCCAGGTTCCTGCTCCGCGCTGGGGCCAAGGGGACCCAGGTTCCTGCTCCGCGCTGGGGCCACGGGGACCCAGGTTCCTGCTCCGCACTGGGGCCACGGGGATCCAGGTTCCTGCTCTGTGCTGTGGGAGGGGAGGGATGTTCCAGTTTTCTGCCCCATGCTGTGGGGAATGTTATGCAGGTTCCTGCTCCATGTTGGGGCCATGGGAGGGTGGATCTAGGTTCCTGCTACGCGCTGGGGCCAGGGAGAAAGTGATCCATGTTCCTGTTCTTTGCTGGAGCCTGTGGTTCCCAGGTTCCTGCTCTGCAGTGGGATCTTGGGCGACACAGATTCTTTCTCCGCTCTGGGGCCAGGGGCGACCTAGGTTCCTGCTCCACGCTGGGGCTAGAGGGATGGTGGATCCAGGTTTCTGCTCTATGCTGGGGCCAGGGGGATCCAGGTTCCTGCTCCGCGCTGGCGCCAGGGGTATCCAGGTTCCTGCTCCGCACTGGCGCCTGGGGGATCCAGGTTCCTGCTCCGCGCTGGGGCCACGGGGACCCAGGTTCCTGCTCCGCGCTGGGGCCACGGGGACCCAGGTTCCTGCTCCGCGCTGGGGCCACGGGGACCCAGGTTCCTGCTCCGCACTGGGGCCACGGGGATCCAGGTTCCTGCTCTGTGCTGTGGGAGGGGAGGGATGTTCCAGTTTTCTGCCCCATGCTGGGGGGAATGTTATCCAGGTTCCTGCTCCATGTTGGGGCCATGGGAGGGTGGATCCAGGTTCCTGCTACGCGCTGGGACCAGGGAGAAAGTGATCCAGGTTTCTGTTCTTTGCTGGAGCCTGTGGTTCCCAGGTTCCTGCTCTGCACTGGGATCTTGGGCGACACAGATTCTTTCTCCGCGTTGGGGCCAGGGTGGATGCAAGTTCCAGCTCCGCGCTGGGGCCAGGGTGGATGCAAGTTCCAGCTCCGCGCTGGGGCCAGGGTGGATGCAAGTTCCAGCTCCGCGCTGGGGCCAGGGGCGACACAGGTTCCTGCTCCGCGCTGGGGCCAGGGGCGACACAGGTTCTTTCTCCGCGCTGGGGCCAGGGGCGACACAGGTTCTTTCTCCGCGCTGGGGCCAGGGGCGACACAGGTTCTTTCTCCGCGCTGGGGCCAGGGGCGACACAGGTTCTTTCTCCGCGCTGGGGCCAGGGGCGACACAGGTTCTTTCTCCGCGCTGGGGCCAGGGGCGACACAGGTTCTTTCTCCGCGCTGGGGCCAGGGGCGACACAGGTTCTTTCTCCGCGCTGGGGCCAGGGGCGACACAGGTTCTTTCTCCGCGCTGGGGCCAGGGGCGACACAGGTTCTTTCTCCGCGCTGGGGCCAGGGGCGACACAGGTTCTTTCTCCGCGCTGGGGCCAGGGGCGACCCAGGTCCCTGCTCCGCGCTGGTGCCACGGGGACCCAGGTCCCTGCTCCGCGCTGGGGCCACGGGGACCCAGGTTCCTGCTCCGCGCTGGGGCCACGGGGACCCAGGTTCCTGCTCCGCGCTGGGGCCACGGGGACCCAGGTTCCTGCTCCGCGCTGGGGCCACGGGGACCCAGGTTCCTGCTCCGCGCTGGGGCCACGGGGACCCAGGTTCCTGCTCCGCGCTGGGGCCACGGGGACCCAGGTTCCTGCTCCGCGCTGGGGCCACGGGGACCCAGGTTCCTGCTCCGCGCTGGCGCCAGGGGGTTCCAGGTTCCTGCTCCGCGCTGGCGCCTGGGGGATCCAGGTTCCTGTTCCGCGCTGGCGCCAGGGGGATCCAGGTTCCTGCTCCGCGCTGGCGCCAGGGGGATCCAGGTTCCTGCTCCGCGCTGGCGCCAGGGGGATCCAGATTCCTGCTCCGCGCTGGGGCCAGGGTGGGCGCAAGTTCCGGCTCCGCGCTGGGGCCAGCGTGGATTCAAGTTCCGGCTCCGCGCTGGGGCCAGCGTGGGTGCAAGTTCCGGCTCCTCGCTGGGGCCAGGGTGGGTGCAAGTTCCGGCTCCGCGCTGGGGCCAGGGTGGGTGCAAGTTCCAGCTCCGCGCTGGGGCCAGGGGGATCCAGGTTCCTGCTACGCGCTGGGGCCAGGGGGATCCAGGTTCCTGCTACGCGCTGGGGCCAGGGGGATCCAGGTTTCTGCCCCACGCAGGGGACAGGAGGAGGGTGGAACCAGGTTCCTGCTCCACGCTGCGGCCAAGGGGGGATCCAGGTTCCTGTTCCGCGCTGGGGTCAGGGGCGACCCAGGTTCCTGCTCCACACTGGGGCTAGAGGGATGGTGGATCCAGGTTCCTGCTTTACGCTGGGGCCAGGGGGATCCAGGTTCCTGCCCTGGGCTGGAACCAGGGTGGATCCAGGTTCCTGCTCCGTGCTGGGGCCACTGGGGGACCAAGGATTCAGCTCCGCGCTGGGGTCAGTGGGAGGGTGCGTCCAGGATACTGCTCCCCGCTGGGGCCAGGGTGGATCCAAGTTCCGGCTCTGCGCTGGGGCCAGGATGGATGCAAGTTCCAGCTCCGCGTTGGGGCCAGGGTGGATGCAAGTTCCAGCTCCGCGCTGGGGCCAGGGTGGATGCAAGTTCCAGCTCTGCGCAGGGGTCAGGGGGATCCAAGTTCCTGCTTTGCGCTGGGGCCAGTGTAACCCTGGTTCCTGTTACGTGCTGGTGCTGTGGGGGGAGAGATCCAGGTTCCTGCTCCGCGCTGGGGCCAGGGGCGACACAGGTTCCTGCTCCGCGCTGGGGCCAGGGGCGACACAGGTTCTTTCTCCGCGCTGGGGCCAGGGGCGACACAGGTTCTTTCTCCGCGCCGGGGCCAGGGGCGACACAGGTTCTTTCTCCGCGCTGGGGCCACGGGCGACACAGGTTCTTTCTCCGCGGTGGGGCCAGGGGCGACACAGGTTCTTTCTCCGCGCTGGGGCCGGGGCGACACAGGTTCTTTCTTCGCGCTGGGGCCAGGGGCGACACAGGTTCTTTCTCCGCGCTGGGGCCAGCGGCGACCCAGGTCACTGCTCCGCGCTGGGGCCACGGGGACACAGGTCCCTGCTCCGCGCAGGGGCCATGGGGACCCAGGTTCCTGCTCCGCGCTGGGGCCACAGGGACACAGGTTCCTGCTCCGCGCTGGGGCCACGGGGACCCAGGTTCCTGCTCCACGCTGGGGCCACGGGGACCCAGGTTCCTGCTCCGCGCTGGGGCCACGGGGATCCAGGTTCCTGCTCCGCGCTGGGGCCACGGGGACCCAGGTTCCTGCTCCACGCTGGGGCCACGGGGACCCAGGTTCCTGCTCCGCACTGGGGCCACGGGGATCCAGGTTCCTGCTCTGTGCTGTGGGAGGGGAGGGATGTTCCAGTTTTCTGCCCCATGCTGTGGGGAATGTTATCCAGGTTCCTGCTCCATGTTGGGGCCATGGGAGGGTGGATCCAGGTTCCTGCTACGCGCTGGGGCCAGGGAGAAAGTGATCCATGTTCCTGTTCTTTGCTGGAGCCTGTGGTTCCCAGGTTCCTGCTCTGCAGTGGGATCTTGGGCGACACAGATTCTTTCTCCGCTCTGGGGCCAGGGGCGACCTAGGTTCCTGCTCCACGCTGGGGCTAGAGGGATGGTGGATCCAGGTTTCTGCTCTATGCTGGGGCCAGGGGGATCCAGGTTCCTGCTCCGCGCTGGCGCCAGGGGGATCCAGGTTCCTGCTCCGCGCTGGCGCCTGGGGGATCCAGGTTCCTGCTCCGCGCTGGGGCCACGGGGACCCAGGTTCCTGCTCCACGCTGGGGCCACGGGGACCCAGGTTCCTGCTCCGCGCTGGGGCCACGGGGACCCAGGTTCCTGCTCTGCACTGGGGCCACGGGGATCCAGGTTCCTGCTCTGTGCTGTGGGAGGGGAGGGATGTTCCAGTTTTCTGCCCCATGCTGGGGGGAATGTTATCCAGGTTCCTGCTCCATGTTGGGGCCATGGGAGGGTGGATCCAGGTTCCTGCTACGCGCTGGGACCAGGGAGAAAGTGATCCAGGTTTCTGTTCTTTGCTGGAGCCTGTGGTTCCCAGGTTCCTGCTCTGCACTGGGATCTTGGGCGACACAGATTCTTTCTCCGCTCTGGGGCCAGGGGCGACCCAGGTTCCTGCTCCACGCTGGGGCTAGAGGGATGGTGGATCCAGGTTTCTGCTCTATGCTGGGGCCAGGGGGATCCAGGTTCCTGCTCCGCGCTGGCACCAGGGGGCTCCAGGTTCCTGCTCCGTGCTGGCGCCAGGGGGCTCCAGGTTACTGCTCCGCGCTGGCGCCAGGGGGATCCAGGTTCCTGCTCCGCGCTGGCGCCAGGGGGATCCAGGTTCCTGCTCCGCGCTGGGGCCAGGGGGATCCAGGTTCCTGCTACGCGCTGGGGCCAGGGGGATCCAGGTTCCTGCGTCGCGCTGGGGCCAGGGGGATCCAGGTTCCTGCTACGCGCTGGGGCCAGGGGGATCCAGGTTCCTGCTACGCGCTGGGGCCAGGGGGATCCAGGTTTCTGCCCCACGCAGGGGACAGGAGGAGGGTGGAACCAGGTTCCTGCTCCATGCTGCGGCCAAGGGGGGATCCAGGTTCCTGTTCCGCGCTGGGGTCAGGGGCGACCCAGGTTCCTGCTCCACACTGGGGCTAGAGGGATGGTGGATCCAGGTTCCTGCTTTACGCTGGGGCCAGGGGGATCCAGGTTCCTGCCCTGGGCTGGAACCAGGGTGGATCCAGGTTCCTGCTCCGTGCTGGGGCCACTGGGGGACCAAGGATTCAGCTCCGCGCTGGGGTCAGTGGGAGGGTGCGTCCAGGATACTGCTCCCCGCTGGGGCCAGGGTGGATCCAAGTTCCGGCTCTGCGCTGGGGCCAGGATGGATGCAAGTTCCAGCTCCGCGTTGGGGCCAGGGTGGATGCAAGTTCCAGCTCCACGCTGGGGCCAGGGTGGATGCAAGTTCCAGCTCCGCGCTGGGGCCAGGGTGGATGCAAGTTCCAGCTCCGCGCTGGGGCCAGGGTGGATGCAAGTTCCGGCTCCGCGCTGGGGCCAGGGTGGGTGCAAGTTCCAGCTCCGCGCTGGGCCCAGGGGGATCCAGGTTCCTGCCCCAGACGGGGGACAGGAATAGGGTGGATCCAGTTTCCTGCTCCACGTTGCTGCCAAGGGTGGGATCCAGGTTCCTGCTCTACGTTGAAGCCAGGGGGGGACAGAGATTCCTTATCCGTGCTGGGGCCAGGGTGGATGCAAGTTCCAGCTCTGCGCAGGGGTCA
The DNA here is from genome assembly GCF_017639515.1 of Carcharodon carcharias. Classification (NCBI taxonomy): domain Eukaryota; kingdom Metazoa; phylum Chordata; class Chondrichthyes; order Lamniformes; family Lamnidae; genus Carcharodon; species Carcharodon carcharias. Next base: position 26,277,271 of record NC_054486.1, read on the forward strand.
GGGGGATCCAAGTTCCTGCTTTGCGCTGGGGCCAGTGTAACCCTGGTTCCTGTTACGTGCTGGTGCTGTGGGGGGAGAGATCCAGGTTCCTGCTCCGCGCTGGGGCCAGGGGCGACACAGGTTCCTGCTCCGCGCTGGGGCCAGGGGCGACACAGGTTCTTTCTCCGCGCTGGGGCCAGGGGCGACACAGGTTCTTTCTCCGCGCTGGGGCCAGGGGCGACACAGGTTCTTTCTCCGCGCTGGGGCCACGGGCGACACAGGTTCTTTCTCCGCGGTGGGGCCAGGGGCGACACAGGTTCCTGCTCCGCGCTGGGGCCGGGGCGACACAGGTTCTTTCTCTGCGCTGGGGCCAGGGGCGACACAGGTTCTTTCTCCACGCTGGGGCCAGCGGCGACCCAGGTCCCTGCTCCGCGCTGGGGCCACGGGGACCCAGGTCCCTGCTCCGCGCAGGGGCCATGGGGACCCAGGTTCCCGCTCCGCGCTGGGGCCACAGGGACCCAGGTTCCTGCTCCGCGCTGGGGCCACGGGGACCCAGGTTCCTGCTCCGCGCTGGGGCCAAGGGGACCCAGGTTCCTGCTCCGCGCTGGGGCCACGGGGACCCAGGTTCCTGCTCCGCACTGGGGCCACGGGGATCCAGGTTCCTGCTCTGTGCTGTGGGAGGGGAGGGATGTTCCAGTTTTCTGCCCCATGCTGTGGGGAATGTTATGCAGGTTCCTGCTCCATGTTGGGGCCATGGGAGGGTGGATCTAGGTTCCTGCTACGCGCTGGGGCCAGGGAGAAAGTGATCCATGTTCCTGTTCTTTGCTGGAGCCTGTGGTTCCCAGGTTCCTGCTCTGCAGTGGGATCTTGGGCGACACAGATTCTTTCTCCGCTCTGGGGCCAGGGGCGACCTAGGTTCCTGCTCCACGCTGGGGCTAGAGGGATGGTGGATCCAGGTTTCTGCTCTATGCTGGGGCCAGGGGGATCCAGGTTCCTGCTCCGCGCTGGCGCCAGGGGGATCCAGGTTCCTGCTCCGCACTGGCGCCTGGGGGATCCAGGTTCCTGCTCCGCGCTGGGGCCACGGGGACCCAGGTTCCTGCTCCGCGCTGGGGCCACGGGGACCCAGGTTCCTGCTCCGCGCTGGGGCCACGGGGACCCAGGTTCCTGCTCCGCACTGGGGCCACGGGGATCCAGGTTCCTGCTCTGTGCTGTGGGAGGGGAGGGATGTTCCAGTTTTCTGCCCCATGCTGGGGGGAATGTTATCCAGGTTCCTGCTCCATGTTGGGGCCATGGGAGGGTGGATCCAGGTTCCTGCTACGCGCTGGGACCAGGGAGAAAGTGATCCAGGTTTCTGTTCTTTGCTGGAGCCTGTGGTTCCCAGGTTCCTGCTCTGCACTGGGATCTTGGGCGACACAGATTCTTTCTCCGCTCTGGGGCCAGGGGCGACCCAGGTTCCTGCTCCACGCTGGGGCTAGAGGGATGGTGGATCCAGGTTTCTGCTCTATGCTGGGGCCAGGGGGATCCAGGTTCCTGCTCCGCGCTGGCACCAGGGGGCTCCAGGTTCCTGCTCCGCGCTGGCGCCAGGGGGCTCCAGGTTACTGCTCCGCGCTGGCGCCAGGGGGATCCAGGTTCCTGCTCCGCGCTGGCGCCAGGGGGATCCAGGTTCCTGCTCCGCGCTGGGGCCAGGGGGATCCAGGTTCCTGCTACGCGCTGGGGCCAGGGGGATCCAGGTTCCTGCGTCGCGCTGGGGCCAGGGGGATCCAGGTTCCTGCTACGCGCTGGGGCCAGGGGGATCCAGGTTCCTGCTACGCGCTGGGGCCAGGGGGATCCAGGTTTCTGCCCCACGCAGGGGACAGGAGGAGGGTGGAACCAGGTTCCTGCTCCACGCTGCGGCCAAGGGGGGATCCAGGTTCCTGTTCCGCGCTGGGGTCAGGGGCGACCCAGGTTCCTGCTCCACACTGGGGCTAGAGGGATGGTGGATCCAGGTTCCTGCTTTACGCTGGGGCCAGGGGGATCCAGGTTCCTGCCCTGGGCTGGAACCAGGGTGGATCCAGGTTCCTGCTCCGTGCTGGGGCCACTGGGGGACCAAGGATTCAGCTCCGCGCTGGGGTCAGTGGGAGGGTGCGTCCAGGATACTGCTCCCCGCTGGGGCCAGGGTGGATCCAAGTTCCGGCTCTGCGCTGGGGCCAGGATGGATGCAAGTTCCAGCTCCGCGTTGGGGCCAGGGTGGATGCAAGTTCCAGCTCCGCGCTGGGGCCAGGGTGGATGCAAGTTCCAGCTCCGCGCTGGGGCCAGGGTGGATGCAAGTTCCAGCTCCGCGCTGGGGCCAGGGTGGATGCAAGTTCCGGCTCCGCGCTGGGGCCAGGGTGGGTGCAAGTTCCAGCTCCGCGCTGGGTCCAGGGTGGATGCAAGTTCCAGCTCCGCGCTGGGGCCAGGGTGGATGCAAGTTCCGGCTCCGTGCTGGGGCCAGGGTGGATGCAAGTTCTGGCTCCGCGCTGGGCCCAGGGGGATCCAGGTTCCTGCCCCAGACGGGGGACAGGAATAGGGTGGATCCAGTTTCCTGCTCCACGTTGCTGCCAAGGGGGGGATCCAGGTTCCTGCTCTACGTTGAAGCCAGGGGGGGACAGAGATTCCTTATCCGTGCTGGGGCCAGGGTGGATGCAAGTTCCAGCTCTGCGCAGGGGTCAGGGGGATCCAGGTTCCTGCTTTGCGCTGGGGCCAGTGTAACCCTGGTTCCTGTTACGTGCTGGTGCTGTGGGGGGAGAGATCCAGGTTCCTGCTCCGCGCTGGGGCCAGGGGCGACACAGGTTCCTGCTACGCGCTGGGGCCAGGGGCGACACAGGTTCTTTATCCGCGCTGGGGCCAGGGGCGACACAGGTTCTTTCTCCGCGCTGGGGCCAGGGGCGACACAGGTTCTTTCTCCGCGCTGGGGCCAGGGGCGACACAGGTTCTTTCTCCGCGCTGGGGCCAGGGGCGACACAGGTTCTTTCTCCGCGCTGGGGCCAGGGGCGACACAGGTTCTTTCTCCGCGCTGGGGCCAGGGGCGACACAGGTTCTTTCTCCGCGCTGGGGCCAGGGGCGACACAGGTTCTTTCTCCGCGCTGGGGCCAGGGGCGACACAGGTTCTTTCTCCGCGCTGGGGCCAGGGGCGACACAGGTTCTTTCTCCGCGCTGGGGCCAGGGGCGACACAGGTTCTTTCTCCGCGCTGGGGCCAGGGGCGACCCAGGTTCCTGCTCCGCACTGGGGCCACGGGGACCCAGGTTCCTGCTCCGCGCTGGGGCCACGGGGACCCAGGTTCCTGCTCCGCGCTGGGGCCACGGGGACCCAGGTTCCTGCTCCGCGCTGGGGCCACGGGGACCCAGGTTCCTGCTCCGCGCTGGGGCCACGGTGACCCAGGTTCCTGCTCCGCGCTGGGGCCACGGGGACCCAGGTTCCTGCTCCGCGCTGGGGCCACGGGGGCCCAGGTTCCTGCTCTGCGCTGGGGCCACGGGGACCCAGGTTCCTGCTCCGCGCTGGGGCCACGGGGACCCAGGTTCCTGCTCCGCGCTGGGGCCACGGGGACCCAGGTTGCTGCTCCGCGCTGGGGCCACGGGGACCCAGGTTCCTGCTCCGCGCTGGGACCACGGGGACCCAGGTTCCTGCTCCGCGCTGGGGCCACGGGGACCCAGGTTCCTGCTCCGCGCTGGGGCCACGGGGACCCAGGTTCCTGCTCCGCACTGGGGCCAGGGGGATCCAGGTTCCTGCTTTGTGCTGGGGCCAGTGTAACCCTGGTTCCTGTTACGTGCTGGTGCTGTGGGGGGAGTGATCCAGGTTCCTGCTCCGCGCTGGGGCCAGGGGCGACACAGGTTCCTGCTCCGCGCTGGGGCCAGGGGCGACACAGGTTCCTGCTCCGCGCTGGGGCCAGGGGCGACACAGGTTCCTGCTCCGCGCTGGGGCCAGGGGCGACACAGGTTCTTTCTCTGCGCTGGGGCCAGGGGCGACACAGGTTCTTTCTCCGCGCTGGTGCCAGGGGCGACACAGGTTCTTTCTCTGCGCTGGGGCCAGGGGCGACACAGGTTCTTTCTCCGCGCTGGGGCCAGGGGCGACACAGGTTCTTTCTCCGTGCTGGGGCCAGGGGCGTCCCAGGTCCCTGCTCCGCGCTGGTGCCACGGGGACACAGGTTCCTGCTCCGCACTGGGGCCACGGGGATCCAGGTTCCTGCTCCGCGCTGGGGCCACGGGCACCCAGGTTCCTGCTCCGCGCTGGGGCCACGGGGACCCAGGTTCCTGCTCCGCGCTGGGGCCACGGGGACCCAAGTTCCTGCTCCGCGCTGGGGCCATGGGGACCCAGGTTCCTGCTCCGCGCTGGGGCCACGGGGACCCCGGTTCCTGCTCCGCGCTGGGGCCACGGGGACCCAGGTTCCTGCTCCGTGCTGTGGGAGGGGAGGGATGTTCCAGTTTTCTGCCCCATGCTGGGGGGAATGTTATCCAGGTTCCTGCTCCATGTTGGGGCCATGGGAGGGTGGATCCAGGTTCCTGCTACGCGCTGGGGCCAGGGAGAAAGTGATCCATGTTCCTGTTCTTTGCTGGAGCCTGTGGTTCCCAGGTTCCTGCTCTGCACTGGGATCTGGGCGACACAGATTCCAGGTTCCTGCCCCAGACGTGGGACAGGAATAGGGTGGATCCAGTTTCCTGCTCCACGTTGCTGCCAAGGGGGGGATCCAGGTTCCTGCTCTACGTTGAAGCCAGGGGGGGGACAGAGATTCCTTATCCGTGCTGGGGCCAGGGTGGATGCAAGTTCCAGCTCTGCGCAGGGGTCAGGGGGATCCAGGTTCCTGCTTTGCGCTGGGGCCAGGGAGAAAGTGATCCATGTTCCTGTTCTTTGCTGGAGCCTGTGGTTCCCAGGTTCCTGCTCTGCAGTGGGATCTTGGGCGACACAGATTCTTTCTCCGCTCTGGGGCCAGGGGCGACCTAGGTTCCTGCTCCACGCTGGGGCTAGAGGGATGGTGGATCCAGGTTTCTGCTCTATGCTGGGGCCAGGGGGATCCAGGTTCCTGCTCCGCGCTGGCGCCAGGGGGATCCAGGTTCCTGCTCCGCACTGGCGCCTGGGGGATCCAGGTTCCTGCTCCGCGCTGGGGCCACGGGGACCCAGGTTCCTGCTCCGCGCTGGGGCCACGGGGACCCAGGTTCCTGCTCCGTGCTGGGGCCACGGGGACCCAGGTTCCTGCTCCGCACTGGGGCCACGGGGATCCAGGTTCCTGCTCTGTGCTGTGGGAGGGGAGGGATGTTCCAGTTTTCTGCCCCATGCTGGGGGGAATGTTATCCAGGTTCCTGCTCCATGTTGGGGCCATGGGAGGGTGGATCCAGGTTCCTGCTATGCGCTGGGACCAGGGAGAAAGTGATCCAGGTTTCTGTTCTTTGCTGGAGCCTGTGGTTCCCAGGTTCCTGCTCTGCACTGGGATCTTGGGCGACACAGATTCTTTCTCCGCTCTGGGGCCAGGGGCGACCCAGGTTCCTGCTCCACGCTGGGGCTAGAGGGATGGTGGATCCAGGTTTCTGCTCTATGCTGGGGCCAGGGGGATCCAGGTTCCTGCTCCGCGCTGGCACCAGGGGGCTCCAGGTTCCTGCTCCGTGCTGGCGCCAGGGGGCTCCAGGTTACTGCTCCGCGCTGGCGCCAGGGGGATCCAGGTTCCTGCTCCGCACTGGCGCCAGGGGGATCCAGGTTCCTGCTACGCGCTGGGGCCAGGGGGATCCAGGTTCCTGCGTCGCGCTGGGGCCAGGGGGATCCAGGTTCCTGCTACGCGCTGGGGCCAGGGGGATCCAGGTTCCTGCTACGCGCTGGGGCCAGGGGGATCCAGGTTTCTGCCCCACGCAGGGGACAGGAGGAGGGTGGAACCAGGTTCCTGCTCCACGCTGCGGCCAAGGGGGGATCCAGGTTCCTGTTCCGCGCTGGGGTCAGGGGCGACCCAGGTTCCTGCTCCACACTGGGGCTAGAGGGATGGTGGATCCAGGTTCCTGCTTTACGCTGGGGCCAGGGGGATCCAGGTTCCTGCCCTGGGCTGGAACCAGGGTGGATCCAGGTTCCTGCTCCGTGCTGGGGCCACTGGGGGACCAAGGATTCAGCTCCGCGCTGGGGTCAGTGGGAGGGTGCGTCCAGGATACTGCTCCCCGCTGGGGCCAGGGTGGATCCAAGTTCCGGCTCTGCGCTGGGGCCAGGATGGATGCAAGTTCCAGCTCCGCGTTGGGGCCAGGGTGGATGCAAGTTCCAGCTCCGCGCTGGGGCCAGGGTGGATGCAAGTTCCAGCTCCGCGCTGGGGCCAGGGTGGATGCAAGTTCCAGCTCCGCGCTGGGGCCAGGGTGGATGCAAGTTCCGGCTCCGCGCTGGGGCCAGGGTGGGTGCAAGTTCCAGCTCCGCGCTGGGTCCAGGGTGGATGCAAGTTCCAGCTCCGCGCTGGGGCCAGGGTGGATGCAAGTTCCGGCTCCGTGCTGGGGCCAGGGTGGATGCAAGTTCCGGCTCCGCGCTGGGCCCAGGGGGATCCAGGTTCCTGCCCCAGACGGGGGACAGGAATAGGGTGGATCCAGTTTCCTGCTCCACGTTGCTGCCAAGGGGGGGATCCAGGTTCCTGCTCTACGTTGAAGCCAGGGGGGGACAGAGATTCCTTATCCGTGCTGGGGCCAGGGTGGATGCAAGTTCCAGCTCTGCGCAGGGGTCAGGGGGATCCAGGTTCCTGCTTTGCGCTGGGGCCAGTGTAACCCTGGTTCCTGTTACGTGCTGGTGCTGTGGGGGGAGAGATCCAGGTTCCTGCTCCGCGCTGGGGCCAGGGGCGACACAGGTTCCTGCTACGCGCTGGGGCCAGGGGCGACACAGGTTCTTTCTCCGCGCTGGGGCCAGGGGCGACACAGGTTCTTTCTCCGCGCTGGGGCCAGGGGCGACACAGGTTCTTTCTCCGCGCTGGGGCCAGGGGCGACACAGGTTCTTTCTCCGCGCTGGGGCCAGGGGCGACACAGGTTCTTTCTCCGCGCTGGGGCCAGGGGCGACACAGGTTCTTTCTCCGCGCTGGGGCCAGGGGCGACACAGGTTCTTTCTCCGCGCTGGGGCCAGGGGCGACACAGGTTCTTTCTCCGCGCTGGGGCCAGGGGCGACACAGGTTCTTTCTCCGCGCTGGGGCCAGGGGCGACACAGGTTCTTTCTCCGCGCTGGGGCCAGGGGCGACACAGGTTCTTTCTCCGCGCTGGGGCCAGGGGCGACACAGGTTCTTTCTCCGCGCTGGGGCCAGGGGCGACACAGGTTCTTTCTCCGCGCTGGGGCAGGGGCGACACAGGTTCTTTCTCCGCGCTGGGGCCAGGGGCGACCCAGGTTCCTGCTCCGCGCTGGGGCCACGGGGACCCAGGTTCCTGCTCCGCGCTGGGGCCACGGGGACCCAGGTTCCTGCTCCGCGCTGGGGCCACGGGGACCCAGGTTCCTGCTCCGCGCTGGGGCCACGGGGACCCAGGTTCCTGCTCCGCGCTGGGGCCACGGGGACCCAGGTTCCTGCTCCGCGCTGGGGCCACGGGGACCCAGGTTCCTGCTCCGCGCTGGGGCCACGGGGACCCAGGTTCCTGCTCCGCGCTGGGGCCACGGGGACCCAGGTTCCTGCTCCGCGCTGGGGCCACGGGGACCCAGGTTCCTGCTCCGCGCTGGGGCCACGGGGACCCAGGTTCCTGCTCCGCGCTGGGGCCACGGGGACCCAGGTTCCTGCTCCGCGCTGGGGCCACGGGGACCCAGGTTCCTGCTCCGCGCTGGGGCCACCGGGACCCAGGTTCCTGCTCCGCACTGGGGCCAGGGGGATCCAGGTTCCTGCTTTGTGCTGGGGCCAGTGTAACCCTGGTTCCTGTTACGTGCTGGTGCTGTGGGGGGAGTGATCCAGGTTCCTGCTCCGCGCTGGGGCCAGGGGCGACACAGGTTCCTGCTCCGCGCTGGGGCCAGGGGCGACACAGGCTCTTTCTCCGCGCTGGGGCCAGGGGTGACACAGGTTCTTTCTCCGCGCTGGGGCCAGGGGCGACACAGGTTCTTTCTCTGCGCTGGGGCCAGGGGCGACACAGGTTCTTTCTCCGCGCTGGGGCCAGGGGCGACACAGGTTCTTTCTCCGCGCTGGGGCCAGGGGCGTCCCAGGTCCCTGCTCCGCGCTGGTGCCACGGGGACACAGGTTCCTGCTCCGCGCTGGGGCCACGGGGATCCAGGTTCCTGCTCCGCGCTGGGGCCACGGGCACCCAGGTTCCTGCTCCGCGCTGGGGCCACGGGGACCCAGGTTCCTGCTCCGCGCTGGGGCCACGGGGACCCAGGTTCCTGCTCCGCGCTGGGGCCATGGGGACCCAGGTTCCTGCTCCGCGCTGGGGCCACGGGGACCCCGGTTCCTGCTCCGCGCTGGGGCCACGGGGACCCAGGTTCCTGCTCCGTGCTGTGGGAGGGGAGGGATGTTCCAGTTTTCTGCCCCATGCTGGGGGGAATGTTATCCAGGTTCCTGCTCCATGTTGGGGCCATGGGAGGGTGGATCCAGGTTCCTGCTACGCGCTGGGGCCAGGGAGAAAGTGATCCATGTTCCTGTTCTTTGCTGGAGCCTGTGGTTCCCAGGTTCCTGCTCTGCACTGGGATCTGGGCGACACAGATTCCAGGTTCCTGCCCCAGACGGGGGACAGGAATAGGGTGGATCCAGTTTCCTGCTCCACGTTGCTGCCAAGGGGGGGATCCAGGTTCCTGCTCTACGTTGAAGCCAGGGGGGGGACAGAGATTCCTTATCCGTGCTGGGGCCAGGGTGGATGCAAGTTCCAGCTCTGCGCAGGGGTCAGGGGGATCCAGGTTCCTGCTTGCGCTGGGGCCAGTGTAACCCTGGTTCCTGTTACGTGCTGGTGCTGTGGGGGGAGAGATCCAGGTTCCTGCTCCGCGCTGGGGCCAGGGGCGACACAGGTTCCTGCTCCGCGCTGGGGCCAGGGGCGACACAGGTTCTTTCTCCGCGCTGGGGCCAGGGGCGACACAGGTTCTTTCTCCGCGCTGGGGCCAGGGGCGACACAGGTTCTTTCTCCGCGCTGGGGCCAGGGGCGACACAGGTTCTTTCTCCACGCTGGGGCCAGGGGCGACACAGGTTCTTTCTCCGCGCTGGGGCCAGGGGCGACACAGGCTCCTGCTCCGCGCTTGGGCCACGGGGACCCAGGTTCCTGCTCCGCGCTGGGGCCACGGGGACCCAGGTTCCTGCTCCGCGCTGGGGCCACGGGGACCCAGGTTCCTGCTCCGCGCTGGGGCCACGGGGACCCAGGTTCCTGCTCCGCGCTGGAGCCACGGGGACCCAGGTTCCTGCTCCGCGCTGGGGCCACGGGGACCCAGGTTCCTGCTCCGCGCTGGGGCCACGGGGATCCAGGTTCCTGCTCCGCGCTGGGGCCACGGAGACCAAGGTTCCTGCTCCGCGCTGGGGCCAGGGGGATCCAGGTTCCTGCTTTGTGCTGGGGCCAGTGTAACCCTGGTTCCTGTTACGTGCTGGTGCTGTGGGGGGGAGAGATCCAGGTTCCTGCTCCGCGCTGGGGCCAGGGGCGACACAGGTTCCTGCTCCGCGCTGGGGCCAGGGGCGACACAGGTTCTTTCTCCGCGCTGGGGCCAGGGGCGACACAGGTTCTTTCTCCGCGCTGGGGCCAGGGGCGACACAGGTTCTTTCTCCGCGCTGGGGCCAGGGGCGACACAGGTTCTTTCTCCGCGCTGGGGCCAGGGGCGACACAGGTTCTTTCTCCGCGCTGGGGCCAGGGGCGACACAGGTTCTTTCTCCGCGCTGGGGCCAGGGGCGACACAGGTTCTTTCTCCGCGCTGGGGCCAGGGGCGACACAGGTTCTTTCTCCGCGCTGGGGCCAGGGGCGACACAGGTTCTTTCTCCGCGCTGGGGCCAGGGGCGACACAGGTTCTTTCTCCGCGCTGGGGCCAGGGGCGACCCAGGTCCCTGCTCCGCGCTGGGGCCACGGGGACCCAGGTCCCTGCTCCGCGCTGGGGCCACGGGGACCCAGGTTCCTGCTCCGCGCTGGGGCCACGGGGACCCAGGTTCCTGCTCCGCGCTGGGGCCACGGGGACCCAGGTTCCTGCTCCGCGCTGGGGCCACGGGGACCCAGGTTCCTGCTCCGCGCTGGGGCCACGGGGACCCAGGTTCCTGCTCCGCGCTGGGGCCACGGGGACCCAGGTTCCTGCTCCGCGCTGGGGCCACGGGGACCCAGGTTCCTGCTCCGCGCTGGCGCCAGGGGGTTCCAGGTTCCTGCTCCGCGCTGGCGCCTGGGGGATCCAGGTTCCTGCTCCGCGCTGGCGCCAGGGGGATCCAGGTTCCTGCTCCGCGCTGGCGCCAGGGGGATCCAGGTTCCTGCTCCGCGCTGGCGCCAGGGGGATCCAGGTTCCTGCTCCGCGCTGGGGCCAGGGTGGGCGCAAGTTCCGGCTCCGCGCTGGGGCCAGCGTGGATTCAAGTTCCGGCTCCGCGCTGGGGCCAGCGTGGGTGCAAGTTCCGGCTCCTCGCTGGGGCCAGGGTGGGTGCAAGTTCCGGCTCCGCGCTGGGGCCAGGGTGGGTGCAAGTTCCAGCTCCGCGCTGGGCCCAGGGGGATCCAGGTTCCTGCCCCAGACGGGGGACAGGAATAGGGTGGATCCAGTTTCCTGCTCCACGTTGCTGCCAAGGGGGGGATCCAGGTTCCTGCTCTACGTTGAAGCCGGGGGGGACAGAGATTCCTTATCCATGCTGGGGCCAGGGTGGATGCAAGTTCCAGCTCTGCGCAGGGGCCAGGGGGATCCAGGTTCCTGCTTTGCGCTGGGGCCAGTGTAACCCTGGTTCCTGTTACGTGCTGATGCTGTGGGGGGAGAGATCCAGGTTCCTGCTCCGCGCTGGGGCCAGGGGCGACACGGGTTCTTTCTCCGCGCTGGGGCCAGGGGCGACACGGGTTCTTTCTCCGCGCTGGGGCCAGGGGCGACACGGGTTCTTTCTCCTCGCTGGGGCCAGGGGCGACACGGGTTCTTTCTCCGCGCTGGGGCCAGGGGGCAACACGGGTTCTTTCTCCGCTCTGGGGCCAGGGGCGACACGGGTTCTTTCCCCGCGCTGGGTCCAGGGGCGACACGGGTTCTTTCCCCGCGCTGGGTCCAGGGGCGACACGGGTTCTTTCTCCGCGCTGGGGCCACGGGGACCCAGGTTCCTGCTCCGCGCTGGGGCCACGGGGACCCAGGTTCCTGCTCCGCGCAGGGGCCACGGGGATCCAGGTTCCTGCTCCGCGCTGGGGCCACGGGGACCCAGGTTCCTGCTCCACGCTGGGGCCACGGGGACCCAGGTTCCTGCTCTGCGCTGGGGCCACGGGGACCCAGGTTCCTGCTCCGCGCTGGGGCCACGGGGACCCAGGTTCCTGCTCCGCGCTGGGGCCACGGGGACCCTGGTTCCTGCTCCGCACTGGGGCCACGGGGATCCAGGTTCCTGCTCTGTGCTGTGGGAGGGGAGGGATGTTCCAGTTTTCTGCCCCATGCTGGAGGGAATGTTATCCAGGTTCCTGCTCCATGTTGGGGCCATGGGAGGGTGGATCCAGGTTCCTGCTACGCGTTGGGGCCAGGGAGAAAGTGATCCATGTTCCTGTTCTTTGCTGGAGCCTGTGGTTCCCAGGTTCCTGCTCTGCACTGGGATCTTGGGCGACACAGATTCTTTCTCCGCTCTGGGGCCAGGGGCGACCCAGGTTCCTGCTCCACGCTGGGGCTAGAGGGATGGTGGATCCAGGTTTCTGCTCTATGCTGGGGCCAGGGGGATCCAGGTTCCTGCTCCGCGCTGGCGCCAGGGGGATCCAGGTTCCTGCTCCGCGCTGGCGCCAGTGGGATCCAGGTTCCTGCTCCGCGCTGGCGCCAGGGGGATCCAGGTTCCTGCTCCGCGCTGGCGCCAGGGGGATCCAGGTTCCTGCTCCGCGCTGGCGCCAGGGGGATCCAGGTTCCTGCTCCGCGCTGGCGCCTGGGGGATCCAGGTTCCTGCTCCGCGCTGGCGCCAGGGGGATCCAGGTTCCTGCTCCGCGCTGGCGCCAGGGGGATCCAGGTTCCTGCTCCGCGCTGGCGCCAGGGGGATCCAGGTTCCTGCTCCGCGCTGGCGCCAGGGGGATCCAGGTTCCTGCTCCGCGCTGGCGCCAGGGGGATCCAGGTTCCTGCTCCGCGCTGGCGCCAGGGGGATCCAGGTTCCTGCTCCGCGCTGGCGCCAAGGGGATCCAGGTTCCTGCTCAGCGTTGGCGCCAGGGGGATCCAGGTTCCTGCTACGCGCTGGGGCCAGGGGGATCCAGGTTCCTGCTACGCGCTGGGGCCCGGGGGATCCAGGTTCCTGCTACGCGCCGGGGCCCGGGGGATCCAGGTTCCTGCTACGCGCTGGGGCCAGGGGGATCCAGGTTCCTGCCCCACGCAGGGGACAGGAGGAGGGTGGAACCAGGTTCCTGCTCCATGCTGCGGCCAAGGGGGGATCCAGGGTCCTGTTCCGCGCTGGGGTCAGGGGCGACCCAGGTTCCTGCTCCACACTGGGGCTAGAGGGATGGTGGATCCAGGTTCCTGCTTTACGCTGGGGCCAGGGGGATCCAGGTTCCTGCCCTGGGCTGGAACCAGGGTGGATCCAGGTTCCTGCTCCGTGCTGGGGCCACTGGGGGACCAAGGATTCAGCTCCGCGCTGGGGTCAGTGGGAGGGTGCGTCCAGGTTACTGCTCCCCGCTGGGGCCAGGGTGGATCCAAGTTCCGGCTCTGCGCTGGGGCCAGGATGGATGCAAGTTCCAGCTCCGCGTTGGGGCCAGGGTGGATGCAAGTTCCAGCTCCGCGCTGGGGCCAGGGTGGATGCAAGTTCCAGCTCCGCGCTGGGGCCAGGGTGGATGCAAGTTCCAGCTCCGCGCTGGAGCCAGGGTGGATGCAAGTTCCAGCTCCGCCCTGGGGCCAGTGTTGATGCAAGTTCCAGCTCCGCCCTGGGGCCAGGGTGGATGCAAGTTGCAGCTCCGCGCTGGGGCCAGGGTGGATGCAATTTGCTGCTCGGCGCTGGGTCCAGGGTGGATGCAAGTTCCAGCTCCGCGCTGGGTCCAGGGTGGATGCAAGTTGCAACTCCGCCCTGGGGCCAGGGTGGATGCAATTTGCTGCTCGGCGCTGGGGCCAGGGTGGATCCAGGTTCCTGCTCCGCGCTGCGGCCAGGGGGATCCAGGTTCCTGCTCCATGCTGGGGCCAGGGGGATCCAGGTTCCTGTTACGCGCTGGTGCTGTGGGAGGAGGGATCCAGGTTTCTGCCCTGCGCTGGGGTCAGGAGGGATCCAGGTTCCTGCTCCGCTTTGGGACCCCTGGAGGACCCAGGATTCGGCTCCACGCTGGGATCAGTGGGAGGGTGAGTCCAGGTTACTGCTCCGCGCTGTGGGCAGGATGGATCCAGGTTCCTGCTCCGTGTTGTGGAAGGGGGGGGATGTTCCAGTTTTTTGCACCATGCTGGGGGGAGTGTTATCCATGTTCCTGCTCCATGTTGGGGCCAGGAGGGATCCAGGTTCCTGCCCCGCGCTGGGGCCAGGGGTAGTGTGGATCCATGTTCCTGCTCTGCACTGGAGCCTGGGGGGGCCCAGGTTCCTGCCCTGTGCTGGGGCGCGAGGGGGATCCAGGTTCCGGCCCCACGCAGGGGACAGGGGGAGGATGGATCCAGTTTCCTGCTCCGCGCTGTGGCCAAGGGTGGATCCAGGTTCCTGCTCCGCGCTGGGGCCAGGGGCGACCCAGGTGCCTGCTCCACACTGGGGCTAGAGGGATGGGGGATCCAGGTTCCTGCCCTGGGCTGGGGCCAGGATGGATCCAGGTTCCTGCTCTGTGCTGTGGGAGGGGGGGGGATGTTCCAGTTTTCCGCCCCGTGCTGGGGGAGTGTTATCAATGTTCCTGCTCCGTGTTGGGGCCATGGGAGGGTGGATCCAAGTTGCTGCTCCACGCTGGGGCCAGGGTGGATGCAAGTTGCTGCTCCGCGCTGGGGCCAGGGTGGATCCAGTTTCCTGCTCCGCACTGGGGCCAGGGGGATCCAAGTTCCTGCTCCGCGCTGTGGCCAGTGCAACCCTGGTTCCTGTTACGCGCTGGTGCTGTGGGGGGAGGGACCCAGGTTCCTGCTCCGTGCTGTGGAAGGGGGGGGGATGTTCCAGTTTTTTGCACCGTACTGGGGGGAGTATTATCCAGGTTCCTGCTCCATGTTGAGGCCAGGAAGGATCCAGGTTCCTGCCCCGCGCTGGGGCCAGGGGGAGTGTGGATCCTTGTTCATGCTCTGCGCTGGAGCATGTGGGGACCCGGGTTCCTGCTCCACGCTGGGACCAGGGGGTCACAAGTTCCGGCTCCGCGCTGGGGCCAGGATGGATGCAAGTTCTAGGTCCGCACTGGGGCCAGGGTGGATGCAAGTTCCAGCTCTGCGCTGGGGCCAGTGTGAAAGCAAGTTCCAGCTCCACGCTGGGGCCAGTGTGGATGCAAGATCCAGCTCCGCGCTGGGGCCAGCATGGACACAGGTTCCTGCTCCGCGCTGGGATCATGGGCGACACAGATTCTTTCTCCGCTCTGGGGCCAGGGGCGACACAGGTTCCTGCTCCACACTGGGGCCAGGGGCGACACAGGTTCCTGCTCCGCACTGGGGCTAGAGGGACGGTGGATCCAGGTTTCTGCTCTATGCTGGGGCCAGGGGGATCCAGGTTCCTGCTCCGCGCTGGGGCCAGGTTGATCCAGGTTCCTACTATGCGCTGGGGCCAGGTTGATCCAGGTTCCTGCTCCGCGCTGGGGCCAGGGGGATCCAGGTTCCTGCTCCGCGCTGGGGTCAGGGGCGACACAGATTCCTGCTCCGCGCTGGGGTCAGGGGCGACACAGGTTCCTGCTATGCGCTGGGGTCAGGGGCGACACAGGTTCCTGCTCCGCGCTGGGGTCAGGGGCGACACAGATTCCTGCTCCGCGCTGGGGTCAGGGGCGACACAGGTTCCTGCTATGCGCTGGGGCCAGGGGGATCCAGGTTCCGGCCCTGCGCTGGGGCAAGGGGAATCCAGGTTCCTGCCCCACGCAGGGGACAGGAGGAGGGTGGATCCAGGTTCCTGCTCCACGCTGCGGCCTAGGGGGGATCCAGGTTCCTGCTCCACGCTGGGGTCAGGGGTGACCCAGGTTCCTGCTCCACACTGGGGCTAGAGGGATGGTGGATCCAGGTTCCTGCTTTACGCTGGGGCCAGGGGGATCCAGGTTCCTGCCCTTGGCTGGGGCCAGGGTGGATCCAGGTTCCTGCTCCGCGCTGGGGTCAGTGGGAGGGTGCGTCCAGGTTACTGCTCTGCGCTGGGGCCAGGGTGGATCCAAGTTCCGGCTCCGCGCTGGGGCCAGGGCGGACAGAGATTCCTGCTCCGTGCTTGGGCCAGGGGGATCGAGGTTCCTGCTTTGCGCTGGGGCCAGTGTAACCCAGGGTCCTGCTCCGCGCTGGTGCTGTGGGGGGAGGGATCCAGGTTCCTGCACCGCGCTGGGGCCAGGGGGAGTGTGGATCCATGTTCCTGCTCTGCGCTGGAGCCTGGGGGGATCCAGGTTCCTGCTCCACACTGGGGCCTGTGGGTCCCAGGTTCCTGTTCCACACTCGGACCAGGGGGTCACAAGTTCCTGCTCCGCGCTGGGGCCAGGATGGATGCAAGTTCCAGCTCCGCGCTGGGGCCAGGGTGGATGCAAGTTCCAGCTCCGCGCTGGGGCCAGGGTGGATGCAAGTTCCAGCTCCGCGCTGGGGCCAGGGTGGATGCAAGTTCCAGCTCCGCGCTGGGGCCAGGGTGGATGCAAGTTCCAGCTCCGCGCTGGGGCCAGGGTGGATGCAAGTTCCAGCTCCGCGCTGGGGCCAGGGTGGATGCAAGTTCCAGCTCCGCGCTGGGGCCAGGGTGGATGCAAGTTCCAGCTCCGCGCTGGGGCCAGGGTGGATGCAAGTTCCAGCTCCGCGCTGGGGCCAGGGTGGATGCAAGTTCCAGCTCCGCGCTGGGGCCAGGGTGGATGCAAGTTCCAGCTCCGCGCTGGGGCCAGGGTGGATGCAAGTTCCAGCTCCGCGCTGGGGCCAGGGTGGATGCAAGTTCCAGCTCCGCGCTGGGGCCAGGGTGGATGCAAGTTCCAGCTCCGCGCTGGGGCCAGGGTGGATGCAAGTTCCAGCTCCGCGCTGGGGCCAGGGTGGATGCAAGTTCCAGCTCCGCGCTGGGGCCAGGGTGGATGCAAGTTCCAGCTCCGCGCTGGGGCCAGGGTGGATGCAAGTTCCAGCTCCGCGCTGGGGCCAGGGTGGATGCAAGTTCCAGCTCCGCGCTGGGGCCAGGGTGGATGCAAGTTCCAGCTCCGCGCTGGGGCCAGGGTGGATGCAAGTTCCAGCTCCGCGCTGGGGCCAGGGTGGATGCAAGTTCCAGCTCCGCGCTGGGGCCAGGGTGGATGCAAGTTCCAGCTCCGCGCTGGGGCCAGGGTGGATGCAAGTTGCAGCTCCGGCCTGGGGCCAGGTTGGATGCAATTTGCTGCTCGGCGCTGGGGCCAGGGGGATCCAGGTTCCTGTTACGCGCTGGTGCTGTGGGAGGAGGAATCCAGGTTCCTGCCCTGGGCTGGGGCCAGGATGGATCCAGGTTTCTGCTCTGTGCTGGGGCCGGGGTGGATCCAGGTTCCTGCTCCGTGTTGGGGCCATGGGAGGGTGGATCCAAGTTGCTGCTCCACGCTGGGGCCAGGGTGGATCCAGGTTCCTGCTCCGCGCTGGGGCCGGGGTGGATCCAGGTTCCTGCTCCGCGCTGGGGCCAGGAGGGGTCCAAGTTCCTGCTCCGCGCTGGGGCCAGGGTGGATCCAGGTTCCTGCTCCGCGCTGGGGCCAGGAGGGGTCCAAGTTCCTGCTCCGCGCTGGGGCCAGGGGGTGACCCAGGTTCCGGGGGGGGGGGGGGGGCGGCTGGTGTTCCATTAAATTTAAGCGGAAAATGCTGGGTCTCCTCAGCAGGTCAAGCAGCATCTGTGGAGAGAGGAATAGTTAATGTTTCCATTCGGATAAAACTGTCGTTGGGCAGTGTCCATGTTACCGGCAGTGAGGCTGCTTGTGCCCCAGCTATTTGTGTCCGGGTTGCTCTGTATCCGGAAGTGTTCGGGGGACTGAATGTTGTGTTGTGCCCGGAGGTCTAGGCTGCAGCTCCCGGGCTCTGGTAGTTGGTCATGGCCGCTCTCCGTGTGTTGCGTGGCCCTTTACTGAGGCTGAGCCGGCGGCAGGCCAAGCTCCGAGCGCTCAGCCCCTCTTACAGTAACCTGCCCTCTGTCGATGATGTGGTTAACGGGCTGACCGAGGAGCAGAGACAGGTAATCAGTTGCTAACCAGAAAGGTAACTAGCAGCTAACCAGAGTCAGGTAACCAGTTGGTAATCAGCTGCTAACCAGAAGACAGATTACTGATTGCTAAACAGAGGATTAAAAATGACCACGGGTAATTGGATGATGACTAGAGATAAGCAAACAGCAGGACAGGCAGCACCTGAGGAGAGAGAAACAGTCACCCTTTCAATCAATGATCTTTCATAAGTGCTGGAAAAAGTTAGAAGTGTAATAGAGTAGGTTTTAAACGTGTACAGTGGCAGGGGAAGGGTGAAAGAACAAAACAGAAGGAAAGTCTGTGATAATATGGAGGCAGAGCAGGAGAGATGAACTGGCAAAAGGAATTTTTTATTTATTCACATGATGCGGGCGTGCGGGCTAAGCCAGCATTTATTGCCTATCCCTAACTGCTTTTGAGAATGTCATTGAGCCACTTTCTTAACAGCTGAAGGAACACCCACGGTGCTGTAAGGAGACAATGTTAACGGGACAAGTAAAGAAACAAGAGATGGGTCTTGGAGATATGTAAATAGGGAGAAGCAAAACCATTACCAACAGTTGCCGTCTGAATAAATGGGAGCAGAGGTTATGTGAAATTGTTGAACTCAGTATTGAGTCAGCAAGGTTGTTAAGTGTCTAATTGAAAGATGAGGTGCTGTTTCTTCAGATTCATTAGAGGATGTAGGATGCAGGATGCCAGACAGAGGTCAGGGTGGGAATGGGATGAAGAATTAAAATGATCAGCAACCAGGAGCTTATGGATATCCTTGTGGACTGAGTGGAGGCATTCTACAAAGGGACCACCCAATCTGTGTTTGGTATCCCCCATGTACAGGAGACCACATTGTTACCAGCAAACATTGTATACTCAGTTGAAAGAAGTACAATTAAATTGTTGTTATACCTGGGAACACCTTAGCTGTGATGCCCATTCAGAGCCAAATAGTTTTCTACCTAGTCTCGTATGTGACAAATGTTTATTTGAGTGAGTTACTGGTGCCCACTGGTACCCAGCAAAGAAACCCTGTCTTCTCAGTGGGTGCACTGTCTGGTTTTACATGGGCAATTGCCAAGAAGAGCCAGGTGCTGTTTGGGAGTACAGCATGTGATATTCATGGCGTGTTTCAAAGATAATTGAGTGTCGCTGATGAAGTTTGTGTTCTCGGATAGGTGACATGAACCTTCCTAGAACATGCATAAACAGTGAACTTGCTAAATCAAGGACTTGGGTTATATACAGTGCACACACTCCAACTTGCTATTTCGTCTTTATTACATTTATATTTTTTACACAGAGTGGAAATAGGGGCAAGGTCAAGTAAATACATTAAAAATAATCTAATAATTCATGTATTTTGAATGGAAGTTCTTAAGTAGTTGATTAGAGAGCTGAATAATGAGCTTTGACTGAACTGTGAGAGTGATTACATAAGTGAATGTTTTTCATTGCATCCTGGAGCCTACAGGGTTTCTTTCTATTGGTTGAGGGGCGTGCTGCTGTTTCCAGTTTGCCATTGGCTGGCCTTGGCGAGCTGACGTCTGAACTTTCTTGAATGTCAGAATGCCCTCTGTACTTGTGTAACTAAGGGTGGAGGATTGCTCGTACTAGTTCCCTTGGGACCCGCTTTTATATTTTAAGTTGAAAAATTGGAACTGTTTGTTTAAAAGGTCACAATATGAAACTTGAAAAAAACTTGCTTTTTGTGAGGCCAATGCTCTATGATTTTAATTATTTTCCCTCATCCACAGGTCCAGCAAACCTCACCCCCTCCCCCCACCCCCATGCCAGTGCCGCCCCCTCCACACCACACACTGCCATCTCTCCTTCCCTCCCTCCCTCCCCACAGTTTCCCCATGACTGATGTAACAAACTTTAGTTCTGGAGTGCTACGAAAGGTCCTGCTTGAAACTGCAGAAAAATGGCCTTCAATGACTCACTGTTACTGTCCCCAATGCCCCCTCTGCTTCTCATGGAGTGGCACCCTCCCACTACTTGATGCCACCCTGCAGCAGCACGGCTCAGATTGGATACAAAGTAAAACCAGTTTGGGAATCGCAAGTGTAAACCCATGTCCTTTCAGCCCATGTGCCTCCACTCTGTCCTGCCTTCCTTTTAATTTCCTTTTCCTTAGAAAACTGGAATAGCATGAGCACACTATGGGGTGGGGGTTGGTGGCAGGAAGAGTGTTCCAAGACTAGTAATCCTAGTAAGGTGGTTGATTGGGAGAGCTGATTGATGAGTCCAGATTTATCAATGAGAGAAGTTGTGTAAGTGAAGGCTTTGTTTTGCATTCTGGAGCCTGTTGGCTTTTGTTATGGCTAGGGCGTGTTGCTATTTTCAGGCTGCCATTGGTTGGCTGTGGTGAGCTGACCTATGAACTTATCGACAATGCCGCCATTTGAAGTTTATTTTTGTGTGTAAAAGGACTCTGTATCTGTCACAACATAGAGTTTTCTAAAGTTGTTTTCTTAAACTCATTGTTGTTTTGGTTCTCTATTACCCCATCTCTCCTGAAAGTGAATAGTTCTTTAACTCCATTAAGTAGCTATTTCTCCTGTATCGGCAGGCACACGCTAACTCAGGTTTTGTAACAGGTTAGCTCTAACGCTGAACTCATTAAAACAAGTGGACTCTTCTTGTCCATGTTTTAAGTTCTTGTCTAGATCTGGACAGGGCAGCGATAAGCAAGTGACAGTATATTGTCCCTTCCTTCACAGAATGCTCACTGATTAACATAGCAGGGTAGATGTTGCCTTTACCACCTGGTCATTCATTAAGAAGCATCTGACCTGTAGAAAAGGAAATCCCTTAGGTAGGATTGCACATCCCTACAGAACCTGCTGCATTTCTCTTCCTCTCACTGCAGTACAGTTCTCTCAGCCAGATCTCCCCCTCTCACTCCGCACAGATGTTAAAGATCAAACCCAGTTTTTTGAAGTAACATTTAAACTTCAGAATTGACTGCATTGCTTTTTCTTTTCCTTCTTTGCTTATTAGCTTCGGCAGGTGGTTCATAAATTCTGCCAGGATCACCTTGCTCCCAAAGCCCAGGAGATTGACCAGAAGAATGACTTCCCAGCGTTGAAGGTAAGTACACAATATATAGCTCATGTCCCTGTGTATGAATCATTCCTGACATCTGAGAGTTTAAAACTAGACATTGATATAATCAAATATATCAAAGTTCCCATTGATTAAGAAGAACCAGAAGTTACAACAGAGGTCAAAGTTGGATCACTCCTACATCTGGGATCATTATGCCTGTGCAGTAAAACAAAATGCTGCCAAATCTAGCTGTTTCAATTTGAAGCATCCTGACCTGTCTCCCTTAGTAACTTCTGTAATCCAGTGATATAACTGTTTGAACACTTTATTGCAAGGATGCATCAATGAATGTTCCCTTGTTTCTCCAGTATGCACTTCTAATGATCCTTTGATGAAACTGTTCCACTTTGCACTCCTCTTTGTTCCTGATACAATTCTTATTACTCTTAAACAGAATGTTGACCCTCTTGGTTCACTTCTTTCCCCCTCCACTCCCCACCCCAGCTGGAATATTGGTCATGAACCTCCTTCTGCTGTTTCATATAGTTGGAGTATTTTGATCAACATCAAGCTTTATCTTTACCTTTTATCTGCCTGGCAAAACTTCTGGTTTCAGTTTCTCTCCCATTGACCTCAAGTTGTGGCGTCTAACTTATCCTGTCCTAAACTTTCGTTATCTCAGCCCAACCTTCCTTTTGGTCATTTCTATTTGCCAAGAAAGTGAAATGCTCTTTACGTAGAATTACATATGATATACGGCACAGAAACAGGCCGTTCAGCCCAATCAGTCCATGTTTATGGTCTACTTGAGCTTCCTGCTATCCTTCATCATCTAAATATATCAGCAAAATCGTATACTCCCTTCTCCCTCATGTGGTTATCTAGATCCCCTTAAAATGCGTCTATACCATTCACCTCAAATATTCCCTATGTTAGTGAGTTCCACATTCTCACCACTTTCTGGGTAAAGAACTCAGAACTTCCTATTGGATCTCTTAGTGACTACCTTATATTGATGGTTTTGCTCTGCCCTTTAAGTGGAGACACTTGCTTTCTGGATCCACTCTGTCAAAACCTTTCACAACTTTAAAGATCTAATTTAGGTCACCCCTCAGCTTTCTGTCTTCAAGAGAAAAGAGACCCAACCTGTTCATCTTTTACTGACAGACGTAACGTCACAGTTCCACTATTGTGCTTATAAATCCTTTGTGCACCCTTGCCACTGCCTCCATATCCTCTTTTTAATATGGAGACAAGAAGTGCACACTGTACAATCTAAACAAGATTTGATTTCTCCACTTTTCAATTATTCTTCTAGAAATAAATTCTCTTGCTTGATTTGCTTTTGTTATGACCTTATTGACTTAGGTCATAACTTATGGTGATTTGTGTACTTATACTCACAGAATCCTTTGCTTCTCTACCCTGTTTAGATTGTTGTTTTCAAGTAAAATATTATTTCTTTATTTTTCTTAAAATGTAATACCTTGCACTTACCTATGTAGAAATTCATTTGTCAATTATATACCCATTCCACAAGTTTATTAATGTCATCTTGTAATTTTTTTGCTGTCTTCCCTCCCCGGCCACACCCAAATTAGGTGCCATCTGAGAATTTAGAAATTGTGTTTTTGATTCCAAAATCTAAATTGTTGATGTAAATTGTGAACGACAGTGGTCCCAACACTGACCCTTGTGGAATGCCCCTTCTCACCTTCATCATGGTGAAGCAAGCTTGAGGTACTGTATGGTCTGCTGCTGCTCCTATTTCTTATGCTCTTATGCTGTGCTATTCTAAATAAGAACTTAAGAACATAAGAAATTGGAGTAGGAGTAAACCATATGACCCCCTGAGCCCGCTCCGCCATCCAATACAACCATGGCTGATCTTTGGATCCAATTCCACATTCCCACCCCTTTACCATATCCCTTGATTCCCTAAGAGACCAAAAATCTGCCTATCTCAGCCTTTAAATATATTCAATGATGGAGCATCCACAACCCCCGGGATAGAAAATTCCAAAGATTCACAACCCTTTGAGTAAAGAAATTTCTCATCTCTGCCCTAAATGATCAGCTCCTTATCCTGAGACAGTGCTCCCATGTTCTTGATTCCCCAGCAAGGGGGAAGCAGCCTGTCAGTATCTACCCTGTCAAGCCCCTTCAGAATCTTGTAGGATCACCTATCACAGAATATAGACCTAATCTAGATAAATTACAGCTACTGCATTAGCTTTGACTACTCTCTCTGTTATCTCTTCGGAGAATTCAGTGAAGTTGGTCACGTTGTATGCTGTCCTTTCGTGTTTCATTTATGTTTAGGCTTATTTCCTATTTTGTGGATGTGCCCCTCCAACTATCATCACCCTTACTTGTTTTACTTGTGTAAAGTCTTTGCCAATTCCCTACTTACCCTTTCTGCTAGGATACTGGTGCCATTGTCAAGTGAAAAGGAGCCCTGCTTTCCCACACTATCCTTAGACATAAGTTAATTCTCCTGATCTGCCTGTCTTTGTGCCAGTTTGCTTGTGGTTCCAGCAGTAATCAAGAGGTCCTGCTTCTTAATTTAGCTCCTTTCACCTGACACCCCTGGACCCCCTCCCTGTTCCTACCTGTGTTCTTTGATCCATGGACCATGACACTTGATTTTCCTCTCTTTCCAAAATCATCTCTACCCGCCTCAACCTACCCCTTTACCTCGTCCACTGGGTAAGCAATGCTCTTGTTCATGGCTGCAAAAGATGTGCAAATTTCCACCCCATTGCACATAAAATCATAGAATAGTTACAGCACAGAAGGAGGCTATTTGTCCCAACTTGTTTGTGCTGGCCCTCTGAAGGAGCAGTTTATCCAGTGCCATTCTCCGCCTTTTCCACGTAGCTCTCCAAATTCTTTCTTTTCAGAT
The DNA here is from genome assembly GCF_017639515.1 of Carcharodon carcharias. Taxonomy (NCBI): domain Eukaryota; kingdom Metazoa; phylum Chordata; class Chondrichthyes; order Lamniformes; family Lamnidae; genus Carcharodon; species Carcharodon carcharias. The sequence goes on from NC_054486.1 coordinate 26,300,489, forward strand.
AATGATCCAATTCCCCCCTGAATGCCTCGATTGACCCTGCATCCACCACACTCTCAGGCAGTACGTTCTAGACCCTAAACACTCATTGCATGAGTAAGGTTTTTCTCATGTCACCATTGCTTCTTTTGCCAATTGCTTTAATCTATGTCCTCTGGTTCTCCACCAATGGGAACAGCTTCTCCCTATCTACTCTGTCCAACACTGATTGGTGTAGTATATAGACCACCATCAAGTGGAACGGATGTGGAGAAACAAATTTGCAAAGAAATTACAGAGAGGTGCAAGAATTATAGAGTAATCATAATGGGGGACTTCAATTATCCAAATATAGACTGGGATAGGAATAGTACAAAGAGACAAGAGGGGCAAGAGTCCCCGGAATGTGTTCAAGATAATGGGCAGAATTTTACACCTCGCGCCTGACCCGATTGGGTGTAAAATAGTGCGAAAAGAGGTTGGGCGAGCGTCCTGACATCATCCTGCAGGCGCACAATCTTTAGGTCGGCAGGCACGCACAGGAGTCGGAGCTGCGTCCGCCATCAATTAAGAGGCCACTTAAGGCCGTTAAAACCCCAATTGAAGCCAATTTTACGTTGCCCGTGCGATTTTGCACTTGTCACGCGGGCAAAACAGGGAAACCGGCAGTCCACATTTTGCAAAACCTCATCCAAGGGCAGGATTAAAAGGTTCAGCAGCATTGCCAGTGTGAGTAGTGAGGAGTTTAGGAGATAGTTTGCTGCTGGTTGCTTATTTGAACTTGACAGCTATATCTCCATTCTTGATTCTTAGCATTTCTAGGCTTCATTTCAGGACTCATTGGTGTCGCCAAAGCCCACGGAGGATTTTGACCATCTGGACCTTTCCAGGTATCTTTAGACAGCCTTCTGTGACCCTGGTAATGGGAATTGTGGTCTCCGCTGGTGGCACCTCCTCTGAGGAGGAAGAGAGGGGCAGAAAGGAGAGGAGGCCAGGTCTCCCAATGCAGCTTCCAGGGGAGCAACTTTGGAAGGAGAGGCACAGGCACAAGAGGCGCAGGGCCAGCAGGTATTCCAAGGCGGAAGGGACCACAGAAGACGCCACTATTCTTCTACCAGGGTATACAGGAGGCGATGCAACTACCTCAATATGTCTGAGGTGCAATGCCGAAGGAGGCTCTGCCTCTCCAGGGAGACCGTGACCTCCATTTGTCAATGATTGGGCCTGAGATCAGCGCCAGCTGTGTGGGTGGACACCCCATGTAAGTGGCTCTGAAGGTCACAGTGGCCCTCAACTTCTATGCCTCCAGCTCTTTCCAGGAGCCACTCACAGTCCAGCATTACATACTGGCGTACCCTGCACCAAAAAACAAAGGTAAAGCATACTCAGGCCATTAGGACAAAAGTAAAATTTACCTCATTTTGACAACCCAAAGAAATTAACAGCATCCTCTCTGGTCTTAATTACCAGGCCAGAAAACATAAACAAAACATTACACAACAAGAGATCACCCATGACCAGCCCCTCTTGTGCTCATGGTGCCTTAAACTTACGATTGCAAGTGCCATGTCTTGCCGCCCCCCCACCCCCACTCACTGGCAGTGGCATTGGAGACAGCCTGCTGACTCAGGTGTCTTGTTGGCCTTGATGACCTTGGCAGTTGTCCTCTGGCCATTGGAGCCTGTGCTGCTCCTACCTGGGAGGGAGCAGCCAGTGCCATGGCTGGCATCCCTGCAGTCATCGCAGCCTCATCAGCTGCCGTCATCCAGAGCACCCTGAGAGTAGCCCACAGAGACAACAAGCAGGTCACGTGCCAATGTGAGGTCACTCTGGACCTCTCTGCTCGCCATTGATAGATGGGCACCTAGCTGGGATACTGGATGCCTCATCCATCTCCCACACTGGCATTGACCACCAGAGGTCACTGCCTGTGTGAGGGCTTGCAGGTCTAAGCATAACCCCAGGAACTACTGATTCTGTTCCTGGAGCCACCACTCTCTCAATGGAAGAGGCAGTGTGCTTGGCCATGATGGTCAATGCAGTGCTCCTGCTCTACAACAGAGACAATGCCACGCATACCCTCATGGATCTCCGCTAGATCCTCCTGCATAACCCGCTGGACATCCAGCATCTGCCGCCTAATGGACAACGCCAGAGGCTCATCATCTGCCTTTGACTGTGCATCGTCCTGGTCTCAAGCAGTTCTCTGAATGCCAGTGCCCTGGGCACTCTGCCTCCTCCTGCTCCTCAAGCGAGTGGAAGTGCCATCACCGCAGTGCTCCAACATTCAAGCAGTGGATATAATGCCCACCGATGTGCTGGTATCTGCGTTGTGCCTGGTTCAGAGAGTGGGTGTGACACAGGTGCATGTGAAGCCTGGTGTTCCTCTGGCGTCAGGGTTGGCTCTTTGGGGTCCTGCAATTGAGTGTGTGCTGGTGAATATAAGGGAGAACAACAACATGTCATTACTTTAAGTCATCAAACTGCCACTGGCATGCCAGGCACCCTGATGAGACAATGGAGACCTGCATCATGGTGCCATCATCTTTCAATGATCAATGGGGAGTCCAGTTATGAGGATCCCATCAATGAAGAGACTACATAAGAATGTTTGCACCATCTGAAACTCTCACCTCTGTTTACTGCAGTCTTATCATTGTCTGCCACCCCAGCCTTGTTGCGGCCGGGGTGCATGGTGCCTCTGCAGCTCCAAGGCATCCTGCTCAAATCTGGTTAGAATTAGGAGGGTTGGGGTGGCCTCTGTCTGTCCACAATGTTGTTATGGGTCGTCTTCTCCTGAAAAGACAGAGGAGCATGGATTAGTCCACTCTTAATGGCAGCGCCTTTGCAGCCTGGCCACCCCAACCTGAGGAACACCTTGCAGGGCACACCTGAGTTGTGGCCCTCAAGCTGCAAGGCACTCAGTCCAAGCAGCCAGGACTCACCCCCTCAGTCAGCTCCGGTGTCATTAACAGTTGGCACTCAGACCCTAACACCCCTGAGCTCCAAGGGGTGGTGGGGGTGGCATGGCCAGACAATACATCAACACACTGATCCATGCCAACACAGCAGTCACCTTTCCCGAGTGCAGCAGGTCGTTAAACCTTTTGTGGCACTGCACCCATGTGCACCGCACAAGTTTGTGGCTGCTGACCTGCACTCCCACCTCCTCCCAAGTGCCCACCTGACCTGCTCTCCCGCCCGGCATCTCCAGCTGCACTTGATGCCATAACTTCAGTGTTCACAACACAGAAGATATGTTCTCCCCTGGTAGCCTTCAAGGAGAACTGTGCTGTTTTTAAACCGGCCGCTGGGTCACCATTGGAGCCGGCGGCTGATAGGCCCCCGCCCACCCCTTCCCGACCATTGGGAGGACGTGTTTCACACTGGGCGGGCCTTAATTTGCTAACCAGCATGAAATTGCAGTTGCGGGCCGAACATGGGCGGCGGCCCGTTTCCCGACTAGTCATGGACCCACCGATTGTGCCCGCCTACCAAGGGTAAAATGCAGGCCGATTTTCTGCAGCAGTACGTTTCCAGTCCAATGAGAGGACATGCACTTTTGGACCTGGATCTGGGGAATGACTTGGCCCAACTGGATCAAGAGTCAGTGGAAGAGCCTCTAGGGGAGAGTGATCATTGTGTCATAAAGTTTAGGTTGGTCATGGAAAAGGACAGGGCACAATCCAGAGCAGGGATGATTAATTAGGGGAAAGTTAACTTTAATGGGATGAGAATTTATCTGAGTAAAGCGAGTTGGAATCAAATGTTGGCAGAAAAGACAGTGGCTGAACAATGGGCCACCTTCAAAGAAAAGGTACTGCAGGCAATGTCAAGGTATATTCCCTTGAAGGGGAAAGTAAAGGACAAATAAATCCAGAGTGCCCTGGATGATGAGAGAGATAGAGGTGAAGATGAAAAGGAAGAGGTGTGTGTATGACAGAGGTCAGGTAGAAAATACAATAGAGATTCAGGCTGAATATAGAAGGACCAGAGGTGAAGTGAAGAAACTAATGAGTAAAGCAGGGAGAGAGCATGAGAAGAGACTGGCAGCTAACATAAAAGGGAATCCCAAGGTCTTCTATAAGCATATAAATAATAAAAGGGTGGTAAAAGAAAGATTAGGAACAAAAAAGGGGACTTGCATTTGGAGACTGGAGAAATAGTGGATGTATTGAACGAGTACTTTGCATCTGTCTTTACAAAGGAAGAAATGCTGCCCGGGCCAAGGTGAGAGAGGGAGTAACTGGTATACTAGAAGAATTTACAATTGAGAAGGAGGAGGTGTTAGAAAGGCAATCTTTACTTAAAATAGGTAAGGTACTAGGACCGGATGAGATGCATCCAAGGGTTCTGAAGGAATTGAGGGTGGAAATTGCCGAGGCACTAGTGATAATCTTCGAGTTTTCTTTAGACACAGGGGAGGTGCGAGAGGTGTGGAGAATTGTAAATGTTATGCTCTTGTTCAAAAAGGGATGCAACAATAAAGCTAGCAACTACAGACTAGTCAGTTTGATCTCAGTGGCAGGGAACCTTCTGGAAACTATAGCTCGGAATAAAATCAATAGTCACTTAGACAAGTGTAGGATAATTAAGGAAAGCCAGCATGGATTCATTAAGGGAAAATCATGTTTAACTGACTTGCTGGTGTTTTTTGAGGAGGTAACAGAGAAGGTTGATAAGGGAAACACTGTGGTGTATATGGATTTTCAAAAAGGATTTGATATAGTGCCAAGCAACAGGCTTGTGAACAAAATTCTAACTCCTGGAATAAAAGGGAAAGTAGTCACTTGGATAAGAAATTGGCTGAGTGACAGGAAACAGAGAGTAGTGATAAATGGTTGTTTTTCAGATTGGAGGAAGGTTCGTAGTGGAGTTTCCCAGGGATCAGTTTTGGGACCCTTACTCTTCCTGATATAGATAAGTGACCTAAACTGTGGTATGCAGAGCATGATTTCCAAATTTGCAGATGATACGGAGATTGGAATTGTTGTCAACTGTGATGAGGATAGTCTTGAACTTCAAAAGGACATAGATGTGTTGGTGAATTGAGCAGACAAGTGGCAGATGAAGTTCAATGCAGAGAAGTGTGAGGTGATTCATTTTGGCAGGAAGAATATGGTGAGACAGTATAAAATAAAGGGAGAGTCTCTAAAGGAGGTGCAGGAACAGAGGGACCTCAGTTTATACGTACATAGAAGATGGCAGGACATGTTAATAAAGAAATTAATATCTTAGGCTTTATTAATAGGGGCATTGAGTACAAGAGTAAGCAGGTCATGATGAACTTGTATAAAACACTAGTCAGGCCTCATCTGGAGTACTGCATCTGGTTCTGGGCACCATACTTGAGGAAGGATGTGAAGGCATTGGAGAGAGTGCAGAGGAGATTCACAAAAAGGATTCCAGGGACAAAGAACTGTAGCTATGAGGATAGATTGGAGAGGTTGGGACTCTTCCTGGAGAAAAGAAGGCTGAGAGGAGACTTGATAGAGGTATTCAAGCTCCTGAGGGGTAACCACTCAAGAGACCATCAAGAACTAGAGGGCACAGATTCAAAATAATTGGCAAAAGGAGTAAATATGAATTTTTTTTTCACCCAGAGTGTGGTTGGAGTCTTGAACGAACTTCCTGAAAGGGTGGTGGAGGCAGGTTCGATCGAGGTATTCAACGGGGAATTGAATTGCTACCTGAAAAGAGAGAATGTGTGGGAATAAGGCAGGGGAGTGGGCCTAGGTGGAATGTTCTTTGAGAGCCAGTACAGACTCGATGGGCTGAATGGCCTCCTGCACTGTAAAGATTTTGTGATTCTGTATAGACCTGTCATGATTTTGAATACCTCCATCAAATCTCCTCTCAACCTTTTCTTCTTCAAGGAGAACAATCCCAACTTCCCCAATCTATCTATGTAACCGAAGTTCCTTATTGCTATAACCATTCTCATGCTTTTTTTCTGCACCCCCTCTAATGCCTTCTTATCCTTCCTGAAGTTTGGCGCCCAACACTCCATTTAAAGCCAAACCAGCATTTAATGCAGGTTTAGCCTAACCTGCTTGTTTTTGTACTCCATGCCCCTATTGATTAAGCCCAGGATTCTGTATGCTTTATTAACCACTCTCTTAACCTGTCCTGCTACCTTCAGTGGTTTATGCTCCTTTTATTCTTTGATGGAATGTGGGTGTCTCTGGCAAAACCAGCATTTATTGCCACTTACTGTTGCCTTTGAACTGCGTGGCTTACTAGGCCATTTCAGAGAGCAGTTAAGAGTCAATCACATTGTTGTGGGTCTGGAGACCAGGTAAGGATGGCTTAAGTGAACCAGATGGGTTTTTACAACAATCGGTGATGGTTGTCATGATCACCATCACTGAGACTAGCTTTATATTCATAGTGACATTACCGCTACAGTACCACCTCCCCTTACGTACACGCAGGCCCCTCTGCTCCTGCACCCCCTCTAGAATTGTACCCTTTATTATTGCCTCTCTGCAGTTTTCCTATCAAGGTGAATCACTTCACACTTCTTTGCATTAATTTCACCTGATACTTGTCCGCCCAATCCACCAACCTGCTTATGTCCTTTTGAAGTTCTACACTCTTCTCCTCATGGTTCAGTGCTTCCAAATTTCGTGTAATCTGCAAATTTTTCCCTTACACAAAGGTCTAGGTCATTAATATATTATCAGGCAGAGCAGGTGTCCTAACACCCATCCCTGGGGATCTCCATGCCAGAAACCTTCCTCTGGTCCAAAATCAACCATTCACCACTACTCTTCATTTCCTGTCACTCAGCTGATTTTGTATCCATGTTGCTACTGTCCCTTTTATTCCATGAGCTCTAACTTTGCTCAAGCCTGTTGAATGGCACTTTATCAAATGCCTTTCGGAAGTCTATGTACACCACTTCAGCGCCATTGCCCTCATCAACCCTCTCTGTTACCTCTTCAAAAAAAACTCAAGCAAGTTAGTTAAGCACAATTTGCCCGTAACAAATCCATGCTGGCTTTCTTTAACAAACACACATCTGCCAAGTGACATTTGATTTTGTCCTGAATTATCGTTTCTAATAGCTTCCCCATCATTGAGGTTAATCTGACTGACCTGTAGTTGCTGGGCTTATCTTTACACCTTTTTGAACAAGAGTGTAACATTTGCAACTCTCCAGTCCTCTGGCACCACCATTGAGTCTAATGAAAATTAGAAAATTATGGCCTAGACTTCTTCAATTTCTGCTCTCACTTCCTTCAGTATCCTTGGATATGTCTCATCCGGTCCTGGTGCCTTATCAACTTTAAGTACAGGTAGCCTAAACAATCCCACCACCTTATCAATTTTAAATCTTTCAACGTGTCTGAATTACTTCCTCTTTCACCATGACCTGGGAAGCATCTTCTTCCTTGGTAAAGATTCATTTAATAGCTCTGCTATACCTCCTGCCTCCATGCATAAATCTCCGTTTTCATTCCTAATCGGCCCTGTTCCTCATATTACCACTCTTATTATTTATATGCCTATAGAAGACTTTTAGATTCCCTTTTATGTTAGTTACCAGTCTTTTCTCATACTCTCTCTTTGCTTCTTTTATTTGCTTTTTTAATTCCCTCGGAACCTTTTATATTTAGCCTGGTTCTCATTTGTATTATCTACCTGACATCCTGTACTTGAACTAGTTCTTCTTTAAAGGCAAACCTTTGTTCAGTTACAGCTTTGCCTGCTAATCTTTGATTCCAGTTTTTCTGAGCCAGATCCATTCTTACACAAATGTTGGGTTTTCCCCAAGTTCATTATTCATATTCTGGATTGCTCCTAGTCCTTTTCCATAGCCACCCTAAACCTTGTGATCCAATGATCGTTGTCCCATAAATGTTGCCCTACTGACACTTTAACCACTTGGCCCATCTCATTCCCATGAACCACGTCCAGCAATGTCTCCTTTCTCATTGGACTGGAAATATGCTGCTGTAGAAAATTTTCCTCAGCACACTCTAAGAACTCTTGCCCCTCTCTGTCCTTTACACTACTACTATCCCAGTCTGTATTTGGATAATTGAAGTCTGCAGCATAACTATTCTATAATTCTTGCACTTCTCGGGAACATCCTTCGAAATTTATTCCTCTACATTTTTCCCACTGGTGGCCTGTAGATTACACTGAGCAATGTATTGCACTTTTTTTTGTTCCTTAGCTCTAGCCAAATAGATTCTGTCCTTGAAACCTCTGGGACTTCCACTCTCTCAAGCACTTCAATATTCTCTTCAATCAAGGCTGCCACACCTTCTGTCCTTCCTTTTCTGTCTTTCCTGAACACCTTACATTCAGGAATAGTTAATACCCAGCCCTGCCCTTCTTTGAGCCAAGTCTCTGTCATCACCACAACATCATATTTCCATGTGGCTATCTGCATCTGCAACTCGCCAGTCTTACTTATCACACCTCGCGCATTCACATGCATGCGCTGTAACACTAATTTAGACTCCATTATTTTCCCCCTTATGCTGATCTCACCTAATACCTTATTACATCCTTCTCTAGTGCTATCTGTATCTCACAATATTCTTTGCACCTTGGTTTCCCTCTATAGTATTACCTCTTGGTTCCCACACCGCTGCCAAGTTAGTTTAAACTCTCCCCATAGCACTAGCAAATCACCCCGCAAGGAAATTGGTCCTGGCTCTGTTTAGGTGTAACCCGTCAGGCCTATACAGATCCCATCTCCCCCAAAACTGATCCCAATGTCCTAAGAATCTAAAGCCCTCTCTCCTGGACCATCTCTACAGCTATGCTTTCATTGCTCTATCCTATTTCTGTCCTCGTGTGTGGTACCTGGAGCAATCCAGAGATTGCTACTTTTAAGGCCCTGCTTGCTAATTTCCTACCTAGCTGCCTAAATTCTGACTGCAGGACCACATCCCTGTTTCTACCTATGTCGTTGGTACCAATGTGGACCATGATGGCTGACTGTTCATCCTTCCCCCTCAGGGTGCTCTGCAGCTGTTCAATGACATCCTTGACCCTGGAACAACATACCATCTTGGATTCAAGTCTGAGATCACAGAAACGCAAGTCTGTTTCTGCTTTAGTTCCTTCTGGAACTCTAGAACTGATGTTGACTTTCAAATTGTGAATCATTTTAAAAGTGCTGGACCATGCAGTGATTCCTGGTGTGGTTTTTGGCACGGTCATTGTGCTTGCAATGCTCTTGTGGAACTGTTCCCTTCAACACTTTTGAGAATTACCTGTCATTGCTTCAATATTTCTAAAGCTTTTAACAGCTTTGGTAGCAAGCTCTTCTAAACAAATTATTGTACAGCCTAAGGTCATTGCAATCAAGTTTCCTTTCTATTTGCTGTAATTAAAAATCTGCTGTAATGAAAAGCTTATCTTCTGACTCTTTTTCCATTAATTAAGTGATTCTCCAGGGTTCCGTGTTCTCCCCCTCCCTTCCTATCATTAACGGTCTGCTCTCATCTTCCAAATCTATCCATGTTTTGCTGATGATTGCATTATACATTCAGCAGCTTCCTTCAGATTATACAGTCCCTTAGCACTCAATATATTCTACACTTGCAATGCAGTGTCTGAATCCCTACACCTTGATCTCTGATATCCCTCATATAGCATCTTTGCATTACTTCCACGTCTAACAAACTGCTACCATTTCTTAACCTTAGGTCAACCCTTTTCTGTCTGTTTATATCCTGATCTCACTGTCACCTCTGTTCCCAAACCAAACACACATTTCATCCATTGTGAAAGCCAATTCCCAAGAAAACTGATTTCCCCTTTTTTGCCAAACATTGGTTTTCCCCTCAAAAGCTCTTAAACCATGCAAGATGTGAATGTTGCTCCTGTATTTGGTTAGACTCTTCTCTCACTCCTAAACAGAATACTTGAAAAGATCTTTCATCGTATATGCAATCCTGATCTCTCTTCTATACGAGCATATGAATTAGGAGCAGAAGTAGGCCACCCGGTCCCTCGAGTCTGTCCAGCCATTCAATAAGATCATGGCTGATCTGAATGTAACCTCAACCTCACATTCCTGCCTAGTCCCGATAATCTTTCACCTCCTTGTTAGTCAAGAATCTATCTAGCTCAGCCTTAAAAATATTCAAAGACTCTGCTTCCACTGCCTTTTGAGGAAGAGAGTTCCAAAGACTCCTTCAGGGAGCTGTGGACATGCACTCCAAGGCCTGTCACTCTGCTCAATATTCTCCCACTTATTGAGTATTCCCTTGCTTTGTTTGCCCTCCCCAAATGCATTACCTCTCACTTTTCTGGATTGAATTCCATTTGCCACTTTTCCACCCACTTAACCAAACCACTGTTGTAATTCTGGAGACAGCAGCCATCCTCTTCACTATCAACTACGTAGCAAATTGTTGTGTCATCTGCAAATTTCCCAGTCATGCCTCCCACCTTTAAGTCCAAATCATTAATATATACAACAAACAGCAAAGACCTGTGGAATGCCAATGGAAACTGCTTTCCATTTGCAAAAACATCCATCGACCATTACCGTTTGTTTCCTGTCGCTGAGCCAATTTTGGATCCAACTCAACACCTTCCCCTGTATCCCATGGGATCTCACTTTTCTAACCAGTCTGCCATGTGGGACCTTGTCCAGTGCTTTACTAAAATCCACTTTAGTCAACATCCACTGCACTACCCTCATCAATCCTCCTTGTTGCTTCCTCAAAAAATTTGATTTAAGTTAGTGAGACATGACCTTCCCCTAACAAAACCACGCTGACTATCCCTGATCAATCTATTCCTTTCTAAGTGACAGTTTATCCTGTCTCTCACAATTGATTCCAATAATTTGCCCACCACTGAAGTCAGACTGACCAGCCTATAATTTTCTGTCCTATCCCTCGCACCCTTTTTAATTATTGGTACAGTGTTCGCTCGTCCAATCCTCTGGTACCTCACCTGTATCGAGTGAAGATTGGAAAATGATTCTCAGAGTATCCACAATTTCCTCCCTGGCTTCCTTTAACAACCTGAGATACAAATCATCCGGCCCTAGCGATTTATCCACCTTCAAGGATGCCAGGCCCTCAAGTACTTCCTCTCTCATTATGCTTATTGTATCTAGTATTTCACACTCCGCCTCCTTAACTAGAATGTCTGCATCATCCCTCTCCTTAGTGAAGACAGAGACAAAGTACTCATTGAGAACCCTACCCACATCTTCAGCATCAACATACAAGTTACTGTGTACATCTCTGATAGGCCCTACCCTTTCCTTAGTTATTCTCTTGTTGGTAACGCATTGGTAAAGAATCTTTGGGTTTTCTTTGATTTTATCTGCCAATATTTTTATATCCTCCCTTTGCTTTTCCTAATTTTTTTTTTTTGCTTCACCCCAATAGTTTCTATACCCCATCAAGGCATTCTACAGTGTTAAGTTTTTGTGACTGTCATAAGCTTTCTTTTTCTGTTTTATCTTACCGTGTATGCTTCTGGATAACCAGATTTGGCAGTACTACCCTTTTTCTCTCTGGGGACATGTCCACACTGTGCCAGTAGAATCTCACTTTTGAATACCTCCCACTGATTTGACACTCTTTTCTCTTCTAGTAGCTATATGCAGTACACTTTTGCCAGCTCACCCTTCAGCTTTGTAAAATCTGTCTTCCCTAATTTAGAACTTTCACCCCTGTTCCACCTTTGTCTTTTTCCATAATTATGCTAAATTTAACTATTATGGTCACTATCTCCAAAATGGTCCCCCCACTGCTACTTCATCCACTTGCCCAGCTTCATTTCCTAAGCTTAAATCTAGAATTGTGCCCCCTTTTGAGGGGCTTGTTAGGTGCTGGCTCAAAAAGTTCTCTTGAATGCAGTTCAAGAATTTTGTGCCCTTCACACTGCTCGTATCTCAATTAATAATTAGGGTAGTTGAAGTCTCCAACTATTACTGCATTATTGCTTTTACACTCAGAAATTTGCCTACATGTTTGCTCTTCTAACTCCCGTCCACTATTTGGGGGCCTATAGTGATGTGACTGTAGTTTTTTTATTTCTGAGCTCAACTCATATGGCCTCATTTGATGCTTAATTTAGTATATCATCCCTCCTCACAGATGTAATTATTTCTTTAACTAATAATGTTACAACCCCACTTTTTTATCCCCCTCTCTATCCTGCCTGAAAACTCTATATCCAGGGATGTTAAGCTGCCATTTTTGCCCCTCTTTTAGCTAAGTTTTCGTTATAGCAATGTTATCATGCTGCTGTGTATCTATCATGCCCTCAGCTCATTGGATTTATTTACTCTGCTCCTTGTATTTACATGTACATCTTTTAACACTGCCAAATTCCTGTGCTGTACACTTTTTAACCTGAGCTGCTTCTGTCTTTCAGAGTCACTCACTAATTTGCCACCTCCCATTCCCTGCTCTGAATTTGCCCTCAGGGTCCCAGCCCCCTGCCAATCTAGTTTAAACCCCCCACAACAGCCCTAGCAAATCTCCCTGCAAAGATTTTCGTCCCAGTCCTGTTCAGGTGTAGACCATCCGGCTTGTATATGTCCTACCTTTCCTAGAACCATCCCAATGCCTCAGAAATCTGATGCTCTCCTATATCAGCTTTCTAGCCCATGCGTTTAATTGCTCAATTCTCCAATTTCTATATTCTTCTCCTCTATCCTGTTTTACTAAAGTATTCTTCTCTCATTGCTCCCCTGTTTATGGAGGCACCATTTTCTTTCTTCTGTTTTATGGAGGCAGTGGTGCTCTTGCATCAATTCAAGGAGTTGCTTGTCCTCATTCGCCTCCTTTTCCTGGAAGTGCTTTTCTCTTTTTCCCCGTGCCTAGCCCATACCCTCCCACCCCCCTGCCGCAACAATTTCACAAAGGAGCTTTTCTCCAAGTATCCTGTCTCATTTTTTCTCAACTACTTAATTAAACTGCATTCTGTACCTCACCCTGGACCATCTGTTATTTTGTACATAAACTATCTGGAACTCAGTAAAAGCCTTTAACTCCTACCTTTCCATTATCCTGTATATAAATTGTTTGATTATCTATTATTAAGTTGCAACTTATTCATCATTACTCAACAATTGATAATATGGTGTGATGTGACTGGTACATTTTGAATTTGTGTGTTGCGGAATTTCTTGTGCAAATCCCACGTGTACGCATCCTCTACAAGAGTGATTTATGCACCAGTGTTCAACACAGTTTGGATTTGTTGGTAAACTCTTCCATTGACTTAATTTACTGCTATGTTGCCTCTTTGGTGTTTAGGAGTTCTGGAAGCAGCTTGGTGATCTTGGAGTTCTAGGGATCACTGCACCTGGTGAGTTTTGGTAGCCTCAACTTCCATCTGCTTTGCCTTCCATACCAGTAATTTTAACAATCAGATAATGGTCGCATGCTCACGGGATCTGGGATGGCGCAGGAAGGTGGAGTTGAAGTAGAAGATCAGCCATGATCTTGTTGAATGATGGAGCAGGGTCAAGGGGCCAAATAATCTATTCCAGCTTCTATTTTTGAAGTTATGACATCTAGGCTTGCACTATTTACAGAAAAGATGCCAACTTTTTATTCTTTCATGGAATGTGAGCATCGCTGGCATCCAACATTCATTGTCTTTGCATGAAGGACTACTTGAATGAAGGACTGGAAAACTGCCAGCGACGGTGCAACTGCACCCCCTTATTTTAAATCATTATTAGTTCTTGGGACCTAGTCAATGCTGGCAAGGCCAACATTTATTGTCCATCCCTACTTTTACCATGGAAATGAGATATTGGGCCTTCTTCTTGAACCAATCGTGGTTTGATTCAACTGAGTGGCTTGTTGGAGCACTTCAGAGGGCAGTTAAGAATCAGCACATTGGCGTGTGACTGGAGTCATATAGAGTGAAAACTGGGTAAAGACTCTATATCCCTTCCCTAAAGGAAATCCATTAATCTGATGGGTTTTTGCAATAACCCTATAACTTCATGTCACAGTTTTAATTCCAGAATTTTTGAAACCAAATTTAAATGCTCGGACTGCCATGGTAGAATTTAAACTCGTGATCCCTGCATTATGACTATAATAGTGCCACACATCACTTCATGCCTTCAAAACAAGAGGAAAAATCTTACTGTTAAATAGGTGACATCACAGTCATGTAATGCTGAGTAGGAGGGCAGAGATCTTCTGCTTGTGATGTCCCCACATAATATCAAATGCCCCCCACCACCCTAACCCCTGGGATTTTGTAGCAAATCATTGGGTGTGACCGACTTTGTACTGCTTTAGGGACTTCATGCAGAGAACAGTGTAAAACTCTAGAATGAGTGTGTATATTGGGCTGATGTGATGAAGATATTTAGCAGATGTAGATTAATGTTTGCTTTTTAAATTAAGATGTAGTAGTGGTGTCTATCTTGCATGTTATTGCAGTAACTTTGAAGAAATAGCACCTTTCAGGTCCTTGCAATATCCCAAAGCACTTCAGTGCCACTGTAATACTTTGGAATTTACAAATATAAGTTTCTACAACCAGCAAATAAGATATATGACTAGATAATCTGTTCATAATGATGGCTGAGGGATTAAATATTGACCAGGATAGTAGAGGAGGACACATCCCCTGCTTGTCTTCAAAATATTGCCATGGAATCTTTTATATCCACCTGAAAAGGTTTAATTTCTCAGTCACCAGCATGAACTGGTTGGGCAGATGGCCTGTTTCTGTATTTTACATCCTATTTTATCCAAAAGATGGCATTTCTGAGAATACAGTAATCCCTCAGTACTGCATAGGAGTGTGTATTATGACACACGAGTTGGTAAAGGTTGTGTTATAACAGTTGTGGGCTCTTGGCAGGATAATATTTGTAATTCCTTTATCGGTTTGGAATTGGTAAATTTTAAGGTTATGAGTTTGAGAAGCACTTGAATTCATGAGTTGGTGAGGTTTTTTAGAAGTGGTGAGACTGCAAGATGACTTTGGCAATTGCTATGACTTGTCTGGGAGTAGAGGATATAACTCTGATTGGGTTGCAAAAAATAACCAAGAGTAATTTAACAGAGTTGGCAGATAAGTTAAAATTGGGGGCTAGGAAATCAGATATAATTAAAGGTATAGCACAGCATCTATAGTTGGAAGTGATATCTGACACTGGTGAGTCACAACTGGAGGCAGTGAGACTTCAGTTTGAAATTAAGAAGCTTGAATTTGAACAAGCAAAGGAAAGAGAAATGGCATTTAAAAGAGAGTAAGCAGAAAGGCAGGAGAAATAAAGGGAACTGGAATTTCAAAAAAGAGAGAGAAAGAGAACACCTGCTTAAAAGGCTGGAAGTTAAAAAAAGAGATCTCTGATTCTGAGGAGAGTTCAGATAATGAAAAAACCTTTAACCTAAAACCCAGTAGGGAGGTGTTTAGATTTGTGCAAGCTGTCTCAAAGTTTGAGGAAAAAGATGTTGAAACATTCTTTATTTCATTTGAGAAGATAGCTAAACAGATGAAATGGCCACCAGAGTACTGGATTTTATTATTACAGTCTAAGTTGCTAAGTTTCGCTGTTTGAAGAGGTATCATTGAATTATGATGTGGTGAAAAAGGCTATTTTGAGTGCATATGAATTGGTTCCTGAAGCATACAGGCAGAAATTTAAGAATATGAGAAAACAGCCTTGGCAAACTTATATTGAGTTTGAAGACGTAAAACAAATTTTGACCAGTGGATAAGGGCATTTATAATAGAGACAATGTATGCAGCTCTTAGGGAAGTAATTCTTTTGGAAGAATTTAAGGACTCAGTCCCTTTGGTAGTGAGAACTCATGTGGAGAAACAGAGGGTTCAAACTGTAAGACAAGCAGCAGAGATGGCTGATGATTATGAGTTAGTTCAGAGAGCTAAACCTTCTTTTCGTCACCCTTTCAAATCAGAAAAGGATAGAAAGGGGGAAGGTGAAAGGAAAGTAGGTAGTCAGGGAAGAGGAGGAGTATCTGGGAATTCCCAGAAAGTTTTTCTCAGAATAAAAATGAAGATGCTGAGGGTAGGAGTGACATTTGAAAATTGAGGTGTTTTCATTGTAACAAAGTGGGGCACACAAAGTCAGTGGGCTGAATTTTTCCATCGGCGAGCAGGGGGCGGGGCCCGCTTGCCGATGCGTAAAATGACGCGGGATAATGTCGGGGGAAACCCCCGACATCACCCCACCCCATGTAAATTTTCAGGAAGGTGGGCCCGCAGCAAAATCAGCTGTGGGCCTGCCGACCTGTCAATGGCCAATTGAGGCCATTGACAGGATCATTTAAATAATTTATGGTTGGCGGGCAGGCCAGGAGCCCCGGCGGGGAATAGAAAAACATGAAACCTCATCCACCGGCAGGATGAGGTTTCATGCAGGGATTTAAAAAGTTTAATAAAGTTTTAGTGTAATTTATGAACACGTCCCATCTCATGTGACATTCTCACGTGAGGGGGACATGTTAAGGATTTTTTTTTTCTATTTTTAATGTTTTTAAAACTGTCAGCGATCTCCCTGAGGCAGCACTTAGCCTCAGGGAGATGTGCGCTCTTTTTTGCGTATGCGCGAAAGAGCGCACTTTCGCTTTTGGGGAATTCTCTCTCCCCGCCGCCCGCACAGGAAGTGCATAGTGCTTACCGCCGGACATCACGCTGGGCGGGCCTTAATTGGCCTGCCCACGTAAAATGGCAGTGGGGCCCGCTTCTCCGACGGGGATTGGCTCCCTGCCCGCCAGAGATTGGGTTGGGCCTGCCCTCCCGACAGGCAGAAAATTCTGCCCCTTGTGTTGGAAATCACTGAGAGAATCTGTTGGAATTATTGGGGTACTGAAAAGTTCTGGAAGTAAAAGTACTGAGAGTTCTGAGGTTCAGGCACAGGTAAAACCAGTGGTTTGTATACAGGTAAAACAGGGAGAACTAGTGATAGTAAAGAAATGGGAATGTGTTCACAATTTACCAAAGAAAATTCTGAGGAGCAGGTTGCAGAAATATTTAACGACTTTGTGTGAAGGGAAAGTCTTTCCATGAGTACACGGTGGAGTAAGTAAAGATGTTAAAATTTTAAGAGACACAGGGACTTGTCAATCTTAAGTGTTGTGGGATAATGATATTTGTTGTTCAGAGGGAGTATTGCAGGAGCAAGTGATAAAAAGTGGGGTTCATGGAGATGCTAAATCTATCCCATGGTGGAAGGTAAATTTAAAGAGCAAATGGAGAATAGGTGAAGTTATTGTTGGAATAGCGGAAAAGTTGCCCATTGCAGGAGTTCAATTTATTCTGGGTAATGATATAGCTGGATCACAAATATGGGTGATACCTAAGGTAGTTGAGCAGCCTGTAGAAGTGTTTTCAACAGAGATGTTACAGAAAGAGCACCCTGAATTGTTTCCAGATTGTGGGGTAACGAGGTCACAGGCACACAGGTTGAAACAAAAACAAGAAAGGCAGAATGTTCAAAGGCAAGAAGAAGGTGTCAAAATCCAGTTAGCTGGCACTGTGTTTGATAACATTGTTCAGGAAGAAAGACTAGCGTACAATTCAGCTGAAGTGTTTAACTCCAGGAGGTTAGTGGAGTTACAGAAAAATAATTTGCAATTAGAACAGTTATATCAGAAAGCTTATTCAGAAACAGAAGCAAAATGTATTCCAGAATGTTATTACCTTAAGGGAGATATTTTAATGAGAAAATGGATCGTGTCTCAGCAAATGAAGCTGGAGCAAGATGCATCAGATTGTTATCCTATTCGGGTACAGAAATGAGATTCTGAGGATTGCTCGTGAAATTCCAATGGGAGTACATTTAGGAATTAGGAAAACACAAAAAAAGAGGTTTTTTTTGGCCAGGATTACATAGGGATGTTGTCAAATTCTGTAGAGCCTATCATACATGTCAAGTACCAGGGAAAACCACAGGCAGTGTTAAGTCAGCAACTTTAATCCCAATATCAGCATTTGAAGAACCTTTTACTAAGGTCATGGTTAATTGCATAGGACCCCTCCCTAAGACTTAAAGTGGTAATCGATACTTACTGACAATAATAGATTTGTCTACCAGGTTTCCTGAAGCAACACCTTTAATAAATATTACAACTAATGTTGTGGAGGAGTTAATTAAATTTTTTTTACAAGATATGGTTTACCTAAGAAAATACAATCAGATCAGGGGTCAAATTTCATGTCACAGCTGTTTAAGGAAGTAATGAATAGTTTGGGGATAAAACAGTTTAAGCCAACAGCTTATCATCCAGAGTCACAAGAACCTTTGGAAAGATGGCATCAAACTTTAAAAACTATGATGAGAACGTACTATCAGGATTATCCACAGGATTGAGATACAGGAATTCCATTCTTGTTATTTGCTATTAGAGACTCTCCTAATGCATTGACTGGTTTTAGCCCCATTGAACTAGTTTATGGTCATGAGATAAGGGGACCACTGAAATTAATTCATGAGAAATTGGTTGGACAAAATTCAGAAACTATTCTCTTGGATTACATATGAAATTTCAGGGAAAGATTGAACAGAGCATGTGAGTTGGCTAGGGAACATTTAAAGATATCACAGCAAGTGTGAAGGCAGACTTTGTTTGTTACCAGTACTAGGTGATTCATTAAATGCAAGGTTTAATGTGCCTTACAGGATTGAAAAGAAATTGAATGAAGTAAATTATTTAATAAATAAGAAGAAGGAAGCAGAGGGTGTATCATGTAAAAATACTTTGACAGGGAAGAGGAACAAAAAGAGGTATTAGTGATGGTGAATGATGAGAAACAGGTAGAAGTGCAGGACTCTGAAATTGATTTTTCTCTAATCAAATTGGATTATGAGGGGGTGCTTGAAAATTTAAATGAAATATTGAGTTACCTTCCAAGCAAGTGTCAAAGTGATTTGGAAAAGCTATTGCAGTCACACAAACCTATATGTGGAAATAAATTGGGAAAGACACATTTAGCTATACATGATGTCTCTGTACAGGTTTCATCTTCAATAAGGCAACATCCTTATAGATTAAATGTGGCAAAGTTATCACAAACAGAAATTTATTTTATGCTTCAAAATGATATAATTGAGTCTAGTTGCAATAACTGGAGTTCGCCTATTGTGCTAGTACCGAAACCGGATGGAACACAAAGGCTGTGTGTGGACTATTGAAAGGTGAATGTGGTGACAAAAGCAGATTCATATCCTATACCATGGTTGGGAGATTGCGTTGAGAAAGTGGGATAATTGAAATTTATCACAAAGATTGACTTGCTAAAAGGATATTGGCAGGTAGCGTTGTCGGAGAGAGCAAAGGAGATATCGGCTTTTGTAATGTAAAATGGGCTATATCAGTTTAAAGTCATGCCATTTGGCATAAAGAATGCACCTGTGACATTTCCAAGATTGACAAGAAAAGTAATTGCAGGTCTAAGCAATTGTGCTGTTTATATTGATGATCTAATAGTTTTCAGTCCTACTTGGAAAGAGCATTTACAGCATCTGGAAGAATTATTTTCTTGATTACAAGAAGCTAATTTGGTGATGAACTTGGCCATACCATTGGACACGGTAAGGTGGCTCCAAGAGATGCGAAAGTCAAGGCTATCATGGATTTCCCAGTTCCTACAACAAAACGAAAAGTTTTGAGATTTCTGGGCATGAGTGGGTTATACCGGAAATTTGTACCTAATTTTAGCTAAGTGGTTGCTTCACTGTCTGAACTATGAAAAAAGAACAAGAAGTTTCAATGGGCACAGGAGTGTCAGAAATCATTTGATAGTTTGAAAACTGTATTAACTACGACACCAGTTTTGCCAGGACCCAATTATGCCAGGCAATTCAAGTTTGCTGTTGACACAAGCGAAATAGGCATTGGGGCTGTACTGTTACAAGAAGATGACACTGGAATCAAAAAGCCGATAGGATATTTTTCACAGAGAACAGAGAAGCTATCCAATGATCGAAAAAGAGACCTTGGATTTGGTGTTAGCGTTGCAGCATTTTGAAATTTATGTTGCCAACAATTCATCAAAAACAATTTACACAGATCACAATCCTTTGAAGTTTTTGGACAAATTTCAGTATAAAAGTGCAAGACTTTTCAAGTGGAGTCTGTTATTACAACCATTTAATCTATGGATTATACATGTTGCTGGCAGAGAAAATCTGTTCGTAAAAGCATTATTAAGAGTTTGAAGCTTAAAGGAAAATTGGACATTTAAAAAAAAACCTGGACATTGAACTGGAGTGATTTCTGTTGATACCAAGGACTTGTGTGTGTGTATATATATATATATATATATATATATATATATAGCTATGTTAAAAAAAAATAGGTGGGAAAGTAAGTTGCAATGAAGAAATAAGAAATTTACAAATGGAAATGGACAGGTTAGGTGAATAGACCAAAATTTGGCAGATGGATTTTAACATGGATAAGTGTGAAGTTATCCATTTTGGTCAGAAGAATTAAAAAGGTGACTTATTTAAATGGAGGGAAACTTCAGAATGCTTCAGTGCAGAGGGGTCTGGGTATCCTCATGTATGAATTGCTGAAAGCTAGTGTGCAGGTACAGCAAGTAATAAGGAAGGCACATGGAATTTTGGCACTTATTGCTAAAGGAATAGAGTATAAAAATAGGGAACTGTTGTTGCAACTGTACAAGGCATTGGTGAGACCGCACCTGGAGTACTGTGCACAGTTTTGATCCCCTTACTTGAGGAAGGATGTAGTTGCACTGGAGGCGGTTCAGAGGAGGTTCATTAGATTGATTCCAGAGATGTGGGTCTTTTCTTATGAGGAGAGATTGAGCAGTTTAGGCCTACTTGAGCTATATAAGATGCTAAAGGGGATAGACAAAGTAGACGTGGAGTGGTTGTTTTCCCTTGTGGGGCATTCTAGAACCAGAGGCCATAGTTTAAAGCTAAGGGGTGGTAGATTTAAATCAGAGATGAGGAGGAATTACTTATCTCAAAGGGCCATGAATCTGTGGAATTCACTACCTCAGAGTGCAGTGGATGCCGGGACGCTGAATAAATTTAAGGAGGAGATCGACAGATTTTTAATTAGTAATTGGTTGAAAGGTTATGGGGAGAGGGCGGGAAATTGGAGTTGAGGCCGAAGTGAGATCAGCCACAATCATAATGAATGGTGGGGCAGGCTCGAGGGGCTGAATTGCCTACTCCTGCTCCTAGTTCTTATGTTCTTATGTTAATGCATGCATCTGATAGTGTGAGATGTTTTATTAAAAAATGAAGCCGTCTTTTAGAATTATGACGGTTCATTTTCGATAGGGAGCGGGATGTCGTGAAGATATTATTGTATATAATGTTATTGGGAATTATTTTAAATTAGACTTGTAGTAGGGTCCGTGTCTGTGGGTGTGAGTGTTGTGTCTTAATTGGATTAAAGCCAGCTAGTCTTTGATGTATAGTAGTTTTAAGATGTTAAACAGTAAGGTAGAGGGTACATTTGCATTTTGATGAATAAACCATTCATAGACTGGAGGTGAAATATTGCACCTATCTAGGAGACACCAAGATGTTTATATTACTAATAAAATTGGTACTATGAAAAGGGTTAGAAGAGGTGGAGTTCAAAGGGCCTGGTGATACAACGAGAATTTGCATTCAAAGGGAAGGCTAGGTATATACAGAAAAGAGTTTGCGTATGTAGGTCAGAGGCATGTAAGATCTAAGCCATCTGTAAGCCTGCAACGGTGCAAAGGAACCTCATTTTGAATTCATAAGATAAAATGTGCTTTGCCTGGTGTCTGTTTAAGTCTATGGGTTATTGTTGCCTTGGTGAAGGTTTACCCAAGAGTGATTAATTTGGGGATTTGTTTAAAAGTTATTATGGTAGTAATTTGTAGACATGTGTATGTGTTTAATTTCCCGAGCTGCATCTCAAACATACCAATTGAAAATATAGGTTATAACAGTCATTTAAAGTTTCTCTCAGCCTTTACTAACTGCTGTGTCAGTATGGATTTACATCCTCAAGTCCTGTGGTGCAACTTGAATCTATAATCTTCTGACCTTTGGGTGAGAATTCCACCATGGAGCTATGACTGGTACTTATAAATAGTATTTTCATGCCCATAAACACAATGCATTTAGTGCATCTTTGGACATGTAGTGTGTGCAAATTAGTGACTGCATGTGATTTGCTAGTGTGTATATTGATGATGCAACAGTGTGCTATGTTGTCATGTTAGTGTGTTTTATACGAATGTATGGGTGTTTGTGTATTGAGCTGGCCTGTGGCATGCAGGAGGGACTCTGCATTTTGCAATTGTTTGAATGTTTACTGAATAGATGGGACTTCAGTGTGTGTAGTTTGGTATTTGTATTATGCAGAAGGACGCATTGTGTTTTCAGCATGGTTACTGTGGAAAGTCCTTGAATATCTGATGATGTGGGTACTTTTCTAGCTGCATAGAATTTACAATACAGAAACAGAGCTTATAGCCCAACTGATCTATGCTGTTGTTTGTGCTCCACATGAGTCTCTGCACACCTTTTCTCATCTCGTCCTATCAGTCCTTTCTCCCTCTCGTACTTAACAAGCTTCCTCTTAAATACATTTATGCTATTTATCTCAACCACTTCAATGCGGTAGCAAGTTTCACATTCTCACCAGTAATGTGTGCAATTACAATGTTTGTCCCGGCTGGATGATGCAGTGTTTTCAGGATTTTGTTACTATTGTGGTGAGTTTAATCATCTTGTTCAGCTAGCTCTGTGGTACTTTACAGCGGAGTATGGAGGGGCAGGAGGTGGATACCTGGATCACGTCCTTGTTATGGAGGAAATAAGCCGTGCATCTGCTGCCATCGGCCTCAGTTACGGAGCTCATTCCAACCTGTGCATCAATCAGCTGGTGAGGAATGGGAACGAAGAACAGAAGAATAAATACTTACCAAAGGTATGGCACCAAATAGCGCATTCCAGTCATGCTTAAGCTGAATTATTGGATCTGTCAAATAGCTGTGGATTCCTTGCTCACAGGCCATCTTTCATTAGCTAAAGGAAACTTCAGAGAGGTATCCAAGAGAGAATTTCCAGTGCCTTTTAATCCCATATTCAGCATCCAGTTATGGTATAGATACCAAGCCCAGGCAAGTGCCTATATAGCAGCATTAGCAGCTAACAGATCTGAATTGCATTGCCAGCTATACAGTGTGTTCTGTCAACTGATAAAATAGCTCTGCTTGGCTTATACATATCATAACAAGGCTAGAGATTTAGGAGCATAAGGCTGCCTCTGAGCTGTGGCCTCACACCTTCATATTGCCTTCATCGCCTGACTTGTGCTCCTGCTTTTGCACAGTGTGCACTGTAAACAGTGTGTACTTTCCACCAGCACTGAGGCGATAATATAACTGGCTCAAAGTTTGTTCAGTTAAAATATGTAAATTTAGGACATCCATTTGAATGTCCTACTTTTTTAGCTCATCTGCTTTCCCACATGGTAAGCTCTTAGGAGTCATTCAACAACCCCTGTGTTTATTTCTGGAATGTTGCTGTTCCCAAGGGAAGAGGTGCTGCATTCCAGCATTTTTTATATATATATTTATAATATTTATTTATATATAAGCAATATATCATCAGTCTTATTGGACTGGTAAAGCATACCTAACCAGACACCAGCAATTATTAACAACATCACAGACATGATGCATGATGGACATTATAACCAAAATATTTGAACCTGATTGCCACCTAATCCCTACATTCTGTATCTGTTCAAAAAAAAAGGTAACAAGAGCAGCCAGGTTAACATCAGAGGGAAATAATAAGGTAACAGAATGGAGCTCTTTAGAAACAACAGAGACAGGGCTTTCAAGACAGTAACAGATTGCAAGTGATGAGAAATCTTTAAACAATCACCTGTGTAACTGTATTACAACTAGAAGTGAATCCATTGATTGTGTTATATTCTGCAGCTCATTCTTGGAGCAGCTCCAGAGTGTTCTTGTCACTGCACTGCAGTTGGACTGTGAAGTGGGTTTCCTTCTGTTTAATTGGCTTTCTCTCCTTTCAGTTAATTAGTGGCGATCATTTTGGGGCTCTCGCAATGAGTGAACCGAATGCAGGGTCAGATGTTATCTCTATGAAATTGAAGGCAGATAAAAAAGGTTTGTGGAATTAATGACACAATGAGTGACACAACATGACACTGTGGCTTAGGACTTGGTTCCCTTGGGGATCTAGATTTGAATCCATCCCAGACTGATGGGATCAAAATTGTTACTATTTGATTGAGAGAGTCCTTTGAGAAACAAGTTTGGATACTTTTCACTGACGTCCAAGTGAGCTAAGTTCATGACATAAAACTACCCGTATTTT
The DNA here is from genome assembly GCF_017639515.1 of Carcharodon carcharias. Taxonomy (NCBI): domain Eukaryota; kingdom Metazoa; phylum Chordata; class Chondrichthyes; order Lamniformes; family Lamnidae; genus Carcharodon; species Carcharodon carcharias. The sequence continues at coordinate 26,324,778 of NC_054486.1, forward strand.
GGCAAGAAATTGATGAGTGTTATGGATTTGAATCTGCTGTAGGTACCTTCTCAGATTCAGTGGTGCCATTACTCCTGTAAGTGACTTGAATGTTTTTATATGGGAGTTGGCTTGCACTGTCCTGTATCTACTTGTGCAGTATTGTTGGGGGGGCGGACCCAGGAGTATAAGTGAAACTCACTTGTGATCTGATCTGGAATTCTGAGCCCCATGCACTTGTACATCTTCAATCTCTCTGAAGGTGGACCAGTTGAACCCTGGACAAGGCAAAACTTGACTTGAATCATTAAATTACTTTATTCCAGAAAGTACAGATTAGCAATTGTGATCAGAGGTGCTTAGTTCAATTGATACCACTTATGTTTGCATGGTGATTGCATTGCCCCACACTGGAGAGTTGGCACTTGAAACTAATTGATTTCTTTGCATCTATTCCAAGGGCAGAACTACTTTTCCTTTACAGCTTTTTGCTGGCTGACTGCCTGTGCAGCCCTGTCGCAAAAACCAAGATTGCCTTCCTTGGTGCCTGTATTCAGTCTTATTCCTGACTGCAAACAGTTTGATTTCTGGGGAAAGTGACTTCCGATTTGTATACTAACCACTTACAGCTGACTTTGGATTCACAGACCATTCCTGGGTTATCCCCTGAAACTAACCCCTACAAAATAAATTTTCACCCAAAACACATTTTGAAATAGTTTCGATCTGAATTTTATTTTTAGCAAAGTGGCCAATGAGCCCTGAAACTTGACAGTAAATTTAAGAGAGCCAAAAGCTTGGCTGGTGGAGAAAATGCTCCATTTAATGTAGCAGTGGGTGACCTTCAGAGTTTGGAGACCAGATCCCTGGTTGGGGCAGTGCAGAGAAAGCCACATTTTTAACTTTGTCCCTTGTAGATGCTGACTACTAAATATGGAAAAATGTTCCATTCACCACAGATTTCTACCCCATTTGCCCAAACAGAAAAGTGAAAATTTGAAGTGCCACTGTTGAGAAGAAAATTATTCCCTAGTTGTTGGCAAAATGGTCAAAGCTGGATCCCAATATGAAAATGAAGCGCTTCAGTGATCTGGTCTGATCAAAGTAATTTCAAAAAGCAGTGTGCTTCACTGACTCAGACTTGTTTGTGTTTTCTGGAAGGTGATTACTACGTCCTCAATGGCAACAAGTTCTGGATTACCAATGGCCCTGACGCTGACGTTATCATTGTTTATGGCAAAACGGACATTAATGCCAAGCCAGCTTCCCGTGGCATTACAGCATTCATTGTAGAGAAGGTAATGTTTTACACTGATTCTCATCAGGACCTTCTAGTATGTTTTGGGGGGCATTTGGGACATCAGGCATTTGTTAATATCAGTTACTTTCTCTTTACATTGCAGGAATTATGAGTTTGGTTTCAGGGATGCATCTTCAGCCTGGCCTGCTATAAACGTAGCATGAATCTTGACCAGGTGTGGTCCCTGTCAAGTGATCAGGCATCAACTTATGGAGCTCATGCTGTGACTGGTGATCAGGCTACCCTTGTAGAGCTCATGGCTGGGAGTGGTAATCAGAGGTCCCTGTCTAGAGTTCGTGACTGGGAGCAATGATAAAGGGTTTCTGTGTAGAGGCCACAGCTGAGTGCTGATCAGGGTTTCCGTGTGGAGCTCACCAGGGAACAGTGATCAGGAGGCCCTTTCTCGAGCTCGTAGCTGGGAGTGGTGATAAGGGGTTCCAGTGGAAGTCACAGTTGGGAGTGGTGGGTAGGGGCCCCCATGTGAAGCTCCCGGCAGGGAGCAGTGATCAGGGGTCACCTTGTTAAACTCTCAACTTGGAGCAGTAATCTGGGCCCATGTGGAACTCACGGCTGAGTGGGATGGAAAAGATGGTTTTCTAAAAAACGTGCACCAGTTACAAGAGACACTTAGTTATTCAGGGTTATTATTATGTGTGTGCATACAGCCAAACTTTGGTATAGAGTAAACCAACTCAGCTGATCTGTGTGACTTTGAACCTGTTGTAAACTCAGCGGCAAGAAATAGATTTTTTTTGCACCCTGCGAAACAGGACAGATGCATCAAGCTGATTACAGCAGGGCTGATTATAATCATCTACCTGCTTTCTTCATCATATCTTTGTCCTAGTGTGGCTCAGATTATCTATCCATGTAGCCAGAGTTCATAACATTTGATGTCCTCTTGTGCATTTCCTCTTATAGTTTTTTTTTATATCCCTCTGTACGTATTTTTGTTCATCTTAAGGGCATGCCTGGATTCAGTACGGCTCAAAAACTTGATAAATTGGGAATGAGAGGCTCCAACACGTGTGAACTAGTTTTTGAAGACTGCAAAGTGCCAGGTATTAAACTTCCATATTTGAATCTGATTATTGTTATTGTCAATTAGAATGCATGGTGATGAAATGGTGGTGGAAGTGGATTGAATACTAACTTCTGAAAAGGGATTGGGTATATAGTTAAAAAGGAAAATATTGCTGTGCTATGGGTAAGATGCAGGGGTGAATGGTATTAATTGGATAGCTCTTACAAAGGTCCTTTGCAGGCATGATGGGCTGAATGGCCTTCTGTACTGAATGGAACTATAATTATATGAGTTATACAGGTGGGGGTTTTGACAGCATTGTGAGGATCTGCTTCATAAGTGTCCCTCCTGCTTTGTATATATGTCTGTGATAATGTGACCATGTAACAGGCAGTTGAACCCTGCCCACCACACCTCCCCCCCTCTCCTGTCCATTGCAAAAAGGATTGATCAAAAATGCAGTTGTCAATTAAATTAAAGTACACAATGCAGCTATGTGTGAGTGAACCCATTTGGTGCTTTGAATTATACAATGGCAGGCAGTCCAATCTGCAAGTAAATGTTTGTCACATGCCACCTTCCTGAGCTTCGGTAAGTGCCAGAGCAAATCAACTTGACAGGAGTCCTGTGAACCATGACATCCAGCATACCTATACTGAAGAAAGTGACCAGCTACACATCTGTTACAACGATTCGATACAGGGATAAAGGTTTCCTAGTAAAGAAAACATGGTAAGGGCATGTAATTTTTGCAGGGGAAGGTGAAGCATGGTCTGTTGCTGTATTGGTGAGTACCTGTCACCAGTGTACATAGCTGCAACACTGACCTGAGCCCACTTTTTATGGATGTGATGTTCATATCTACATGATATCTATGATTTAATGGTTTCAGCCAATAATATCTTGGGAGAAGTGAACAAAGGAGTCTATGTGTTGATGAGCGGTCTAGACTTGGAGCGATTGGTGCTGTCTGCTGGTCCTCTAGGGTAAGGAATTAATTCTGTCCCTTCCTATTGATCATGTGTCTCAATCTTTTAACAAACGCTTCATGTTCTGATGTGAAAGATGCTGTTGAAATATAGATAAATACTTTTCAGTTAGTAGTGTCTTAGATCTGAATTTTGTACGATTGCTTTCTGCTCCAAAACCCGGTGGGACTCTGTAAACTTATTTCTGATGGGTTATATTGTCACATAATGTATAACATTTATTTAATTACTCCAAGAATGAGCCAGACTGCACCAATTGTGAAAAACGTTGACCACTGCAAGGTGAAAAATAAGGAGCCAAATAGTCTGCATTTCCCATCTCCTAAGCTGTTATTCCCCAGTCTTCCCTGCTAATCCCTTGAATGTGCAGATTCCAACTGTGAAAAAGATCCATGGATGCCCACATTCTCTGGTGCTTCACTCAACTGCCCATTCTTCAGGTGTGTAAATAGTGTGAGTCCAGCACCGAGTGCAGCTGGGCAATTTGACTATGGGAGGCATGTCAGCTGAGGCTATTCCTCTTCATGCATGTGGCATCAACCACAGCTCATTGGCAGCATTCTCATCCCTGAGTCAGACAGTTATAGCTTCAAGTCCCTCTGTAGAGAATTGAGAATATCTGCTTGGATTATGTGGTTTGGCCTCTGGAATGGGTATTTATTTCTAAACCCACTGACACAGAGGCGAGAATGCCAATACTGGACAAAGTCTTTATTTATATTTTTTTCTTTATTCTTTCATGGGATGTGGGTGTCACTGGCCAGTATTTGTTGGTCACCCCTAGTTACCCTTGAACTGCGTGAAAGACACATTCCCGAGGGCAGTCAAGAGTCAACCATATTGTTGTGGATCTGGAGCAGATTTCCTTCCCTTCCCTAATGGTCCGCAAGCAAGCATGACTCAGACTTCCCTGTCACTTGCCATTTCAACACACCACCCTGCCCTCATGCCCACATATCTGTCCTTGGCCAGCTGCAATGTTCAGTGAAGCTTATCACAAACTGGAGGAACAGTACCTCATCTTCCGATTAGGCACTTTACAGCCTTCCAGACTTAATATTGAGTTCAACAACTTGAGATCATGAACTCTCTCCTCCATCCCCACCCCCTTTCCGATCCCCCCCTTTTCTCTAATAATTTATATATTTTTTAAATATATTTTTCTTTTCCCACTAATTTCTATTATTATTTTTTAATTTATTTCCATCCATCGTTTTATCTCCACCCTTTAGCCTATTTCAATCCCTTCCCTCTACCCCACCCGCACTAGGGCCATCTGTCACTTGCTCGACCTGCATTCTACCCTTAATATCACCATTAGCACATCCTTTAGCTAATATTGCTACCGTCAACACCCCTTTGTCCTTTTGTCTGTGACATTTCTGGCAATCTCTTCTTTGCCTCCGCCTATCACTGGCCCTCTATCCAGCTCTACCTGTCCCACCCACCTCAAACAGCTTACATTTCACCTTATTTATATTTTTCTTTAGTTCTGATGAAGAATCATACAGACTCGAAACGTTAACTGTATTCCTCTCTGCAGATGCTGCCAGACCTGCCGAGTTTTTTCAGCTATTTTTGTTTTTGCTCTCATTACTAAATTATTTGGCTTGAAATGCATTCCTACCTCTTTTTAGTGAGGAACCTAAATGAAGGCCATGGTGTAGACCTTGAGGATGAGAAGGATAATAAACAAGGTAAATCAAGAATTAGTAGGTAAAGTCAAGTTTGGATTTTAAATGCCAATAGATTGTCGAAGTGAGAAAAGACTGAGAGATAGGAGTTTGATATTATTGAGCTCTGAGAAAGAATGAGGTTGTTGTAGAGACATCTGGACTCTGCTCCTCTTCATTTTGGTCCAACATCTTCACCTTACTGATAGGTAAAAGTTTCTTCTCATTCATTTGCAGCATCATGCAGGCTGTCCTGGACAACGCTCTCCCTTACTTGCATGTCCGGGAGGCTTTTGGTCAGAAGATTGGAGAGTTTCAGGTAAGATGGCACAAAGACTCTGAATATAATGTTAAGGTATTTGATTTTTTTTTTTAAATCTTTCCTTTTCTTATTTATTCACTTTGGGACAAACATTATTCCTGATCAAAAAATGCAGGCAAACAACATTCTTCTGGGCCTCTGTTGCTATGTGAGCAAAGCACTTTGAGCAATCAGCTGCTTTTGGGAGGCCCATTAGTTTAGTGCTGGTATAAATAACTCCCATTCGAGGAATGAGGGAGAAGATTTGATGTCGAAACCCTGAACAGAAAGTATATACTACAAGTGATACAGCAATAAGCTACCATTTGAGGGGAAAGATGATCGTGGTGATGTAGGATTGGGTTCCTATTCAAGGAGGGATGGTAGAACTAGTGAGAGATTGTTGGGTTTCTATTCAGGGGGAAATGATAGCCCTAGAGAAGGAGGATTCAGTGCCCATTAGGAAGGAGCATAGTGGTTATAGTGATGGTGATTTGGGAAAACTAAACTCTGTGTCCCCACCTCTTTTTTAAAAATTGGTCCTTAAAACTTACCTGTGGTCCTGATTTTAGTAATCTATTCTGTTTGTCTCCTCCTTAGGTTTGGTGTCAGTCTTTGTCTTCTAACTCTGCTGTGTAGCACCTCAGTATGGCAGAGCATTATATAAATTCAAGTTGATGCTATTTAGGGATGATAACCCTAGATATGGTTAAATGGACTCTAATTTCAGAGGATACAATACCTTAACCGTAGAACCGTAGGACCTGTATTGGACATGTAGACCCAGCCATTGCGCGTTGCTTCCCAAGTAGAGTGCCGAGGTTTGAATCTGACTCTGATACACATTGGCCCGCCCTTGGCATGAGTGGAAAGCCTTTTTCCAGTGGTGGTTTGTAGCAAAATCTCTCTCTATCTGTCTCTCTCTTTCTCTCTTTTTCTCTCTCTCTTTCCCTCTTCCTTTCTGTCCCTCACACTCACTCTCTCTCACTCTTCTTCTCCTCCTAAATATGTTCTACATTTATGTGTTCACAACAATGTTCAAATTTTGTCCTTGTTATCTCCTCATTTTACCCTTTGCAGATTTGAGTTGTACTGAGATGGGCTAACTGGAGTGACATCTTGATGTATTTACTTTTGCTCTGTGTCTCTCTCTCTCCTCCACTCTACTACAGCTTTTACAAGGCAAGATGGCTGACATGTATACCCGTCTGAGCGCGTGCAGACAGTACGTATACAACGTGGCAAGAGCCTGTGATGAGGGCCACATGAGCTCAAAGGTGAGGATAAAGAGAGTTGCAGAGCTCATTCTCATGGACTGCTGTATAAGCAACCCCATTGTCAACAAATGCTTGGTAGATAATCACTCTAAATGGTTTGTATAAATCCTTGACCACAGTCATGGACTTGAGTCTACAGTTGCCACCTGTGCGATCTGAGCTTTAATTCAGCCTAGATTCCTCAGCTTGCTGGTTGTAGGGATCCTACTGGAAATGAGTTTAAGCAGTCTCAATCCAGTCCCTCAGGCTATTCCACAGCACTGATTCCAATTAAATTGGAAATCTCACTCGCAGGGTGGCTAATGTGGGAAACGGATAAATTTTCACACTTCTGTAATGGTGGAAACTGTCTGTGCTTGAAGCTGAGATACGTTATTGGGGCAGTATTGAGGGAGGTTTCTGGATCTAACTACGCTGTATCACATTAGGGGATGCTTAAATGTTGACACGGTGTCTATAGTGTACTGACGCCTCAACTTGATAGCCAGAAATTCACACGAGCATCTTTATTTGCTCTTGTTCAGTGACGGTCCAATAGTTTCCTGGAGTGGGAAACTCTTCTAATGAATGTCTGCTCTTCATTTTAAAAGTTAGGAAGTCATAATTCATGGTGGAGCAATAAACCTACATCAAAAGATATACTGCCCATAATTTAAACCCGGCCTCACTGAGGATGTGAGGGTGGTGTGATAAGTGGAAATATCACACTGGTGCAGTAGAGTTTAAGGTACATTTGGGATCATTCTAGGAAGAGCAGAGACTAAAATATTCAACAAAGGTACATGGAGAAACTTGAAGGAAAACATTTTAACAGAACACTTGCTTATCATTATGAAATCTGCTCAAGGGCTGCTTAGGCAGAAACCTGGCAGCAGGTGGCTTACTTGTGCTGTCATAAGAACATAGGGAATAGGAACAGGAGTAGACCACACGGCCCATTGAGCCTGCTCTGCCATTCAGTGTAATCATGGCTGATCTTGGGCTTCAACTCCATTTTCCCACCAGCTCCCCATATCCGTTAATTCCGTAAGAGACCAAAAATCTGTCTCCCCCAACTTTAAATGCATTCAACAATAGAGTATCCATGACCCTCTGGAGTAGAGAATTCCAAACATTCACAACTCTTTGAATGAAGTAAGTTCTCCTCATCTCAGTCCTAAATGATCAACCCGTTATGCTGACAATGTGCTAGATTCCTCAACCAGCAGGAACGATCCCTTGGCATCCACCCTCTGAAGCCCCTTCAGAATTTTGTAGGCTTCAATGGTTCTCAGTGTATTTCACTTGAGAATCACAGAAGTTTGAAGGAGGCTATTCAGCCCATTGTGTCTGTGCTTGAGCAATCCAAAGCCAATGTCACTGTCCTGCCCTCTCCCCATAGCCTTCTACCTTCATCAACTTCAAATATTGATCCACTTTTCATCATAAAAAATGCAATGGTCTTCATCTCAACCATTCCCTGTGCAAAAGTATTCCAAGCTCTGAAGAAAGAGGTTAGGAGAATTTCCTTTCATACTCTTAGCAACAATATTAAATTGGATAACAATATTAAATTTACAGCCTTCCGGACTGAATATTGAGTTCAACAACTTTAGATCATGAATTCGCTCCTCCATCCCCATCCACATTCCGATCCCCCTTTTTTCCAATAATTTATATATATTTTTCTTTTCCCACCTGTTTCCGTTATTTTTAAATCTATTTCCATCCATTGTTTTATCTCTACCTTTTAGCCTATTTCGATCCCTTCCCCCAACCCCAACCCCACTAGGGCTATCTGTACCTTGCTCGTCCTGCTTTCTACCCTTAATGTCACCTATTAGCACATTTCTTAGCTAACATCACAGTCAACACCTCTTTGTCCTTTTGTCTATGACATCTTTTGGCTATCTCCACCTATCACTGGCACTCTATCCAGCTCTACCTGTCTCTCTCTCTCTCTCTCTCTCTCTCTCTTCCCCCCCCCCCCCCCACCCCCCACCAGCTTATATTTCACCTCTCTTCTATTTTTCCTTAGTTCTGTTGAAGTCATACAGACTCGAAACGTTAATTGTATTCGTCTCCGCAGATGCTGTCAGCCCTGCTGAGTTTTTCCAGGTATTTTTATTTTTGTTTTTGTTTTGGATTTCCAGCATCCGCAGTTTTTTGCTTTTATATTATTATAATAAATTGGTGACTGCTTGGCACTGTTTCCCCTACCAGAGGAGATGGTCTATCCCTATTTGCTTTCTCAAAACTCTTCTTCGTTTTAAAAACCTCTATGAATTTTTCTTTCTTTTAAGTAATTAATAGACTGAAAGGGGGTTGCTGATCTTTTGTGAAGCCATATCCCTAAGTCCTAAATCATCTATCTAGAATAATAGTGCCCTTGCCTTTTCATCTTTTCTGATCAGATTTTTTCTGCTTTAATTGCCTCTCATTTCATTTTTCTGTCTTGCTCGGTTGTGCTTTCGGTCCTTATTTTTCACCATTTTCCAGAAAAGGCAAAAATATATTCATGGGTAAAGTGTAGTTGTAAATATGTGTATAAATAATTATGAGCGATGGTCAAGATTATCTACTTACCTGTTCCTCTTTCCCCAGTGTTTGATACACAGTAAAAGGGTTTAAGCCACATCTACCCTTATCATTGTCCTCCCAGGCAGATATAAAAGATTCCATAGTGTTACTCAAAGCAGAGAAGGCCTCCACAGTGTCTTGAACAATATTTATCCCTCAAGCAACACCACTAAAACATATGATCTCATCATTATCACATTTCTGTTTTTGGGAGCTTGCTATGCACAAATTGGCTGTTCCATTTCCTACATTACAACAGCAAATGCACTTCAATAGTACATTTTTAGGTACAAAGTGCCTCGGAACATCCTGAGGCCATGAAAAGTGCTGTTCTGTATAAATATAAATTCGGACTTTCTTTACATTAGGAATGCATAGGATCAGGAAGGGACATTGAGATCCATCAGGCTGGTCCCACAATATATTGAGTGTGTGGGGTATTGATCAAGATTGCATACTTTGAATCCTGGTTACCTAACTGCAACTGACTACCCAAACTGACTATCCAGGTTTAGGACCTCATTTACCCCTCCTTCCTTTTCCAGGATTGTGCAGGCGTGATTCTTTATGCTGCAGAGGCAGCTACCAAAGTCGCCCTGGATGGAATTCAGTGTCTGGGTGAGTGTTCTCTTCTTTAAATCATAAATCTAGGTAAAAGGCTGAGACCAAATCAATGAGGCCACCCCAACAATTGGAAGGGGAAAGCAAATAGTAATTGGCTAACATCTTTGTTTTTCACAGCCCTGACCCCTGATAGGAGGAAGGGAAGGTTGAGCACAGTAGGATCCCTGCACTCCAGAGGGTTTGGAGCAAGGAGACACTGAAGTGTGTCCTCATTTTCAAATGCTGTATGGAAGAGTGCCAGGGTTGGAGTTTTTGAAGCTGTCAAAGGGAAATATTTGATAGGGTAGATAGGGAGAAAGCATTTCCTCATGTGGGGGGATGAATCCATAGCAAGGGGGTACAACATTAAAATTAGAGTGAGACTAACAGGGGTAATATCAGGAAGGGTAGTGGAAACCTGGAATTCCTATCCCCAAAAAGTGATTGAGCTTCGGCTAATTAAATATTTCAAAGTTGAGATTGATAGATTATTATTAGTTAAGCCTGTTAAAGAATATTGATCCAAGCTGGGTAAATGGAGTTTAAATACAGATCAGTCGTGATCTAACTGAATGGTGGAACAGGATCAGGGGGTGAATGGCCCCATGTTCTTATGAAGCTGGTGAAGAAGAAAAAGGCAAATACTCAGGAGCACTTGCCAGATTCAAATAGAGAGCGCAACATTTTCAGTGAAGAATCTTCATAGGCTGGATATGAAATATGGATCACCTTCAATTAACCAATGTTCCTGTCCCAGAGGAGATCTAAATGTGTCCCTTGAAATGAAGTAAAATTCATGTCTTGGGTGGACTTGGACATTGCAAAGTGTAAAGGTGGGGGGTAAAAAAAAGTGTTTGTCACAGAATGTTTCCTTCCTGCTTTTCTTTTTGAGTGACTGAATAATTGGCCACCAGGTTACAGCGTGAAATTTAATGTCAAATTCATCTGAAGAGCATTAATTTCAGTATTGATTATAGATCAATGAGCAAATCTACTTTTGAGTCCCCGCAATGGTGTTCTTCTGCATGGAATTCTTAATAATAATCTCACTTTCCAGTTAAATATGTACAGTCTACTCAATATAACTTGGTCCAAGCATAGAATTCTCAGGGATACAAGCTCACCCCATTCCCTCCCATTGCACAGAATTCAAATGAACCAACTGCACTTCTACTGATTAAAGTTATTTTAATTTCCGGACTTCCTTTTTTTAGCTGAGTTCAAATTTTCAAACTGGCATGGCAGGATTTAAACTCATGTTCTGTAGATAATTAGTCCAGCCCTCTGAATTACCATAAACCCTTACAAGTATGTATTATAATAGTTCAGTTCTGTTGAAGGGTCATGAGGACTCGAAACGTCAAATCTTTTCTTCTCCGCCGATGCTGCCAGACCTGAGTTTTTCCAGGTAATTCTGTTTTTATTATAATAGGTTCTTCACACTACAGAGTTCAAGAATTGTTTTTTAGTCCTGTGCTTTGTAACTTGTCTAATACTTGGGAAATGGAATTCAGCAAGAAAAGGCATGGTCCTCTCGGAACTTGGGTACACACGATATGAGCTTTGCTAATCGACTGTACTGTGGTGAATCTGCTCATGCTTATTCTAAAGTGTTTGTGATTGCAGGCGGCAATGGCTACATCAATGACTACCCAATGGGCCGCTTTCTGCGGGATGCTAAGCTTTATGAAATAGGGGCCGGAACCAGTGAAGTCAGGAGACTTATCATTGGTAGAGCATTTAATGCCATTTACAAATAGCCCAGCCTCCCAGTCATCCCCAAAGGTGAGGCCTAGTACATGTCTCCTAATTTCACATGGCACTGATTGCATTGTGGCAATATCTCATTTAACTTTTTAAGGTCTGTTCTTACTGTATTTTGAAGTGCCTTGGATTCCATCAGGACATCTATCATTCGTAAAAATATCAGCTGCAAGGCTAGGATCGTGGCAAAATCATGAATGTTGACTTTCATTGAACACGAAATACTCAGTTAAAGAAGAAGGAGAGCTTGCTGCAGGTGGCAGAGCGACAGGATACAATGCAGTTCAGAAATTGGCTCTGCATCATCACTCTGGTTTGTTAGTTAATGCATTGTGTGGGTTTTATTAACTTGCAAAGAAGAAATGGGATGCAAAAGCAACAAAATTATCCCTCCACGGTACTTCATATTTAAATGGCAGGATTGTGCACTGCTGCTGTACAGTTGCACATAATCTACATGTACCTCTTCCTCCATTGTTGGATAAAGTTATACTGAAGTGTTCAATTGTCATTATTGCAAAAACTATAATGGAAGTGTCAGCAGATGGTTGACTTTCTAAAGCAGCGACAAAGTTGTGAGCTGTCCTAATCAGTCGTCCTCTTAACTAAAATAATAAATACAAGCATATCTCCCCTGGCATTGCTGAAGATATACCAGAGAATATGCTGTCAGGAGACACTTTGTACTGCACACTGCTTCATTCTGCTAAGGTGGAGCTTTGTATACAATGAACCCTCGAACCTTTGAGGTCAGGAAGTCTTTGGACAACCTGAGATCACTGAGAGTTTGATCACTTTTCAGTTAGCGAAGCTGAAATGGGAAGTGCTTGTAAATTTCTGGCTCAAGGCAAGAAAACCGCATAACATTTCAAAGTGCAATATCGCACTTATGACTGGTTCTGAAAAATAGGTAAGCTTGCCAAAAAGCATGTATGAGCAATGCAACAGGAATGTAAAAGGGGTGAACTGAGAGGAAAGAACAGAGGAGTTTAAACTCTACAATCTGGAAGAGGGTGTGATTTCAGTGAGTTATAAAGTATATGATATGGATAAGGTGCATTCAGAATATCACTTCCAGGTAAGTCAGCAAGTAGAACAAGGAAGCCATGTATAAATGAGTGAAAATTCCATTGACAAGAGGGATAGGCTAAATGTTCTTCTCGTTCTGGTCTTCTGTGTGATAGTTGGCAGAAATCCAGTTACAATTTCCGAAAATTCTCCTGAATTGTCAAATACTGGAATCTGCGCAATTATACACTGACTCATTTGAACTGGTGAATCCATTCCTTGTGATACACGTGTCCTGAGTATACATGAAGGGTCTGATGTAGGGTTGTCTACTATAGTTAGATGTGGTTCTGGAGGTTGCCCAAGGTAGCCTAACACATCCGCCCTTATGGGGCTACGCCTTCCCAGACTAACCTTAGTCTGCTATGAATGGTCAACAGTCATATAAATTTGATCAAATTAGATCAAATATTCTTGACGATGGATTGTAAAATTTCTCCATTAGTTTATTCTTTTGTCTATTGTTCATTCATTCTCGGGGTTACAGAACCATCTTAGAGACTTTAACTGTTCCAGCCCCATGATGGAATTATATCAGAAGAAAGCTGAAGAATGATAAAAGGGTGATGTCTTCATATGGTGATGGTATCTGGCAAACTGTACATTTAGGTCACAAAAGTGCCACAAATGCCATAACTCATATCAACACTAAGCTTTTTTGTCTTTTTCATCAACAAATACATATATTCAACAACAAACGGATAGTGATTTTGACATGGTAAAATGCCCCAAGGTGCTTGCAGGAGTGTTATCAAAACAAAATTTAATACTGAGAATATGAGGGCAAATGACCAAAGATTTGGTCAACAAGGTGGGGCTTTAAGGAATGTTTTAAAGGAGGAAAGAGAAGCAGAGAGCTTGGGAGGTGGCGGTGGGGGGAGGTGGCAGGGTGTAATTCCAGAGGTTTTGCTCGACAGTAAGTGATAAATGCAAATTCATTATTTAAATTACTGCAGGATACCTATTTAAATTTTGTCTGTGCAATTGAGATAGCTGCAGACTTTGGATACAGCCTTGTTGATTGTAGCTGCATTAGCTCCGCATAACCGCACCAATGCAGCCTCCTATCAGGGAATCATACTTTTAATCAATTAATGCTCTGTGGAATACGTATGACTGGGCTTTAGATGTGATTGTAAAGCTGATTCAATGTATTTTAATAAAATCTATGTGGAAGACGTTTTGGTATCCTGTGGTTGATGAACTGTGTGGGAAGAGCGGCTCATAGTGGTATTTGGCCGTTTGCTGCATATGTAAAGGGAGTTTTCAAGCAAATGGATCAGGAAGGGCAGTTGACTTATTAACAGATATCCTATGAAACTAGTAGGGTTGGTACTCTAGATAGAAGGGATCGAATGGGTTCAGGGCCCTGCTTCATTCGTGTGTAGTTACCAATGTCATTGTGCTACAAGTCTGCACACCCATGTTCTCTGAGATAATATATCTGGTGATGGTTGGTTGCACCACTAAAAGAATGATTGACGAGGCATGACCAGAGGTAAATCAGGTTAAAGAGAAGACATGTTACACACTTAAAGAATTTAACTTGCAGGAGAACGGGGCCAAGTATTGCATGCAATTGAGGGAGACAAAAACAGTCATAAGAGGTTTGCCAAGAGATTTCTGGTAAAGTAGGTGATGTGCAATTATGGTACTAATTGCAAAAGCTTTTTCAGAAATGCTAAAAGGCCATTAAGGAGTGTATAAGGCCACTAAAGTATATTATAGGGTGGATTAAATTGATTCTCAGGCTACAGAAGAGTTACTAAATTAATATTTTGCAACAGTCTATATTCATGTCATTAACAGAAACATGGAAAATAGGAGCAGAAGTAAGTCATTCGGCCCTTTGAGCCTGCCAGCCATTCAATATGACAATGGCTGATCCTCTATCTCAACACCACACTCCCCCTCTCTCCCCATTTCACTTGCTGCCTTTAGAGTCTAGAAATCTATTTCCTTCTTAAAAATATTCAGTGATTTGGCCTCCACAGTCTTCTATGGTACAGATTTCCACAGGTTCACCACTCGAAGTTTGTCCTCATCTCAGTCCTAAGTGGCCTTCCCCGTATTCTGAGACTGTGACTCCTTGTTCTAGACCCCTCAGCCACAGGAAACATCATCCCTGCATCCAGTCTGTCCAACCCTGTCAGAATTTTATATGTTTCAATGAGATCCCCTCTCATCCTTCTAAGCTCCAGTGAATACAGGCCTAGTTGACCCAACCTCTCATATGACAATCTTGCCATCCCAGGAATCAGTCTGGTGAACCTTCACTGCACTCCCTCTTAGATAAGGAAAACAAAACTGCACACAATACCTCAGGTATGGTCTCACCAAGGCCCTGTACAGTTGCAGTAAGACATCTTTGCTCCTGTAACCGAGTCCTCTCTCAATGAAGGCCAACATACCATTTGCCTTCTTAACTGTTTGCTGCACCTGTGTGCTTGCTTTCAGTGATTGGTGTACAAGGACACCCAGGTCCCTTTGTACATCAACATTTCCCAATCTATCACCATTTAATAATACTCTACAATTCTGTTTTTCCTACCAAAGTGGATAACTTCACACTCATCCACATTATACTGAATCTGCCATGTAACTCTTGTTGAGTTAAAACAATTAAACTAAATTAACAAAATTAGGATAAATCAGGCACAGCCCCTAATTCAGGTCAGCTGTAAAACCAAAAACAAAGTTTAAAGGAAACTTACAACTTTAAACCAAAATGTGATAAAAGGGGTCAATAAAGCACCCCAGTCCCCGCGGTGCCCACCGAGCACAGAAATGAATCTGCCATGTACTTACCCACTCATTAAACCTGTCTAAATTGCCTTAAAGACTTTTAATACCTCCTCACCAATCACATTCCCACCTAGTTCTGTGTCATCAGCAAACTTGGAAATATTACAATTGGTTCCCTCATCCAAATCATTGATATATATATTGTGAATAGCTGGGGTCCAAGCACTGATCCATGTGCTACTCCACTAGTCGCCGCCTGCTACTCTGATAAAAAAAATCATTTATTCCTACTCTTTCCTGTCTGTTAAGCAATTCTCAATCTATGCCAATGTATTGCCCCCAATCTCATGTGCTTTAATTTTGCACACTAACCTCTTATGTTTACTAATGGTGTCCACAAGATTGGTTCTAGGCAATGTCCCCACTAAACTATCGGAGTGCAAGTACTGTGTAGACCTTGCTTTGTGATAAATATTGTATATGTGGCCACGGAAGAAAATTTAAAGGGAGCGCACACAAGTAAATTTTGAAGGAACTTGGTTCTCGGTCTGTTACTCTTGGTTATCTTGATTAATGACCCAGACAGCTGTAATGTCACAAGCGGAGCTGTTCATTATTGTGCCATTCACACTCACTCTGGACCAATGCTTTGTTTCTTTACTACAAGCATCACCACTCCCTTTTCCTTTTTGTTCTTCCTCCCCCTCCAGCCCCCTTTCTATGGCATTAAATCCATGAATATTTCTACCTTTCTTCAAACCTGAAGAAGAGTCATATTTGACTTGAAACATTAAGTCTGTTTCTCTGTCCACAAATGCTGCCAGACCTGCTGAGTATTTCCAGCGCTCTCTGTTTTTATATGTATTGGGGATATGTTAAGTAAAATTGCAGATGACACCAAAACTTGTGCAAGGGTTAAGACTTTAAAAAGCTCTCATCATATTTGCACAGTACAACCAATTTTGTGTATTTTTAATGGCCCATTTCCCAGTGAAGGTTCAGGCCAAAGTAGAGAAACTGTAGTTAAAGCTAATCATTGGTTATTATTAATACAATCATTCAGTATAAATCAACGAACATCATTTTGACAGTACAAGTTGCTGGTCAGACTACATCTGACAGGCTATGCCCAATATTGGTGATATAATGCCCTTGGAAGAGGTGCAGAGAAGAACTGCGTGAATGATCCTTGGCTGCATGAACCTTGGATAGGCTTAAGGGCCTTGGTCAATTTACTTTAGAGCACTATAGACTTAGAGGCAAACTATTAGAGGTCTATAAATAATTAAAGAGCTGGATAGCTTCCCATTGTTGGACAGGGGCTGGGTTGATGTGCCAGTGTGAGATGTGATGCGAGCTTGATGGACTAGCTGCTCTTTTCCTGATCGTCAATTTTACATATTCTTATAAAACATGTCATTGAGAAGCAGATTTCATACTCTCCTGGAAGATAAGACTCACCCAAGCTAAATGAGCTGGAGCTCAGCCATGCAATACCAACCACCAGCAGGACTCAACTACTCATGTGGAGGTGAATGTAATAGTTTCGAAGGCCTAAGGAGCTGGAACAGAAGGTCCCAGTCCCGTCACTCATTGCTGGGTGGCTTCAGATATTGGGATCAGTCATGAGTTGGAATGGAAATTTCCCCTAATGATGTGGTTTATGAGATGTCAGAGGAGAAGTTTTGATGCCAGTCAGGCGGGATGCTGTGCATGTGAGAACTTACATGCCTGATGGTAACAAATATTTGCAGCATTAAGGGAAGAAGATGGCAGTACCAACTCCCAGGAACTCAAGTAGGATGAGAATCTCACCCGCTCCACCTCCAATTCATCTCTCAGAAATCTTGTCAATTGGCAATTCAAAATGATCTCTTTACCTGACAAAGAAGTTAGTCATGTAAATAAATAAGAGAAGATTCCTGAGCCCTTCCACTGAAGAGGGAACACTGACAAGAGCCTGGCTCAATGAATAGCACTCTTCCCTCCAAGTCAGAGTGGATTCAAGTCCTACTCTAGCAGTATGAGCACGGAATCTAGGCTGACACCCCAATGCAGTACTGAGGGAGTGCTGCAATATTGGAGGTGCCATCTTTCAGATAATATGTTAAACAATAGCTCTGTCTGTCCCTTCAGGTGGACATAAGAGATTCCATGGTGCTAGTCAAAGTAGGAGAGTTTGCCATGGTGTACTGGCCAATATTTAACTCTTAAACATTACAAAATCAGGTAATCTAGTCATTTATCTCATTGTTGCTTTGTGGGATTTCAAAAGGCCTGTAAGATCAGAGAGATCTGCAGGATTATGTACACAAATCTTTGAAGGCAGCAGGACAAGTCGAGAACTGAACCTTGACTTAGGGTAGAAAAACAAGGAAGTTATGCTAAACATTTATAAATCACCGATTAGGGTGCAGCTGTTGTATTTTGTCCAATTCCACACTTTAGAGATGCTGAGATTGTTCTCTTTAGAACAGAGAAGGTTAATGGGAGAGCTAATAGAGGTATTCAAAATTTCAAAACTAAGGGTTTTGATAAGGTAAATAAGGCAAAACTGCTTCCAGCGTCAAGAGAGTCAGTAACCAGAGGACACAGATTTAGGGTGATTGGCAAAAGAACATTATCAAGCAGTAAGTTATGACGATGTGGAATGTACTACCTGGAAGTGTGGTTGGAAGCAGATTCAATAATAACTTTCAAAAGAGAATTGGATATGCATACGAACAAGGAGCCGAAGTAGGCCATTCAGCCCCTTGAGCCTGCTCCGCTATACCTGAAGGGGAGAAATTTACAGACCTATGTGGAAAGGCTGAGGAGTGGGCTTTAGAGGACAAGCATAATGGGCTGAATGGCCTCCTCTGCTGTGTCATTTTATGATTACAACAGTGACTACACTTCAAAGTACTTAATTGGTTGTAAAATATTTTGACACGTCCTGTGGTTGTGAAAGGCACTTTATTTCAGGTGCCTCAGAACAGGCAATGCTTACGAATGTCTGAATGAGGCAAACATTAGCTGCCTCCTACGATTTCAACTGCAGGGAGGTATGCTAAACTGCTAACCTGTATAGACAAACACCCCAGAAGGAGAATGTCTCCAACTTGTTCTCGAGCTGTTCGCACCAGCTGTAGGTCAGGACCCAAATTGTCTGTCCACCCACAGTGGGGATAAGCTCCAGAACTATGATGCAAAATCTCCAGAAGAATAGGGAAGCTAACAACCTTAGACTGATTATATACTGTTATCCATGAACCCCAAAGAAAATGGAATCAACATCTACCCACACCCATCCAAAATATTCTTCAGAAGAAACTATTTCTTGTGCTAATTGCAATTACGGTCATGATTGATACTATAACGAGGTCTATAATTATGTCCATCAGGTCCCATTTTCACTCCAGCTCATTAATTTTGCACCCCATTCCTGACATTGATTCTTCAACCCTGTCTTCTTAGTAACCTGGGTCTCCAGTGCTTTTGGACGCAGCACATCTAAGGCATAGATGTAAACTATGGTCCTAATATTCCCCTACCATTACTTGAAGAGAGCATGAAATTTGCCCAAAGCCTCAAGCACTGAGAACGAACTGCTAGAACAATCAGGCAGGATTCTGATAAAAACAAAAAAACTGCGGATGCTGGAAATCCAAAACAAAAACAGAATTACCTGGAAAAACTCAGCAGGTCTGGCAGCATCGGCGGAGAAGAAGAGTTGATGTTTCGAGTCCTCATGACTCAGTTCTGTCAAAGGGTCATGAGGGCTCGAAACATCAACTCTTTTCTTCTCCGCCGATGCTGCCAGACCTGCTGAGTTTTTCCAGGCAGGATTCTGCATGGCTCTAAACTCTGAACTTATACAATTGCTGATGAATTTTCTCCTACACACACTAGAGAAAAGCATCCGCCTCAACACACAAAATAACTGAATGCCACATTCATTGACATTTAATATGTCCTCTGATGAAGTCATGGTAACTTCTGCAGTTTTCACGAGCAAAATTGTGTTGGACAACAAAAGCTACCATTTAGGACGTTAATGGCATGAAACTGATGGTGAAATTTAATCTTTGCTTTTGGGTCCCATTGTGGTATAAATAAATCACCCAAATCTCATGGTCAGATTCCAGCCTGTAACTCACTGCTAGATATGCGTTATTCCATATATAAACCAGCTGAACCCCTTACATGGATTCCAGCCTGTAACTCATCCCTGGGTATCCATTGTTCCATATATAAACCATCAGAAACTCTCACTTAGATTCCAGTCTGTAACTCAATCCCGGGTATTGAATATTTTACATATAAACCATCTGAACCCCTCGATTAGATTCCAGCCTGTAACTCACTCCCGGGTATCCATTATTCTATATGTAAACCATCTGAACCCCTTGATTAGATTCCAGCTTGTAACTCACTCCCGAGTATACATTATTCTATATGTAAACCATCTGAACCCCTCGATTAGATTCCAGCCTGTAACTCACTCCCGGGTATCCATTATTCTATATATAAACCATCTGAACCCCTCGATTAGATTCCAGCCTGTAACTCACTCCCGGGTATCCATTATTCTATATGTAAACCATCTGAACCCCTTGATTAGATTCCAGCTTGTAACTCACTCCCGAGTATACATTATTCTATATGTAAACCATCTGAACCCCTCGATTAGATTCCAGCCTGTAACTCACTCCCGGGTATCCATTATTCTATATATAAACCATCTGAACCCCTCGATTAGATTCCAGCCTGTAACTCACTCCCGGGTATCCATTATTCTATATATAAACCATCTGAACCCCTCGATTAGATTCCAGCCTGTAACTCACTCCCGGGTATCCATTATTTCCTTTATGTAAACCATCTGAACCCCTTGATTAGATTCCAGCTTGTAACTCACTCCCGAGTATACATTATTCTATATGTAAACCATCTGAACCCCTCGATTAGATTCCAGCCTGTAACTCACTCCCGGGTATCCATTATTCTATATATAAACCATCTGAACCCCTTGATTAGATTCCAGCTTGTAACTCACTCCCGAGTATACATTATTCTATATGTAAACCATCTGAACCCCTCGATTAGATTCCAGCCTGTAACTCACTCCCGGGTATCCATTATTCTATATGTAAACTATCTGAATCGACCCCAGTACACCGGGTGACTCGCACTTTGAGGTCTATCCCAGCCCCTGGATCGTGTCGATGCTATTTGAAAGCGGTTGGGGGGTGCGGATGATTTCACGTCCTCTATGAGCCAATGATGGGAGACGGTCTGGATGATGCTGGAGCTGAGCTCAGTTAGAAGATGAATTGATCTGAGGACAGTATCGGAGCTGGAGGCACTGGGGCTTCAGGCTGCAGCTTGCCGACGTGCAGGAGCCGATCAGTGCCTTTTCTGAAGCCTTAAACTCCTCCTTATTTTCTGGCTTGAGATCCATAGGGAGAAGCGATGGGAGGTCCCTCAATCTCCTCCTCCTCCTGCCAAGTCTTTGGTCGCTGGCACTGTCGAGGTGCAGGGTAGAAGCTCTGAGCTGGAGGCGATTGAAGTCGTGGGGGGGGGGGGGGGGGGAGGGTGGTGGGTTGGGGGGGGCGGTGGGAGCTATGAGGCGCTGGCTGCCCCCGGAGAGGGCTCACACTGCGGTGTAAATGCAGAGCAGGATTCACAGTGTACAACATCATTAATAACAACCCCGCTGTAAGCAGTCACAGCTTTCCGGCCCCTTCTGAAGCTGGGTCTGTATATCTGGATGATTCCGGGATTGTGCCTGACCATCGCCCTCCTGCTCCGGCTCACCTGGGGTAAGTTGGATCAGAAGGAAGGGAAGGGGAGAAAAACAAAGTTTAGAGAGAGGGCGACCAAAGTTTTGCAAACTTTAGCGGGGGTTACGGCTGGAGGCAGAGTTTTTATTTGTTTGCCATTTGTTGAAAGGAGTATTTTAATTTACTTTTCCCTAATTCTCGTCTCAGTAGCTATGGATTTGCTCGGATTGCTAGGGTGTCTCTGGAAGCTGCCCTGCAGCAGTTCCTCTTCGGTCATGAGAAAAGTTGGCATTATGCACTGGGCAGTGCGAGTGAGAAAGCGGCTGTCCTGGGGTATCCCATTCATATGTTAAACCAAACCTTCTCCCAGACCAGAGAGAGAGGAGCAGTATATGTACAGGGGAAAAGGCTGCCATGAGGATTTTGTAACCTGCCTTAGTAAGAATATGTTTATGATTTTGTTATATAAAACATGGAGATGTAATCTGCACACCTAGTGACATCACATCGCAGTGACATCACACCACAGTGACATCACACTGCATTGACATCACACCGCAGAGACACCACATCGCAGTGACATCACACCTCAGTGACCAAATCGCAGTGACACCACACTGCAGTGATATCACACCGCAGTGACACCACATCGCAGTGACATCACACTGTGGTGACACCACATCGCAGTGACATCACACCGTGGTGACACCACACCGCAGTGACATCACACCGCAGTGACCAAATCGCAGTGACACCACACTGCAGTGACACCACACCGCAGTGACATCATACCGCAGTGACACCACATCGCAGTGACATCACACCACAGTGACACCACAACACAATGACATCACACCGCAGTGACACCACACTGCAGTGACATCACACCGCAGTGACACCACATTGCAGTGACATCACACTGCAGTGACATCACACCGCATTGACATCACAGATAAGCGACATTACACTGCAGTGACCTCACATCACAGTGACATCACACCGCACTGACACATCGCAGTGACATCATAAGTAAGTGACATCACATCACAGTGATGTCATAGCACAGTGACATCACATGCAAGTGTAATCAAATTGCAGTGACATCACACCACAGTGACATCACATTGGCATGACCTTGTAGTGTCATCACAGATAAGTAACATTAGCTCGCACACAAGAGACATCATGTCACAGTGTTGTCCCACGTGAGTAACATCACATAACAGTGACAGCTTAAAGAGGAGAGTCAGGCAAAGAGGTATAGTGAGGAAATTTCAGAGCTGAGGATTCCAGGCATGGCCGCCAATGGTGGTGTAGAGGAAGGGAGGATGCACAAGACGACTAAGTCAGGAATTGTTGAAGGTGGCAGAACATATTGAGAAAGTGGTTAAGAAGACATGAGATCTTGGGTTTTATAAATAGAGACAGAGAGTACAAAAGCAAGGAAGTTATGATGAACCTTTATAAAATACGGATTCAGCCTCAGCTGGGGTATTGTGTTCAATTCCAGGCACTGCAATTTATGAAGTGTGTGAAGGCTTTAGAGAGGGCACAGAAAAGATTTCCGAGAATGATTGGCCAGATGAGGGACATAAGTTACGTGGATAGATTGGACAAGTTGGAGTTGTGCTCCTTAGAGAGAGAACATTGAGAGGAGATTTAATAGAGATGTTCAAAATCATGACCAATCCAGATAAGGTAGATAGAGAGGAACTGTTTCCATTTATAAAGGTGGAAGGATCATAAACAAGAGGACAACAATTTGAGTAATTGGCAAAAGAACCAACAGGGAAATGAGGAAAACTTTTTTAATGCAGTGAGTGGTTAGCATCTGGAATGCACTTCCTGAGAGTATGGTGGAGGCTGATTCAATCATGACTTTCACAAGAAAGTTGGATAATTATCTGAAGAGAAGACAATTACGGGGATATAGGAAAAGAGTGGGGTAGTGATGCTAGCTGAGATGCTCATGCAGGGAGAAAGCACAGATATGATGGGCTGAATGGCATCCTTCTGTGCTGTAATGATTCTGTGATTTGAGGCCTTTGCTCCCTGCCCTTGATCCACTCTCTGCTTTTAACCCCTTCACTGCCCCAATCTCCTCCCTGCCCCTAACTCCCTTCCTGCCCCTAACCTGCTCCTTACTCAACACCCTCCCCTGCTCCTAACCTCCTCCCTGCCCCAACCCGCTCACTGCCCCAACTCCCTCCCTGCCCCTAATCCTCTCCCTATCCCTAACATCCAACCTGCCCCTAAACCCCTCCCTACCCCTAACTGCCTCCCTGCCCCTAAACCCCTCCCTACCCCTAACTGCCTCCCTGCCCCTAACCCTCTCCCTATCCCTAACACCTTCCCTGCCCCTAACCCTCTCCCTATCCCTAACACCCTCCCTGCCCCTAACCCCCTCCCTGCCCCTAACCCTCTCCCTATCCCTAACACCCTCCCTGCCCCTAACCCCCTCCCTGCCCCTAACCCTCTCCCTATCCCTAACCCCTTCCCTGCCCCTAACCCTCTCCCTATCCCTAACCCTCTCCCTATCCCTAACCCCTTCCCTGCCCCTAACCCCCTCCCTGTCCCTAACCCTCTCCCTATCCCTAACACCCTCCCTGCCCCTAACCCCCTCCCTGCCCCTAACCCTCTCCCTATCCCTAACCCCTTCCCTGCCCCTAACCCTCTCCCTATCCCTAACCCTCTCCCTATCCCTAACACCCTCCCTGCCCCTAAACCTCTCCCTATCCCTAACCCCTTCCCTGCCCCTAACCCTCCCCCTGCCCCTAACACCCAACCTGCCCCTGACCTCCTCCCTGTCCCTAATCCCCTCCCTGCCCTGACCCCCTCCCGGTCCCTAACTTCTGCCTGTCCCTCAGCTCTCACCGATGCCATCCCTGCCCCTATCCTGCTCACTGATCCTGACCCCTTACCTGCCCCTGACCTCCTCCCTGCCCCTAACCCCTCATTATCCTGAACCTCTCACTGCCCCTAAATCCCTCACTGCCCCTAACACCATCACTGCCCCTAACCCCCCACTGCCCCATACCCTTCACTGCCCCTAATACCCTCACTGCCCCAACCCTCTCATTGCCCCTAACACTCTCCCTGCCCCTAACCCCCTCACTGCCCCTAATCCTCTCCCTATCCCCAACACTCTCCCTGCCCCTAACCCTCTCACTGCCCCTAACCGTCTCATTGCCCCTAATACCCTCACTGCCCCTAACACCCTCACTGCCCCTAACAACCCCCACTGCCTCATACCCTTCACTGCCCCTAATACCCTCACTGCCCCTAACCCTCTCATTGCCCCTAACCCCCTCACTGCCCCATACCCCTCACTGCCCCTAATACCCTCACTGCCCCTAACACTCTCACTGCCCCTAACCCTCTCATTGCCCCAATACCCTCACTGCCCCTAACACTCTCACTGCCCCAACCCTCTCATTGCCCCTAATACCCTCACTGCCCCTAACCCTCTCATTGCCCCTAATACCCTCACTGCCCCTAACCCTTTCATTGCCCCTAACCCCCTCACTGCCCCAACCCTCTCATTGCCCCTAACCCCCTCACTGCCCCAACCCTCTCATTGCCCCTAATCCCCTCACTGCCCCAACCCTCTCATTGCCCCAACCCCGTCACTGTCCCTAACCCCCTCTCTGCCCCTAACCCTCTCCCTATCCCTAACACCCTCCCTGCCCCTAACCCCTCATTATCCTGAACCTCTCACTGCCCCTAAATCCGTCACTGCCCCTAAATCCCTCACTGCCCCTAACACCATCACTACCCCTAACCCCCCACTGCCCCATACCCTTCACTGCCCCTAATACCCTTCACTGCCCCTAATATCCTCACTGCCCCTAACACCCTCACTGCCCCTAACAACCCCCACTGCCCCATACCCCTCACTGCCCCTAATACCCTCACTGCCCCTAACCCTCTCATTGCCCCTAATACCCTCACTGCCCCTAACCCTCTCATTGCCCCTAACCCCCTCACTGCCCCATACCCCTCACTGCCCCTAATACCCTCACTGCCCCTAACCCTCTCATTGCCCCTAATACCCTCACTGCCCCTAACACCCTCACTGCCCCATACCCCTCACTGCCCCTAACACCCTCACTGCCCCTAACCCTCTCATTGCCCCTAATACCCTCACTGCCCCTAACACCCTCACTGCCCCTAACAACCCCCACTGCCCCATACCCCTCACTGCCCCTAACACCCTCACTGCCCCTAACCCTCTCATTGCCCCTAATACCCTCACTGCCCCTAACCCTCTCACTGCCCCTAACCCTCTCATTGCCCCTAATACCCTCACTGCCCCTAACCCTCTCATTGCCCCTAACCCCCTCACTGCCCCAACCCTCTCATTGCCCCTAACCACCTCACTGCCCCTAACTCTCTCATTGCCCCTAACCCCATCCCTGTCCCTAACCCCCTCACTGTCCCTAACCCCCTCACTGCCCAAACCCCCTTCCCTGCCTTTAACCCCTCTCTGCCCTAATCCACTCTCTGCCCCTAACCTACTCCCTGCCCCTAAATCCCTCCTGTGCCCGTAAACCTCTCCCTGCCCCTGACCTCCTCCCAGTCCCAACCCCCTCTTTGCCCCTAACCCTCTCCCTTTACCACCCTCAGTGCAGCACTGTATAGAAGCAGCAGCTGATTGTCTATGCAGTGTTAATGCGCCTTTCTGATGATTCTAACACTCTCTGTGGTTTGTACTCTGCTGAGCAGCTGTGACATTGGAGCACACAGTTTTCCCGTGAGTGTTTGTTCAATTTGTAACTTAGTACCCTGGGTAGTTAAACCATTTTTTAACTGGAAGGAAAGTCCAGGAGAATGTTTTCCCTTGCAGGTATCTTTCTATTTTCTCCTGTCCTGATGCAATGAGTAGATTCCCTCCAAAGTGGTACTGAGTCATTCAGATCAGAAGGTTGTTTGCTCAATCCTTGCTCTGAGAGTCCCAGGTATGGGAAGAGAGAATACAAACTACCAGCTGGGTTTTCCACTCTCTAGCAGTATCTATTGTCACCCATTCAGGTGTGTAGGTGTCAGGTGAGGATAACATCAGGGTAAACTGTGATGCCATGTGTAGTGGAATAGCCTGCCGATGCCCACACAGAACAGCAGTGGTGGTTCTGGAGTGTAGAAAGTATCTGTGCCTTGTAGAGAGAAGAAAGGCGGGAGGGGTATGAAGAATAAAGTGCTTGGCAGACTTAGAAACAAACACATTGTTTAGTCAAAAACATTATGGTCTCCACCAAAATTAAAAAGACGTCGGTTTACAGAAATGCCAAGGTGTATTTAGATCAGTAGTGTTTTTGCGTACAGGCCAAAAGGGAGAGTTTTAACCACTGCAAGATCTCTTTCACCTTTAACTAGCATTTGTGAAACTTGATTCTGTTCATTTGTTCCAGAAAGTTAAACAGCTTCTAACTCCCAGCGGTACAGTATTTCCATATTTGAATAGCACTCAGGAGTCGAGCTTTTATCTTGGACAATGAACAAGTCAGTCTAACTTCAGTGGTGGGGAAAATATTGGAAGCAATTCTGAGGGACAGAATTAACCCACACTTGGAGAGGCAGGGATTAATCAAGGACAGTCAGCACAGCTTTGTTAAGGGGAGGTCATGTCTGACCAATTTGATTGAATTTTTCGAAGAGGTGACCAGGTATGTAGATGAGGGCAATGCATTTGACGTAGTCTATTTGAACTTCAGCAAGGCTTTTGATAAGGTCTTGTATGGGAGACTGATAACGAAGCTAAGAGCCATGGGATCCAAGGTAATTTGGTAAATTGGATCGAGAATTGGCTGAGTGGCAGGAAGCAGAGGTTGATGGTCAAGGGGTGTTTTTTTGACTGAATGCTTGTGTCCAGTGGGGTTCCACAAGGATCAGTGTTGGGTTCCTTGCTGTTTGTGGTATATAGAGATGATTTAGACTTGAATGTAGGAGTACACAGATGACACAAAAATTGGTGGGGTGGTAAATAGTGAGGAGGACAGTCTTAGATTACAGGAGGATGTAAACAGGCTGGCCAGGTGGGCTGATCAGTGACAAATGGAATTTAATCCAGATAGGTGCGAGGTGATGCACTGGGGCAGGACAAACAAGGCACAGGAATACACGATGAATGGTAAGACCCTGGGAAGTACCGAGGATCAGAGGGACCTTGGTGTGCATGTCCACCGGTCCCTTAAGGTAGCGGGGCAGGTAGATAAGGTAGTTAAGAAGGCGTATGGGATACTTGCCTTTATTAGCCAAGGCATAGAATATAAGAACAGGGAGGTTATGTAGAAACTGTATAAAACGCTGGTTAAGCCACAGCTAGAGTATTGTGTGCAGTTCTGGAATCCGCAGTATAGGAAGGATGTGATTGCACTAGAGAGAGTGCAGAGGAGATTTACCAGGATGTTGCCAGGGCTGGAGAGTTTTAGTTATAAGGAGAGATTGGATAGACTGGGGTTATTTTCCCTGGAGCAGAGGAGATTGAGGGGGGACATGATTGAGGTGTATAAAATTATAAGGGGCATAGATAGGGTAGACAGGAAGGAACTTTTCCCCTTGGCGGATGGATCAATAACCAGGGGGCATAGATTTAAGGTAAGGGGCAGGAGGCTTAGAGGGGATGTGAGGAAGAATTTTTTTCACCCAGAGGTGGTGAGAATCTGGAACTTACTACCTGAAAGGGTGGTAGAGGCAGATACCCTCATAATATTTAAGAAGTATTTGGATATGCACTTGTGATGCCATGGCATACAAGGCTATGGGCCTAGTGCTGGAAAATGGGATTAGAAGAGCTAGGTACTTGTTTGACTGGTGCAGACTCGATCGCCGAAGGCCTTTTTTCTGTGCTGTAGACCTCTATGACTCTATGACTATGACATTTCTCAAGGCGCATTTGCTGCCGGGATGGCTTTTTATTTTATTTTTCCATGCAAACAGGATGTGCAAGTGGGTGTGTCCCACTCACTAGCAGTGGCAGTTCACCGCAGGCAGAGTGCCATCAGCCTTTTGTTACTGCATGACTGCTGTGCTCTTGTTTGGGAAATTCAATAAAGATGGGGAGTACTATTGCAGGCCCCAGGTTAGGTAAAACATGCCTAAGATGCAAAGTAAATCTGTCTTGTGCTCCTGTGCCAGGTTGGACTTGCCAATTCTGTTTGGAGCATTCCAGGTTTCATCACGTGACCTCCCACCTCCAACCACCCCGCCCATTATCTCCCACCATTGATTTACCATTGGTCAACCAGTACATCTATCCCATAGTAAACCCACCAATGAGAAAGCAAGCAGACTGTCCTGCCCCCACCAATTGGAATATTCTTCACTGACAATTAAATACCTCTCCTTTGCCTAATATTTTTTTACAAACAATAGAGGAAAGTGCTTTAAAAAAGCGTAGTTATTTTTGTTATGATTTTTTTCTCCTGGGTTGTCCAGGCGATTAACCTTAAAATCCTCCAGACTCCCAGTGCAACCTGAGAGAATTGGCAGCCCTACTCCCAAATAGATTAGATAAGGGGGAAACAAACTCCCTTCATACTCTCCCACAAAGATACACACACCTGAAATGCAACTTACAATCTCCTAATAACATGCTTCCATTCTAACCTCAGATAGAGTGCCTACTAAACCCCTTTGTGTCATCTTTACTCAACATTTGTGCTTGAGTGGCAGGGTTGTATTGCGAGCTAGTTTAAGTTCTGCACGTGCAATATTTCAGAGGCTACTTACAGCCCAAGACTGATTTGGTGATATGTTTCGGAGTCAGTGGAAAGCCTTTGCAGAGCCTAGAGATGAAATGGGTGAGGAGTGAGGCTGTGGCAGAGGGGATTGTACAGTATGAGAGCATTGTGTGGTGTACTGAGTCACATGGATCAGGAAGATCCCAAGTTCAGCTGACAGCCGTTGCTGAGTAAGTTGGGGGAGGTGGGGGGGCATGACTGGCCTCTGCCACCGTGGACTAAGGATAGTGGAAACAGCAGAGATACCCCCACCTTGATCTATATCCAATGCAACGTGAGAATGCCGGTTGAGGAGAGATTGGGCTCGGCTATGAGGCTGTGGTTTCAGAACCCCTGACTTCACTGCATTCCACTATGAAACCCACATTCAAACAAAAAGAAAGAAAAGACTTCTGTTTATGTAACCCCTTTCATGATCTCAGGCTATCCTGACATACATTACAACCAAGAAAGTACCTTTGAACTCAGTCACCGTTGTAAAGTAGGGAAATGCAGCAGCTGTTTTTTTTTTGCACAGCAGGATCCCACAAACAGCGATATAATGACCAGATCAACAGCACCTCCAACAGTGCAGCACTCCCTCAGTATTGTGCCAGAGTGGAGGTCTGGATGTTGTGCTCAAGTGTCTGGGGTTGGGCTTTGCCTGACACCTCTCTGATGTTAAGATGAGATGAGAGTCCAACCCACTGAGCTGCACTATCAAAATAGGAGGGCAGGAAATAAACAAGGACAATAGAGGGTTAGTGGCCTGTGAAAAGAACAGGTTTGACGACTGAAAGATTTGACCTATTCCCTGCTTCCTTATCTTATTGCAGATAAGAGGCGCAGAGATGGGTGCAGCTCTGATGACTCATTTGTGCACTTGCCTTACTTAGCTCAGAGTGGACCAATAAGGATGGCATACTGTTGGGTGAATAAACTGTGTTGGGAGCCACTGAGGGAGTGGGGTGAGGGTGATGAGGCTGTGGGGTGGAGGGGGGGTGGCGGGGTTGGGGGGGGTGGCTTTGATTTCCCTGCATATGGCAGAGCCCAATTCTTCAGGAGTGAATCTGGCTGACAGGACCTGACGTGGCATCCCCCTCGGGATTTAGAGTGGTATGGGCGGGGAGGTCAAGGTTCAACATTGTCCTATCCCTCACTCCACTGAGACCCTCACCCCAGAGTCAAAAGCTGGGAGAAACCTCCTTCCTGTCCTGATGTTGGGTGGGGGCCTGGGAGAGAGGGTGGAGATGGGCTTGGGGAAGGAAAAAAACAGTAAAATCTGGGAAATAAGGGCACTGGTCTGAACTGGTGTTCCATTTTAAGGTATACAAGACCAGTTCAGACCAGTACTCTATTTCCCAGTTTTTTCTGTTTTTTTCCCACTGATATGTCAGGAAGAGTTGACATTCAATTGCCCTTGTAACTGACCAATAGCAGTACTTGAGATTCAACCCCCAGCTGTAATTAGAGTGTGGAACATGAAGTGGGGGTGGGGATGGGGGGCGCGGTGGTGGTCAGTGGTGAATTAAAGACATTTTATATCTTCACACATCAGAGTTCTCATGAATGAGAGGAATTTTCAGCTTTGTGTGTGTTTTTCCTCAAGTTGTGATTCTGCCTGTTCCATTATAAACACTGATGAGGAAGGCTATTAGGCTCATCTTAGCACATCCTTCCAGAATGACTCTAGAACTCTGCCCCACTACCCACCATTGCAACGTCTAATTGGTTCTTAAATCATACCTGAGTTTTACCCCCATTACTTTATCTGAGGGGCCACTCCATGATTTGTCCATTTTTTAGAAAATCAACTTGAAATAATTTCCCAGATTTACATATCCTTAACTATTGCGTAAAACTATGTTGAGTATACAATACAGAAACAGTCCAACCACTCTGTGCTGGGGTTTATACTCTACATGAGTCTCCCCCCATTTCATTTGCCTTGTCTCAGCCTTTCAGAATATCTTTCTATTCCCTTTCTCTCACAAACTCATCTAGTTCTTATGAAAGCATTTAAGCTATTTGCCTCAACTACTTCCTGTGGTAGCGATTTCCACATTCTAGCCACACTGAATTGAGAAATTTCTCCTTATTTCCCTATTGGATTTATTAATAACTACCTTGTATTTTTGGCTCCTAGTTTTGGATTCTCCCAAAGTGAGCGAGCTCTCTCCACATCTACCCTGTCCAATCCATTGATTGTTTTAAAGACCTCCATCAAGTCACCTCTAAGTCTTCTGTATCCTAAAGCAATCAGACTCAACTTGTTCAATTTTTCCTGATAGCTGTAATCTTTCAGTTCTGTTACCATCCTTATAAATCTTTTTAAATCTTCCTCCAACGCTTCTATGTCCTTTTCATTGTGTGGAAACCAGAACTTTGCATGGCCCTCCGAATGCAGCCTGACCAGGGTCCTATACAAGTTTAATATAACTTCACTACTTTTGAATTCTGTACCCCTAGAAATATATCTCTGTGCTTTGTTAACATTTTCAGCAGCTTTCAATGATGTATTCATCTCTATCCCTAGATCCCTTTGCTTTTCTAGCCCATTCAGTTTCTTGTTTTCTAAGATGTAGCTGGTGTTTCTATTTTTCTTCACATTTCTTTATGTTAAAGTTCATTTGTTATTTAACTGCCCGGTCTTCAACTTTCCTAATATCCTTTTATGTTCCATCACTCCTCAGTGTTTGCTAGTGTCCCAGTTTGGTGTCATCTTCAAATTTTGATATTGTGTTACTTGTTCCTAAGTCCAAAGCATTGATGTAAATTATGAATAACAGTGGCCCCAGCACTGATCCACATGGATCACTTTCTACCATCCTTCAACTTGAATAACTATCCTTTACCACAACTCTCGGCTTTCTACTTTTTAGCCAATTCACTATCCATTTACTTTCCACATGCCTTTGGCCTGAGCCGACTGTGCAGCTTATCAAAGGCCTTTTGAGAAAAGAAGTGTATGACATCTACTTGTTATCATTGTCTGCTCTTTCCATTACCTCTTTAAAGAATTATTTCAAGTTAATTAAGTGTGACTTCAACTGGCTGTTTTTTAAATGATATTTTCTGTCTCCAGGTCCTCTGCTATTGCTTTTTTTTATTTAGCATAGATTCCAGTATTTTTCCTACAATTTATGTTAAACTGATGGTTTATAGTTCTCAGGTTTTCTTCTATCCCCCCTTTTGTATATTGGAGCAATATTAACTATTCACCAGTCTCCTGGCACAATGCAATTTTTATATATTTATAAGCAAGTGCCCGTTACTTTCCATGAATATATATGAGGGTTTGCCATCTGGATCTGGGGTCTAATCCTCATTTAGCTTTGCTAGTTCTTCAATTATTTCCTTCCTTTATCTAAGCGTGTTAATATTTTTAAGCTCATCCTCTAGTAAAGTGTTTATTTTAAAAAACTTCTAAAGTTTTCCTTTTTAGTTATGGCATTTTAACCCTCAAAAACAGGTGGATGAAGGTTGGGTGAGATGTTTAAACTTTAAAAATTTGAAACCTGACCCCAACCCGCCTCCAACTGAACCACTTCCAGGTTCAACTAAGGCAGCCAATCAGCTCCCAGAAGGCAGCGGGGGTTGGTGGGTGGGGGATGGTGGCGGTGGTGATTAGACAATGAAATATTCCAACAAAGCTGGCAACCTTTGTATTAACCTGCTTTACAAGTTTAACTGGCTGGCTGTGTTTCCCAGCCCTTGGGAAACTCAGCAGCTAAGAGTAGGCGAGGCCAGCTTCAGGGAGAAGTGCCTTTGCCAAGCCCCCAAACTCACCCATCCATGGTCCCATTAGAAAGCTAACATCTGATGAGGAACCTGCCAAAACTCCACAGTGTGCGGAGAAACAAGTAATTGTGGGTTTCCTGTCAGAAATTTCACCCCTGCCTACACATCACACCCCTCCCTGTGTGTCTGCGGAGCATAGTTCTTCTTATATTTTTTGATAATTTGATTTCATAATTTCTCTTTGCCTCCCCGATGGTTTTTAAAAACTTCTAAGTTTTTGGTCTTTTCTTTTGTTCTCACAAAAAGCACGTCTTCTTGGGCTTTTTCTTTATATTCAGTGTTCTCTAATTCTTTATTTATTTGCGATGCCTCCAGAATTAAATTGCTTGTTTTTGATTTTTAGTGGTTTATATTTTTCTTGGTCTCTGTTGATTACCCTATCAAAGATATTCTGCTGTTTATGTCCTTTTTAATGTCACTTTCACTCCTAATATTCCACATTATTTTGGGATCACTGTTACTAAGATGCTCTGCTACTCTTACTTTTATCTGTTCTGGTTCATTGCCCATAACAAGATCTAGCAGTGGTTCCTATCTCATTGGACTGCATAGATAATGAGTAAGAAAGGAGTCCTGTATACAATGTAAAAACTCAATTCTCTTTTCTCCTTTCGCTACTTCTCCTTGCCAGTTTACTATAAACATAATTTAACTCTCTCAAGATTATTACCCCTGCAATCCATACGATTTCTGTAATTATCTTACTGTTGGTTATATGCGTTTTTCGACTTGCATTATATTATATTTGACTAGTAAATCAGCTTTACCTCCCTTCTTCTTTTCTTGCCTATTTGTGTTATATCCTGAAATATTTTGTTGCCAATCCTGTTCTTTTTGTAGCCATGTTTCAGTCATTCCTACTGAATCCAGATCCTCTCTACAACTTGTTGCCTCCAATTCATCCATTTAGGCTTGAATACTGTGTACATTGTTGTACCAACAGTTCAAATTGTTTTTTGTTGTTTATTATTCTCTTGTCACTGTTTTTAGTGGGTTTTTTTTAATCTTCATGCTGTGACTTTTTTCTGATCTCTGGCCGTTTGTGTTTACTACTCCTTCCTTTAGTTTGCCCTTTGCTCTCTTCTCCTGATTGTTTTATTGTTAGATTTCTGTTATTTCTAGCCATTCCCTCCCCACCCCATGTTATTAGTTTACTGTCTTATTTTTAGCCCTAGTTATCTTTTCTACTAGGGCCTTGGGCCCAGCTTGGTTCTGGTCCTAGTACAAGTTGCATAACTTGAAAGCCCAGTTTCCCAAACCACATCTTTAGCCAAGTGTTAACTTTCCTCATCGGTTTGTCCCAGTTACAATTTTTACGTAGCTCGGGTAATGATCCTGAGTTTATTATTCCTGAGGTTTCACTTTTCATTTTAATTACACCTGACCTACCTACCTAATCCCATTTACCAGCACTTGGCCCATAGCCTTGAATGTTATGATGTGCCAAGTGCTCATCCAGATACTTTTTAAAGGATGTGAGGCAACCCACCTCCACCACCCTCCCAGGCAGTGCATTCCAGACCGTCACCACCCTCTGGGTAAAAACGTTTTCTTCACATTCCCCCTAAACCTCCTGACCCTCACCTTGAACTTATGCCCCCTTGTCACTGACCCTTCAACTAAGGGGAACAGCTGCTTCCTATCCACCCTGTCCATGCCCCTCATAATCTTGTACACCTCGATCAGGTTGCCCCTCAGTCTTCTCAGCTCCAACGAAAACAACCCAAGTCTATCCAACCTCTCTTCATAACTTAAATGTTTCATCCTTGGCAACATCCTGGTGAATCTCCTCTGCACCCCCTCCAGTGCAATCACATCCTTCCTATAATGTGGCAACCAGAACTGCACACAGTACTCCAGCTGTGGCCTCACCAAGGTTCTATACAACTCCAACATGACCTCCCTACTTTTGTAATCTATGCCTCGATTGATAAAGGCAAGTGTCCCATATGCCTTTTTCACCATCCACTAACATGCCCCTCCGCTTTCGGAGATCTATGGACACACATGCCAAGGTCCCTTTGTTCCTCAGAATCTTTCCTTATAACTCAGACCTCCAAGACTTGACCACTTCTAACACACAAATTCATTTCCCTTGTGTCTCAGTGACCAGAACTGAACACTCTATGGTCTCAAGGTACGGTCTGATCATACTCTGTACAATTTGATTATGCTATCCTTTAACTTGTATTCTATTTATTCAATGTAGTTCAATATTCCGTTGACTTGAACTTAAGCAAAGCATTTTAAAAATTCTTTCATGGGCATCAGCAAGGTCAGCATTAGTTGCCCATCCCTAATTGCTCTTGAGAAGGTGGTGGTGAGCTGCCTTCTTGAACCGCTGCAATTCATGTGGTGTAAGTACACCCACAATGCTGTTAGTGAGACAATTCCAGAGTTTTGACCCAGTCACAGTGAAGGAACAACGATATATTTCCAAGTCAGGTTGGTGAGTGACTTGGAGGAGAACTTTCAGGTAATGCTGTTCCCATCTATCTGCTGCCCTTGTCCTTCTAGATGGTAGAGGTCACGGGGTTGGAAGGTGCTATTGAACGAGCCCTGGTGAGTTGCTGCAGTTCATCTTGTACATAGAACACATTGTTGCCACTATGCATTGGTGGAGGGAGTGTATGTTAAAGTTGGTGGATTGGGTGCTGATCAAGCAGGCTGCTTTGTCCTGGACAGTGTCAAGCTTCTTGAATGTCATTGGGACTGCACTCATCCAGGCAAGTGCAGAGTATTTAATCAGATTTCTGACTGGTGCCTTGTAGATGGTAGACAGTTGTTGAGGAGTCAGAAAGTGAATTATTCACCTCAGAATTCCCCACCTCTAATCCACACTTGTAGCCAAGGTATTTATAAACTTGGTAAAATTCATGTTCTGGTTAGTGGTAACCCCCAGGATGTTGATAGTGGGATTCAGTGATAACAACTGAATGTCAAGAGGCAATTGTTGGATTCTCTCTTGTTGGAGATGATCTTGCCTGACATTATTGTGGTGCAAATGTTACTTGCCACTTATCAGTCTAAGCCTGAATCCAGGTCTTGCTGCATTATTGGCATGGAGTGCTTCAGTATCTGAGGAGTCAGGAATGGTGCTGATCATCATTCAATCATCAGGGAACAGCCCCACTTCTGACCTTATGATGGAAGGAAGGTCATTGATGAAGCAGCTGAAGATGGTTGGACCTAGGGCATGACCTGTAGAACTCCTGGAACTGAGATGATTGACCTCCAACAACCACAGCCATCATTCTTTATGCTAGGTACGACTCCAACCACTGAAGAGTTTTCCGCTGATTACCATTGACTTCAATTTTGTCAGGAATCCTTGATGCTACACTTGGTGAAATACTGCCTTAATTTCAAGGGCAGTCACTCTCACCTCCCCACTTGAGGTCAGCTCTTTTATCCATGTTTGAACCAAGGCTGGAATGAGCTCAGGAGCTGAATGGCTCTAGCTGAACCCAAGCTGAGCATCAGTGAGCAGGTTATTGCTGAGTAAGTGCCGCTTGATATCCCTGTCGACAACCCCTTCCATCACTTTGCTGATGATCGGGAGGAGGCTGATGGGTCAGTAAATGGCTCGGTTCAGTTTGTCATGCTTTTTATGGACAGGACATACTTGGGCAAATTTCCACATTGTCGGGTAGATATTGCACCTGTACTGGAGCAGCTTGGCCAGGGCACAAGCTAGTTCTGGAGCACAAGTTTTCAGTACTATTGCTGGAATATTGTCAGGGCCCATAGCCTTTGCAGTATCTAGTGCCCTCAACCATTCCTTGCTATCACTTGGAGTGAATCGAATTGGCTGAATACTGGCGATATGATGCTGGGACCTCCGGACGAGGCTGAGATGGGTCATCCACTTGGCATTTCTGGCTGAAGATGGTTGCAAATGCTTCAGCCATCATTGATGCACTGGGCTTCTCCATCATTGTGAATGGGGAAATTTATGGAAACTCCTCTGCCTGTTAGTTGTTTAATTGTGTACCACCATTCATGACTGACTGTGGCAGGACTACAGAGTTTTGATCTGATGTGTTTGTTCTGGCATTGCTTGGTTGTGGGATCACTTAGCTCCATCTATTGCCTGCTGCTTCTGCTGTTTGGCATGCAAGCAGTCTTTTGTTGTAGCTTCACCAAGTTGGCATCGCATTTTTAGGTATGCCCAGTGCTGCTCCTGACATGCCCTCCTGCACTCTGCATTGAACCAAGGCTGATCCCTGGGCTTGACGGTAATGACAGAGTGAGAAATGCTGGACCATGAGGTTGCAGATTGTGGTTGAATATAATTCTGTTGCTGCTGATGGCCCACAGCACCTTGTGGATGCCCAGCTTTGAGCTGTTAGACCTGTTCTGCATCTATCCCATTTAGCATGGTGGTCATGCCACACAACACATTGGAGGGCATGCTCAGTGTGAAAATGGACCTCATCTTCACAAGGACTGTGCAGTGGTCACTCATACCCACACTATCGTGGGCAGATGCAGCTGCCATTGGTAAATTGGTGATGACAAGGTCAAGTAGGTTTTTCCCTCTTGTTAGTTCCCTCACTATGTGCTGCAGGCCCATATTGGCAGATATGTCCTTTGGGACTCAGCCAGCTCGGTCAGAAGTAGTGCTACAGAGCCACTCTTGGTAATGGACATTAAAGACCCCACCCAGAGTATATTCTGTGTCCTTGCCACCCTCAGTGCTTCCTCCAAGTGGTGTTCAACTTGGAGGAGTACTGATTCATCAGCTGAGGGAGAGCTTTAAGTGGTAATCAGTAAAAAGCCTCCTTGCCTATGTTTGACCTGCCTTGGCACGAGGACTGAACCCACAACTTTGGCATTATGAGAACTACACTCTAAGCAACTAAGCTAACTGATTTTGTTGATTGTTGTTTTGCAGTGGTTGCATAGTTTAAGATACAAGACTATCAAGCAATTGTTTTTGCATATTTTTCCAACTCATTCTGTAATTTTTGAGCTTCCTCATCCAATCCCACATCCCCACCCACTTCTCCACCATCCCTGGTTTGCTGTCATCCGCAAGTTTGACTACTTTGTATTGTGTTTCAGCATCCAGGTCATCAGCAACAATATTGGTCCTAGCTCCAAGCCCTGCAACATCCCACTGAGTACCACCAACCTGTTGTACCTCTGTGAACAAATACCAATTGTTTTCTACCTTTCATGAACAATTGATTGATATAGCAGAACCAAGACATTCGACCCATTGTGCCTGTGATGCCTCTTTGAAAAGACCATTCAGTTAGTCACACTGCCTCCAAATCTTTTCTTTTCAAGTGTTTATCCAATTCCTTTATTAATGAATTACAACATCCAATGCATTCCAGGTCATAGCGACTTGCTGCTTTAAAAGAGTTTTCCATCCAGAATAACAGAATCTTTATTGTGCAGAAGGAGTCCATTTGGCCCATCGAGTCCACACTGTCTCTCTGAAAGAGCATTCTACCAAGTGCCACTCCCCTGCCTTATCCCCATAATCATGCACATTCTTTCTTTTCAGATAGCAATCCAATGCTCTTTTGAATATCTCGATCAAACCTGCCTCCACCACCCTCTCGGGAAGTTCGTTCCAGAATCCAACCACCCTCTGGGTGGAAAACTTTTTCCTCATATCACTATTACTCTTTGTGTTTTATTATAATTATATTGCTATTATCCCTTTGATTCTTTTATCAATTATTGTAATTCTGTTTCCTCTGGTTACTGACTCTTCTGCTACTGGAAACAATTTTTCTTTTGTCTACTTTATCAAAACTCCTCAAGATTTTGAGCAACTTGTTCAAACTGCCCCTTAGCCTTCTCTGTTCTAAGGAGAAGACTCTCTGGTCTCTTCGTGTAAAAATCTTTCATCCCCGGCACCATTGTAGTAAATCTCTTCTGCATCCTTTCAATGCCCGGACATCCTTCCTAATGTGTGGAATTGAACATTCTATTCTAGCTGAACTAATTGATATTTTATAAAGATTTAGCATAACTTCATTGCTTTTACACTCTATTGTCTCTCTTTATAAAGCCAAGAATCCCATATACGAACAGACAAACAAGGAGCAGGAGTAGGTCATTCGGCCCCTCAAGCCTGCTCCGCCATTTAATAAGATCGTGGCTGATCTGATAGTAACCTGAAATCTGCATCCCACCTACCCCCGATAACCTATCACCCCCTTGTCTACCAAGAATCTATCCACCTCTGCCTTAAAAATATTCAAAGACTCTGCTTCCACCACCTTTTCAGGAAGAGAGTTCCAAAGACTCACGACCCTTTGAGTGAAAAAATTTCGCCTCATCTCTGTTTTAAATAGCCGACCCCAAATAGTGACCGTTAGTTCTAGATTCTCCCACAAGAGGAAACATCCTCTCCACATCCACCCTGTCAAGGCCCCTCAGGATCTTATACAGAGGATACAAGCCCAGCCTGTCCAACCTTTCCTCATAAGACAATCTGCCAATTCCAGGTATTAGTCTGGTAAACTTTCTATGAACTGCTTCCAAAACATTTACATGCTTCCTTAAATAAGGTGACCAATACTGTACACAGTACTCCAGGTGTGGTCTCATTAGTGCTCTGTATAACTGAAGCATAACCTCACTATTTTTGTATTAAATTTCCCTCACAATAAATAACATTATATTAGCTTTCCTAATTATTTGCTGTACCTGCACACTAGCCTTTTGCAATTCATGCCCTAAGACACCCAGACCCTTCTGCATCTCAAAGCTCTGTAATCTCTCACCATTTAGATAATATGTCTCTCTTTTATCCTTCCTGCCAAATGGATAATTTCACATTTTCCCACATTATATTCTATTTGCCAGATCTTTGCCCACTTAACCTATCTATATCTTTTTGTAGCCGTCTTATGTCCTCTTCACAACTTACTTCCCTACTTACCTTTGTGTCATCAGCAAATTTGGCAACCATCCCTTCAATCCCTTCATCCAAGTCATTTATATAAATTGTTAAAAGTTGAGGTCCCAGCACTGATCCCTGTGGCACACCACGCGTTACATCTTGCCAACCTGAAAAAGACCCATTTATGCCTACTCTCTGCTTCCTGTTAGCCAGCCAATCTTCTATCCATGCCAATATGTTACCCCCTATACCATGAGCTTTTATTTTCCACAATAACCTTTAATGTGGCACTTTATTAAATGCCTTCTGGAAATCTAAGTACACTCAGGACATCCACTGATTCCCTTTTATCTACAGCACATGTTACTTCCTCAAAGAACTCCAATAAGTTGGTTAAACATGATTTCCATTTCACAAAACCATGTTGACTCTGCCTGATTACCTTGAATTTATCCAAATGCCCTGCTATGGCTTTAATAATAGCTTCTAACATTTTCCCTATGACAGATGTTAAGCTAACTGGCCTGTAGTTTCCTGTTTTCTGTCTCCCTACCTTTTTGAATAATGGAGTTTGCTATCTGCCAATTTAATGGGACCTTCCCCAAATCTAGGGTTTTTTGGAAAATTAAAACCAATTGATCAACCATCTCACTAGCCACTTCTTTTAAGACCCTCGGATGAAGTCCATCAGGACTCGGGCACTTGTCAGCCGCAGCTCCAACAATTTACTCAGTACCACTTCTCTGGTGATTGTAATTTTCCTGAGTTCCTCCCTCCTTCCATTTCCTGATTTACAGCTGCTTCTGGGATCTTACTTGTATCCTCTATAGTGAAGACTGATGCAAAATACCTCTTCAATTCCTCTGCCATTTCCTTGTTTTCCATTATCATTTCTCCAGACTCACTTTCTATAGGATCAATGCTCACTCTGTTTTTATATTTCCAGCTAGCTTTCTCTCATACTCTAATTTTTCCCTCTTTATTAATATTTTAGTCATCCTTTGCTGTTCCTTATATTCTGTCCAATCTCCTGGCCTTCTTTACACAATTATATATTTTTCCTTTAAGTGTGATACTATCTTTAACCTTTCTAGTTAACTGAGGATGGTGTGTCCATCCTTTGGACTTTTTCTTACTCGTTGGAAAATGTCTTTTTAACAGCCTTGCCAACTGGTCCTGCCACTTTGTAGTATGCATACCCCCAGGTTTGTCTTTTTTGCCCTCTTAAAATAGTACCAATTATTTTATACTCTCCTCGATCATCCTACCAAAATGAATCACTTCACACTTCTCTGCGCTAAATTTCATCTGCCGTATGTCTGCCAATTCTGTGTCTTCTTGAAGTCTTTTATTCTTCTCCTCACTGTTTACTACATTTCTGATTTTAGTGCAAACTTCAAAATAATATCCAGGTCATTAATATATATATCTATTTATCAAAAAAAGCAGAGGCCTCAACCAATGTTCCCACTACTCTATGTGTATGCATGTTTGCACAGCAAACTGGAAGATATAGTGCAGGCCATATTCCGTGCCTGCTGTGGTCACACAAATAAGTTTAAAGGTATGGAACATGGAAAAAACTGGCTGCACACAGCAAAATTTTACAGGGAACATTGGTCCTAGCAACGACTCCTGGGGACACCACTGCACAGTCTCTTCTGGTCTGAAAAACATCCATTCACCACTCTCTGCTTTCTAATGTTTAGCCAATTTCGTATCCATGCAGCTCTCGCCCCTTTAACCCTACCCATTTCAATTTTGCTAACAAGTCCATGATGTGGTACTTCATCAAACGCCTTTTGAAAATTCATATACACAGCATCAAATGCACTACCCTCATTCAGTTAATCAAACAAATTGATCATGTTAGTCAAACGCAAATAGTCTGACAAATCCATGCAAGCTTTCCTTCACTAACCCATATTTTTCCAAGTGCCAGTTAACTTTGTCCCAGATTATTATCTCTAAGAGCTTCTCATCACCAATGCTAAACTACCTGGCCTGTAATTGCTGAGTTTATCCCTCTCCCCTTTCTGAACAGGATTGTAACATTTGCACACCTCCAGTCGTCTGGCTCCCGTTTTCATATTTAAGGAGAATTGGAAGACTGAGTCTGTAATTGTTCGACCTTTAACTAACCTCAGTTGCCTGCCCGTTACTTGTGGGTGGGTAGCACTTTAGCCCCTTGATCCCACCTCCAAGAAAATGGCCCGGGGGAGTGGGTGGGTTAATGCGGAAAACCAGCCGGCCAGCTTGCAAAATACCTGCCTCCATGTTGCTTCATGTCTGAGAAAGAATTTTGCCCAGTATCTTTGATCAATATTACCATCACTCACACTCTCCCCTTCTCCATTTATTCCTTCCCTATCTTTCCCAAGTGTACACTCTAGTCAGGTATATTAAGAGCCCATTCTTCCCCTGTCTAAGTCTGTTATTGCACCACATCATAATCCATAAGGCTAATTATGTTGAGCCTGCAGCTCCCAAACCTTGGCTGGGATTTTCTGGCTCCCTCATGGAGGGAGCCACTGCAGGGGATGGAATGGGCCAGCCAAAAGTCCATTGGCTTTCAGCGGGACTGGAAGATCCGGCGGCGGCCAGGGCCGGAAAATCCCGGCCCTTGTTTGCCACGTTCAGTGCATTTATACACATGCACTCTAAACCCATCATAGACTGCCTTACATTTCCTCCCATCTGAGCCCTCCTATTTCTGACCTACTTTTTATTCTGCTGCTATTTTTTTCTTCCAGTCCCGGCAAACCTTGTATCTTTTCCGTGATGCTTCATCCTGGTGCTTTCCCCCCAAACGCCGCCAACTTTTTATCCATACCCCAGGTTTTCCTGAATGCCACGTTTGCCGAGGCAGCTGTTTGAGTGTAATTCCCCTTCCGCTTTTAAAATAAGCGGAGGTTTGTCATTCCTCCACAGGGAGGCTCTGAAAGTAAGGAATGCATGGATTTCTATAGTGTCTTTCACAACCTCTGAACACTCTAAAGTAACTTCAAAACCAATTAAGTGCTTTTTGAAGTGTCGTCACTGTTACAATGTAGGAAATGCAGCAGCTAATTTACGCAGAGGAAGGTCCCACAAACAGCAATATGTTAATGGCCAGATGATCTATTTCAATGATATTGGGCGAGAGGTAAATATTGGACAGGGTGTTAGTGAGAACCCCTCCCTCCCCCGCTTTGACTAGTGCCACTGAATCTGTCCACTTGAGAAGGTGGATAGAACTTTGGTTTAATATCCCATCCAATGTCACCTCCAACAGCGCGGCACTTCCCTCAGTACTACACTAGAGTACCAGCAGAATGTGTGCTAAGAATATGTGCTAAGGGTTCTGGAGTGACACTTGATCCCATAACACCCTGACTTGGAGGTGAGAGTGCTGCCAGTGAGCCTAGGCTGATAATTAGCAGGAAAGAGTAGAAAGCAGCTTTAGGACCATGGGCATTCTCCAAGTAAGAAGACAAGGCCAGAGCTCCAACGAAGAACACTTCATTAATGCCAGGTTTGTCAGTTGATAAACTGCCTCCAGATATGTTATGTGTGGCTGCTCATCATGTGCGATCCTAGACATTTAACTTCAACATATGGGGCATTAAAACACTCCCTGCAAAGCATTGTTGGATAACAATCAGGAATGAGAAGCCAGGCCAATTTCATCTCCTCCCCATCCCCACCATGCCCAGACCCTGCCATAGCCCAGGGGTGCTGAGGCCAATTAAAAGCATCAACTGCACCTTTGGCATGAGATCAGACAGCTCAGTATAGGCTGGGGATTGAATCTGGGCTTTGGAACACAGGAATAGGATCAGGAGGAGGCCATTCAACCCCTCAAATCTGTTGTGTCATTCAACTAGATCATGCCCGATCTTAACTGCATCGACCTGATGTGATTCAGTAACCTTCATACCATAATTATCAATCTCCTTTCTGAAATTTTCAACTAGACTGCCCCCACCCCTCCCCCCAACCCCATTGCGCCACCCCCCACCACCTCCCCACTAGCCTCAACAGCTTTACTGGGGAGAGAGTTCTCGATTTCCACTGCCTTTTGTGGGAAGAAGTGCTTCCTGACATCGCTCCTGAATGACCTGGCTCTAATTCTGAGGCTATGCCCCCTTTGTGTAGACTCTGCCACAACAGCAAATAGTTTTTCCCTATCTCCCCTAGCATCACCTTTGATCTCTAACCACCTCAATTAGGTCATCCTTTAACCTTTAACCTTCTATGTTCAAGGGAATACAAGCCATACTTGCTCAATACGGCTTGATTCCAGACCAGTGGGCTCTTTTCTTACAAGACAATCGGGGGATCTAACCCCTTTCAGCAAAGACAAGAGTGTGGGGCAAAGCCAATCCCCTCTGGTTGGCTTAAATCTGTTGATGTGCACATTCAGTAAAATATTCTTGATGAGCAATTTCTTATTCATTTCCTTTCTTTTGACAGGGCTGGAGTTTGTGGCCGATCCCACCAATGTCACAGTCTCACTGGGCCTGAATACTCAGATGGGATGTCAATTGAAGGGGAAGGGGTTCTCGGGCTGGCCTGCTATCTACTGGCTAAAGGACGGCAGAGAGCTACAAGACGTAGAGTCCACCAGCCTGCACCTTAGCGAAGACGAATTGCTGAGCAGCATCAGGTAATCCCACAAACCCAAACAGGCATTCCGCTGCCTGAGTGGGCTCAAGGCCCACTCCATAGAGGTGAGCTCAAGATCTAGGCTGACGGTCCCAGTGTATTATCGTGAGAGTGCTGCACTGTCAAATGTGCTATCTTTTGGATGCACTGACAACCAAAAAAGATCGTCAATCGGACTCGCACGTTCACTTACTAGAAGCTACTTATTTTCATGTGCAGAGCCCTGTCTTCCACCAGCAGAGAGAACATGTTCAGGCATTGTCTCTTTTTCAATTAAGCAAAAGCACAAGGAGGAGGGGGAAGGGCAGCTGTTCCCTGGTGCATTCCCCATCCCTGTCTGCCCTCTCAGGTGGATGCAAAAGTTCCCATGCTACTATTTCAAAGGAGAGTAAGAGAGTTCTTCCTCAGTGTCCTGAACAATATTTAA
This sequence comes from Carcharodon carcharias, assembly GCF_017639515.1. Lineage (NCBI taxonomy): Eukaryota > Metazoa > Chordata > Chondrichthyes > Lamniformes > Lamnidae > Carcharodon > Carcharodon carcharias. Next base: position 26,369,286 of record NC_054486.1, read on the forward strand.
CTCTCAACCAACATTATTAAAACATATGATCTTATTATTTAACTCATTGTTTTAGTAGGAGTTTGCCGTCTGCAAATTGGCTACGGTGTTCCCTCTATTAAAACAGTGATACACATCAAAAGGACTTTACTGGCTGTGAAACACTTTGGGGTGTTTAGAGGTTGTGAAAGGCGCTTTACAAATGCAGGTCTTTTTTTTCTTCTTATTATGGTGATCGCCAGTCGGACTTAGGTTATTTCTTGACTTGTAACTGGAATGGTAGATAGGGTCAGTGTACAAGGTTTATGGATGTTGGGAGTTCATTGTACATACCGTAGTGTGGTGGGTTATTCCATTCCCCAACTGAGGGATACTGAGGTAATTGTTGTGTTGCTATCTCAGCATTGGCTGAAGCAACAGAAAATCATGGAGGGAATGACTAAAATGATGGCTGCACCATCAGAGGGTAGAATGCATGGCAGGGCTTTTGACTGCTAATTCATTGCATATTCCCAATCTGTCGGGAAATGTGGCCATCAGGGGTGACATGCTGATGCCACGTGATGTACTGCCTCCTTCTGAGTTGTCTTCCATGGGTGTTTAAGGAGAGGAAAGTTTGTTTTCATTTTTTTCCCTTTGCCTAGTGAAGGCTGAGTCATGTTGGCATCCAGTACCCGTGGTTCACCAACATTGTAAGGTGGTGTTGGCAGCGGGCTCAGTGGGTATCACTCTCCTCTCTGGGTCGGACGGTCATGGGTTCAATTTGCACTGCAGAGACCTGAGCACAAAAATCTAGGCTGGCGCTCCAGTGCAGCCCTGACACTAAACCCAGGTCCTGTCCGTCCTCGGAGATGGACGTAATAGATCCCATAGTATTCTTTTGAAGAAAAGCAGGGGAGCTGTCCCTCAGTGTCCCGGCCAATACTCATCCTTCAACCAACATCTCAAAAACAGCTATCCTGTCCTTAATGCTGTTTGTGGAATCTTGCTGTGCACAAACTGGCTACCATGTTTCTTACATTACAACATTTCATTGCCTGTAATGAATTTTAGGAAATCCTGAGATCATAAAAAATTGGTAAGGTAGCTGACTCAGCTGACGGTGTGACAGTTAACTGTCAGTCACCTGAAGCCTGATTAGGGCCTGAATAGGGGTTAATTACTATTTGTAGCTTAACTAGTGGTGAGTCAAGTCAGCTCTATTTAAGAAAGGGACTATCTGGAAGCACGCTACAGTGTGCTTGCACATGAACAGGAGACCGAGCACATCCTGAGTGGGGCACAGCCAGAGTGGGTATTCGGAATTTGGTGCAAAGCGGGAATTCAGTGCATAGGGGACAAGGTGCTCTTTGCATTTTTTCCTTGCTATCTAACTTCTTAAACCTTCAGAGCGTGCTGCAGCGGTAGAGGCTACAAGGGAAAGGAATCACTGGTAAGTAGTGGGTAAGGTATTTACTACTTTAATCGCTTATAGTTTAAGGTCTTTTTGTGGTTTACAGTTTGTATACTGTGCAGTAACGAGGATCAGGAAAGAAGGGCCCTAGGTAATTGACTTAAAAGGTTTAATCTAAAGGGATAAGTCATGGCAGGAGAGCTCAAAGCCATGGTGTGCTCCTCGTGCTCCATGTGGGAAGCCGGGGACATTTCCAGTGCCCGGGACCAGCATGTGTGCAGGAAGTGTGTCCAGCTGCAGCTCTTGGAAGCTCGGGTTTCAGAGCTGGAACGGTGGCTGGGGACACTGTGGAGCATCCGTGAGTCTGAGAGCATTGTGGATAGCATGTTTAGAGAGGTGGTCACACTGCAGATGAAGGGACTTGAAGAAGGAAGGGAATGGCTGACCACCAGGTAGTCCAAGAGAAACAGGCAGTAGTTCGGGAGTCCCCTGGGGTTCCGCTCTCAAATTGGTATACCGTTTTGGAGGCTGATGAGGGTGCTGGTTCCTCCAGGGAGTCCGGATAGAGCCAAGCTTCTGGCACCTTAAGCAGCCTGTCTGTACAGGAGGGGAGGAAGGGAGGAAGATCAATAGTAACAGGGGATTCTATAGTCAGGGGAACAGATAGGCACTACTGTGGCCCGTCAATGTGACTCCAGGATGGTATGTTGCCTCCCTGGTGCCAGGGTCCAGGATGTCACTGAAAGGCTGTAGGGCATCCTGAAGGGGGAGGGTGATAAGGCAGAGGTCATGGTACATGTTGGTACCAATGACATAGGTAGAAAGAGGGATGAGGTCTTGCATCAAGAATTCAGGAAGTTTAGCAGTAGACTAAAAAGCAGGACCTCTCAGGTTGTAATCTCTGGATTACTCCCAGTGCCATGTGCTAGCGAGCTCAGAAATAGGAGAATAGCGCAGATGAATACGTGGCTTAAGAGTTGGTGCAGGAGGGAGGGTTTTAGATTCCTGGATCACTGGGGCCATTTCTGGGGAAGGTGGGACCTGTACAAGTGGGAAGGTCTACATCTGAACCAGAGCAGGACTAACATCCTTGCGGGCATATTTACTAGTGCTGTTGGGAGGAGTTTAAAGTAATTCGGCAGGACGAGGGCACACAGAATGTTAGCAGAATAGGGACACATCATAATACAGCAAAACAATCAAGTCAGAGGGAGTATATCTCCAATAAGCTTCAAGGGAGTAAGGCAAGGCTGGATGCCCTCTACTTCAATGCCAGGAGTATTACAAGTAAAACGGATGAGTTAAAGGTGAGCATTGACCTGTGGAATTGTGATATAGTAGCCATCACTGAGACGTGGTTGAGGGAAGGGCAGGATTGGCAGCTCAACATTCCAGGATATAGAATCTTCAGGTGAGACAGGGGAGGGGGTAAAAGAGGAGGAGGCATTGAATTATTAGTTAAGGAGTCCGTTGCTGCAGTAAGGAGAGATGATATCTTGGAGGGGGCATCGAATGAAGCTTTGTGGGTAGAGCTTAGGAATAATAAAGGGGCAACCACATTATTAGATGTTTATTATAGACCCCCAGATAGTTAGTGGGAAATTGAGGAACAAATATGTGCACAATTTGTGGAGGTGTGCAAAAACAATAGGATAATTATATTAGGTGATTTCCACTTTCCCAACATTAATTGGGATAGACATAGTGTTATGGGCTTGGATGGAGTGGATTTCTTGAAATGTGTACAGGAGAACTTTTTAGGTCAATATGTAGAGGGTCCAACAAGGGACGGCGCATTGCTGGACCTAATTCTGGGGAATGAAGCCAGACAGGTAGCTGAGGTGGTGGTGGGGGAGCATTTTAGTGATAGCGACCACAACATGGTACAGTTTAAGTTTGTTATGGACAAAGAAATCGACAAGTTGCAAAAAATTGTTTTGGATTGGGGGAGAGTGGATTTTAGTAAAATAAGGCAGGATCTGGCCAAGGTAGACTGGGAACAGTTACTTGTGGGGAAATCTACAGAGGAGCAGTGGAAGGTGTTCAAAAAGGAAATGGGAGGGTACAGGCTCAACATGTTCCCTCTAAGGTGATAGGAAGGAGTAACAAGCCCAGAGAATCATGGATGACCAGAGATATTCAGGTTACGATGAGAAGGAAAAGAGAGGCTTTTAGCAGGTACAAGGGAAGCAAATCAGCAGAGGCATTAGTGGAGTACAAACAGTGCAGGGTGGAGCTTAAGAAAGCAATTAGGAGAGCAAAGAGTGGATACGAGAAAGCTCTGGCTGGTAAAAGTAGGGAAAATCCCAAGATATTCTGTAAGTATATCAATGGGAAGAGGATAACCAGGGAAAGAGTAGGGCCCATAAGGGACCAAGGGGGCAATCTATGGGTGGAGCCAGAGGACATCGCTAGAGTGTTGAATGAATACTTCACGTCCGTCTTCACCCAGGAGAATGAGGATGAAGGTAGCAAACTCGGGGAGAGAGACTGCGAGGTTCTTAAGCAAATTGATATTGGGAGTGACAAGGTATTGGAGGTGTTGGCAGGCTTAAAAGTGGACAAATCTCCAGGTCCGGATGATTTGTGTCCCAGACTGCTGAGGGAGACAAGGGAAGAGATTGCAGGGGCTCTGACCCGAATTTTTAATTCCTCTCTGGCCACGGGGGAGGTGCCAGAGGACTGGAGATCAGCTAATGTGGTTCCACTATTTAAGAAGGGTTGTAGAGATAAGCCAGGGAACTACAGGCCAGTGAGTCTCATGTCTGGTAGGGAAACTATTGGAGAAATTTCTGAAGGAGAGTATTCATCTCCACTTGGAGAGGCAAGGTTTGATCAGTGTAGTCAGCATGGCTTTGTCAGAGGGAGGTCATGCCTAACAAATTTGATTGAATTTTTTGAGGAGGTGACCAGGTGTGTAGATGAGGGTCGTGCAGTTGATGTAGTTTATATGCATTTCAGCAAAGCCTTTGACAAGGTCCCACCATGGGAGACTAATAAAGAAGGCAAAGGCACATGGGATACAGGGTAATTTGATAAGGTGGATTCAAAATTGGCTTAGTTGTAGGAGGCAGAGCTTGATGACAGAAGGATGCTTTAGTGACTGGAAGCCAATGTCCAGTGGCGTCCCACAGGGATCTGTGCTGGGTCCCCTATTATTCATCATTTATATAAACTACATAGATGACTATGTGGGGAGAAGGATTAATAAGTTTGCGGATGACACTAGGATTGGCTGGGTGGTTAACAGTGAGGTTGAGTGTCTTGGGCTACAGGAAGATGTAGACGGGATGGTCAAATGGCCAGATAAGTGGCAGATGGAATTTAACCCTGAAAAGTGTGAGGTGATACACTTTGGAAGGAGTAATTTGACAAGGAAGTATTCAATGAACGGCATGGCGCTAAGAAGTTCTGAGGAACAAAGGGACCTTGGCGTGTGTGTCCATAGATCTCTGAAGGCGGAGGAGCATGTTAGTGGGGTGTGAAAAAGGCATATGGGACACTTGCCTTTATCAATCGAGGCATAGATTACAAAAGTAGGGAGGTCATGTTATAGTAGTATAGAACCTTGGTGAGGCCACAGCTGGAGTACTGTGTGCAGTTCTGATTACCACATTATAGGAAGGATGTGATTGCACTGGAGGGGGTGCAGAGGAGATTCACCAGGATGTTCCCAGAGATGAAACATTTAAGTTATGAAGAGAGTTTGGATAGACTTGGGTTGTTTTTGTTGGAGCATAGAAGACTGAGGGGCGACCTGATCGAGGTGTATAAGATTATGAGGGGCATAGACAGGGTGGATAGGGAGCAGCTTAGTTGAAAGGTCAGTCATGAGGGGACACAAGTTCAAGGTGAGGGACAGGAGGTTTCGGAGGGAATGTGAGGAAAAACCTTTTTACCCAGAGGGTGGTGACAGTCTGGAATGCACTACCTGGGAGGGGGTGGAGTCAGGTTGCCTAACATCCTTTAAAAATTACCTGGATGAGCACTTGGCACTTCATAACATTCAAGGCTATGGGCCAAGTGCTGGTAAATGGGATTAGGTGGTATGTCAGGTGTTTCTCATGTGTTGTGCAGACTCGATGGGCCAAAGGGCCTCTTCTGCACTGTGTGATTCTGTGATTCTATGAAAGGTGCCATACAAATGCAAAAGCCAAGTGGCCTCTCTTGACGCGTGACCTCAAACATTGTGCAGGTATTTTGACAACGTATGGGAGTGGACGGCAGTTGATCCTGACACTGGCCTCACCTGCTGTCTAACAGTTGGCACTATCCAACTGAATGACCATCAGAAGCCAGGACCCTCAAGTTGACAGGGGCATTACAGTCAAGTTGCAGTGTTGCCGTCACGGCCCTGGTTGAGATCAGGTGACTCGGTCCAGACTGCAGGTTGACCTTTGACCTTTCTTGGTCTGTGTGGCTTAGTTGCACAATGTGTGATCCACTTCTCTATAGACATTCTAGCAAAGGAGGAAAACCACAAATACTTAGAGTCTGTGCTGTCTCTTTGAATTAAATCAGTGATATTACTTTAATAGCTGAACAAAACTGACTTGCTTGCAATAAGTTTCATTGTGATAAACCTCTGCATCCATTTCTTTTTCTCAGGTTGATAAACGTGCAGCAAATAGACATGGGCTGGTATTGGTGCACGGCGAGTGTGAAAGGCATTCATATTAACTCAAAGAAGGCCTTTTTAACCGTTGAAGGTGAGGAAGTAAATATTAATGTTGCCCTGGGCAAGGGAGAGTCAGTCAGTGCGTAGGATTTATTGAAGTGAACATGGGGGGTGGGAGATAGGCACGATACCTAGTTTTATCATTCGGCATGTTGGAGAATCAGCGTCCAGGTTCAGTGTATTCGCTTTGGGATCATGGAGATTGCAGAGTCCGCAATGAGGATAATCGTATAGGGTTTAGGACAAAGGTGATTGTAGGGCCTATATCATGGATAATTGTGTAGAGTTTAGGACATTGGAGATTGCAGGGTTTGTATCTAGAGTAATTGTGTGGGGTTTAGATTAATGGCATTCATTATCTATAAAGAAGGTCAGTGTGTAAGAACTTAGACAAATGGCCAGTGTGTAGGATTTAAGGTAATGGACATTACAAGGTCAGTATTAAAGGCCAGTGTGGATTCATGCTAACAATAATCTTTTGGGGTGTTGATTCTGTCTGTTCTACAGTTGGGTAGTAAATGGAGTGTGGGTAATTAATGGCAATGACACCAATTGGAGTGCCAAAAATCATGCCAATGTTATTTATTGGGAGGGGTGCTGTAATTAGGATTTATGTGGTTGGTATATAATGACTCCTCTTTTTTCCTGATTAGGTCTGCCATACATCACAGTGCATCCACAGGACATCATTGTATTTAAAGATACACCTTTCAACCTGACCTGTGCTGCTGTTGGAAGGCCAACGCCGACAGAGATATTATGGAGGATGGGAGGGGTCCTAGTCGAAGGAACAGGGATAGAATCCCCTTCCGTACTGACAGTTAAAGGTACGACTTGTGTGAGCGTTAGGTAGACTACTCATTAAAAGTAGTCACCTAGAGTTAACAGATCCTCAGAACAGGCATCCAATGATCTACTGGCAGTGCTAATGAGCCTTCTGATCAAAGCCTGACAATTAGCAGCTGTATGTAAGGGTCATCACCGTGCAGTTAAAGCAGGGATACATCCAAATATTGCTATCAAAATGTCTCGCTGGGAATTTGTCATAGTATCAATATGGAACTCTCTCACTGGGAGTCCATCATAGTGCAAATATTGAACTCTCTCACTGGGATTCTATCGTAGTGCCGATCTTCAACACTCTCACTGGAATCTGTCAGTGCCGATATGGAACTCTTCCACTGGGAGTCTATCATTGTGTCGATTTTGAACTCTTTCACTGGGAGTCCGTCATAGTGTCGATATTGAACTCTCTCACTGGGAGTCTGTGTTAGTGTTGATGTTGAAATCATTCACTGGGAGTCTGTCATAGTGTCGATATTGAACTCTCTCACTGGGAATGTGCCATAGTGCCAATATGGAATTCTCTCACTGGGAGTCCATCATAGTGCCAATATTGAACTCTCTCACTGGGAATGTGTCATAATGCCGATATGCAACTCTCTCACTGGGAGACTATCATACTGTCGATCTTGAACTCTCTCACTGGGAATCTGTCATTTTGCCGATATTGAACTATCCCACTGGGAGTATGTGTTAGTGTTGATATTAAACTCTCTCACTGGAATCTGTCATAGTGCTGATATTGAACTCTCTCATGAGGAATATGTCATAGTGTCAATGTTGAACTCTCCCACGGGGAGTATGTCATAGTGTCGATATTGAACGCTCTCACTGGGAGTCTGTATTAGTGCCAATATGGAACACTCTCACTGGGAGTCTGTAGAGTCTGTATTAGTGTCAAGATGGAACTCTCTCACTGGGAGTCTGTCATAGTGCCGATATTGAATTTTCTCACTGGGAGTCTGTATTAGTGTCGATATTGAACTCACCCACTGTGAGTCTGTCATAGTGTCGATATTGAACTCTCACTGGGAGTCTGTATTAGTGTTGATATTGAACTCTCTCACTGGGAGTCTATCACAGTGCCGATATTGAACTCCCTCACGAGGAATGTGTCAAAGTGTCATATGGAACTCTCACTGGGAGTGTGTCAAAGTGTCAATACTGACTCTCCCACTGTGAGTCTGTACTAGTGTCGATATTGATCTCTCTCACTAGGAGTCTGTATTAGTGTCGATATTGAACTCTCTCACAAGGAAAGTGACATAGTGTCAACATTGAACTCTCACGAGGAATGTGTCATAGTGCCGATATTGAACACTCTCACTAGGAATCTTTCTATTGTCGATATGGAACTCTCTAACGGGGAGACTATCATAGTGCTGATATTGAACTCCCTCACTAGGAATCTGTCATAGTGTCGATATTGAACTCTCTCACTAGGAATCTGTTATAGTGTCAATATTGAACTTTCTCACAAGGAAAGTGTCATAGCGTCGATATTGAACTTCTCATGAGGAATGTGTCATAGTGTCAATATTGAACTCTCTCACTGAGAGTCTGTCATAGTATCGATATGGAACTCTCTCACAAGGAATGTGTCATAGTGTCGATATCGACTCTCCCACTGTGAGTCTGTATTAGTGTAGATATTGAACTCACCCACTGTGAGTCTGTATTAGTGTCGATATGGATCACTCTCACCGGGAATCTGTCATCGTGTCGATATTGAAATCTCACACTGGGAGTCTGTCATCATGTCGATATTGAACTCTCTCATTGGGAGTCTGTATTAGTGTCGATATTGAACTCACCCACTGTGAGTCTGTCATAGTGTCGATATTGAACTCTCTCACTGGGAGTATGTCATTGTGCCGATATTGAACTTTCTCCCTGTGAGTCTGTATTAGTGTCGATATCAAACTCTCTCACTGGGAGTCTGAAATCGTGTCGATATTGAAATCTCTCACTGTGAGTCTGTATTAGTGTCAATATTAAACTCTCTCATGAGGAATGTGTCATAGTGTCGATATTGAACTCTCACTGGGATGTGACATAGTGTTGATATTGAACTCTCCCACTGGGAGTCTGTCATAGTGTCGATATTGAACTCTCTCACTGGGAGACTGTATTAGTGTCAATATGGAACTCTCTCTAACTGGGAGTCTATCATAGTGTCGATATTGAATTCTCTCACTGTGAGTCGGTATTAGTGTCGATACTGAACTCTACTGGGAGTCTGTATTAGTGTTGATATTGCACTCTCTGACAGGGAGTCTGTATTAGTGTTGATATTGCACTCTCCCACTGGATAGTGTCTGTCATAGTGCTGACATTGAACTCTCTCACTGGATGTGTGTCATACTGCCGATATGGAAGCCTCTCACTGGGAATCTGTATTAGTGTCAACATTGGAGCTCTCTCACAGGAATCTGTCATAGTGTCAATATTGAACTCTCTCACGAGGAAAGTGTCATAGTGTCGACATTGAACTCTCACTGGGAGTCTGTCATTGTGTCAATATTGAACTCTCTCACTAGGGGTCTGTATTAGTGCTGACATTGAACTCTCTCACGAGCAACGTGTCATAGTGTCGATGTTGAACTCTCTCACTGGGATTCTGTATTAGTACCGATACTGAACTCTCTCACGTGCAATGTGTCATAGTGTCGATGTCGAACGCTTTCACTGGCAGTGTGTCATTATGCCAATATGGAACACTCTCACTGGGAGTCTATCATAGTGCTGATATTGAACTCTCCCACTGGGAGTCTGTCATAGTGTCGATACTGAACTCTCCCACTGGGTGTCTGTCATAGTGTCGATATTGCACTCTCCCACTATGAGTCTGTATTAGTGTCGATATCGAACTCTCTCAGTGGGAGTCTGTCATACTGTCGATATTGAGCTCTCTCACTGGGAGTCTATCATAGTGTCGATATTGAACTCTCTCACTGGGAATCTGTCATATTGTCGATATTGAACTCTCTCACTGGGAGACTGTATTAGTGTCGATATGGAACTCTCTCTCACTGGGAGTCTATCATAGTGTCGATATTGAATTCTCTCACTGTGAGTCGGTATTTGTGTTGATATTGAACTCTACTGGGAGTCTGTATTAGTGTCGATATTGCACTCTCCCACTGGATAGTGTCTGTCATAGTGCTGACATTGAACTCTCTCACTGGATGTGTGTCATACTGCCGATATGGAAGCCTCTCACTGGGAATCTGTATTAGTGTCAACATGGAGCTCTCTCACTGGAATCTGTCATAGTGTCGATATCGAACTCTCTCACGAGGAATGAGTCATAGCGTCGATATTGAACTCTCTCACGAGGAATGTGTCATAGTGTCGATATTGAACTCTCACTGGGATGTGTCATAGTGTCGATATTGAACTCTCACTGGGAATCTGTCATAGTGTCGATATTGAACTCCCTCACTGGAAGTCTGTATTAGTGTCGATATTGAACTCTCTCACTAGGGGTCTGTATTAGTGCTGACATTGAACTCTCTCACGAGCAATGTGTCATAGTGTCGATGTTGAACGCTCTCACTGGCAGTGTGTCATACTGCCAATATGGAACACTTTCACTGGGAGTCTGTCATAGTGTTGATGTTGCAGTCTCCCACTATGAGTCTGTATTAGTGTCAATATCAAACTCTCTCAGTGGGAGTCTGTCATAGTGTCGATATTGAACTCATCCACTGTGAGTCTGTATTAGTGTCGATATGGAACTCTCTCACTCGGAATCTGTCATAGCGTCGATATTGCACTCTCGCACTGTGAGTCTGTGTTAGTGTCGATATTGATCTCTCTCACTGGGAGTCTGTCATAGTATCGATATTGAACTCTCTCACTGGAATCTGTCATAGTGTCGATATGGAACTCTCTCACTAGGAGTCTGTCATAGTGTTGATATTGAACTCTCTCACTGGGAGCGTGTCATAGTGTCAATATGGAACTCTCTCACTGGCATCTGAAATAGTGTCGATATGGAACTCTCTCACTGGGAGTCTTTCACATTGCCGATATGGAACTTTGTCACTGGGAGTCTGTGCTAGTGAAGATATGGAACTCTCACTAGGAATGTGTCATAGTGCCGATTGTGAACTCTCCCACTGGGATTCTGTTATCGTGTCGATATTGAACTCTTTCACTGGGAGTCTGACATGGTATCGCTATTGAACTCTCTCACTGCGAGTCCGTCAGTGTATTTATATCAAACTCTCAATGGGAGTCTGTCACTATCGATATTGAGCTCACTCACTGGGAGTCCATCAGCTTATCAATATCAAATTCTCTCTGGGAGTCCACCACAGTGCCGATATCATATTCTGTCATTTGGATTTTGTCACAGTCTTGCTATTTGACTCTCAGTGGGGTTGCTATGTTCTACCTCTTTGTTGTTCAGCCATTTGAATTGAATTGAATTGCTGTGCTGCAGATAGCTATCAGATGCTTTGAGAGTGTATTACTGCTTGGCTGAAATCAGCTTTCATACTGTCCGAATGGGATCCACTCCATCCATTAATGGGCATCCATTAATCGATTGCTTTCCACAGAAAAAAATAGTGCCAGCTCTTGTCCAGGACAGAGGTGAGAACCCAACAATTGTACAGGTCCAAAATGAATTAACAAAGTCTCTTTGGCACTGTACCATACACTCTGGCACCAGCCTTTTTGGCGCTATTGGCAGTGCCCAAACAGAATGGAGCAGCCCGTGTAAGAATGCTAGTATTGCCCTAGGCGGAGGAACAGTTGCATGCCTGAGAATGTTGGCTTTGCGCAGAAGATGTGCACCAGCCTCTTTGCAAATGCCAGTGCTGCCCGGGTAACATGGCACCAGTTGTATTTCACAATTGGTTCTCTTTCCTGAAGCCAGCAGGGACTCTAGTTCTTGTAATTGTTTCATTGAAAACCTATTAGATTAACATTTTCACAGAAATCTGCAGCTTGAAATTAGCAGCTCCTCCAACAGGTTGAATCTTGCTTTGCTGCTTGCATGTGAACTGCTTTGTGAATAAATTTGCTGATCTGCATTTCCTTGGAAGGCAAGCAGTTGTCAGCAACCTCCTCCCCTAGATATCCACCTGCTATCAATGTTCTTTAAACAGAGGTGGGGAAGGTGAGTATGTTTGGAGGGATTTCTCTTGTAACTGTGCCAAACTGCCTTACTTGCAACAACCACATCAGCCCAGGTGCCTGAAGGTCTGTCCCCCCACTGAGTAAAACTCAGGGACAGCATTCAGCATGTACGGACACACATATAGCAATTTAATGCATACCAATGATTAATAAAAGCACAATGCAGAATGAAGAGGATAGTCAGATACAGGCTGGAACCTAATTGAGGGGTTCAGATGGTTTTTATATAGAATAATTAATACCTGGAGTGAGCCCACATACAGACCATAAGACAGTTGAAGAGGCACTTGGAATTGCAAGGGCAAAAAGAATTCTAAAAAGTGACAACCAGAAAAGAAAATGTCAGTATTTTGGCCTGTTATCAGGGAGTGAGTTACAGGCCAGTATCTAGTTGAGAGGTTCAGATGGTTTATATTTCGAATAATCTTTGCCCTTCCAGCTCCAAATTCTTTTTGAAATTTACCATGTTGGTTGTGCAACTGTCCCAATAATAACAGTTGTAAGATGTTGTGTGTAGTGCAGTAGGTCTCATGAAGAGGTTCTGAATCTTGTATAGTTTAACAGTAAGCGTTTATTAACTACTAGTAACTAAATACATATACACAGTATAAGGTCTAAGCTAAGAGCTGTCTCCATGCTTGCCTCTACACATGTCTCTGTCCAGTACTAGGCTGCCCTCTAGACTCAGGTCATGTGGTCCTTTACATCACAGTGCAGGCAGTACTGTACCCAGTCCCACATCTTTCGATGTCAGACCCTTATACAATAATAACCACCAATCAACCACCATGTAAGCCTTGTTTTCCTGACCACACTTTCAGAGCAAACCAATCTTGCAGCAGGTGCACCAACCTGGTGCAAGGCCCCTGATTTGCATATAAAAAGGACCTAACACAAAATGGGGTCATGACTGGCCCTTTATTGCTGAACTGCTGAAGGGAAGGGTGATGCAGAAAGCAACATTCAGAATTTCAGTTCTTGCATCTCCTCTTTTCTGCTCTCCTGCTCTGATAGGTGATGGCACTGTCTAGGGCACTCATTAGTTTTGGCAGCCTTTTACTTCCACTGGTGACCCGAAACTGTCCGACTATGGAGGCATCACATTTGAGCCTGTCCTTGTTATTGCCTAACTTCTGCAGACACACATTTCCCAGAAGGGGCGTCGGGGGGAGGTCAGTGGGCAGTGATTAGATCCAGGAATTTTGAGTTGATAATTTCCTCCTCTCTAACTCAAAGACAGAAGTTCATTCAGGAACAAAATCCAGAAACAATCTCCCACACAAAGAAATCTGAGACTCTCCCCAGTAGATTGTGGATCCTGGAGCTCAACAGGAGCTTTCAAGACTGGGATTGATAGAGGTTTGTGTGGCAAAGGTAGCAGGAGATATGGGACAAATGGTTTAAATGCAGTTGAGGTCAGGTCATCCATGATCTAATTAATGGCAGAGCAGGCTCCAGGAGCTGAATGGCCTCCTTCTGTTCCTGTGAAGCCAATTGTATTGTCCTACTTCTGTCTCAGCTGAAACCAGCTAATTCAGAGGCATTACTGATTCTCTATGATGTCTCATTCTGTCCCCAATACAAAAGCAAACTGCATGAACTCTTCCTTCTCTTTGTCTCTTCAACTGGGTTGGGGAGGTGGTTGCTCTGAATCTGTAGAATGTAACATCTTGTTTTTCTGCAATCGTTGTCCTCAGGAATTAAAAGGCTGACCACCTTCACTTGCGAAGCACACAACTCAAAGGGAGTAACCGTTTCCCGGACAGCTAGTGCCAATGTCAAAGGTAAGTTCACAATCACAGTTTGTCCAGTTCTCTTCTGTCTGTTGTTGGAACCCTTATCCATGCTGTGATAGTTTTTTACTTGATTTTCCGATGCCATCCTGGTCAGCCACCAACTTTGCAACCTCCGTAAAATTGAGCTCATCAGAAGCTCTGTTGCCCATATCCAATCATGCACCAGGTCCCATTCAGTCATTGACCCTGTACTTGCTGACCTACTGTCATGAAGACATATTAATATCTATAACGTTATTGGAAATTATTATTAAATTGGAATTGTAGTGTCTGTGTCTATGTGTGTCCGAATGGATTAAAGCCAGCTAGTCTGGGTGTTGTGGTGTATAGCAGTTTGATATATCAATTAGATAAATGTAAGGAGGAGAAGGTAAAGTGTAAATTTGTATTTGTTGAATAAACCATTTAAGAGAATAGGTAAAATCTTGCACCTAGCTGGGAGACACCAAGCAATGTGTTTATATTACTAATAAAATTGGTGGAATGATAGGATTATTGTTAGGAAAGGTAAAATTAAAAAACCTAATAATACAATGGAAAATTTACATTCAAAGGGGAAGCTAGGTGTAAACGAAAAGGAGTGTGTGTGTGTGTGTGTGGGTCAGAGGCATTTAAGATCTAACCAGCCTGTAAGCCTACAATGGTGTCTGCAAAGGAACCAAACTGAAAGGAACCTCATTTTGAATTCATAAGGTCAAATGTGCTTTGCCTGGCATCTTTTTAACGTCTATGGGTTACTGTTGCCTTGGGATTTACCTGGGAATGATTAATTTGGGGATTTGTTTGAAAATTATTATGGTAATAATTTGTAGATATGTGTATGTGTTTAATTTGTTGTTAAATTAATAAATGTTTAATTTAATTTTATATAGAAAATCTTTTGAGGCTCGGTGGTCTTATTCCTGAATTCAGAGCTGTATCTCAAATATACCAATTGACAGTATAGGTTATGACAATTGTTCAAGTTTCCCTCTGAGATTTATATAACTCAGCCTTTAACAACTGCTGTGTCATAACACCTACATTGGCTCCCATTCTGACAATACTTTAATTGAAACATTATAATCCTTGTGTTCACTTCCCTTTGTGCCCTTGCCTCTGCCTATCTCTGTAAATCTCCTCCAACCCTGGCCCCCTGTTTTAATTGCTTCACCATGGGTGGCTGTGCCTTCAGTTGCCCAGGCCCTAAACTCTGAAACTCCCTCCCTGCACCTTTCTGCCTTTCTGCCTCACTTTCCTCCTTTAAGATGCTCCTTAAAACTTACCTTTTTGGCCAAGGATTTTGTCATCTTTTCTAATATCTCCTTAAGTGGCTCAGTGTTAAAATTTGTTTGATAATCATTCTCATGAAGCACTTTGCGATGTCTCACAATGTTAAACGTGCTATATAAATGCAAGTGGTATTTTTTCATCCTTTTTCTCTTTCTGTTTCTCCTCTCTTACACTCTTACCCATCCCCTTTGCCCCTTTCTTCTCTTTCATTTTTTCCTTCAACCCCCTTATCTCTTCTGTTCTTTCCTTCTTTGCTTTCTTCTACCTTCTTCCTTCCTTTCCCTCCTTCCCTTAATGGACCCTTCTTACAACTATTTCCTTCACACCTTCCTTCTTTCCCATTTCCTTCCTTACCCTGTTTCTTCCTCCTCATTCCTTCCTTCCTTCACCTGCATTCCTTTCCCTCTCATTTCTCCAACCTCCTTCCTTCGCCTTTTCTCTTTTCATTTCCCTTTCATTGATTTCTTGCCTTCTCCTCATGCTTCCCCATCCCTTTCCTATCCTTCTTCCCCCCCCTTTCCTTCTCCTCTTCCTTCCCTTCCGTTCCTTCTGTTTCCCCCCATTACTTCCTTACTTTTTCCCCCTTCCCTTCTTTTTTCCTTCATTCCTGCCTCTTCTTCTTTTCCTTCCCTTCCATGCTCCATGCTCCCCCTTCTCCTCTCTTCTGCATTTAAGGGTAATAAGTTTGCTCTGCTGTTTTGTAATTTATGATAACTGTTATTAACATGGTCTTAATTGGCTACCAGTAATGAATTTCCCTTTTCAAAGGAGAATTGTATTGTTTGGGGAAGGCTGTCCCTTTAAGAGCACACAGTTACTTATCTCTTGCTCCTACATGCTGACTGACGGGTTCCTGGAACAGCTATGCGAGTTGTCACATGATTTAAAAACAAATGCAATGTGACTCACTCTCTTATTCTCTTGTTCTCAAGCTGATAGTCAGATGTAGCCTGGATGTAGAATGCTGAACAGAACCTCTGTTCTAGAAAGTCTATGACTGGGCAGGTGTTGCCCACAGGATTTATTTACAGTGTTTTGCATTGTCAGCTCAAACCGAGATTCTGCACTGGAGCTGATGAGTCCTTTGGCTGTGGCCTCCCCATGCACCAATTGTTGAGTAATTTTCTTGTTCAGTTTCACCAGCCAAGCCCACCAAGCTGAGAATCAACAGCCAGACTTCCAACAATGTCAGCATCAGTTGGACTGTTGCCTTTGACGGCTTCTCGAAGCTTCAGGCCTGTACAGCTCAAGTAAGTGCGGTCACTCTCGCAGCGGTGATCAGATTGTGCAGATTCTCCTTGTACTTATTGGATGAAATTTTAACTCATTCAACCCCACCCACTAGAGTTAAAATCAGGCCCATTGTGTCAGAAACCAAGCCAATTCCTTCTTTAACATTGTCTGTACGTAGAATTACATAGAAAGTACAGTACAGAAACAGGCCATTCAGTTCAACTGGTTTATGCTCCACATGAGTTCTTCCCACATAACTTTATCTCACCCTATTGATATATCCTTTTATTACTGGCAACACCCACTGCTCTTGGTGGCACTGGGTATATTGTAGGTCTGCCGACCTCTGACTGGCTGGTAGCTCTCTGCGGGCGGGATTTCTGCTCTGGGGTCCTTAATCCCTGGAGAGGCCTATTTCTGGCCAGTTAAGTGCCTGTAATTTGGTTGGGCCTTCTCCACTGAAGCAATGCAGGGCTGTGAGGTAATCTGAAGTAATTGTATGTACATAAACCCTTGTTCGGGTCCCAATTTTGTGTTTTCTGTTGAACCAATTGTTCTTGGGATTACATTTTTAACAGCACATTTTTGTTTTCTCTAGACATCTCAGATTGTAGTGAAGTGGTTTGGGCTGTGGATGTTTGGTCTGATTCCAAATTTGTGCCCCCCTATTGTGAAATCTTGGTTCATAGGGTTGCCAGATTCCAATTAGTACATGGTCTGTAGTCACAGACAGAGGGCTTTTGTATTGAACAAGGTTACAGCTCAGGAGAGGAACATTTTGTATTCTTCTCACATAAAGAGGTGTGGATGGTTACTTGGGCAAAGTTTGTCATCTGGCTGGAAATAGTCTTCAGGCTGCCAAGGGTCCCATCTTTCTCCGAATCAAAATAGGACAGGAAACTGGATCAAGGTTATAGTTCTTTGTTATTGAAAGTTTCTTATAAACTTTAATAATTTCTGACTCCACACATAAGATGGAGAGGTTAGTTGGAAAATTGAGTCTTCTTCTGGATCCCAACCTGGAGTTTTAGACATAAATCCAACTGGAAGTGGAGCTCCATCAAGCCTAAGAATTCATGTGATAAGCTCAGCAGAAAAGATCTGCACTCTATTTAATTCCCACTTTATGCACCAGGCACATATTGCTGGTAAACATACTCCCAGGTATCTGTTTTAGAGTCTAGAAACTTCCGTATGCCCTCCTCAAAACTGGGGTCTCTGTCCATCAACTTTGGAATGATCGTGAGACTTCAATTCCTTCACAGAGAAGTGCTTTTCCAAAATGTTTAATAAGTAGCTCCCATACCCTTGGTGTTACTCCATGCCATGCCAGACCACACAGGCACCAGGTTATAGGCAGGGCTTCTCTGTAGCCCGTCACCAAGTGACATGAGAGATACCACAGCACATTTTATATTTTCCTCATTCTCACATTCACTCTCTTGCTCTCTTTCTTAGCCTCTCTCTCTCTTACTTACCCTGACTCTCTCTCACACTCACACACACACTCACTCATTCTGTCACTGTCTCAGCGTGGAATTTTACGGCCCTATCGTGGTGAGATCAGGGCCGTAAAATGCGGCAAGCCGTTCAAAAGTCCATTGACTTTGGCGGGACTGTAAGATCCCGCTGGAGAAAAATTCTGCCCTCAGTCTCTGTTACTCACCCTTACCCTCTCACACATTCGCAGTCTCACATGCACCCTCTCACACTCACTCTTGCTTCTCTATCACATACCCTCTCACACTCCCTCTCACTCTCACTTAAACTCCTGGACTCTGCCTTCTCCTACAATATAGCTTAGAGCAGCCAGCTCACCCTGGATGAAATAGCATCACTGCAGACAGCACAGTGAGTTTCAGTCAGCTACATCAGTGCTCAGCCTTCTGCTCCAGACTTTCTCGTCTTAATTCTATTTATATTAGACACCTAAAAACCTTTTAGCCAAGGGTGTGTGGACTAGAGCACCCTGTTAAGTCCATCCCACACCCTCAGCATCTATTCTGTCAAGCTCCCACATATTTTTCAATAAGATCATCTCTCATTTTTCTAAACTCCAATGAGTATAGGTCCAACCTGCTCAACCTTTCCTCATAAAACAAAACCCTCAAACCAGCAATCAACCTAGTGAACCCGTTCTGAATTGCCACCAATGAAAGTATATCCCTCCTTAAGTAAGGAGACCAAAACAATACACAGTATTTTAGCTGTGATCTCAGCAATGCCCTGCACAACTGTACCAAGACTTCCCACTTTTGTACACCATCCACCTTTGCAATAAGGGCCAACATTCCATTTGCCTTCCTAATTACTTGCTGTAGCTGCATGCTAAATCTTTGTGATTCATGTATGAGAGCACCCAGATTCCTCTGTACTGCAGTATTCTGCAGTCTTTCTCCATTTAAATAATATTCTGCATTTTGTTCTTCCTGCCAAAGTTGACAACCTCACATTTTCCCACATTATGCTCTATCAGCCAAATTTTTGCACACTCCTACCTAACTTTGTAGCGTCAGCAAATGTGGCTGCAATGCACTCATTCCCTTCATCCAAGTCATTAATATAGATTACAAATAGTTGGGGCTCTCACATTGATCCCTGTGGTATTCCACTTGTTACAGTTTGCCAACCTGAAAGTAACCCATTTTATCCCAACTATCTGTTTCCTGTTAGTTAGCCAATCCTCTATCCTTGCTAATATTTACCCCCAACACCATAAGCACTTCTTTTGTGTAGTAACCTTTTATGTGGCACCATATCGAATGCCTTTTGGAAATCCAAACACTGATTCCCCTTTATCAACTCTGTTTGTTATATCTTTAAAGAACATGCATACATTTGTCAAACACAATTTCCTGTTCATAAAAACATGTTGAATCTGCTTGATTGCATTTGATTTTCTAAATGCTCTACTACTCTTTCCTTAATAATGGACTGCAGCAATTTCCCAATGACAGATGTTAACTAACCGGCCAATAGTGTTCTGCTTTTCTCTCCCTCCTTTCCTGAATAGAGGTATTAATTTTCCGGTTTTCCAATCCACTGCATCCTCTCCAGAATCTAGGGAATTTTGGCTGCAGCCATTTCTTTTAAGACACTAGGCTGGAGGCCATCAGGTCCAGGGGACTTGTCAGCCTTTAGTCCTATTAGTTTACCTAATAATTTTTCTCTAACGATCGAAATTATTTTAAGTTCCCCTCTCCCTTTTGCCTCTTGATTTCCTGTTATTCTTGGGATTCTTTCTCTGTCTCCTACCATGAAGACAGACGTTCAACCATTTTCTTGTCTCCTATTATTAATTCCCCAGTCTCACCCTCTAAGGGATCAACATTTACTTTAGCTACTCTCTTCCTTGTAATATACTTGGAAAAGCACTAACTGATTTTATATTTCTTACTTATTTGCTCTCGAATTCTAATTTCTCCTTTTTTTTAGTCATCCTATGCTAGTTTCTAACATTTTCCCAATCTTCTGGCCTACCAATAATCTTTGCAGAATTGTATGCCGTTTCCCTCAATTTGATACCTGCCCACAATTTCCTTAGTTAGCTACAAATGGTGCATTCTTCTTGTAGAGACTCTTGTCGTTAGACTAATGCTTTTGTTACGTTTGTAACCTCTGGGTCCACTCACTTCCAAAACTGATCAGCTGCTTTCTAAATTAATGCAGCTTTGATCGTCTCCTTTAGAAAGAAATAGTAAGGATGGAGTTGAAGACTGTAGTGCTAAATGCACACAGAGCAGCTCAAATGGTGCATGGAATTTACTGATGGGACCATGGAAATACTACCTGTGGAAAGCAACTGCCCAGGGTGGATTAGACCAGGTTGCTGTAAATGATTTTCTGGTTTTCTTCTTCAATTAAAGGATTAAATAAGCTATTTTCTTCTATGTAACTTTTGCCTGCAGTAACTACCTCAGGAGATGATATTTGGGAATCAGTTTAATGAGCCCAAAGTGAGCCAATGAATTGAACCATTTCATGTTTGTAGGTAGCTTAGTGATATTTGTTAATAATTGAAGGACAACAATGAAAACTGAGTCAAAGATTCACACATCTTCCATCTCGAACTGCATGGCCCATAAGTTTATTTGCTTCAGTTCCTGTGCATGTGGGAGCTGAGATGTTGTACCTATCAATAGCAACAATAGCTTGCATGTATATAGCTCCTTTAACTTAGCGAAGTGCGACAAAGTGCTTTGCATGAGCATTAAGCAGAAGAAACTGCATTGAGGAACTGGTACTGGAGTGTGAGGCAGTGTTGGTGATGGAAGTGCTGAAGCTGGAGCGTGAGACAGTGTTGGTGATGGAGGAACTGGTACTGGAGTGTGAGACAGTGTTGGTGATGGAAGTGCTGAAGCTGGAGCGTGAGACAGTGTTGGTGATGGAGGAACTGGTACTGGAGTGTGAGACAGTGTTGGTGATGGAAGTGCTGAAGCCGGGGTGTGTGACAATTGGTGATGGAGGAACTGGTACTGGAATTTGAGACAGTGTTGGTGATGGAGGGACTGGCACTGGAGTGTGAGACAGTGTCACTGGTATCAGTGTTGGTACAGGTGTTAGAGACAGTGTGAGTGATGGAGGTGTTGGTACTGGAGTTGGAGACAGTGCTGGTGATGGAGAGGTTGGTACTAGATTATGAGACTGTGTTGGTGATAGAGGAACTGGTATTGGAGTGTGACACGGTTTCCGTGATGGAGGTGCTGGGACTGGACTTTGAGACAGTGTTGGTGATGGGGGAATGGAAATTGGAGTGTGAGACAGTGTTGCTGATGGAGGTGCTAGTACTAGACAATGAGACAGTGTTCCTGATGGAGAAACTGGCACTGGAGTGTGAGGCAGTGTTGGTGATGAAGTTGCTGGTACTGGACTGTGAGACTGTTGGTGATCAAGGAACTGGCACTGGAGAGTGAGACAGTGTTGGTGATGGTGCAACTGGTGCTGGAATGTGAGCTACTGTTGGTGATGGAGGAGCTGGTGCTGGAGTGTAAGACAGTGTTGGTGATCGAGGAACTGGTACAGCAGTGCGAGACAGTGTTGCCACTGGAGGTGTTGGTACTGGAATTTGAGACAGTGTTGCCACTGGAGGTGTTGATACTGGAATTTGAGACATTACTGGTGATAGAGGTGTTGGTACTAGAGTGTGAGACAGTGTTGATGATGGAGGAACTGGTGCTGGAGCGTGAGACAGTGTTGATGCTGGAGGCACTGGCACTGGAGTGTGAGACAGTGTTGCTGGAAGAAGTGCTATTACTGGAGTGTGATACAGTGTTGGTAATGGATCTGCTGGTACTGGAGCAAGCAACAGTGTTGGTGATGGAGGAACAGGTCCTGGAATGTGTGACAGTGTTAGTTATGGAGGATCTGGTACTGGAATTTGAGACAGTGTTGGTGATGGAGGCTCTGGTACTGGAGCGTGAGACAGTATTGGTGATGAAGGAACTGGTACTGGAGTGTGAGACAGTGCTGGTGATGAGGGAACTGGTACTGGATTGTGAGACTGTGTTGGTGATGGAGTTGCTGTTACTGGAGTGTGACACAGTGTTTGTCATGGAGGTGCTGGTACTGGAGTGTGACACAGTGTTCGAGATGGAAGTGCGGGTACTGGAGTGTGACACAGTGTTCGTCATGGAGGTGCTGGTCCTGGATTGTGGAAAATTGCTTATGATGGAGGAACTGGTACTGGAGTGAGAGACTGTGTCGGTGATTGGGGTGCTGGTACTGGAGGGCTTCTATAAGCATTAGGAACCTTCTATTCCTTTATAATGAAGTTGGCTGTGGATATTCTGTCATTTGGCTGTAATTTAACAAATTGTGTATGTGTGTGTGTCTATCTGCCTCTCTAGGTTTATGATCCCAACAAGGTGAATGTTACTTCAAATTACAACATATCTTTTGAGGAGACATTTCCTGTTCCACCATACAGGCATACAATCAGAGGCCTGAGCCCATTCACATCCTGCAGTGTCCGACTTAGCTGTCGTAATGAAGTCGGGCGTTCTGAGTTCACTGAGTGGATACATTTCCAAACATCTGAAGCAGGTGAGGTGATCCACAATCATGTGTAGTAAAAGATGGCTTATATGGGCACTGAGTCTCTCCAGCCTTCATTTTTTTAATTCATTCATGGTGTATAGGCATGACTGACAAGGGCAGCATTTATTGTCCATCCCAAATTGCCCTGCAAGGTGGAAGTGAGTCACCTTCTTGAATGCAACTTAAGTGTCTTGCTCACCCATTTCAAAGGTCAACCACATTCCTGTTGGTTTGGAGTCAGGTAAATAAATCAGATCATGTAGAATGGAAGACTTCCTTCCTTAAAGGACATGAGTGAACCAGGTGGGTTTTTACAACAAATCAGTAGCTTCATTCTTACTATTACTGATACTAACCTTTTTTAAATTCCAGATTTATTTAATTTAAATTCTTCAGCTACCATGGTGGAATTTGAAGTCATGACTCTGAATCATAAGTTCAAGCCTCTGCATTATGAGTCCAATAACATAACCAATATGCTACTATACCCAAGGGTCTTTGAGGTCATTGTAGTTTCTGTTGAAATAACTTCATAAGTTGAATTCAACCAGTAAGTTAATCTGTCGTGTGTGTGTGTTTGTGTGTGTGTGTGTGTGTGTGTGTGCGTGTGCATGTGCGTGGGCAACATCCTCCCAAGAGTAATATTATTTAAATAAAACAAAATTTGGATAAAACCTTTCATGACCTCAGGATATCCCAAAGCACTTTACTGCCAATGAAGTACTTTTGAAGTGTGGATATTGTTGTATGATAGGATCACAGCGTAGTTGCAGCACAGAAGGAGGCCATTTGACCTGTTGTGTCCATGCCAATTCTTTGCAAGAGCAAGGCAGTGAGTCCCACTTTCCAGCCCTTTCACTAGCTCTGCAAATCTTTTCTTTTTAGACACTTACCGAATTCCCTTTTGAAAGCCAAGGTTGATTCTACCTCCAGGAGTCTCAGATAGCCCATTCGAGATCCTAACCAATCGCAGTGTAAAATGTGTAGGAAACATGGCAGCCAATTTATGCACAGCAAGCTACCACAACCAGCAATATGATAATGATCAAATAATCTGTTTTAGTGATGTTGGTTGAGGGATGCTTGACCAGGACACATGGGAGATTTGGCTGCTTTTCTTCAAATAGTGCTATGGAATCTTTTACATCCACCAGAGAGGGGATTAGGGGCTAAAGGCTCATCAAATATAAGGCCTCTGACAGTGTGGCACTCCCTCAGTACTGCATTGAGGGTGTCAGCCTAATTAGATATTCAAATCTCTTGAGTGGAATTGGAACCCATGCTCTTCTGACTCAAGGGACAAAATTTTATTCTGATTGAGCGGGTGTGCACCCGACCTGATCCGGCTTGAAATCGCAAGAGATGACGTCGGGCGAGCATCCTGACATCATCCTGTGCTCGCACGATATTTCGGATGGTGGGGGGGGGGGTGCGCAAAAGTCGGAAGCGCACCCACTGACAATTTAGTAGCCAATTAAGGTAATTAACAGCGCGATTGTCTTTAATTTTATGGTTGGCAGACAGGTGAATTGGCCAGGTGGCCTTTACATTTTTCATGAAACCTTATCCAAGGGTGGGATAAGCTTTCCATGATGAAATAAAATAAAAATAAAAATTGGTGGACAGCATTTTCATCATGTATGTTTTCAGGTGCCTGATTGGGACGCTTGGACATTTTATTTTCTGCTTTTCGAAACTTTAGCTGAACATTTTCGGTTGTGCAGCTCCCTGAGGCAGCTCTCTGCCTTCAGAGAGCATTCTCTCATGCTGGCCCGCGCTCACATTGGCTCCAGTGCCCGCCCTCTTCCCCCCTCCCACCCCGGCAGCGCTGAGCTTCTCAGCGCGTGGTTCACGCTGGCTGGCGGTCAGTCAGCCAGCCAGCGTGAACTCGCGGTCAGGGGGTGATCGTGATCGGCAGTCTGTTCCGCAGCCAATCGTCAGCCTGCTGATCATGCCCACCCACCATCCTAAAAGTTCTGCTCAAGGCACTACCCACTGGCCACAACTGACGCATATTTGTAAAGACGTTGAGGTAGAATTTTTTTATTCGTTCATGGGATATGGGTGTCGCTGGCTAGGCCAGCTTTTATTTCCTGTCCCTAATTGCCCTTGAAGAGGTGATGGTGGAGCTGCTTTCTTGAACTACTGTAGTCCAAGTGATGTAGGAACACCCACAGAGCTGTTAGGGAGGGAGTTCTAGGATTTTGACCCAGTGACAGTGAAGGAACGGTGATATATTTCCAAGTCAGGATGATGAGGGGCTTGGAGGGGAACTTGCAGGTGGCAGTGTTCCCATGCATCTGCTGCCCTTGTCCTTCTAGGTGATAGAGGTCACAGGTTTGGAAGATGCTGTGGAAGGAGACTTGGTGAGTTTCTGCAGTGCATTTTGTAGATGGTACACACTGCTGCCACTGTGCATTGGTGCTGGAGGATTGAATGTTGAAGGTGCTGGATGGGGTGCCAATCAAGCGGGCTGCTTTGTCCTGGATGGTTCTTGAATGTTGGTGGAGCCACACACATCCAGGCAAGTGGAGAGTATTCTGTCACACTCCTGACTTGTGCATTGTAGATGGTGGACAGGCTTTGGGGATTCAGAAGGTGAGTTATTCTCTGCCCAATTTCCAGCCTTTGACCTGCTCTTGTATCCAGAGTATTTATATGGCTAGTCCAGTTCAGTTTCTGGTTAGTGGTAACCTCCAGGATGTTGATAGTGGGGAATTCAGCAATGGGGATGCCATTGAATGTCATGGGGGGATGATTAAATTCTCCCTTGTTGGAGATGGTCATTCCATGGCACTTGTTTGGCATGAATGTTACTTGCCACTTATCAGCCCAAGCCTAAATATTGTCCAGGTCTTGCTGTATTTGGACATGGACTGCTTCAGTATCTGAGGAGTAGCAAATGGTGCTGAGATGATTGATCTTCAACAACCACACCATCTTCCTTTGTGTTTTGGATGACTCAAACCAGCAAAGAGCTTTCCCCCTGATTCCCATTGACTCCAGTTTTGCTAGGGCTCCTTGATTCCACACTCAGTCAAATGCTATCTTGATGTCAAGGCCAGTCACTGTCACCTCACCTCTGGAGTTCAGCTCTTATGTCCATGTTTGACCAAGGCTGTAATGAGGTCAGGAGTTCAGTGGCCCTGGCGGAACCCAAACTGAGTGTCAGTGAGTAGGTTATTGTTGAGTAAGTGCTGCTTGATAGCACTGTCAACAACAGTTTCCATCACTTTGCTGACGATTGAGAGTAGGCTAATGGGCTATGGTTGACCACATTGGATTTGTCCTGCTTTTTGTGTACAGGACACACTTGGGCAATTTTCCTCATTGTTGAGTAGATACGAGTGTTGTAGCTGTATTGGAACAACTTGGCTAGGGGTGTGGCTTGTTCTGGAGCACATATCTTCAGTACTATTGCCGGAATATTGTCAGGGTCGATAGCATTTGCAGTATCCAGTGCCTTCAGCATTTCTTGAAATCACATGGAGTGAACCAAATTGTCTGAAGACTGCCATCTGAGATGTTGGGGACCTCAAGAGGAGGCTGAGATGGATCATCCACTTGGCACTTTCGACTGAAGATTGTTACCTATGCTTCAGCCTTGTCTTTTGCCCTGATTTGCTGGGCTCCCCCACCATTGAGGATGGGGATACTTGTGGAGCCATCTCCTTCTGTTAGTTGTTTAATTGTCCACCACAATTCACAACTGGGTGTGGCAGGACTGCAGAGCTTAGATCTGATCTGTTAGCTGTAGGATCACTTAGCAGCATGTCTATTGCATGCTGCTTCCATTGTTTAACATGCAAGTGTCCTGTGTTGTAGTTTCACCAGGTTGACATCTCGTTTTTAGGTATGCCTGGTGCTGCTCCTGACATACCCCCTGCACTCTTCATTGAACCAGGGTTGATCCCCTGGCTTAATGGTAATGGTAGAGTGGGGGATAGGCCGAGCCATGAGGTTACAGATTGTGTTCGAGTACAATTCTGCTGCTGATGTCCACAGTGCCTCATGGATGCCCAGTCTTTAGTTGCTAGATCTGTTTGAAATCTATCCCATTTAGCACGGTGGTAGTGCTACACAGTATGATGGAGGGTGTCCTCAGTGTGAAGATGGGACTTTGTCTCCACAAGGACTGTGCAGTGGCCTACCAAAACTGTCATGGACAGATGCATCTGCGACAGGTAGATTGGTGATAGCAAGGTCACGTAGGTTTTTCCATTTTGTTGGTTCCCTCACCACCTGCCGAAGTCCCAGTCTAGCAGCTGTGTCCTTTAGGACTCGGTCATTTGTGGTGCTACCAAGCCTCTCTTGGTGATGGACATTGAAGCCCCCCACCCAGAGTACATTGGTCTAGCAAACTGATCTCACTTAGTTCAAGGGCAATTAGGGATGGGCAACAAATTCTGATACTCCCATGAAAGAATAAAAAATACTGCTTAGATTGCAAAGATTTGCTATGAAGACTACATCCTTAGTGGAGATTTGATAAAGGAATTCAAAATCATGAACGGGTTTTGATGTAGTAAATAAAGGGATCCTGTTTCCAGTGGCTATAAACAGAAGGTACAGATTTAAGGTGATTGGCAAAAGAACCAGGCGACATGAGATAAACCTTTTTAACATAACGAATGGTTTGGATTTGGAATGCGCTGCCTGATCTGGTGGAGGATAGAAATTAACTGTAGCCTTCAAAAAGGAATTGGATAAATATTTCAAGGAGAAAAACATTGCAGGAAACTGGGTCAATGCTGAGATCGATTTCCCTTTGAAAGAGCCAGCACAGACTCGATGGGCTGAATAGCCTTCTTCTGTTGTGGGCTATTCTCTGCTTCTATGATTCTAAGTATGGAAATTATCAGGAGAACTGGAAACTATAGACCTACATCCTGGGAAAAGTTGTGGTGATGAATGTCATGGTGTCCACATGCTGTCTATGGCAATGGGCAGGTCTGGAAACTGTGGAATTTCCATTCTAAAATTAGGAATGTACTATGGGTTGAATCAATGGAGTGTGTATCCCATATCTGGGAATTGATGATGAATAGAATCCATGTTGACAGAGTCCTGACTGCAGAAATGGATGGAGAAGGAAATCCATGTGGACAGAATGCCAACATGGAATAGCCAGACATGCTGAATTGTATGGTGCTTTGTTCCCAGTATGCTCCAGAGCATACGAACATATACACATACGAACATATGAACAAAGAGCAGGAATAAGCCATTCAACCCCTTGCCTGCTCCGCATTTAATAAGATCATGGCTGATCTGGTAGTAACCACAAATCTGCACCCTACCTTACCCCCGATAACCTTTCATCCCCTTGCTTACCAAGAATCTATCCATCACTGCCTTAAAAATATTCAAAGGCTCTGCTTCCAACACCTTTTCAGGAAGAGAGTTCCAAAGACTCACAACCCTCTGAGTGAAAAAATTTTGCCTCATCTCTGTTTTAAATGGGCGACCCCTTATTTTTAAATAGTGAACCCTAGTTCTAGGGCAATGGAAGGCACATAGTCTATATCCTAACTACATAGTCTCAACACCGTAAAGGTTAACTCCATGAGGATAGGAGTTAATAGAAAGGAAATAGAGAGAAACCTAGTGGAAATCCAATAAAGTGGAATATTTTGATGATTTCTATGCATACGAAAGTGATGGTCAGGTGTCAAGTGTTGGGGTATGTCAGTATAGCTGTATCAGTGCCAGTATCAGACCTATGGCTTCAGAATTGTGGTACTTGTATTTTGTGGCACCAGATTGGCCTTTGTGTCTGCATCATGGATCTGGGACCATGTCCATAGCAGGGATACCAACCATGCACTTGGGTCAATACCTGGGTATTCAGCACATTAGTATGACTGGTGTATGCCACTGCCTGTATGGGAGAAGTGGATGGCGATGTGTGTCGGTCCTGGTATTGAGGTCAGTGGGTTCATGGGGTATCACTTCTTAGGATCTGGTGTCCAATCACAGCAGAGAAAATAGTGTGGGAAACAGAGAAGTACTACAGCTTGGCACCAGATATTAAACTAACTGCCTAATGGCAGTTGCCATATGCTGTTCCAAAGACTTTTTGAAATTGCATCTTATAGTTATGAAGGTGGTATCTCCATTGACACATGGCCTGTTTCTATCATAGCTCCAAGTGCACCACCAAGGAATGTGAGTTACTTCTACAATGGATCATCATTGGTGATATGGTGGTATGATGTGGCAGCTTGGGATGTACATGGCATTCTACTCGGATACATCGTGGAGTGGAGCAGGCAGGAGGAAAAGAAGGTGGTGGTTTATAAAACGTCCTCCATTATGATAAATGAAAAGTATTGTGACTGTGTACATTTCCTATTGTCTTCCTGTGTCACATTCCTGGACAATGCCTGGAAAACTCAATAACTAATACTTGCTTCTCACCATAGGCAACACAGTGGAGCCAAGCTTTACTGTCATTGTGATATGGTCCTCCCATCTTGTCTTCCAATTCCATTGCCTCAGAAAATCTGAGCCCAGCAGCAGTAATCTCCAGGAACATATTTGGGTTTCCCCTCGCCCTCTGCAACTGCTACTTTTTTGAAGACCCCAGATGTTTTCCAAGGCTTGTTGCCTTTCTGTTTTTAGACTGTCCTTGTCTCCTTTATGGCTTTGTTTCTTTCTCTCTACTGACCCTTCTTTTCCACCATCCCCCCATTTGCTTTTTGCTTTTATTCCCAATCCATTCTTCTCCCTAAACTCAATTAAACCACATATCACCATTGTCTTGTGTGTGTTTTTGTTAACATTTGCTCAATCTTTTTCTTTCCCAGCCAAAGAACCTAATTTTTAAAATTGTCATCCTGGTTTTTAAATCCCCACATGGCCTTGCCTGTCTCTTGCTATCTCTTCAATCTCCCCCAGCCCCACAACCTCTGAGATATTCTAAGCTTTTGAGAATCCCCAATTTTAATCGCTTCACCATTAGCAGCCACACTTTCAGTTGCCTAGGCTCTAAGCAATGGACAAATAAAAAATAGGAAGCTCTTCCATGCACAGACTGGACAATAATATATGGGAAGATCTCCCTTCCCTCCCTCCAAAACCCTGCATCTCATAAAAATGAACCAACTCATTGGAACCAGGAATATGCCAAGGATTCTGGCACTCCTGTTTTTTATTCACTCATGGGATGGATGCGTCACCACGAAGACCAGTATTTATTGCGCATCCCTAATCACCTTTGAGAAGAACTGGTGCACCTGCTTCTTGAATTCAGCTGAGTGGCTCACTAGGCCATTTCAAAGGGCAGTTAAGAACCAACCACATTGCTGTTGGTCCCGATTCACATGTAGGCCAGACTGGGTAAGGAAATGAGTGAACCAGATGCAAGCTCACAACAATCTGATGGTTACCATCACTGAAACTAGTTTTGTTTCTTCCATATTTATTTAATCAAATTAAAATTCCGCAGCTGCCGTGGTTGGATTTGAATTCATGTCTCTGAAATATTCATCCAGGCCTCTAGATTACTTGTCCGGTAATACAACCACTATGCTATCATACCCTATAAATATGCTACTGTACTCTCTATATCCTAATCAGTGGGATAAAGAACTTTTTCTTTAGATCTGCCCAATATGTCCCTTCTGTACTGGCTGTAGTGACTGACTCTGAAACAGTTTCCATCTAGTTACATGTATGATTGGGTAGACAAAGTAAAATTGTCCATAATTTGGCATTGATTAATATTAAATTGCTAGTCTCCTCAGAGAGATAATTAGGATGGTTATTTTGTCAGTAAAGCCTCTCCTTCATTTAATTGAAGCATTTTTCTGAGAGCGGGTGGAGCTGCACTGTTTAGATAAATTAAAGGACCTGCGACCTATACTCCAAATGAACCGGGAGTGATCTGAGGAGATAGTATAGACACTGCTTCACTCTGCCTTTATTCAATCCTGACCATGACCTGGAAACGCTGGATGGAAAGGACTTAAAGGTGGTCCAGTCTGTGCTATGTCTCACCAGCGCTCTGAATCTGGGACAGCCAGATTTTGAGTTGGAGTAACACTCCTCCTAACCCGTACAAAAATCAACATTGGAGTATTTGATTGAACATGAGATTATCCACATTGTCCCAGTATAACCTAGTGTGTATGAACATACGAACATATAAACATACGAATTAGGAGCAGGAGTAGGCCAATTGGTCACTGGAGCCCACTCCACCATTCAATTCATGGCTAATCTGATTGTAACGTCCTGCCTACCCCTGATAATCTTTCACCTCCCTGTTTATCAAGAATCTATCTACCTCTGTCTTAAACCTATTCAGACTCTGCTCCCACTGTCTTTTGAGGAAGGGAATTCCAAAGACTCACTACTCTCTAAGAAAAAAAATTCTCCTGAGATCTGTCTTAAATGAGCAACCCTTATTTTTAAACATTGACCCCTAGTTCTAGATTCTCTCACAAGAGGAAACATCCTCTCCACATCCACCATGTCAAGACCCCTCAGGATCCTAAATGTTTCAATTACTCTTCTAAACTCCAGTGGATACAAGCCTAGCCTGTCCAACCTTTCCTCATAAGACAACCCACCCATTCCTGGTATCAGCCAAGTACCCCTTCTCTGAACTGCTTCTAATGTATTTACATGCTTCACTAAATAAAGAGACCAATACAGTACACGGTGCTCCAAATGTGATCTCACCATTGTCCTATACAACTGAAGCATAACCTCCTTACTTTTGTATTCAATTCCCCTCACAATAAACAATGCTTTTCTAATTATTTGCTGTACCTGCGTACTAGCCTTCTGCGATTCATGCAATAGGATCTCCAGATCACTCTGCATCTCAGAGCTCTGCAATCTCTCACCATTTAGATACTAAGCTTTCTTGTTCTTCCTGCAAAAATGGACAATTTCATATTTTCTCACATCATACTCCATTTGCCAGACCTTTGCCCAATCACAGCCTATCTTTATCCCTTTGTAGCCTCTTTGTGTCCTCTTCACAACTTGCTTTCCTACCTATCTTTGTGTCATCAGCAAATTTAGCCACCATTCCTTTGGTCCTTTCATCCAAGTCATTTATATAAATTGTAAAAAGTTGAGGCCCCAGCACTGATCCCTGTGGCATACCTCTCGTCACATCCTGTCAGCCAGAAAAAAGATCCATTTATGCCTACTCTCTGCTCCCTGTTAGCTAGACAATCTCCTATCCATGCCATTATGTTACCCCCTACACCATGAGTTTTTATCTTCCACAATAACCTTTGATGTGCCACCTAATCGAATGCCTTCTGGAAATCTAAGTACAGTACATCCACTGGCTCCCCTTTATCCACAGCACATGTGAATCTTTCAAAGACCTCCAATAAATTGGTTAAACATGATTTCCCTTTCACACAACCATGTTGGCTGTGTCATTTTGCCTTGAATTTTTCTAAGTGCCCTGCCATAACACCTTTAATAATAGCTCTTAACATTTTCCCTATGTCAGATGTTAAGATAATTGGCCTGTAGCTTTCTGCTTTCTGTGTCCATTTTTGAATAAATGAGTTACATTTGCTATCTTCCAATCTCATGGAGCCTCCCCTGAATCTAGGGGATTTTAGAGAAATTAAAACCAACGCATCAACTATCTCATTAGCCACATCTTTTAGACCCTAGGATGAAGTTCATCAGGACCCAGGGCCTTGTCAACCTACAGCTCCAACAATTTGCGAAGTGCCACTTCCCTAGTGATTGCAATTTACCGGAGTTCCTCCCTCCCTTCCAACTCTTGATTTACAGCCATTTCTGGGATGTTACTTGTGTCCTCCATGGTGAAGACTGATACAAAATACTCGCTCAATTCATCTGCCATCTCCTTAATTTCCATTATTAATTCCCCAGACTCACTTTCTATAGGATCAATGCTCATTTTGTTAACTCTTCTTATTCAAGTATTTATAGAAACTTTTACTAAAAGTTTTTATATTTCTAGCTAGCTTTGTCTCGTACTCTAATTTTTCCCTCCTTATTAATCTTTTTGCCATTCTTTGCTGTTCCTTAAATTCTGTACAATCTTCTGACCTTCCAGCCATCTTTGCACAATTATATGCTTTTCCTTTAAGTTTGATACTGTGCTTAACTTTTTCAGCTAACCATGGATGGTGGGTCCTCCCCTTGGAACTTTTCTTTCTCACTGGAATGTATATATTCTCTGTATTCTGAAATATCCCTTTAAATATCTGCCACTGCATCTCTATTGACCTAGCCCTCAACCTCATTTAGCTCTGCTTTCATGCACTTATCATTGCCCTTTTTTAAGTTTAAAATATTAGTCTTGGACCCACTCTTCTCTCCCTCAAACTGAATGTTAAATTCAATTGTATTGGGCAGAAGTTTTCTGTTGACGAGCGGGGTGTGGGTGCAGGACCCACATACCGATGCGTAAAATGATGTGCGGTGATGTCGGGCTTGCGTCCTGACATCACCGTGCACCATCGTGATATTTCGGTGGGCGGGCGCACAACAATGTTCATTGTGCGGCTGCCATTAATTAACTGGCCACTTAAGGCCCTTGAGGCTCCAACTGACCTGGATTTTAAGGTACCCGTGTGATCTTCGGCTCATTGCACGGTTGCAACGGGCAGACGGGTATCAGAAATTTGCCTGATGCTCAACCACGGGCGGGAGAAGAGGGCTCAGTGGATTTGCAAATCCAGACATTTAAAAGTTACTGCTCAGAAGTTAGTGAAACTTGCCTGTGTGAGGTGGAAAAGTTGCAAATGCATATCAGCTGCTTGGACTGCACCCATTACCTTCAGGTCAGCACTTTTCAGTGAGGATTTGTTTTGGGGCCTGTAGGTTTCAGGAAGCCTCCCTGCGCAGGGGAATGGGAGGTGATCTCTCCACTGGAGGCGCCTCATCTGAGGAGGAATGGAGGGCTAGAAGGGGGAGGAGGCCAGGAGTGTACATTCAGCCTGCAGGAGAGCCACCTTTGGGAGGCCAGGTGCAGGCACAAGGGGCGCAGAGCCAAGGGATAGTCCAAGGTGCAGGGGGCCACAGAAAACACCACTATCCTGCTGCCAGGGTATACAGAAGGCAAAGCACCTACCTCAATATGTCTGAGGTGCAATGCCGAAGGAGACTCAGTCTGTCAAGGGGGACAGTCAACAGTATCTGTCAGATGATTGGTCCAGAGATCTCAGCTAACTCTGTGGGTGGGCACCCCATACCCCTGGCTCTAAAGGTCACAGATGCCCTCAACTTCTATGCCTCTGGCTCCTTCCAGGGCTCGGTAAGTGATCTTTGCAGTCTCTCCCAATCAGCTGTCCACACTTGTGTCAAGCAGGTTACAGATGCTCTGTTCAGGCGGGCATTGATCTTCATCCACTTCCGCTGTGACCAGGCAAGTCAGGCACAGTGAACCAGAGGCTTCATGGCCATTGCTGGCTTCCCCCGTGTCCAGGATGCTATAGACTGTACACATGTGGCCATCAAGGCGCCAGCAGGTGAGCCCGGTGCCTTCGTCAACAGGAAGGGCTTCCACTCCATGAACGTGTAGATAGTGTGTGATCACAGGATACTGATTCTACAAGTCTGTGCAAGGTACTCAGAAGGCTCCCACGACCCCGACGTCCTCAGATTCTCGCAGGTTCCAGGGCTCTTCAGTGCTCTGGCTCGGTTTGATGGATGGCTGCTGGGTGACAAGGGCTATCCCCTCAGAAGGTGGTTCATGACGCCTCTCCGCCATCCAACAACAGAAGCTGAGCTGCGGTACATTAGGAGCCAGAGCACCACAAGGGCTGTCGTGGAGAGAACCATCAATCTTCTCAAAATGTGCTTCAGATGCCTGGACCGCTCAGGGGGCGCACTCCAATAGCCCCCAGATCCTGTCTCGGTGATAGTGGTTGCATGCTGCGCTCTCTACAATCTTGCACTACAAGGGGGGAACGCTGTGGACGAAGAAGGTGTAGACGGAATGGGTGCGGCTGAACACGATGAGTCCAGCAGTGAGTCCGAGGATGAGAACGCACAGGGAAATGATGAGGGGGCACACGCTGACCTGGGCATACTCTAGGGAGGCAGGGACACCCGGGACCACTCTAATCCAAGGAACCTTTAACTAGCACAGCACATATGGATTTCCAACACAAGCCTGGCCTGTTGCCTCCATCCTGGAGACCTTAGCGCAAAATCTGTCTGGATAGGAGCATTGATGATGGGCCCAGTCAATAAATGTCAATGGCAAACAAATCACTCATCAAATCTCAAGAATCCATGCACCTGCCCAAGAAAAGAGGTACCCCCAGCCATTTTAGATGACATAAATTTAATACTGTAACAAAAGTCTCTTGACATAACAGAAATAAAATGGTGTTGCACTTTACACACAATCAGAAGGAACTCATAGGGGGGCCAACAAAAAAACCACCAGTGATGAACACAGGGTGTGCCTAAGGTGCCTTCATTTTATACTTGTGGGTGCTACATCTTTGTGTTGCCCCCTCACTGGCACTGGCATCTGAGACAGCCTGCTCTCTCTGATGTCCTGGTGGCCTCGATGATCTTGGCGGACGTCCTCTAGCCCATCAAGCCTGTGATGGACCCGCCTGGGAGGGAGCTTCCAGCTCCGCAGCTGTCATCTCCCCAGTCGTTGCAGCCTCATTGAGTGCCGTGGTCACTGGCAGAGGGGTGGAGGAGCTGCCGCCCTCACCCAGACCGCCCTGAGAGGCGCCAGCAGAAACGACAGGCAGCTGCTTTGCCGACATGAGGTCCGTTTGGCCCTCCCTGCTCACCGTAGTTAGATGGGCACCGAGGTGGGATACCTGGTGCCCAAACCACCACCCACACGGGCACTGACTACATAAGATCAATGCCCCTATGAGGGACTGCAGGTCCGAGCGCACTCCAGGAACCCCTGATCCTGTCCCTGGAGCTGCCTCTCCATGAGACTCGCCACTCTCTCCATGGAGAAAGCTTGATGCTCACCCAAGAGGCTCAATGCACCGGCTACAGTCTGCGTAGACTCCTCCACCACTGATACTAAGCCAAGCAGAGCCTCATGTATCTCCACCAGATATACCCGCACACCCGGCTGCATCTCATCAGTTGGCTGCATCGCCGACGACTCCAGAGGCTCATCATCAGTGACGGACTGAGCATGTGCCTGGGTCCCTGCAGTCTTCCAACTGCTGGTGCCATGGGCACTCTCTGTCTCTGCCAGCTCCTCCAGTGACTGTGAAATGCCCTCACCACTGTGATCCGGGACACTAGCCGAAGATATGCCCACCGAGGCGCTAGTATCTGTGCTGGTGCCTGCCTGGCAGAGATGGTGCGACGCTGGTGATGTTGAGACTTCATGGCCCTCAGGTGTCAGAGGGGCCCCTGCTACTCCGGATCCCGGCCGTGCCGATGATGCTGAAAGGAAGAGTAAGGAAATTCGATCAGTTGGCCTGCGGGCAATGTCAATGTACCTGCCTGTTCCCCGGATCATTCCACGTGCAATGGGCGAGCCATGTTGGTTACGTCACTCACTGAACAATCAGCACTGCCCTGGATGCTGGGAGACTACTGGTGACGTGAGTGCTGGCCACACATACCTGCCTGTGGAACCACATCCTTTCTGGCTCCGGTGGATCTGGGTGCATGGCGCCTCTCCAAGTCGAGGGCCTCCTGCTCAAAACGGCCACTCAGACATGGGTGGGGCGCCGGAGGGGGAAGGGAGAAGCTTACATGATGGGTGAACTGAACGATGCCAACATGCAACTCGCCCTTCCTGTGCGCAGCAGGTTGTTGAAGCGCTTGCGGTACTGGGTCCATGAGCACCGCACCACGTCGGAGCTCACGACCTCCACAACCTCCTCCCATGCATATTTGGTCAAGTGGGGTGGTCTCTTCCTCCCATCCTCAGGGATGAGCACCTCCCGCTGTGCTGCCACTTCCTCGAGGAGGGCAGCAATGCACTCGTCTGAAAACCTGGGCGCACAGTGACTACCCACCCTACCCTCCTGCATGGCTAGCCTCGATGTGCCTCGGCCCCGACCTCTGGCCATGTACAGCAGCCTTGGAGTGGCTGCAGCTTAGCCTTTAAACAGGTCGCTGTGTCGCCAATCGACCCGGCAGTGATTGCCAATCCGCCTCCGCCCACCCACTCCAGCCGTCCCTGGGATTCGGCAAACACGCTGGGCAGACCTTAATTGGCCCGCCTGTGTAAAATGGTGGTGCGGTCCTGATCGCTGGCAGCGATCGGGTCAGTGACCACCTGCTCCCGCTCCTGCACACCCCACCCGACATGGGGAAAGTTCTCCCCATTATGATCGCTGCTACCTAGGGAGCCTTCACTATGAAGTTATTAACCAATCCTATCTCGTTGCACAATACCAGGTCTGGTATAGCCTGCTCTCTGCTTGTCTGCAGAATGTGCTGTTCTAAGAAATTATCCCAAAAACATTCTATGAATTCCTCATCTAGGCTACCTTTACCCATCTAATTTTTCTAGACTATATGTGGATTAAAATCTCCCATGATTATCACCGTATTGTTCTGACAAGCTCCCATTATCTCTTCCTTTGTACTCTGTCCTACCGTATAATTACAATTAGGGGGCCTGTACACCACTCCCACAAGTGACTTCTTGCCTTTATCATTTCTCATCTCAACCCAAACCGCTTCTACACCCTGGGGCAGAATTTTGCCCTCGTCGGGTAGGGGCAGCCCGCTGTCACAAAGTGACTGCCGCCCCCGATTGGGCACCGACATAGATTTCACGCTGACTGGCCAATTAACAGCCAGCCAGCATGAAACACGCGCTGCTGCACTGCTGGGGTGGGGGTGGGTGGAAGTGTGTGCATGAATGGGGGTGCTCACAGTAAAAGCTCTCTGAGGCACAGAGCTGCCTCAAGAAGCTGAAGATTTTTAGCAATAAAGATAAAGATATTAAAAATAATGAAAACATGTCCCCTCATGCGACTCTGTCACATGAGCAGGGACATGTTAAACATGAGTGTTAAGAGTTTTTACTTTTTTAAAATCATTGGTCGAAACCTCATCCCGCCCGTGGATGAGGTTTCGCCAAAAATGCAACAGCTGCTTGGCCTTTTTGCCAACCGAACGGTTGGGTGGGCAGTGAAAAATTCGACTGAATTAATTGATTAAGGGCCTTAATAAGCCGCTTAATTGTCGGCGGATGTGCTGTCCACTCCCGTGTGTGCACACCCGCTCACCGACCGAAATATCACGTGAGTGCGTGAAGACATCGGGACGCTTGCCCGTCATTTTACGCTCGCTCGCATTGGGCGCACACCCACCCATCGAGAGTAAAATTCTGTCCATGGTTTTCTGAACTTTGGTCATCCCTCTCTAATGTACTAATACCATCATTAATTAACAGAGCCATCCTTCCACCTTTACCCAGTTTCCTGTCCTTTCTAAACGTCATGTACCTTCAATATTCAGGTTCCATTCTATTCATCCTGTAGCCTTGTCTCTATAATGGCTATCAGATCATACTTAGTTATTTCTATTCGTGCTATAACTTCATCTGTGTTTGTTTCAAATGCTATGCGCATGCAGAATCAGAGCCTTTAGTTTTGTCCTTTTGTTAATTTTGCAACATCTAGCCTTATTTATTGATTTACTCTTAGATTTGTCCTCACTGTCCCTTCGTGTCATGGTCAGTTTATCATTTTCTATACTAGTACCTTTCTCTCTTGCCTTGACTGAGATTTTCCAGTCCTGCCATGGCAGGACTTACGTGGGAGATTCAGCAGCCCAGCCAAATGTCCATTGACCTTCGGCGGGATCGGGACAATCCCGGCAGTGGTCGGGGCTGGAAAATCCACCCCTTGTCTCCACTCTATGTTTTACCACATCTTCCCAAATTTGATCCTTTGCCCCCACTATTTAGTTTAAAACCCTCTCCACTTCCCTAGTTAGGCAACTCGCTAGAACACCAGCCCCAGCATGGTTCAGGTGTAGGCTGTCCCAAAGGTACAGACCCACTTTCCCCAGTACTGGTGCTGCAGCCCCATGAACCAGAACCCACTTTTCCCACACCAGTCCTTGAGCCAGGCATTCACTTCTCCAATCTTATTTGCCCTATACCAATTTGCATGTGGCTCAGGTAATAATCCACAGATTATTATCTTTGAGGTTCTATCTACCTGCTTGGGCCCCTGGATGAGATTTAGAATTTATACAGTACTTTCCATTAAATGTTAAATACAAACAATATTAGACTTTAGAAAGAGATTTAAGATTTCCTCAACTCACCAAACTCCAGCACTCCATTTAAGGTTGCACTCCGGTGCAGCAGTACCCTGTACCATTTCCAGTCGAGTCCACATTTGATGCATGTCCTTCCATTACTAATCTCCATTCTGACCCAGTCCATATTTAACACCATCCTCCCTTCACTAATCTCCGTGTTGAACACTCATCCTTCCAGCACCAATCTCCATTTTAATCCACCCTACGGTTTATATCCATGCTCTGATCTGCAATCTCCATTATTTGGGGCCAATAATAGTTGAGATTAAAATTACAAACCACCTACATTTGAAATCTGCAGGCAGGTAGTAAAGTAACAGCCCCAATTTGAAAGATGCAAATTTCATTTTTCTTCATTGAGGTTGAAAGACCCATACCGAAAATTAACTGAACTTCCCTCTCACACATGCTGGACAGAAATGCTGTGTATTTGGTGTTTCTATCGCTAATACTGATCATTGATTAACCAATTGGCCTGGGGCAGGAGGACACATTGAGAAGCTAAATTAATTTCAGTATGCAACAGGAATAAGGGAGCTTTTGAGAACTGGAAGGGCTGCAGGGCTTTGTGAATAATACCAATATAGTCTCCAAGGAGACTGAAATGCTTTGAGCAGGGCAGTCTCTGAGGTATTGTGATGAGATGATGTCCATGTATGATTAAACACTGTAGCAGGACATTGTGTTCTGCATGGAGCTTCATTTAAGCTTTGATGTGTCATGGTTGCTCATGAACCTTTTATGGTCTGTTTACAAAGCACCCTTTTTGCATCACAGAATAATGAGAGACTTTGTGTTGCTTCGCAGGAGATCACGGTCGATACGGGAACCCAGGCTGTCCTACACCCCTTCGATCCCTCTGAGAAGCATTCATTTCGGGTCTGTGCGCAGACTGCAGGTGGCCGGGGCCCATGGAGTGCACCTGTGCTTCTGTTAGCCCAGGGACAAGGTGAATGAGGCTTCTCTCGTACAATTGGATGAACCTGCAAACTAATATATAAATCACACTACAGCTTCTGAGGAAGCCTCATGAGATGGGGGAAATCTTAAACAGTTTTTTTGCATCGGTATTTACTCAGGAAACTGGCATAGTGTATAAGGAAGGAAGTAGCATCATGGAACATATAGAGATTAAAGAAGTGGAGGTGCTTGGTGCCTTACAGCGAATAAAGGTAGATAAATCCCCCGGGCCTGACATGATATTCCCTCGGGACCTTGAGGGAAACTAGTGTAGAAATTTCAGGGGCCCTGGCAGAAATATTTAAAATGTCCTTAGCCACGGGTGAGGTGTCGGAGGATTGGAGGGTAGCTCATGTTGTTCCGTTGTTTAAAAAATGTTCCAAAAATAAACCAGGTAATTACAGGCCAGTGAGCCTGAAGTCAGTAGTAGGTAAGTTATTGGAAGGTGTTCTGAGAGATCAGATATACAATTATTTGGACAGCCAAGGGCTGATTAAGGATAGTCAGCATGGCTTTGTGCGTGGTAGGTCGTGTTGAACGAAACTTGTAGAGTTTTTCGAGGTTACCAAGAAAGTAGATGAAGGAAAGGCTGTGGATGTTGTCTACATGGACTTTAGTAAGGTCTTTGACAAGGTCCCACATGGGAGGTTAGTTCAGAAGGTTCAGACACTTGGTATCCATGGAGAGGTTGTAAACTGGATTCGAAATTGGCTCTGTGGGAGAAGACAGAGAGTGGTAGCAGATGATTGCTTCTCAGACTGGAGGTCTGTGACTAGAGGTGTGCCTCAGGGATCTGTGCTGGGACCATTGTTGTTTGTTGTCTATAGCAATGATTTGGATGATAATGTGGTAAATTGGATCAGCAAGTTTGCTGATGACATTAAGATTGGCGGCGTTGTGGACAGCGAGGAAGGCTTTCAAAGCTTGCAGAGAGATCTGGACCAACTGGAAAAATGGGCCAGAAAATGGCAGATGGAATTTAATGCAGAAAAGTGTGAGGTGTTGCATTTTGGAAGGACAAACCAAAGTAAGATATACACAGTAAATGGTAGGGCACTGAGGAGTGCGGAGGAACAAAGGGATCTGGGAGTTCAGATACATAATTCCCTGAAAGTGGCGTCACAGGTAGACAGGGTTGTAAAAAAAGCTTTTGGCATACTGGCCTTCATAAATCAAAGTATTGAGTATAGGAGTTGGGATGTTATGGTGAGGTTGTATAAGACATTGGTGAGGCCAACTTTGGAGTATTGTGTGCAGTTCTGGTCACCTAACTACAGGAAGGATATCAGTAAGATTGAAAGATTGCAGAGAAGATTTACTAGGATGTTGCCAGGTCTTAAGGAGTTGAGTTACAGGGAAAGATTAAGCAGGTTAGGACTTTGTTCCTTGGAGCGTAGAAGGATGAGGGGAGATTTGATAGAAGTTTACAAAATTATGAGGGGTATGGACAGAGTAAACGCGAATAGGTTCTTTCCACTTAGATTAGGAGAGATAAACACGAGAGGACATGGCTTTAGGGTGAAAAGGGAAAGGTTTAGAGAGAAAATTAGGGGGAACTTCTTCACTCAGAGAGTGGTGAGAGTGTGGAACGAGCTACCATCTGACGTGGTAAATGCGGGCTCACTCTTAAGTTTTGAGAATAAATTGGATAGATACATGGATTGGAGAGGTCTGGAGGGTTATAGACTGGGTGCAGGTCAATGGGATTAGCGGAATAATATTTCGGCACAGACTAGAAGGGCCGAATGGCCTGTTTTCCCTGCTGTAGTGTTCTATGGTTCTATGATTTAAGTTGCTCACATAGACTGGTTAGGACTTGTCGCCAGGGAATTAATGTTCAGTTTCTCACCCCCTCCCCACTCATCGTAGAGCACAGAAGGTGGCCTTTCTGCTCATGGTGCATGTACAGGCTCTTTGGAAGAGATATCCAAATAGTTGAATTCCCCTATCTTTCCTAAAAGTCCTGCAAATCACTCCTCTTCAAAAAAAACAAGAACTGCGTGAAATACTCAGCAGGTTAAGCAGCATCCGTGGAGAGAAACAGAGTTAATGTTTCAGGGTGATAACCTTTCATCAGAACAAATCTGATGAGTCATTGACTGGAAATGTTAACTTTGTTTCTCGTGGCACATGCTCCCTGACCTGCTGAGTATTTCCAACATTTTCTGTCTTTATTTCAGACTTCCAGCATCTGCGATATTTTGCTTTTGTATTTATATTCTTTTTCGAAAGTTACTTATTGAATCTTATTTCCCCTAAGCTTTCAGGCAGTGCAGTCCAGATGACAGCAACTCGCTGCATACAACTAATTCTCCTCATCTCCCTCTGGCTCTTGTACCAATTATTTTAAATCTGTGTTCTCTGGTTACCAACCCTCCTGCTGGTGGAACCAGTTTATCCAGTCATCCCACTTTACTGAAGTTCCTCAGCCTTGCTTCCATTCCAATGAATCTCCTCTGCACTCTTTCTAAGGTCCTGCCATCCTTACTAAAACATGGTGCCCAGATTAAGCACAGTGCCACAGTTGCGGCCTAACCATTGATTAATTAACGTTTAGTATAACTCCTCGCTTTTGAACTTGAAAATTCCTCCCTCCTCTTCTGAAGGAAATATGAGGTTGCAGTTCCGTGTAAAACTATGGGCAGCATTTTGCCCCCATCAGGGGGGCTGTGAGGGAGT
The DNA here is from genome assembly GCF_017639515.1 of Carcharodon carcharias. Lineage (NCBI taxonomy): Eukaryota > Metazoa > Chordata > Chondrichthyes > Lamniformes > Lamnidae > Carcharodon > Carcharodon carcharias. Next base: position 26,411,545 of record NC_054486.1, read on the forward strand.
GGGTGGATTCCCAATGGGGGAGGGCACGCTGCCATTTTACATGGGTGAGCCACCCAGCGTGACATCTGCCCGGAAGCGCTATGCACTCCCTGTGCGGGCAGGGGGGTTGGGGGGGGGTGGGTGGGGGGGGGGTGGAATTCCTGAGCTGGTCTCTTTCACGCATACACGCTGAAGGACTCGCACATCTCACTGAGGCAAAGTGCTGCCTCAGGGAGATCGGTTGAACTTATAAAAATTTATTGAGGGTATGAAAAAATTTTCCTGACACGTCCCCTCATGTGACACTGTCATATGAGCTGGGACATGTCCATTACTTTTACTTAAAAATTTTCCGAACATTTTAAATCCCTCATGAAACCTCATCCTGCCCGTGGATGAGGTTTCATGCTTTTTTGGAAGGCCGCCTGGGCTCTTCGCCTTCCCGTGTTGGACGGGCAACCCTGACAACCACGTCAATTAGCTAATTCACAGGCCTCAATAGGCCTTTGACAGTTTGGCGGGCAAGCAGCCGATTTGGCTGCGCGCCCACTGAACTGAAAATCTAAATGACGCATGGTGACGTCAGGAAGCACGCCCAACGTCACCCTGCATCATTTTACGTGTCGGTGTGCGGGTCCCACCCCCGCACGCCGACTGGGAAATTCTGCCCTACGGTATGTTAAATAAGTGACCACACAGTGTGAACACAGCCGAGTATTATAGACTAGTGGATCATGGGGTGTATCACTTCTGCCAAACTGGTCTTAACTTTATGTCCAGGCACACAGAGACTTTTCAGCAAGGGGCTGGGTGCAGAGGGGGTTAGGAGCAGACCCTGGCTGATTGATTTACTGCTCCCAAGTCTAGGGTAAGCCTAGAGCTATTGAAATACTATAGGCTTTACTTTGAGTGAATCAGCACAGATTGGAAATCAAATGTGGGTCCTTCCAAATCTGTAGGTTTCAGTACACTTATTGACTGGACCAAATCACTTAGCTATCATCATGTTTAATGCTGTTTGCTGTGGAATAATCAGAAATATTTTAATCTGAATACTTGTTTGCAGTTAGGCGTGTTAATTACTGTAAAACACCAGGTTATAATACCCTTAATTGTGAGCTGAGGGGATGGTTTATATCTACAATAATGGTTATATCTATTATATCTACAATAATGGACAGGTCAGATGGGCAGAAAAGTGGCAAATGGAATTTAACCCAGAGAAGTGTAAGGTGATGCATTTGGGGAGGTCAAACACAGCAGAGGATTACACAGTAAATGGGAGGATACTGAGAGGTGTAGAGGAAGTGAGGGACCTAGGAGTGAATGTCCACAGATGCCTGAAGGTAGCAGGACAGATTGATAAGGTGGTTAAGAAGTCATATGGAATCCTTTCATTTATTAACTGTAGCACAGAATATAAGTCCAGGGAGGTTATGCTGGAATGATATAAAACATTAGTTTGGCCACAACTTGAGTACTTCGTCCAGTTCTGGTCACCTCATTACAGAGAGGATGTAATTGCATGAGAGAGGGTACAGAGGAGATTTACAAGGATGTTCCAGGACTGGAAAATTGCAGCTATGAGGAAAGATTGGATAGACTGGCGTTGTTCTCCTTGGAACAGAGGAGGCTGAGGGGAGATTTGATTGAGATGTGTAAAATGTAAGAGTCCTGGATAGAATGGATGTGAAGAGCCTATTTACTTTAACAGAGAGGTCAGTGACTAGGGGACATTGATTTAAAGTGAATGATAGAAAGATTAGAGGGGAGATGAGGAAAACGTTTTCATCCAGGGGGTTGTGAGGATCAGGAACTCACTGCCTGAAAGGGAAGTAGAGACAGAAACCCTCAGCTCATTTTAAAGGTGTCTGGATATGCACCTCAAGTGCCGTAACCTACAGGGCAATGCTGGAAAGTGGGACTAGGCTGGGTGGCTTGATATTCGACGGGTGCAGACACGATGGGCCAAGTGGCCTCTTTCTGTGCTGTATACTTTCTATGGTTCTAAGCTTCTCACGGACACATGGGAGTGAGTTAGAAGTTGGAATCTAATCTAGCCCAACTAATAGTATGAAACTCTCCTCTTCTGCTATCTATGAAGATTCTGTCATTGGGAAAATGTTAGAGTCTATTATAAAGGATGTAATAGCAGAGCAATTAGAAATACATAATCTAATCAAGCAGAGTTAGCATGGCTTCATGATGGGGAAATCATACCTGATAAGTTTATTGGAATTCTTTGAGGAGGTAACAAGCAGGATAGATAAAAGAGAACCAGTAGATGTAATATATTTGGATTTCCAAAAGGCGTTTGATAAGATACCACACATAAAGCTACTTAATAAGATAAAAACCCATTGTGTTAGGGGTTGTATATTAACATGGATAGATGACTGGCTAACTAATAGAAGACAGAGTGTTGGGGTACGGGGAGGGCATTTTCAGGTTGGCAACCTGTAACAAGTGGAGTGCCACAGGGATCAGTGCTGGGGCCACAATTAATTTACAGTATTTATTAATGACTTGGATGAGAGAAATGAACGTACTGTCACCAAGTTTGTGGATAACACAAAGATAAATGGGAAGGCAAGTGGTGAGGATGACACAAAGAGTCTACAGAGGGATATAGACAGGTTAAGTGAGTGGGCAAAATTGTGGCAGATGGAATATAATGTGGGAAAATGTGAGGTTATGCACTTTGGAAGAGCTGAATATTACTTAAATGGAGAAAGACTGCAGAAAGCTGCAGCACAGAGGGATTTGGGGGTCCTTGTGCATGAATCCCAAAAAGCTAGCATACAAGTTGAGCAGGTAATAGGTAAGGCAAATGGAACATTGGCCTTTATTTCAAAGGGAATGGAGTATAAAAATAGGGAAGCCTTGCTAAAACTATACAAGGCACTAGTTAAACCACATCTAGAATGCTGTGAACAATTTTGGTCCCCTTATCTAAGGAAAGATATACCGACATTGGAGGCAGTCCAGAGAAGGTTCACTAGGTTGATCTTGGGTATGGAGGGATTTTATTATGAGGAGAGGTTGAGTAGGTTGGGCCTTTACTCATTGGAGTTTAGAAGAATGAGAGGCGACCTTATTGAAACATCGAAGATGCTTAGGGGGCTTGACAGGGTAGAAGCTGAGAGGTTGTTTCCCCTTGTGGGAGTATAGGACCAGAAGGCATAATCTCAGAGTGAGGGATCGCCCATTTAGGACAGAGATGAGGAAGAATTTCTTCTATCAGGGGGTTGTTAATCTGTGGAATTCTTTACCACAGGGCTGTAGAGGTTGGGTCATTAAGTATATTCAAGGCTGAGATTGACTGATTTTTAATCAGTAAGGGAATCCAGGGTTATGGAGAAAGACAGGAAAGTGGAGTTAAAGATTATCAGATCAGCCATGATCTCATTGAATGGAGGAGCAGACTCGATGGTCCAAATGGACTACTTCTGCTCCTACATCTTATGGTCCTAATTTATATGAAATAAATCTGGGTTCATCTCAGTCCAGTTCCTTGTAGACACAGATCGACAGAGGGAAACTGTCCATTTGGCACTAACTTCCAATCTTGCTGACACCAGCCGCTGGAGAGTTATTCTGAAGAATGGAGATGCAGCCTTCCTGCAGGAGTGCCTTGTCCTTTGAGGCTGAATTATTTTGTTGGTCTAAAGGCAAGGGAGCTTTGCCATATGGAAATATTCAACATCAACGCTATGTGGATTTTATCAAAAGGGTGCTGTTCCATTCCTAGCTCTGACTTTAGGTTGGTGAGTGCAAAATGCCTTAATTCTTGTTACGAGAAATAGGAAACAATGTCTTTCGAATGTCTTTTGGGGAGGGCATGATGTTGTTGAGGTGTGAGATGAATATATATCAGACACTCAGCATGAACCTTTCCTTTACTTTGTAGCGGATGGAGCAGGAGCAGCTTTTCATGGGGGTTGGAATAGACATTTCTCAGCTTCTTGCACTTCAGTCAGAATGTTTGCCCAGCATGTGGTTTGAAGTCACTCATTGGTCACCTGAAATAGAACCAGGAGTGAGTTTGAGGCATTATCCAATTGTACTTTTGCACATAGCGTGATGATTTAATGATGCTTATTACCACATACCCTTTAACCTACTATTTACCATGAATTTCACAGGCCACCTGCCTTTCCCTTTCTTTCATTGCTCTCCATTTCCTAGCCTCTCCCTTTATGTGTATTTCTCTATCATTTCCCTTTAACCTTCCTGTTCTCTGTGTGTGTTTCTCCATCTCCCTTTGTGCGTATCTTTCTCATTCTTTCCTTTCTGTCTGCATTTCTCTTTATCTCAGGTTTGTGTGTCTTTGACTCCTCTCTCCTTTTTGAGTACAGCTCTTGTTGTAATATGGGTTCTTAGATGCCTCAATGATGAGATCTTGAGACTTGTATAGTTAAACATTAGTTAATCCCTTTATTGTTAATCTTTAACTATTTACGGACTCCAGGTTACTGTCATGCACGATGCTGTTACTTTCATTCAGTCTGCTTCCAGAGTGTTCTCTCTAGATTGTTCTCTGCGTCTATTACCACGTGACTCTATACATCATACAGTGGATAGTGCTATTCTCCAGTTGCACATTAACTCTTGCTCTGCTGAGCACCGTTACATTGTGTGCAGGCACATACAACATCATACAACAATCCTCTCCTTTCTGTGTGTTTTTCTTTCTTTCTCCTAATGTAAACGTGCCTTTTTCTCTCTCTCCCTTACTGTGTATTCTTTTTGGCTCTTTCTCTCAAACCGCCTGTGTTGCTCAACTGCACTCTCAGCACCACCTCCAATGTCCTCGGCCCATTAAAACCGTACCTCTCTCTAACCCTGGCCATTTCTCCTGGTATGGCCCACACCTTGGCTCTCTTAAGTTCAAGGGAATCAGACTTCAACAGATATGGCAGACAATTCGTTTTGCTGTTCATCGCCAGATCTGGCTAGACCACATAAAGCATTTCTGGGTCCTGAAGTCATCTGCTAAAATTGCTCACCAATCCAGGATCGTCCTGGAATGCAAAGATAATCCCCAGCTTCTTTTTTTTACTACAGATCATTTTCTAACCCTTCCATCTACTAACCAAATCGGCCAAACTTCCTTTAATCCTCCCTCCCAGCCTATTCCTGAATGTGCATCTTTCCCTATCTAGATTTTCTCCTATTTTCCCTCACTCATGGCCACTCTGAGCTCATCTTGTCCATTTGACCCACCTTCTGCTCCCTCAACCCTATTCACACTAAACTGCTGACCATCCAACCTCCCCTCCTGGTCCCTATGTTAGCTGGTATTATGAATGATTGTCCTTCCTCAGGTTCTGTGCCTCTGCTCTCATCACCCCTCTCCTCAAAAAACTTACCCCTGACTGTCTCTGTCCTTGCAGCCGACCACCCCATCCCCAACCTCCCTTTCCTCTCCATATTCATTGCTGCTGCCTCTCAAATCCATGACCATCTCTACAGGAACTCCATGTTTGGATCCCTCCAATTAGGTGATAGTACTGAAACGGCTCTTACCAAATTCACAAAGGAAATCCCATGTGACCGTGACAAAGGTTAACTTTTCCTACTTGACCTTCTCAACCAGTCTGCAGCCTTTGACATGAATGGCCTACTGCTGCTTCTGCGTTCTATGTTCCCATGTTCTTATCATTGACCACATCATCCTCCTCCAACACCGTTCCACTGTTGTCCAGTATGGTTGGATTACACTTGTTTAATTTCATTCTTATGCATCCAGTCGTAGCCAGAGAATCACTTGCAATTGTTTCTCTTCCTGCTCCTGCACCGTTACCCCTGGTGTCCCCAAGGACCTCTCCTGTCATCTACGTGCTCCTCCTTCCATCTACGTGCCCCCCCACTACTTGGTGATGTAATTTGAAAAAGGAGCTTCTGTTTCCACAGGTACAGTGAGGATACTCCGCTCTACCTCACCACCACCTCTCAGCACCTCCACAGTTTCCGAGTTGTCAGACTGTTAATCTGACATTCAGTACTCGGTGGGCAGAAAATTCCTCCGATTAAATGATGGGAAGTCTGAAGCCATTGTCTTTGGTCCATTTTACAAACTCCATTCCCTCGCTACCAACTCCATCCCTCTCCCTGGCAACTTTCTGCAGCTGAACCAGACTGTTTACAACTTTGGTGTCAAATTTGACCCCAAGATGAGCTTCTGACCACATATTCACACAATTACTCAGATCGTCTATTTCCACCTCTGTAACATTGCCTGACTCTGCCCTGCCTCAGCTCATTTGCTGCTATTCCAATCTACTCCTGGCCATCCCCCCATCCTTCACCCTCATACACTTGAGGTCTGTCCGCAAGCATGACCCAGACCTCCCTGTCGCTTGCCATTTCAACACACCACCCTGCTCTCATGCCCACATGTCTGTCCTTGGCCTGCTGCAATGTTCCAGCGAAGCTCAACACAAACTGGAGGAACAGCACCTCATCTTCCGACTAGGCACTTTACAGCCTTCCGACTGAATATTGAGTTCAACAACTTCAGATCATGAACTTTCTCCTCCATCCCCACCCCCTTTCCGATCCCCTTTTTTACTAATAATTTATATATTTTTTTAATATATTTTTCTTTTCCCACCTATTTCTATTATTATTTTTAAATTTATTTCCATCCATTGTCTTTTCTCCACCATTTAGCCTATTTCGATCCCTTCCCCCTACCCCACCCCTACTAGGGGTATCTGTCACTTGATCATCCTGCTTTCTACCCTTAATGTCACCACTAGCACATCCTTTAGCTAATATCACCACCGTCAACACCCCTTTGACCTTTTGTCTATGACATCTTTGGCAATCTCTCCTTTTCCTCCACCTATCACTGGCCTTCTATCCAGCTCCACCTGTCTCACCCCCCCTTAAACAGCTTATATTTCACCTCAATTATAATTTTCCTTAGTTCTGATGATGAGTCATATGGACTCGAAACATTAACTCTGTCTTCCTCTCTGCAGATGCTGTCAGACCTGCTAAGTTTTTCCAGCTATTTCTGTTTTTGCCTCATACCCTTGAGCTCCTTCAAAACTCTGCAGCCTGTGTCTTAACTTGAATCAAATCTCCTTCAACCAGCACCCCTGAGCTCGCTGACCTACATTGGCTCCTGGTTAAGCAATTCCTTGATTTTAAAACTCTCAGCTTTATTTACTAATCTCTCCATGGCTTCGCCTCTCTGTATCTGTTATCTCCTCCAGTCCTACAACCCTCTGAGATATCTACACCGCTCTAATTCTGGCCTCTTCAGCATTGCCAGTTGTAATCACTCCACCATTGGAGGCAGCGCCATCAGATGCCTAGCTCCTAAGGATCTGGAATTCCCTCTCTAAACCTCTCCACCTTTCTTTTATTCTTTAAAACCTGAAAACCCACCTCTTTGAGCAAGCTTTTGGTCATCTACCCTAATATCTCGTTATGTGGCTTGGTGTCAAATTTTGTTTGATAACACTCCTATGAATCATCAATAACGTTTTACTACATTGAATGCTATATAAATACAATTTATTGTTCTGTGTGTATTTCTCACTCCCTTCTGTGTGTTTGTATAGATTGCTAAGTTGCCAATTTTCAGTCCCTTTGACTGTCTATTAGCTCCTCTTAAATTTAGTCTCTATTGTTTAGTTGTGCTCTCTGGACCAACAACCTGTTTACCTTTTCTTACATATGAGAGTAATTTTCGACTTTACCACTTGACTAGTCTCCCAGCCCTTATCAATCCCATTCGATTGTGGTTCCTTTGACATAAATGGGATGAAAATTGGCTGTGTCCTCCAACAAATGAGCAGCCTCCCAGACGGTGAAGAGGCAAATGATTCCCTCAGACTCTCTGTATCTCTCAGTCACTCTGTCACTGTCATGAGAGTCTGAGTACTTTGTACAAATTCTTAAGATCATAAGAAGATGGAGCAGGAGTAGGTAATCCGGCCCATTGAGCCTGCTCTGCCATGCAATAAGATCATGGCTGATCTGATTGTGGGCTTAACTCTACTTTCCTGCCTGTCTCCCATAACTCCCTTGTCGATCAAAAATCTGTCCAATGTATAATTTTTCCTCTCTCTTTATCCCTAGCTGGGAGGTTGGTTATAACCCCCTGACCTTGTCCATCACGAATATCTTCATTGTGGAAATGTGTGTCACATGGTCCTACTCCAAATTCTTTGTGATTCGTGCTGTATTTTAATAATACTGGAAGCCAGGCAATCCTCTGAGTTCTTGTTATCAGGTGGCTGGCCATTTTAATGGTGAATTCACAGCCTGTATGTGCTGCTTCTCCTATTCCACCCTCCTCAAACAGTATATATTCACCACATTTCTACTTCTCTTTAGCTCTGAATAAGAGTCATACGGACTTGAAACGTTAACTCTGTATTCCTCTCCACAGATGCTGTCAGACCTGCTGAGTTTTTCCAGCAATTTTTATTTTTGTTTCAGATTTCCAACATCCGCGGTATTTTATTTTGCTTTGATCTGTCTGTGCTGCTGTTGGGTTATGTGGCTGATCTCTGTCCGTGTTTAAAAATCATGTCACTTTGTATGCCATTAATCCCACATGTGCCCAAGTCACCAGATCACCCTTTGTTGCATGAAAACTGCCTTTTGGCCTATCAATACTGAATGAACCGTGTGTATCCCTCTTCTTGACTGCTACACAATCACTTTAAAACTTTAGGATTAGTCACCTTAGTTATAGTTGTTGTTTGAACTTTTCCTTATGGCTTCTGCTGTCCTGAGGAATTTTCAACAAGTGTCACCAGTGGGAGCCCTGCCATTCGGCTGACTTGGGCTTTTTAAACTAGGAACCACTGCTGGATGGAATCGACTGCAATAGTGAATCTACCAGCTGAGGGAATCTACAACAAGAGGGAATCCATTTGTTGAGGGGACCTATCACAACAGACATTACACTGCTAGAGAGAATCCACTACAAGAAGGAATCTTGTAGGTGGGATCTACTAAAATAGAGAATATACTAATAGAGATAATCTACTGCTGGCTGGAATCTACTGCGAGAGGGGATGTACTGCAAGAGGGAATCTTACAGAGGGAATATCTTGCAACATAGGACCTAGTGCTAGAGTGAATCTGGTGCAAGATGAATCTTCCAAGGGAATTGGATTATTATCTGAAAAGGAAGAATGTGTAGGGCTACTCTTGCAGAAGGCAGGGGAGGTGGTGGCATAAGGTGAATTGTCCCTTCAGAGAGCCAACACAGACATGATGGGCTGAATGGTCTTCTTCAGGGCTGCAACCATTCTGTTATTCTGTGAGCTAGAGGGAATCTACTGGTAGAGGGAATCTACTGCCAGAGGGAATCTAGTGCAATAGCAAATCTACATCTAGATGGAAATATAGTGAATCTACTGGTAAGAATCATCAACTGTTAGAAGGAATCTACTGCAAGAGGGAACCTAGTGCACTGGAGATTCTCCTGCTATGGGTAATCTGCTACAAGGGAGAATCTACTTCCAGTCGGAAACTAGTGTAAGAGGTAATCTACTACTAGAAGGAATCTAGTGGAAGGGGGATCTACTGCAAAGAAATCTACAGCTAAAGTGAATCTAGTGCAAGAGGGAATCTTCTGTTAAAGGGGATTTATTGTTAGGATATAATGCAAGAGGGAATCTACTGCTAGTGGAAAATTACTACTAAAGGGAAATGAACACAAGAAGGAATCTACTGCAAGAAGGAATTTATTGCTAGATTCCTGTAATCTCTGTAATCTCCTCCTGTCCTAGAACACTCTGAGATATCCGTGTTCCTCTAATTCTGGCATCTTGAGCATCCAATTGCTCCACCATTGGTGGCCGTGCTTTCAGATGCCTGGGTCAAGCTCTGTAATTCCCTCCCTAAACCTCTCCACCTCACTAACCTCCTTTGAAATACTCCTTAAAACCTACCATGCTTTTGGTCATTTGGCCTAAAACTCCTTATGTGTTGGTGTGTCATGTTTTATTTTTTAATGTTTTATATCATTAAAGGCGCTATACAAAGAAAAGTTGTAGTTGTTATTGATGGAAATCTAAAAAACAAATTGAGGGGATATACTGGTAGAGATTTCCATTGTTGAGGATACTGGGCTTCCTCCTGAGCCTGGTACTGAACAGCTGACCCTGAGTCCTACACCCTACTGCTAGAGAAATTAGTGTCCTGACATATAGCCCCTTGCTGCCCTTAGCGTTAATCTTCTGTTGCACAGCAAGAGTTGTGCCCACTTTCCTGCTAGGACCTGGCTAATGAGAAATATTATGTTAATGGCTGAAGATTAATTTAACCAACAGTGACATCCTCAACCTTATGCTCATCATCATTACTACTGCTGTTATTAATTTCTGTTTTAGTGATTTAGATTTGATGTATTTTCTGTTACATACTTAACTATTCTTTTCTCTTTCTGACTTTCACATGGACACATTTCCTGTTTAAACCTGTCCACTACTGCCAGCCTGTATTGCCACCAAGGTCGAGAATCCTTTAGCCGTAAACCGAGCAGATCCAAAACCCGCATTTTTTTTAACCTCATCGATCTTTAGTGCGATGAAGTCTAGCTGTTTGTCTGCACTGTTTATTTTGTGATTTTTGTGGTGAACATGTCAAAAAGTAATTTATTACAGGTACCCTGTGTTTATTATTCAGTGATACATCTTACTTTTCCAACCATTGTATTTACTTTAGACTATAGGTAGCCTAGGCTTAGGCTTTTGTAATGTAAGTTTCCATGTGGTATCCGAAAACTGAAAGTATCTGAAATCTGAAATGCAGTCGGCCCCGAGGGTTTCAGATAAAGGATGCTCAACCTGTAGAGGTTGGGCACCTCACCACATGAGGGAGTACTGGCACTGACACCTTGCGCCACCAAGCAAAACACCTGTCACTCTGCAACGAAGGCCTCAATTTTATGACTGGTTGTTTTTTTTCTGTTGCGAGGTTGGCTGTGAGGGGCTGACAAAGGACTCTGATCTTAGAATTTAACCTATAATTCATGGCATATTTCTCTTAGGGTTGGAGGAAACAGAACGAAAGACCTCATGGGCACCTGTGATAATTGGAATTCTTTGTGCAGTCTTAACTCTAATCAGCGTGCTGCTTGTTATGTACCACATCCGGAGAAAGGAAATGCAATTTGGGTGAGTTTATTACTCAATGCCATCACTCTGCCATTGGCAACTATGCTTTCAACTGCCTCAGTCCTAAACTCTGGAATTTCCTCCCTAAATCACTCTGCCTTTGCCTCTCTCTCCTGCTTTAATATACTTCTTTAAACACCTACATCTTGCCTCTAAGGCACAAGGTTCCATGTTCAAGTCACTAGAGTGGATTTCCATTCCAGACTCTTGAGCACCAAAATCAAAGCTGACACTCCAGTGCACTACTGAGGGAGTGCTGCACTGTCGGAGGTGCCGTCTTTCAGATGAGATGTTAAATCGAAGCCCCGTCTGCTGGCTCGAGTGGACATAAAAGATCCCATGGCACTATTTCAAAGAAGAGCACAGAGGTTTCCTCCAGTGTCCTGGCCAATATTTGTCACTCAAACAGCATCACAAAAAACAGATTATCTGGTCATTATCACATTGCTGTTTGTGGGAGCTTTCTGTGTACAAATTGGCTGCCGCATTCCCAACATTACAACAGTGAACACACTTCAAAAGTACTTCATTTATTGTAAAGCACTTTGACACATCTGCTGGTTGCTAAAAGTGCTATATAATTGCAAGTCTTTCTTTTTGTACTTCTTTGCCCAATGGTACGTAGCTTTTTTTTAATTCATTCATGGGATGTGGCCATCACTGGCTAGGTCAGCATTTATTGCTTATCCCTAATCGCCCTTGTTCAGAGGGCATTTAAGAGTCAACCATGTGGCTGTGAGTCTGCAGTCACATTTAGGCCATACCAGGTAAGGACAGGAGATTTCCTTCCCTAAAGGGCATTAGTGATCAGATGGGCTTTTACAACAATTGGCAATGGTGGTCATCATCAAACTTTTAATTCCAGATTTTTATTGGATTCAGATTTCACCATGTGCTGTGGTGGGATTTGAACTCAGGTCCCCAGAGCATTAACCTGGCTCTCTAGAATAATAGCCCAGTGACAATACCACTATGCCATTGTCTCCCCTTATATCTCTTTATGTGGCTTGGTGTCATGATTTGTTCGATAGTTGCTCCTTTGAAACACCATTGGACCTCTTACTATGTGGATGCTATATAAGTGCAAGTTATTGTTGTTGATTTAAGTCAAAGGATTGATGTGTCTCCCCGACTACAAGTCCTCTCCCCCACACAGTAATATGGCCAGACCAATGACACTACCTGGCTTGATGCAGGCTAGGTCACATGACAAAATATGTTGTTGGTTCACTTTCCATGGGTTAAAACTGTCAACGAGGATGTGACAGTCAGTGAAAGCTAACTAATCTGATTGTGCAACCTGACAAATGACTGGACGTTACATTTAAGTATTTGAATTAATTAATTAAAATGATGTTCATTTTTGCTTTCTCCACTCCTGATCTTTGGAAGAGTCCAGACTGTGTACCGATACAACGTTAGAGGACGAGACAGAGAGACATTAATCTGTGTACAGCTGTCCCCCTAGGTGTGAAGACAGAGGCATTGGTCAATGTATAAATAGCTTCTTGAGGGAAGGAATGAAAAATAAAAGTACCTCATCTTTGTAACATGCAGAATATTGTTGTGATTTGGAGGTGTGTACTTTGCCAGTGGAAACATTGTATTACAAAGCCAGCGGCTGATTTCTCTGATCACTCTCTCCACAGAGAAGCCTTTGGCCCTATTTCCGATGGAGTGGGCCAGATGGTCCAATACAGGGCAGGAAGAGTCTACAACCGTAGAGGAGCAGAGCGCATCGAGGCTACATGTATGTGAAGCTATTGGCTATTTGATTATTCACATGCATACATTGAGTTGTCTTTGTTTGTAGCTAGTTTTGGCAACGAAGCATCAAATCTAGTACTCCAGTCCAAAGGTAGATAATCCCAAGCCTTGTGAGTCTGAACAAACATCATTGTAATCCATTGAGAACATAGGAACAGAGCAACAGCGTTTGGCCATTCAGCCCCTCTAGCTTGATGTCTCATTCTATATTGCTGAAACTCTTATTCAAGCCTTTGATACCTCCACACTTGACTATTCCAACATAGTTCTAGCTGGTCTTCCACATTATAAGCTTGAGGCCAAGCAAAATTTTTCTACCTGTGTCTTAACTGGCGGCAGATCCCATTCCCCAATCACCATGGTACTTGCTAACCTACATTGTCTCCCAGTCAAGCAATGGGTGGAATTTTATGCTGATGGGATTTTACGGATCCGCCGAGTTCACCACATTTTATGGCCCCATCCCCACTGCAACGGGGCTGTAAAATTCTGCCCAATATCTTGACATTAAAACTCTCATCGTTGTTTTCAAATCCCCTTGTGTCCACTATCTGTGTAATCGCCTCTGGCCCCACGACTCTCCGAGATATCTGCGCTCCTCTAATTATGGCCTCTTGGGCATTCCCAATTATAATCACTCCACCATTGTGACCGTGCCTTCTGTTGCCTAAGCCCCGAGCTCTGGAATTCCTTCCTTACACCTCTCCATCTCTCTACCTGGCTTTCCTGTTTTAAGGCACTCCTTAAAACTTTCCTCTTTGACCAAACTTTTAGTCACCTGACCTAATGCCTCCTCATGTGATTCAGTGTCACACTTTGTTTTATAATGCTCCTGTGAAGCACATTGGGATGTTTCATTGCCTTAAAAGTGCTATATAAATATAAGTTGTTGTTCAGTTAATTCATGGCTGATCTGCACCTCAACTCCATTTATTAATTTTTGCTCCTCAATCTTTGCTACACTTTAGCATCCAACTCCCTCTCCACTGATTTACCAACATACATACTATTATCTCCACCAGATCCCTCGCATCCTAACTATTCTCCTAGTAGATCAGACACCACTATGACTTCATGCATGAAGGAATATGCTCTAGCACACTTAATGCATTGGTTGTCAAACTCCAGATTTATCTTTTCTACCTCAGGTAATCTTGCTTGACCCTCTCTGTGGTCAAGTTCTCTTATCTGGGATATTCCTGGAGGGCAAGGGTAACTCCAAACCATCACTGCATCTACTTTAAACTCCTTTAACCTTCCTACTCATTTGTCCCATCTTCGCTTCTGACACTCTGTGAGGAATTCATAATTGGTTTGTATAAAAACTGAAACTATTCCAGTGGATCATGCTCCTTTCTATTGATCAGCCACATCTCTGCCTTGGATGTCTCCCAGTACACCATTTCTGCACTTCTGCATCTTTTCCCCCTTTCTCCCCCTTCAACCACTATTAGGGTAATCTTAATGAAACCGGTAACTCCTTTCCAATCCAGCACCTTACCTCTCAACCACCTTCAACACTCCCCCTCTCTCTCTCCATGTTCCTCTCCCTTCCCAAATTGCCATCATTCCACCTCCCCCCACCCCAACCCCCTCAATCCCTGGTGCTTAAGCCTATCTCTTCATCTGAAGACCCTCTTCATCTTCATCTATTGCCTCATCATTAATTTTGGCTCTGAGGTTCCCACCCAACTTCATGTCTGTCTTTCCAAAGAACAAAAAAATCTTAAGATAAAAGCAAAAAACTATGGATGCTGGAAATCCAAAACAAAAATAAAAATACCTGGAAAAACTCAGCAGGTCTGGCAGCATCTGCGGAGAGGAACACAGTTAGCGTTTTGAGTCCGTATGACTGTTCAACAGAACAGTTCTGTTGAAGGGTCATTCGGACTCGAAACGTTAACTGTGTTCCTCTCCGCAGATGCTGCCAGACCTGCTGAGTTTTTCCAGGTATTTTTATTTTTGTTTAACGAAAAAATCTTCCTTTCCAATCCTTTCACTTTGGTCAAGATCAATGATGATTCTTATGTGACTGTGACCATGACACTATGTGCCTGTTTTTCCCCTTTGACCTCTCTGTGCCATTTTGCATCACCTCTGTGTCCTCCAATGCCTCTTCTCCATGGTCAAGCTCATGGCATCATCTTTTCCCTCTGCTCAAGCATCCATGGTGGAATCTTCAGGCATCATACTCCTGTACACTGGAGTTCCCTTAATATAATCAATATCTTCCTTCAAAAGCCTTCTCAAAACAACGCCAGCAACTTGCAATTTATTGACCATCTCTAACAGAGTAGAACACCTATAGGAGCTTTATCAAAGCGAATTTTACTTGCAAGCCACATAAGGAGATATTAAAATAGGTGACCAAGACTTGGTCAAAGAGGTAGGTTTTAAGGAGCGTATTAAAGGATCAGAAAGAGGTAAAGAGGTTTAGGGAGGGAATTCCAGAACTCTGGGCCTAGCAGTTGAGGGTATGGCCACCAATGGTGAAATGGGGGTTGCGAAAGAGCGCAGACACCTCAGAGTTGCTGGACTGGAGATGATTACAATGATAGGGAGGTGCAAGGCCATGGAGGGATTTAAGAAATAGGATGAAAATATTAAAATCAATGTGTTGCCGGAGTCAGTGTAGGTCAGGGAGCACAGAGATGGTAGGGGAATGCATGTCTTTGACTATACCATCAGTCACCTCCCCTGGACCTTTCCCTGTTATGTACCCTCAGGAACTGGTAAATCACCATGGGGAAAATAGGATGACTCCATCACCTTCCAGTACTATCCAAATAGGATGTAATACTCATGCTGAGATGGGAAGATGTCTTGGGCTAGATCTTTCATCAAGGTGAAAATGGTCACAGTGCAGACCAGGAAAAGATTGGATGAAAGGAAAGAGAGATGACAGACAATAACAGGTGGGGCTGTAAAGTTTAAATAAGGACATCAAACAGGGTTTTGATAGAGTAGATGGGTAGAAACTATTTCCACTAGCAGAAAGGCCAGTAACCAAACGATGCAGAGTTAAAGTTATTGGCAAAAGTGCCAGAACATGTGGCCAGGATGAATGAGCTATATGATTTGGAATGCACTACCAGAAAGGGGCAGACAGATTCAGTAGTGGCTTTCAAAGGAGAATTGGATAAATACTTGAAGGGGAAAAAATTGCAGGGCTCTGAGAAAAGAGCGGGTGAGTGAGACTAATTGGATGCTTCTGTCAAAGAGGCTCCTTCTGTACTGTAATATTCTATGATCCCAGATTATTAGACTTAAGCTGTGAATAGAAAACTAGAGGACATAAAGCAAAATTAATTCAAGAATTCTCAAAATAGTTTGGAACTTTATATTTCAGAGGGATAGATGTATAAAACCGACCTCTAAATATTTTAACTCATTAACTCTAGCTAGTTATTTTAATAACTGTGTGAAAAGGTGGTGCGGGCTTGTTAAGCACTCATACACACACTTTGCAGATGGCAATTTTACCCTTCCCTTATACCTTCTCAATCGCTCATTTTCTCAAAAATAAATCCAACCCTGTCTTGAATTTGCTAACACTATCCGCCTCCACTCTCTCTGTGCGCAGTCTGTTCCACACATTTCCCTCCCTTCGCATAAAATACTCAAATCAAAACCATCTGTTCATCTACCTTTGCATTAATCACATTGTTAAAATAGCACACGCAGGAACTGGCATTAGCCTCTATTGTGCTGAATGTAGTAACAAGGAATTTTAACCCACATGAAAACCATTGGTTCTTGTATTGCTGGGACTAAGGAAAAGCAATCTGTGAAATGTGATCAGTCAGTGTTCAATAATACTTTGTAATGTTCCACTAATGTAGACATAATGATCCACTGATGGATTATTTGATACAGGTGGATTGTTGCATTAATTTAGGTGGACTGTAACGTTGGACTTTATTTTTTTTTAGTATTTATTAAATGGGTGATGCTGGCATTTATGATCAATAGAAAAATACAAGAGCTAACCAAGTCAAAATTTGCTATATATTCACTCACACAGTCGAGTTAAGGACAACTTCCTGTACATATTCAGTTGCCTTCTCTAGCCTCTTGCATCTCTGTCTGCTCTTCCCAATGTGCTTTGCATACTCTCCAAAATGTGCACACTCTTCCCAGTAATTCTGGCCAAGATTTTATGCTCCCCTCACCCAGGCGGGTTCCAAGGCAAGGGGGAATGTGAAATTGCATGAACGGGATTCCCTCTGGGTTCCCGCTTGCCCCAAACTTGTACCAATTTTACACTGGGGTGGGCAGGACCTCAGACAGAAAGCCCACCCTTGCATCAATTGAGGCCCCTAAGTGGCAAATTAATGGCCACTTAAGGGCCATTTCCCACCCAACCTCAATTTTTAGGCTGGCAGGTGGATGACAGCTCAGGGGAGGAAAGCTAAAAATGAAGAAAGATTGTCCTTAGGTGGGAAGGTTGGGGCAAGGGGTGCATCTCTATCAGAAGCCCCCTTCTGACTGGCCCTCCCCTTAAGGCCCGGTGACCTCCATACCTTCCTACCAACCCAGCCTATCCCTCGTGACTCCACCCAGGCCTTCCCTACCCTCCCCACCCTGGGGCTTCTGACACTTACATGGGCCTCCGGTCCCTGGGACCTAGGCTCTGGTAGCTCCATGCAGTACCTCTTCCGGCCACTGCAGCATTGTTGCTGGAGGGACTGGAGAGCTGCTGGCCAATCTGATTGGCTGCCAGCTCTCAAGGTTGGGCTTTCTCTGACTGAGGGGCAGAAGTCCCGCATTATGCCAATCAACGCTCATTAGAGTGTAAAATGGCAGTGGGGCTCTTGGATTCAGTGGTGGAGGTGGGGGTGAGGAATGTGTTCCCCGCCTTCCTAAAAATTCAGCCCTTCGTGTGTTTGTCTCTCTCTGTCTGCTGTTCTCCATGCTGTGCACACTATCCCAGTCATTCTGGGTCTCTGTCTGTTGTTCTTGATGCCAGCACAATCTTTCAGGCATTCTCTGTGTGTGTCTCTCTCTATTTGTCTGTGAAGGTTGTTGTGCTGCACACTACTCTAGTAACTGTTTTTTTGTCTTGATATAGTCGACACTTTGGGAATCAGCAATGCTTTGAAGCAGAAGCTGGAAGATATTTTCATCCATGAGAGGCAGCTTGAACTGGGGCGGACACTGGGCAGAGGTCAGTTTTTCTGTGGTTGGTGAGCTTTCTTCCCATCCTGTCCAGAAGGTACTGACTCATACTATCCATCTGGACTTACATGGTTCTTTATGTTGCTTAGCAATTCTCAAAGGGCTATTCCACAACAGAGGGATATCACATTTGAAGAAGGTGTGCTACCTGACAACGGTATCAACATTGCCTCAGTGGTAGTATTCTCACCCTCTGAATCAGAAGATTGTGATTAGAAATCCCACTCAAGTACATAATCTAGTTGACAATCCAGGGCAGCACTGAGGGAGTGAGGCACTGCCTGCTCTCGGAGATGGATGTACAAAATCTCACATCACTATTCGAAGAGGAACAGGGGAGTTTTCTCCAGTCTCTGAGCCAATGTTTATCCCTCAACACTAAAACAGATTACCTTTCGTTATCACCGTGCTGTTTGTGGGAACTTGCTGTGCACAAATCGCTGCTGCATTCCCTACATTACAACAGATGACATTTCAAAAGTATTTCATTGGCTGCAAAGTGATTTGGAATGTCTAAGGTTATGAAAGGTGCTATATAAATGCAGTTTTTTTTAGTGGTGGGGGGTTTGGTAGTTTAAGTTTGGGCCTGTATATTAAATGTTGCAGGACACTGGATGGATGAACCCACCCTGAGTCCAATGAGAAATCACATAGGACCCCATCATTTTTAAAATTTTGATTACATTATTATTTGATTTGCCAACATTTCTTTCTATTTTTAATTTCCAGGAGAGTTTGGCTCGGTCAAGGAGGCTTATTTAAAGATGGAAGATGGGTCCTCCCAAAAGTTGGCTGTGAAAATGCTAAAAAGTGAGTGAAACGATTGTCCATCTTGAGGATGCAATATGATAAAAGAAGGGAAGTGTTACTTTAGCTGTAAAGGGCCTTAATGAGACCACATCTGGAGTACAGCTACGGTCTTCTTACTTAAGAAAGGATATAATTGCATTAGAAGCATTTGACAGAAAGTTTACTCGACTGATTCCTGATATGAAGGGCTTAGTTTATGAGGAAAGGTTGAACAGGCTGGGGCTATACCCATTGGAATTCAGAAGAATGAGAGGTGATCTTATTGAAACATATAAGATCTTAAGGGGACTTAACAGGGTGGATGCTGAGAGGATGTCCCCCTTTGTGGGGGGAGTCTAGAGCGAAGGGACACAGTTTAAAAATCAGTGGTTTCTGATTTAGGACTGAGATGAGGAGAATTTCGTTCTCTCAGAATGTTGTTCATCTGTGGAGCAGTGGAAGGTGGTTCACTGAATATACTCAAGGCTGAATTAGGTAGATTTTTGATCAACAACAGTGACAAGGGTTATGGTGGGCAGAGAAAAGTGGAGTTAAGGTCACAATCAGATCAGCCATGACCTTATTGAATGGCAGAGCAGGCTCAATGGGCCGAATGGCCTACTCCTGCTCCTAATTCTTGTGGTCTTTGTGTTTTTGTGGTTGGGCTGAAATGGACGCATGGAATTTGGGCTTCCAGCCTTGACACGATTGACATAATTGGGCTCCAATGAAGTGATACCTCTCTCCATCCACCCTCATTCTCATGATTCATCCTAGCTTGAGAGAATCAAAGATGAGAAAAGGCCATTTAGCTCATTGAAGCTGATTTCTCTATTATTCTAACTCTCCCACTGCAGCAACTGGTGATAGTTTTCAGTTGTGGGTAGCACTCTCACCTCTGAATCAGAAAGTTGTGGGTTCAGGTCTCAGCCAGAAGCTTCAGAACATCTCAGCTGACACTCCAGTGTAGTACTGAGGGTGTAGTGCAGTGCTGTCAGAGGTGCTGTCTTTTGGATGAGACGTTAAACCAACTAATGCCTTCTCAAGTGCATGTAAAAAAAAATCGCATGATGTTATTTTGAGGAAGAGTGGGAGAGTTCTCCTCATGCTACTGATTTAGTATTTATCTCTCAACCAAAATCACTACAACAGATTATCTATTCATTATCACACTGCTGTTATGGGACCTTGCTGTGCACAAATTGGCAGCTGTGTTTCCCACATTACAGCACTGACAACATTTCAAAGGTACTTCACTGACGGTAAGATTCTTTATCATGTCCTGAAGTTATGAAAGGTGCTATGCTCTTAAATTAAACATTCATTTGACACACTTCCACTCCACTATCCCACTCATTTTCAAACCCGTGTTGTGCTCTTCGTCACTCTTTGAGGACATAAATTCTTCTTAAGATATTTAAAACTATATATAAAACAAGGCTTCTATTTTCCCCAGGCATAATTTGAAGCAACATTCTGACTTTAATTTTTTTTGGAGCTATTTATTACTCGACATGGATGATTGATGCTCCCCCCGACTTTTTGTAACACTTTGTTTCCTATCCAGGGAAGTTGAGGGTTAATCTGATCATTCTTTAAATTTCAAATCTTAAATATATTATTTCCAGCCACATGAGAGACCATGAAGATCACACACATGAAAGTCAGTGTATGGGACATTTACACATTCTGGAAAAATGGGAGGGAAAGATAACCACCTCCTAATTGAGGCTAATGAGACTGAGAGATGGTCATCTCCAAGGCTGGGAGCCATGGCAAATTGAGGGCCAAGCTTGCAGTTGCTAAAGCTGCTTAGAGAAGCTTCAGATTGATGTCCGTCCCTCTTTGTATCTGATGAAACAATACCAGAGCTAAATGAGTTAAACTATGAGAACAGGCTACATGGACTTGGCTTGTATTCCCTCGAGTACTGTATAGAAGATCCGGGGTGATTTAATCGAGGTGTTTAAGGTGATTAAGGTAGATAAAGAGAAGCTATTTCCTCATTTGGGGGAATCCAGAAGGGACATAATCTTAAAATTAGAGCTAGGCAGTTCAGGGGTGATATTCTTTCCTCACAGAAAAGTTAATGGAAATCCAGAATGCTCTCCTTCAAAAAGCTGTTGAAGCTGGGAGTCAATTGAAAATGTCAAAACTGAGATTGATTGGTTTGTGTTTGGTAAGGGTATGAAGAGATATGGATCAAAGGTGGGTAGATGGAGTTAAAATATAAGGTGAGCCAAGATCTAGTTGAAATATAGATTAGGTTCCAAAGATCGAATTGTCTGCTTCTGTCCTCTGTGCTTATGTTGCTTTATCTTTCCCATGCAGCTGAAATCAATGCATCTGGAGATATCGAGGAGTTTCTGCGAGAGGCAGCCTGCATGAAAGAATTCAACCACCCGAATGTCATTAAGGTGATTGGTGAGTGTTGCAGGGACTAGTGTGTGTGTACAGAGAAGACTAGATTGGAAGACCAGTTGGAGAATTGCACCATCTGGTGTTCAGTTATTTAACCCACTAAATCCAGCATGTTGGGCTGCCAACCCAGGTTGGATCTATTCCAGGAGGTTTCATCACATGACCTTTTGCCTCTGACCAGCCCCTCCTCCCTACTCTCCTGCCATTGGTCTCCCAAGAAGTCCATCCTCAGGGTGTACCGTCTACCCACAATTGGTTAGAAAGCAAACAGGCTCTGTGTAATTGACTGTCAGTCGAATAGCCAATTACAACCAATAAATCAAAAATGCTCAAAGAAAATGAAAATAATTTTTCTTCTGGGTTTTGCTTGCAGCAGTGCTCAGGAGATTAATCTTTAATTCCTGGAGACTCGAATCCAGAAGGGCGGGTTCTGGCAGGTTGGAAACACTGAGGGAACCCTGGGTTGGGAGAGCAGACTCCATTCACTCCAAGTTAGAGTTCAGAACTCTACTGCCTCGTGGTGAGCTGAAGCACTTGTGCCCATTTCATGTTTCACTGAGACCCTAGAAGTCATATAAAATATTTAAATGAACCTTTGGCAAAATCTGTAAGATCAGCACTGTGGCAATCCTCAACAGTTGCCTTAGCTCGTTGGCATTTTACAGTGTTTCCAGTTCCCTTTTAATAATCAAAACAAAAACAGAATTACCTGGAAAAACTCAGCAGGTCTGGTAGCATCGGCGGAGAAGAAAAGAGTTGACGTTTCGAGTCCTCATGACCACGAGGGTCATGAGGACTCGAAACATCAACTCTTTTCTTCTCCACCGATGCTGCCAGACCTGCTGAGTTTTTCCAGGTAATTCTGTTTTTGTTTTGGATTTCCAGCATCCGCAGTTTTTTTGTTTTTATCCCTTTTAATAATGTTGTTTCCCTCAGACTATTTTCCATTGCTCTGAAATTTAGATCAACATCCTTCTGAAAATAAAATCTGGGATGACCAAGTTTTTCAGTCCCCTAAAGTAAATAGCACAGCTAAGGTAGAACAAGATAAAAGAAAGCACAGCAGGGAACTCGACAGCAACCACCTTTAGGATAAGCACTGAATGGCCTCTTTTTACGCTTAATAGTTGCTCTGAACACTAACTAGGGTCCATGTCTTGTTGTCAAATGCAACTAATGTGTTGATGGCTCTGGCTCAGTTTCTAGCCCTCTGGGCTCTGAGTCAGCAGGTCACTGGTTCAAGCCCCACTCTAGATATTTGTACCTATGTTCTCAGTGCTGCAGTTTTGAAGGTGCCGTCTTTCAGATGAGATGTCGAACCCGTCAGGTGGATGTAAAACTCCATTTGCCTGGATGAGTGTGGCTCCAACAACACTCAAGAAGCTTGACACCATCCAGGACAAAGCAGCTCATTTGACTGTCACCCCATCGACCACCTTCAACTTTCACCCTCTCCACCATCAATGCACAGTGGTAGCTGTGTGTACAATCTACAAGATGCACTGTAGCAACTCACCAAGGCTCTTTCAATGGCATCTTCCAAAACCCATGACCTCTACCACTTGGAAGGACAATGGCAGCAGATAGATGGGAACACCACCACCTGCAAGGTCCCTTCCAAGTCACACACATACCATCCTGACTTGGAAATATATTGCCATTCCTTCACTGTCGGTGGGTCAAAATTCTGGAACTCCCTCCCTAACAGTAGTGTGGGTGTACCTACACCACATGGACTGCAGTGGTCAAAGAAGGTGGCTCACCACCACCTTCTCAAGGGCAATTAAGGATGGGCAACAAATGCTGGCTTAGCTACTGACACCCACATCCCGTGAAAGAATAAAAAAGGTTTTTCTTTTGAAAAAGTGCAGGGGAATTTCCCCAATTTCTGGGCCAATTTTCAACCAATATCATAAAATCGATTATCTGGTCGCAGATTGTTGTATACAAATTGGCTGCTTTGTTTCTTACATTAGAACAGTAACTACACTTCCAAAGCCTTACATTGGCTTTGGGGCCTGCTAAGGTTTGTCTGAGGGTGAGTAGCAAACGTGAAACATGTTGAGGGGTAACATTTTGGGACATGGCATCTTGTGCCATCTACCCGGTGAATGGTACTAATGAGTAACCTTAAGTTGGGTTCATTTTCCTTCCATCTACTCCCAGATCCTGCAGGTACTATAAGATGAGATTGAACCTGGCTGGTATTGCAGACAAAATAAATGAATCATAGAGTGATACAGCACAGCAGGAAGCCAATTGACCTATAGATCTTTGAAAGAACTATCCAATAAGTCCTACTCGCCATGCCATTTCCTAGCTCATTGCTCTACAAACTTACCTTTCCCAATACTTGTCATCTCCCTCCTGGTTGTTTTGACAATTATCTTAAGTTTGTGTCCTCTGGTTACTGACCCTTCTGCTACAGGAAACAGTTTCTCCTTATTTAGTCCATCAAAATGCTTCATAATTCACATTTCTTAGCCATCTCTGCTCTAAGGAGAACAATCCCAGCTTCTACAGCTCCACATAATGAATTCCCTCATTCGCTGACACCATTCCACTAAACCTACTGTGCAACCTCTCCAAGGCCTTAACATCCTTCCTAAAGTGTGGTGCCAGAAATGAACATAATACTCCAGCTGAGGCCTAACCAGTGATTTGTAGGGGGTTAGCATAACTTCTGTGCTGTTGTACAATGTCTCTAATAATAAAGACAAGGGACCCATATGCTTTTTAACAGCTTTTTCAACTGGTGCTCCTTTGAAGAAAAGCGTAACACAGCATCTTCATGCCCTGAATTAAAAACAATGTTTCCTTGTTTCTTTTTTTCTTCTGCTCCATTTAGGAGTGAGTCTCCAGAGTCGAGCCCATCGCCGGCTTCCAGTTCCCATGGTCTTGCTACCTTTCATGAAACATGGAGATCTTCGCACCTACCTTGTACTCTCCAGGCTTGGAGACCAGCCAGTTGTAAGTCAATGATCTGCCTCAACCTCCAACTGCTAATGCAAAGGCCTGCTCTCCTACTGATTTCCACACAGGAGAATGTAATGTTAAAGAAGAGCTAATCTTCTTGGTGAACAGCCTGTGCTCGGTGTGATTCCGTGCTGTATAGACTGTGATGGGCTCTGGTCCAATCCTCATTTGGATGAGTTCAGACAGAGTAGATAATGAGCAATACAATCAGCTTCAGTGCCCCTCATGCTAGGAAGAGAAAGAGCTGTCCAGTGACCCCAACCCCATGCCCCTTCCCCAGCTGGAGAAATACGCGGTGGAAAGCTCTGGATTTGACTGTGATTCCTCCCACAAAGGAATAGTGGGCTGCCACTCACAGTCTATGTGCATACATGAAGATGGGCCACATAGGTGATGGAGCAGAGGAGCAGCAATGCTGACAGAACCTTCCCTCAGCGGGTGCTGGAAATTCAGCAAAAAAGATAAAGAACGTCGGAACATAGGAGTGGGAATAGGCTACTCAGCCCATCGAGCCTGCTCCGCCATTCAATACTGTCATGGCTGATCATCCGCTTCAATGCTTTTTTCCCACACTATCTCCATATCCCTTTATGTCACTGGCATAAAGAAATCCATCAATCTCTACTTTAAACATACTCAGTGACTGAGCTTCCACAGCCCTCTGGGGTAGAGAATTCCAAAGATTCATAAAGAAGAAAATTTTTACCCAAAAAGTAGAGATAAATGGAAAGTTCCCCTTTTTTAAAAGCAAATTACATATTCCAATAGTATCCCTCACACATAGCTCCCTTGCCTAGCATTAGAGGCACAGACTATGGGTGAATCCACCCAATGAAGCAAATTCTTCACAGCGCTAGAGAAGGCTTGTCTTCCAGAAATGCATTCTGGGTGGGATGACATTGCCAAAGGACAACTTGTTCTGTGCTCGTGTGCTCTGGAGTGGTGTCAAACTGAGATTCTTTAAAGAATGAATAAACAATGATGCAAAACCCATGAATAAAACATGCCTTGATTATGATGTCACAGTGACAAGTGTTGGCACAGAGCTCCTCTCATTTGTCAAAGAAAATAAACCTTCCAAACATTATTTTCGTGAAGACATTGTGGCGGGAAAATTGGGTTTAGCGGCAAGAAAAGGGCTATTGGCGAATCAGCAGGGGAGACAATGTATAGCATTATTGTCGCTAGACTAGTAATCCAGAGACCCAGGGTATTGCTCAGGAGACCCGGGTTCGAATCCAGCTGTACCAGATGGTGGAATTTGAATTCAATAATGATGACCATGAAACCATTGTCAATTGTTGTAAAATCCCATCTGGGAAGGAAATATGTCATCGTTACCTAGCCTGGCTAATGCCCTCAGAAATGGCCTAGAAAGCCCCTCAGCTGTATCAAACCGGATGGACCACCTGGCATCAACAGCAAACTCAGGCCTGTTGACCCTGCAAATTCCTCCTTACTAACATGTGGAGGCTAGTGTCAAAATTAGGAGAACTGTCTCACAAACTAGTCAAGCAACAGCCTGACATAGTCATCCTCACGGAATCATACCTTACAGATAAGGTCCCAAACACCACCATCATCTGTCTCACCGGCAGGACAGACCCAGCAGAGGTGGTGGCACAGAGATATACAATCGGTAGGGAGTTGCCCTGGGAATCTTCAACATCGACTCCGGATCCCATGAAGTCTCATGGCATCAGGTCAAACATGGGCAAGGAAACCTCCCTCAGCCGGTGAATCAGTGCTCCTCCACATTGAACACTACTTGGAGGAAGCACTGAAAGGTGCAGAATGTACTCTGGGTGGGGGACTTCAATGTCCATCACCAAGAGTAGCTGAGTAGCACCACTACTGACTGAGTGGCTGAGTCCTAAAGGACATAGCTGCTAGACTGGGTCTGGTGGTGGTGAGGGAACCAACAGGAGGGAAAAACAAAATTGACCTCAGCCTCACCAAACTACCTGCTGCAGATGCATCTGTCCATGATGGTATCGGTAGGAGTGACCATCGCACAGTCATTTTGGAGATGAAGTCCCACCTTCACATTGAGGATACCCTCCATTGTGTTGTGTAGCACTACCACCGCGCTAAATAAGATAGATTTCAGACAGATCTAGCAACTCAAGACTGGGCATCCATGAGGCGTCATCAACAGCAGCAGAATTGTACTTGAACATAATCTGTAACCTCATGGCCCGGCATATCCCCCACTCTACCATTACCATCAAGCCAGGGGATCAACCCTGGTTTAATGAAGAGTGCAGGAGGGCATGCCAGGGGCAGTACCAGGCACACCTATAAATGAGGTGTCAGCCTGGTGAAGCTATAACACAGGACTACTTGCTTGTCAAACAGCATAAGCAGCAAGTGATAGACAGAGCTAAGCGATTCCACAACTAATGGATCAGATACAGGCTCTGCAGTCCTGCCACATCCGGTTGTGAATGGTGGTGGACAATTAAACAACTCACTGGAGGAAGAGGCTCCACAAAAATCCTCAATGATGGAGGAGCCCAGCACAGCAGTGCAAAAGATAAGGCTGAAGCATTTTCTACAATCTTCAGCTAGAAGTGCCGAGTGGATGATCCATTTCGGCCTCCTCCACAGGTCCCCAGCGTCACAGACGCCAGTTTTCAACCAATTCAATTCACTCCACGTGATATCAAGAAATGGCTGAAGGCACTGGACCATGCAAAGGCTGTGGGTCCTGACAATATTCCAGCAATGGTACCAAAGACGTGTTCCAGAACACCCCTAGCCAAGCTGTTCCAGTACAGCTACAACACTGGCATCTACCCGGCTATGTGGAAAATTGCCCAGATATATCCTGTAATCAAAGAACAGGACAAATCCAACCCGGCCATTTGCTGCCCCATTAGTCTACTCTCAATCATCAGTAAAGTAATGAAAGAGGTCATTAACAATACTATCAAGTGGCACTTGTTTAGCAATAACCTGCTCACTGATGCCCAGTTTGGGTTCCACCAGGGCTACTCAGCTCCTGACCTCATTACAGCCTTGGTTCAAACATGGACAAAAGAGCTAAACTCCCGAGGTGAGGTGAGAGTGACTGCCCTTGACATCAAGGCAGCATTTGACCAAGTGTGGCATCAAGGAGCCCTAGCAAAACTGGGAAAGAAGGGGTAAACTGTCTACTGGTTGGAGTCATACCTAGCACAAAGGAAGATGGTTGTGGTTGTTTGAGGTCAGTCATCTCAGCTCCAGGACATC
Source organism: Carcharodon carcharias (assembly GCF_017639515.1). Lineage (NCBI taxonomy): Eukaryota > Metazoa > Chordata > Chondrichthyes > Lamniformes > Lamnidae > Carcharodon > Carcharodon carcharias. Next base: position 26,439,042 of record NC_054486.1, read on the forward strand.
ACTGCAGGAGTTCCTTGGGGAAGTGTCCTTAGCCCAACCATCTTCAGCTGCTTCATCAATGACCTTCCTTCCATCATAAGGTCAGAAGTGAGGATGTTCCCTGATGATTTCACAATGTTCAGCAGCATTCACGACTTCTCCGTTATTGAAGCAGTCCATGTCCAAATGCAGCAAGACCTGGACAATATCCAGGCTTGGGTGGAGAAGTGGCAAGTAACATTCGCGCCACACAAGTGCCAGGCAATGACCATCTCCAACAAGATAGAATCGAACCATCGCCCACTGATGTTCAATGTCATTACCGTCACTGAATCCCCCACTATCAACATCCTTGGCGTTACGTCTGACCAGAAACTGAACTGGACTCCCCATATAAATACTGTGGCTAAAAGACCAGGTCAGAGGCTGGGAATCCTGCAATAATTAACTCATTTCCTGACTCCCCAAAGCCTGTCCACTATCTACAAGGCACAAGTCAGGAGTGTGATGGAATACTCCCCACTTGCCTGGATGAGTGCAGCTCCCGCAACACTCAAGAAGCTGGACACAGTCTAGGAAAAGTCTGCTTGATTGGCACCACATTCACAAACATTCACTCCCTCCACCACTGATGCGTAGTAGCGGCAGCAGTGTGTACCATCTGCAAGATGCACTGCAGGAATTCACCAAGGCTCCTTAGACAGCACCTTCCAAACCCATGACCCCTACCATCTCGAAGGACAAGGGCAGCAGATAGATGGGAACATCACCACCTGGAATTTCCCCTCTAAGCCACTCACCATCCTGACTTGGAACTATATCGGCTGCTCCTTCACTGTCGCTGGGTCAAAATCCTGGAACTCCCTCCTTAACAGCACTGTGGGTGTACCTGCACCACATGGACTGTAGCGGTTCAAGAAGGCAACTTACCACCACCTTCTCAAGGGATGGGCAATAAATGCTGGCCCAGCCAGCAAAGCCCACAACCTGTGAAAAATGAATTTTAAAAAAGCCATTGGCTGAGAGAATCACATACATCAGCTTGGCTATGGGCACATTTCATGTTACTGGTGAAGACAATTTTCCCTCTGTGCCTATCATTTCATTATTAGATCGGTAAGGAAGTGATTTTATTTGGAAGTGTTTGGCACAGACATTTGTTTTTATTCCAGCTGTTATAGTTAAGTTCAGGTCATCGCTGTTTGCTGTCCTGCGATTCTCGCCATCAGTTTACTTGGTAATGTGCGTTACTCTCTCTGCCCTTGTTAGTGACACATTTGTCTGTGCCCCAGTTGGTCAAATGTTGTTCTTTTACTTTCTCTCTGCCTTAGTTTATCATCTCTTTTTTGCTCTCCTCCTCTTTTTCATGACTTTTTTTCTTTTTCTATTTCTGCTTATTTTGATTGGTGATCCCTCTTTCACACTCTTTACCATTAGCATTGCTCCGCACTTTTACTGTCACTCACTTTCCATGTTAAAATTGGTAATGTCTGCATGTCTCTCTCTTTCTTTACCCTGGTTTATATTGCGTCTATTTGTTTCTATCTGTGCCTAGCTGGTGATGTACCTCTCTCTTACTTTGTCTCTTTCTGTGCTCTAGTTCATGACGTGTGTGTGTGTCTGTGTGTGTCTCGCACTCTCTTTCTCTCTCTAACTCCAAAATACCTAGCAGTTGACCTTTCATTTACCACAGTACCTCTGTAGCTGTCAATTTGCTCAACCATCCCCAAACCTCCACATTTCTTCTCTTCCATCTTTGTCAATCTCCCTGGCCACCATCTTTGCTCCCTCAAGTCATGGGGCACAAACCTGAGTATATCTGGTCCACAACTGCTTTGACCATCCTTTGCCCGATTTGACCAACTTATATCAAGTTTGCTGGGCTTTGTTGTCCTCGTGTCAAATGCACACTGCCGCAATGGACAATATTTAATGTAGACGATGGGAGCCTTGCCCAGAGAGCCCCATACCACCTCCTTTGCAGAAGGTCCGTCAATGGTCTTCCTGGAATTAAGTTCCCTAGGGGTGGAAATCCGCCCCACCTCGAGAGCTGCCGGCCAATCAGAGGCTGACAGCTGTTCATTGCAGGCAGCGTGACTGGTGGTAGCTGCCAGCAATGTTCCCAGGGCGGGGCCTAGGGTCACCGAGGGACCCAGGTGAGTGAGGGTGGCAGGGCAGGGGGATTGGCAGCAAAGACAGGGGCGTAGCTCTCAGCTGACCCCACCCCTCCCCCACCTTCCCGATGCAGGGTCCCAAGCTCAGGCACTGAGTGCTTTGAATGAGGGATCCTCCTGTTCCTGGAGCCTGAATGACAGGGTTTACTTTTAGGCCTTCCCACATGTCGACTGTCCCTCTCACCGCTGGTTGAATACCAGCAGTAGCGGGATGAGTCTCTTAAGTGGACTTAAGGGCCTCAAATGGCGTCAGGGCATGATGGCCGTCCACAAGGCTTCCCGCTCCAGGCTTAATCGGGGCAGAGGCAGGAAGGCAGCGGGATTGGCACCACGCACACTGCCACCAAATTAAGTGATCTCTCCCACCTCCAAACTCGCTTCAGGGGAGGGCATTAAATTCTGGCCATTATCCCTATTTGCAAAGTTAACTGTTCTTTTCTCCATCATAGCTTCCTCAAACCCCTCCTCCCTGCTCCATCTATCCTCACCTCTAGCAACGGTTCCTTCGCTTCATCATTGGCAGCTGTGACTTTAGCTAACTAGGCTCCATTCTCTGGAATTCCCTCCATCTTTCCATCTCCCTCTCTTCCAATAAGATCCTGATTAAAATCCTTCACAATTTGGCTTAATATATAACTTTTTGACCGGGACTTGAGTACAAAAATCAAGTATGACACTCCAGTGCAGTACTGGGGGGGAGTGCTGCACAGTTGGAGGGTGCTGCCTTTCAGATGAAACATTAAATCATCTACCCTGTGGGCTGGCTGTAAAAGATCCATTGCATTATTTTGAAGAAGAACAGGGGAGTTCTCCCCAATGAACTGGCCATATTTATCCCTCAATCAGTGTCACAAAAACAGATTATCTGTGTCACAATACTGTTTGTGGGAGCTTGCTGGGTGCAAATTGGCTGCAGCGATTCCCACAACAATGATTACATTTCATTGGTTGTGAAGTGCTTTGAGAGGTTCAGAGGCCATGAAAAGCGCTATATAAATGCAGATCTTTCTTTTTTTCTTCTTTTTAATTACCCCTGTCTGACACACCTTGGGTTGTTTGGCTATATTTGTTCCTCCAAGCGCTGGTTAGATGCTTTGTGTTGTGTCTCTCTGTTCCCCAGTTGATGATATTCTTTCTCTCTCTCTTTCAGGACATTCCAGTACAGAACCTGTTGAACTTTATGATTGACATTGTCAAAGGAATGGAGTACTTGAGTAGCAAGAACTTTGTCCACAGGGACCTGGCCACACGCAACTGCATGTAAGTGAGCACATATGGGGTATGCAGTACATATTATTATTTATTCATGGGATTTGACCATGATTGGCAAGGCCAGCACGCATTGTCCATCCCTAATTGTCCTTGAGAAGGTGCTGGTTGAACTTATTGAACTGCTGCAGTCCATGTGATGTAGGCACACCCACAGCACTGTTAGAAAGGGCGTTCTAGTTTTTGGCCCAATGACAGTGAAGGAACGGCAATATAGTTCCAGGTCAGATTGCTGTGTGGCTTGGAGGGGATCTTCCAGGTGGCGATGTTCCGATGCATCTGCTGCTCATGTTCTTCCAGGTGGTAGAGGTCAGGGGTTTAGAAGAACCTTGGCAAGTTGCTGCAGCGCATCTTGTGGTTGGTACACACTGCTGTCACTGCAGGCTGGTGATGGAGGGAGTGTTAGTTATGCAGGCTGTATTGTCCTGGATGGTATTGAGCATTGTTGAGTGTTGTTGGAGTTGCACTCATCAGACAAGTGGAGACTATTCCATCAAAATGCCTTTTGAAAGTCCATATATACATCAACTGCAATAACTTCATCAACCCCTTCTGCTACTTCATCAAATAACTCAATCTTGAGTTCATCAGGTATGACAATGGTTTATGTCTTTAATAAGTTCTGCTGCTTATTAACTTGTGCTTTTCCAAGTGAGAATTAATTTTGTCCTTGACAATGGCCTCTGGTCATTTTTCTACCATCGATGTTAAGAAACCAAGTGGATAGATGGAATTAAGGTGCCGATCAACTATGATCTAATTCAACTATGGAACAGGCTCGAGGGGCTGAATGACCTCCTCCTGTTACTATAGGTGTTGTGGGAGCGTGAGCTTCTTAAAATCAACCCAATTGTCATTGTGAATTCATATATATGTTGCACCAAATCTTCTTGTTTTCTCCAGGCTAGACCAAGATATGCATGTGTGTGTGGCAGACTTTGGCTTATCTCGGAAGCTGTACAGCGGTGATTACTATAGACAAGGTAGCACGAGCAAGCTGCCTGTCAAATGGATTGCGTTGGAGAGTTTGGCAGATAATGTGTACACAGTTCACAGTGACGTGGTATGTACAAAGTCCATGCATGTATGTTATGCACATAGTTATCTCCTATGGCTTTGCTCATGTACAGTCTGAAGTCTGAAACATAGCTGTGACCTTCAGCTGTTAGCTGGTCTTGCCCCTTTTAAGGTCATTGGTTATGAAAATGCCCCTTTTAAAGTTATTGCTCATGGGAATGGCATGCAGGAGGTCAATAAGGGGCTAATTTTTGTTGCTGTTGGAAGCTTCTATAGATTGGTAACAGTTTTGCTCTAGCCCTGGGGTGGAAAAATCATTCCAATCATGGTAAAGGTCATTACAAGGGAACAATGAAGCCACTCCTGGGAACAGGTCACATGGAACAGACAAGGTCATCATCTAACTGACAGTCACTGTGTAGAACATGTGAACTATGACACAGGGCAAATCAGAGACTCACGTCCAACGGAAAGACTTGCAATTAGGCAGCTTCTTTATAACCTCAGGACGTGTTAAAGTGCTTTATAGCCAGTGTTGTAACTTAGGAAGTGCGGCAATCAATTTGCATACAGCAAGGTCCTGCAAACAGTTATGTGATAATGGCCAGATAATCTGGTGTAGTGATGTTGGTTGAAGGATAAATATTGGCCAGGACAACAGGGTGAATTCCACTGCTCTTTGAATAGTGTCACTGGATCTTTTATATGCCCCTGAGAGGGCTGACAGGGCCTCGATTTAACACTTCATCCAAAAAGGTGGCATCTCTGACCATGCAGAACTCCCTCAGTACTTTACTGGTGTATCAGACAGATGTTCAAGCCTCTATAGTGGGACTTGAACCCACGACCTTCCACTGCCCATTGAACCACAGCTGGCAAGGTAGGCAGTGTTTACTTTGTTTCTCCTCATCTCGGTCTTAAATGGCCAGAGTTGCAGTAGAAGGCCCTCCATCATTTTCTTAAGCAACTAGGGATGGGCAGTAACTGCTGGCCTTGCCATTGTGATAATGAGTTCAAATAAATATGAAAGACCAGAGGGAGAAGCAGTCTGTTGTGGTATCCCCAAGGACCGGGTGGTAAATGACACCTTGAATGTCATTGGGTCAATTGAGGATTGGCATTACCGGGTGAAGACTTGGTGCCTTGAGAGGCTGAAACACAAAATCTGATTAAGCTCCAGTTAGTCCAGGACTGCACCTGACAGAAAGTTAGTTTGGCAGGGGTTAGTCTGTTAAAATCTAGCTTGTCACGTGCCATTAGATTAACTGACTTCCTGCCTTTTCCCATCCTAACCAACCTGCTCTTTTGAGTGCTCTTCCAGGCCTCACAAGGAAACCTTTGGCTTCCATATTCCTGGGTTGTTGCCCTACAGATCTCAGCCAGATACCCCCCTTCACCCTCACTGCCACTCTCATTGACTACTGGGGACCATCTCCCAGGGCAGCCTTGTGGCGCTGCAGTCGCTGACATCCACCTAGGCTGTCAAACTGGCCAAATCTCAGGTGGATCTTTGCTAATGTTTACTCAAATGAAGCCCTGCCATTAAGATTTGCAGGATCCCCTAAACTTGCCCTGTGCAGCACCCGCTACCGGGTTCCCTGTACCCTCCTGGTCCTCCCATTAACATTGATGCTCAAGACTATGTGCTAAAGGTGCTGGAAGGAGTGAATCACATGAGGTATCAGGGACAGCAATAGAGTAGAGACTGGATATGTGTGTGCTGTATGGGGGTTACCCCAAACCTACTATTGACTTACAGCTATAGCGAGGCTCCCAACAGGCATCAGGAACGTAGCAGGGTAAATGTGAATGTGCCAGTGTGTTTATCATACATCTTTTCTATTTGTAACTGTGTAACTCTGATTCTAGTGGTCATTTGGAGTCACCATGTGGGAAATAGCAACAAGAGGTCAGACCCCGTACCCAGGGGTTGAGAATGCAGAGATTTATGACTACCTCATACGTGGGCACCGGCTGAAGCAGCCCCCCGATTGCATTGATGAACTGTAAGTAACAATTCTAGGGGATATTGGGACAGGAATTAACTTTCAAAATAAAATGTTCCTCGGTTCTTAATTCACACCAAGTCCCTTCACCTATCAACATCTTGCTGACCTACACTGGCTTCTAGTCAAGCAACATATCAAGTTTAAAATCCTCATCCTTTTTTTCCAATCCCTCCAGGTCCTTGGCCCTTCTTACCTCTGTAATCTCCTCCAGCCCCAGAACTCTCCGGGATATCTGCACTCCCCAATTCTGGCCTCTTGTGCATCCCCAGTCTAATCAGTTCACTGTTGGTGGTCATGCCTTCAGCTGCCTAGGTCCAAGTTTCTGGACTTCTCTCCCTACACCTCTCTCCCTCTCTCTCCTATAAGATGTCCCTTCAAACTTATCTCTAACCAAGTTTTTGAATATATCTTTACATGGCATGGCACCAAATTCCATTTGATAATCCTTCCTGTGAAACACCTTGAAACAATTTACTATATTAAAGGCGCTATATAAATGCAAGTTGTTATTGGGTTAGGGGTTAGCGGTGCTACTTATAGTTGAGTTAAGGGCTGGAGATGGATTTGTTTAGTGTTTAATTTATTTCATGGGGATCGGGTGGGGGTCAGGGGAAACAAACACTTTTTGTTAAATGGGAGAGTGTTTCTTTTGACAAAGGACACTTGCAATAGATGAATTTGCTGTAGAGGGGGCTGGGTTAATCATATGAGGCTGATATATCTCGTGAAAGCAGCTCTGGTGCCAGCTCTACTATGTGTGCTGTCCCCTTGCTCTGCTTCACCACTAGCTACTCAGGACCAAGGAGCTGAAAGGCCTACTCCTGTTCTTTTGTTCCTTCCAAAGTAACCTTGAAGATGCTTAGTAGAGACATATTGAGGAATCCTCGTCTACAGCTGAATGACTTTCTTATTAAGATCTTTTAATGTTTTTGTGTTGCGACAGGTACAAGCTCATGCACAAGTGTTGGCACACTGACCCCAAGCTCAGGCCCTCCTTTGAATCTTTGAGGACATCGCTGGAAAGCCTCTTACTGGGCCTCTCTCCAATCACAGAGTCAGAACAACTTCTCTACATGAACTTGCAGGGAGGGGCAGAGGCTTTTGCATCTGATCAAGGCCGCAGCCTGGCCTGCTGGGAAGTGGATGGTGTAGGCAATATGGAAGCCTCAGCTGTTTCAGACAGTGCTGACTATCGTTATGTGACGGCTCCTCTGGGTTTGATGGAAGACAGAAGAGAGGAGACCCCAGCAAATGATTTAGTGGACCCCATACATGATGGACAACTGGAAGATGAAGTCATTATAAATCTTTAGCGGCAGGAGACTTGGGCTTAATTACTGAGCAGTGCAATAATGAAACTGAGGGTGATCCTCTCAGCTGTGCCTTCATACCACACAAGGGTCGAACACTTGTAGGTTCACCACCTTCAACAGGATGCAGATCCAAAAAGACCTTTGAGATTTCCATTGTCAATGAAAACTGGAACAAACAACTTAATGAACATCAGATGTCATTTACTGGACAGATTTCCTTGCACACTTTTTGATCTGAATTTAAACAAACTTTTAAAAAAAAATAATTCTCTTTGGGCAGGTGACTTGATTAAAAGGTGCAATAATTTTAAGTGTTGGCTTGATTACCCACCTGCTCATTCTCAAATGGTCAAGGCTTTTTATCAGATTATAGGAAGGAGTGCAGCTCTGGCTGAAGGGATTGCAGGGTGGATCAGACTGTATTGTCAGTGGACATGCTTATGTATTAGTACGGATGGTTCCTGAAATCAGTCGGCATTAATGTTAACCAAAAAAACACTTGAATTTATATAGCACTTTTCATGACCGCTGGATGTCTCAAGCGCTTTACTTTTGAAGTGTAGTCACTGTTGTAATGTAGGAAATGCAGCAGCCAATTTGTGCACAGCAAATTCCCACAAACAGCAATAATCTGCTTTTGTGATGTTGATTAAGGGATAAATATTGGCCAGGACACAGGGTAACTCCCCTGCTCATCTTCAAATAGTGTCATGGAATCATTTACATTTACCCAGGCAAGCAGATGGGATCTCAGTTTTATGTCTCAACTGAAAGATGGCATCTGTGATAGCTCAGTACTCCCTCAGTACTGCACTGGCGAGTCAGCTTTGATTTTTGTGCTCAAGCCCTGGAGTGGAAACTAGAACCCAAAACCTTGTGACTTAGAGGCAAGAGTACAAACAACTGAACCACAGCTGACACTAGAGAAAGACTTACTTTTATTTAGGGCTTTCAGACCTTGCAGCCAATGAAGTACTTGTGAATTGTACTTTAGCATATCACAAGGTCCCACAATAGGCAGTGTGACCATGACCAGGTTATTTGTCTGTTGGTTTGGGGATAAAAATTGGCCAGGATTCCTTTGAATAATGCCGCGAGGTCTTTTACATCCACCTGAAAGGGCAAATGGGACCTCAGTTTAACATCTCATTCAAAAGACGGTACCTCCAGCAGTGTAGCACTCACTCTGTACTGCACTGGAGTGTCAGCCTAGATTTTGTGTTCTTGAACCACGGCCATATTTCTAATTCAGAAGTGAGGTGGCTATCCACTGAGCCATGGCTGACACCACTGCATTAACAATTTCCCTCCTGTGCTTTGGTACGTTTGTGTTAAACTTTGCCTGCGTTGTTTTACCCATAAATGATTAATAGAAATGACTACTACACTAGAAATTGAGGCAGTTAAACTCCCTTGTGTGAGAATTTAACTCCACTGTTAGACTTCTACTGAAATTAGGGTGAAAATACTGCCAGGGCAGCAGAAGTATGCTAGGGGTGTGTAGGAGAGCTGTAGCACTAAATTGAGAGAGTTCACTGTGATCTTCCAACACCTCCCAAACATGCAATCTCTATCTGCCTGAAGGGCAGTGGGAACACACAACCTTCAAGTTCCCCTGAAATTCACACACTGTGCTTGTTTGGAAACACGTTGCTATTCCTTCATTATTGCTGGAACTCCCTACGTAAGAGTGGGTACATCTTCACTACATGGACTGAAGAGGTTCAAGACAGTATGCCACCAACCCCCCCGCCTCCACCATCTTCTCATAGGAATGGGCAATAAATGCTGGACTTGCCAGCATGACCCCTATCCCAAGAAAATATACTAACTAAATGGTCTTCTCTGATGTAAGGTGAGTTTGCCACATGCTGTATTGCTTTTACCCCACACCAAATCTAGGGCTTGTAGACCTCAAGTATTTGGTAGTTTTGCTCTGTTCAGGAAGATTTTTTTGACATACAGAAAGGTCATGAATCTGAGTGAAGTATTCAGGTGATCTTTTGCACAAGTCTAGGTTTTCCAAATAGTTCGGGACCCTTTCAAGAGTCTTACTTCTGTTATCCAGTACCTTGTCCATTGCAATCTTGTCAATATAAAATGCTCAGATACCAACCAGAGCCCACTGCCTATTAGCTCAGCACTCAGACATTTTCTTAAGCACCTTTCTTGCAAATATACTCTTCCTTTCTTCCCCTTCTCCTCCCAGCCTTAATGTGGATTTTGAATCATCAGAATTCTGATATCTTGTGCCCTACCCTTTGCTCCCTGGTATATAAAAATCTCATGATTGCTTCTCTCTCTAACTGCACATTGCTAGTGATTAACCATTGTGCTGACTGAATCACTTAATGGACTGTAAAATACCATCTGCCCTAGCCTCAGTGGCTAGAGCACTCTAGCTGATGTGTACACAGCAATGCACTAATACATAATATAGCCCCTGCTTCAATGTTCACTAATTGCTAACTGCAAATCATGCCACTTCATAGTTGCCAAGCATCTCCTATGGCATTGTGCCTAGACTTTCAACAATTCTTGTTCTTTCCATAGTGAGTTCCCAGTTACCAATCGGCTGCTCATTAAATGGCTTAATGCTCTGACAACTCATGTACATATTAATGGAAATCCAAGGGCACGTTCATTATCTGGCATTGCTAGTGCTGCCAGCAGTGAACACATCTTGATCTTGTTTGTGCCAGCTCATTAGTAAAATTAATGAGTAAAGGAATGATGGGCTGAGTGCCAGGATGCATTCCCTGCAAATGCTGCTCCCCATTTGGAGCATAAAGTGACAAATTTTGCCCAAGATGTTCAAGGATATAATGTCGGAGAGTTCAGCATGGAGTGGTATGTCCTTGACCTTCCCTCACCTGGTTCAGTGACACCTTTCAATGCTTTTAACATCTTCAGGGGCAATCCAGGGAACTCCCAAATTACTGCCTTTCTGTTGTAGTCAGAAGTTTCAGTAGCAATATTGGAGAGGTAGGTGATTGGTTATACTCCCAGATTTGGTTGGGAGGTAGTGTGAGCTGAATTTTATTTATAATTGCGTAAGAGTACATATAGCATAAAGGGGTTCCTATAATTACAGCAAACCAAGAAAGTCCCAAACCAAAACCAACAGATTGAAATATGCATTGTCTTCTGAAATAAATTGTCAGCCAACCCTTTACTTGTTCTTTTGCAAGCATGCAATGCCATAATAAAGATCATGGTAAGAGTATATTGTAGCTCCCCTGATCATCAATTGAGAAAAGATACTGTCCAATACAGAACTAGACCTTAAAGACTTGAAGTTTCCAGGCTCGATTTCTAGTCTGTGCTGAGATAACTGATCTCAGACAAGGCAGCAGTTAAGGTCATTATTTTGGTCTCAGTGTCCCTGGGCTAGGGAGGAGGAAGAATGCAGCCAGCAAACATTCTCTTGAGCAGTATCGAGAAAACTACTGCCAGAATGTGTATGGGTGTGTAAGTCACAAATTGAAGGCGGCTTTTCAGCAATTTGCTGAGGACAGGATTTGTTGCAACGACCATATATAACCCTGGCTTCCCCCCTCCACTGCTGCATAATTTGCTGCCCTTCACAATGCAAATTCCTACACAAGGAATGGCCATTTGGACAAATTACTGGAGGGCTACTAGTGCCTGTGGAAAAACAGGGAAACGCCTATTCATTTCCTCATTCCACCAAAAGACACATGTCATTGAACTTTTTGCATTAAAGTATCATGAAGAAGATTAGGGATAGATCTTCTGACCTTTCCCTTTCTTCTCAACCCCTTTATTCAATGAGGAGAATTCGAAGGAACTGTCGGGAATCATTAACGCTATTAAACCTTTCAGTATCTGGGAAGCTTTGTCATTTTATGTTGACCTACAGTCTGGGTATAAGGCGTACTTTTAGACAGCGGCTAATGTCTAAATGATGTATTCTACAGGCTGACACATTCAGATCTTTAGGACTCACCCCAATGGATTAATAAACACCAAGCCAATTATTGAGGTGTGGGTTGGAGAAACTTAATTCATGTGGCATAGTCTGAATTTTGAAACAGTGTACAATATCAGTGCGATGAATCAGACTGGGTCTTAGCAATTCCACATCTTCCCTAGGTTCATTATTTAATAAGATTAATTAAAATTTAGAATTAAAATCAGTTGTGCCCCATCCTTAATTCATCACTTCAAATTACTTCTACGACCAGAGATAGACTTCAAGTCATCAGAGACAAACCTACACTCAGCAGAGACAGACCTACAACCAACAGGTACAGACCTATATCCAGCAGATACAGACCTACACCTAGCAGAGACCGGACCTACACCAGCACACTGGCTTCAATCCAGCAGAGACATACCTAAAACCAACAAAGACATTCAAATCACCAAAGTCACTCTTCACCTCATCATAAGAACATAAGAAATAGAAGCAGGGGTAGGTCATTTGGCCTCTCAAGCCCTCCCCACCATTCAATAAGATCATGGCTGATCTGCCCCAGGCCTCAACTCCTCTTTCGTGCCAGCTCCTCATAGCCCTTAACTCCCCTTAAATCTATCTACCTCCTCTTTAAATACTTTCAGTGATCCAGCCTCCACAACTCCCCGGGGTAGAGAATTCAAGACATTCACTACCCTCAGAGAGAAGAAATTCCTTCGCATCTCTGTTTTAAATGAGTGTCCCCTTATTCTGTAACGATGTCCCCTAGTCTGAGATTCCCCCACTAGTGGAAACATCTCCTCAACATCTACCCTGTCAAGCCCCTTCAGAATCTTGAATGTTTCAAAAGATCACCCCTCATTATTCTATACCCTAATGAATAAAGGCCTAACCTGTTTAGCCATTCTTCATGAGTCAACCCCCTCATCCCAGGAATCAGCCTAGTGAATTTCTTTTGATAAAAACAAAAAACTGCGGATGCTGGAAATCCAAAACAAAAACAGAATTACCTGGAAAAACTCAGCAGGTCTGGCAGCATCGACGGAGAAGAAAAGAGTTGATGTTTTGAGTCCTCTTGACCCTTCAACAGAACTGATTTTTCTTTACAATGAGAGGGGTGAAATATAAGCTGGTTTAAGATGTGGGGGGAGGAGAGAAGTGGATGGGGGGATGTTGTTGGAGGGACAAGCAAGCAGTGCTTGCTATCACTGCTTGCTTGTCCCTACAACAACACCCACCCTTCCACTTCTCTCCCCCCCCCAACGCCCACTCCCCCACCCCCACTTTAAACCAGCTTATATTTCACCCCTCTCATTGTAAATAAAAATCAGTTCTGTTGAAGGGTCATGAGGACTCGAAACGTCAACTCTTTTCTTCTCCGCCGATGAATTTCTTTTGAACTGCCTCCAATGCCAGTATATCCTTTCTTAAATACGGGGACCAAAACTGTACACACTACTCCAGGTGCGGCCTCACCAACACCCTGTACAGTTGTAACAAGACTTCCCTATTTTTAAATTTCAACCCCCTAGCAATACAGACCAAAGTTCCATTTGCTTCCTTAATTACTTGCTGCACCTGCATGCTAGCTCTTTGCGTTTCATGGACAAGAACACACAGATCCCTCTGTGCTGCACTTTTTTGGAATCTCAATTTAAATAATAGTCTGCCTTTGATTCTTCCTACCAAAGTGCATGACCTCACAATTTTCTACATTAAACTCCATCTGCCAAGTTTTTGCCCACTCACTAAACCTATCTTGCAGATTCTTTATGTCCTCATCACAACATTACAATCTGCCCCCTCCTCCAAGTCTTTAATATAGATAGTAAATAATTGAGGCCCTAGGACTGATCCTTGTGGCACTCCACTAGTTACGTCTTTCCAATCTGAAAAAGACCTATTAATCCTGACTCTCTGCCTTGTGTGTGTTAACCAATCCTCAATCCATGCTAATACATTACCCACAATACTATGAGCTCCTATCTTGTGCAATAACCTTTTATGTTGCAACTTATCGAATGCCTTCTGGAAATTCAAATACACTACATCTACCAGTTCCCCTTTAACAACTCTGCTTGTTATATCCTCAAAGAATTCTAGCAAATTTGTCAAGCATGATTTCCCTTTCACAAAACCATGTTGATTGTTTGATTACGTTAAGCTTTTCTAAATGTCCTTCTATTTCTTCCTTCATATTGGACTTTAGCATTTTCCCAACAACAGATGTTAGGCTGACTGGCCTATAGTTTCCTGCCACCCTCCCTTATTAAACAGGGGTATCACATTAGCAGTTTTCCAATCTGCTGGGACCCTCTCGGAATCTAGTGAGTTCTGGAATATTTCGACCAATGCCTCCACTACCTCAGCAGCCACTCCCTTTAAAGCCCTTAGATGCAGGCCATCAGGTCCTGGCAACTTCTCTCCTTTTAGTCCCATTAGTTTGTCAAATACTTTGTCCCTTGTGATAGAGACTGTTACAAGATCTTTCCTCCCATTAGCTCTTTGCTTATCTGATATCTTTGGGACGTTTATAGTGTCCTCCACTGTGAAAACCAATGTGAAATATTGGTTTAATTTATCTGTCATTCCCATGCTCCCCGTTATCAATTCTCCAGTTGCACCCTCCAAGGGTTCCACGCTCACTTTAGCCACTCTTTTTATATACCCGTAGAAGTTCTTGCTGTTTGTTTTTATATTTCTTGCTAATTTACTTTCATAATCAATTTTCTCATCAGAGATAGACCTTCACACTTCAAGTGGACAGAGTAAAGAAATTTCATACATCTGTTGTCATGCTTTATAGAAACCCAGTACCAGGACCGGGGAGAGAAATCATGGGCTCTGATGCTTCTGTTTCTGTGCTGCTTATTCCACATCCCCACACCACCCCACCCCTACCTCTTTAACCCTCTCCTTCAATAATGCATGATATTTTTTCCCCTTTCCAGATCACCAATCAATTCGCCAATCACAGAAAAGTCCTAGTAAAATAATAACGTCCATTGTTGGCATCTGGTTACAAATATCATCGAACATATATGCAGCATGGGTGATTAATATTAAGAGCAGCAATGATATAATGCAGCATTAATTTGT